>NW_028237973.1:0-611262 GCF_034619465.1 Leptosomus discolor | reverse complement strand
TGTCTGCCCAGTTATGTGTTTTCTTCATAATATATTTGTGCACACAGCTAACGTGTCTGTGTTGAAAATGAGGTTCCAAATGTTTCTGTTTAGCCTAGGAATAATCTGATGGATCTACTTTTTTATCCTCTAGTTACCATTTTTATCTAGAACAGAGGGAAAATCTGGACTACCTTTGTTTTAAGGAAGCTGTACTTTAGGGAGCAGTGAGCACTGCAGGGATGCATTTTATGTCCGAATCCTTTGAAATAATACAGCTGGACCAAGTTCACTCTTTAAAATAGCCAGGAAAGCTGGTGTCGATGCACAGAGAAGCCAAATGTGCTTTTGCTGATGGAGTTCCTCCTAACTAGGTCAGCCACTGCAATCAGCTGTCGAGGCAAGATCACGTTGATGTTGGAGTAGCTGTGGCGGCATCAGAGGTTTTTTGTAGGTAGAGAAAAATCATCTCTAACCCTCTGCCAGGGAGGAAACTGGCACTGGAGGCTGGACCTTAAAAAATGGGCTCTCTGTGAGCAGTTCTGGGTAAGAAAGAAACAGGTGGAGTCTTGTGTTTCTTGTCACTCTAGGCGATGGATCTGATAGCGACCAACGGGACACCAGAGCTGCAGAACCCCGAGCAACTGTCCGCTGAGTTTCGGGCCTTTTGGAGCTGCTGCCTGGAGGTGGACGTGGGCAGGCGAGGGTCTGCCCAGGACCTTCTGCAGGTAAAACGCGAAGCGGCTGCAGGTGAAAGAGCTGCGCTGTGTCCTGGTTTTGTCATCAGCTGAACTCGAAGGCATCAGATGGAGCCCCCTCGTGTTAGTCTCCACTCTGGGTGCTTTTCAGCTGAAAAATCAGTGGAATCCTACAGTGGTTCGGGCTGGAAGGGACCATTAGAGGCCATCCAGTCCAGCCCCCCTGCAGTGAGCAGGGACATCTTTAGCTGCATCAGGTTGCTCAGAGCCGCATCCAGCCTGACCTTGGATGTCTCCAGGGATGGGGCTTCTGCCACCTCTCTGGGCAGCCTGTGCCTGTGTTTCACCACCCTCAGCGTAAAAAATTTCTTCCTTATATCTAGTCCGAATCTGGCCTCTTTAGTTTAAAACCGTTACCCCTTGTCCTATTGCAACAGGCCCTGCTAAAAAGTCTGTCCCCATCTTTCTTCTAGGCCCCCTTTAAGCACTGGAAGGGTGCTAGAAGGTCTTCCCGGAGCCTTCTCTTCTCCAGGCTGAACAACCCCAACTCGCTCAGCTTGTGCTCACAGGAGAGGTGTTCCATCCCTCTGGTCATTTTCGTGGCCCTCTTTTGTGTTTTGGTAGGAAGTTCAGGTTTACAGGGTGGCAAAATAACTGCAGTGGAACGATAGCAGGCGCAGAGGCCTGAAATGGGGTTGGGGACTGGTGTATGCCGAGAGATGAGCAGGGAGGAACGCAGTGAAGTCAGTCCCAGCCAAGCGGACAGAGGTTTGGCGGTGGGAAGGAAGGGGCTGCGGGTGCTCCCTGTGAGCATCAGAGGGGCCCCGGCTTGTACCTCCTGCCCCACTTGTGGAGGTTTCTGCCAGCGAAACGGGGATGGCTGAGCAGGACTTGTCACAGCTCCTTCTGTTGCCTGGCATAGTCGAGTAGATGAAAACTGCTGCAGGTTTGGTGCTAGGTTTTGTGGCAGATAGGGGGTGGCACCGTGTGCCCCTTGGCTGTCCCTGCTGTGAAGGTGCCAGCCAGCGCAGGAGGGGCAGGACATGGGGTGGTAGACACTGCTGTCCCTGCAACCCAGATCTGAGTGCATCAGCGCTCTGTCTCTTGTCTCCCTGCTCTTCTCTCGACCTCAGTGGCCTTCAGAAGAACACGTGGGCCTAAATATTGCTGGGATAAACATGTCCTAGAGGTACTGGAGTTCCTTGAGGTGTGGCTTGTGCCCCTCATCTTTTCTGAGCACTAAAAGAGCCCGTGTCTGTAGCAAACAGGAACCTAAGTGAGCATTTTGAGGTTCCTGAGAGGAACAAGGCCCTGGGACAGCAAGCAGCATTCCCAGAGCACTGGCAGGGCAAAATTGCCAGCAAGCTGAAGACACCTTGATAAATGGATTAATCGAATGACGGGCCATGTTGGCCTGGGATAGCAAGGGACTGGAATTGCAGACGCAGGTGCAGGTGGTCCCCTAAGTCCCATTTCTGCATATTGCTGGTAACCAGCAGAACACTGCTTGAGCCCGTCAGTAACTGAGTTTGGAAAGTAATGGTTCATTTCTTTTTTTTTTTTTCCTTTGGGCAGCATCCATTTTTAAAGAAAGCCCAGCCTCTGCCGCTGCCAGCCACGGGGCCTGCACGCCCTCATCCCACAGGCAGAGTGTTCAGCAGGGGTTTGTCAGGGCTGTCCGATCCCAGCTTCCGCCTCCCCTCCTGCTTGGAAACCCCCCGTATTGCTGACACCCCCACCTCCACCCCCCCTTGAGAGGCCACCGTGCCCCACGCCCAGAAACGGCGGCTCTGTGACATCAGCCCCAGGGCCAAGGCCATCAGAGGCAGCGAGACTGCTGCGGGCAGTACGTCGGCGGCTGCGCTGGAGGCAACAAGACCTTGTTCTTGCAGCTCACACGTGCCGCTGGCAGCGATGAAAGTGCTCGTCCTCCTCGTCCTGCTGGCCGTGTGCCGGCCTGCGCACGGCATGTGGGACAGCTGTGGGTAAGTGGGCCGAGGCTCTGGGAGGGAGCTCGGGCAGCCCTTGACGGGCTTCACTCGAGGGGGCCCACGCGGCCCCTGTGGCCACTCCACAGCTTCCCAAACTCCCTGTGGGAGCCTCAGCTCCTTGCCAGCACCCAGGCTGCTGGCACAACCCGTCTACGGGGCTATAGCGGACAGAGGGCTGGAGGCACAGCCACGGGGTTCCCTGGCCCTGCCGTCCGTGCAGCCCCTTGGGGGGGAGGGAAGACGGCTGACCTTCAGCCTCAACAGCAGCACAGCCGTCCAGCAGCACACTCATGAGTTTCTTCTTACACCAGGACCTGCGGGCTCCGGCCCATGGCGGCTAGCTACGGCATGTCGCGCGTCGTGGGTGGCTCGGGTGCCCAGCCAGGGGCCTGGCCCTGGATCGTCAGCATCCAGAGCCCCTGGGGCCACGTGTGCGGAGGGTCCCTCATCAGCCCGCAGTGGGTCCTCACAGCAGCCCACTGCTTCAACGCGGCCAGGTAAGGAGGAGCAGGGAAGGGGGCTATCCCCACAGCACCAGCAGGCGCCCCGTCCGCAGCCCCACGAGCTCCTGCCATCCCGCTGCCTTGCAGTATGCCCGGTGCCAGGGCACTGGCGAGCCCAGCTGAGAGACTGCTCCGCAGAAGGCTGGGCTCGTGCCACTGCTTCCTAGCAGCCTCCAGCTCCACGTTCCTGGTGCCCAAGGCATGCTAGGGCAGTGGCACCCTCCGCAGCGCTGCTTTCCTCCCTGCCTTGGGAAGCAGAAGGCAGGGAACCGCGGGGCTGCTGCAGCACGTGGCTCCGCTCCCTCTGAGGCCTCTCTGCATCTGCCTTCCAGGTACCTCACCATGTGGCGTGTGGTGATCGGGGCCACCCACTTGGCTCAGCTGGGCCCTGAGACCCAAGTGCGCGGTATTTATCGGCTGATACTTCACGAACACTACAATAACGTCACGGAGAGGAACGACATCGCCTTGCTGGAACTGGACCAGCCTGTCCAGTGCGGCTACTACGTACAGCTGGCCTGCGTGCCCGACGCCTCGCTGAGAGTGTCAGAGCTGACGAGCTGCTACGTCAGCGGTTGGGGTGCCACCATGGCAAGATGTGAGTTCCCAAAGAGTATTCGTGTGCCGAGGGTAAGCTCGGCACGCTGGGGAGGCGGGCTGGGCTTCTGGGCAGCGGCGGCGGCGAAAACCAGAGTCGGGCTGCGGGGACGTACGGCCACTGAGAGATGGGCCCGAGCCATTAGCCAAAGCGAGAGGGAAGGGCAAGCCCGGCACAAGGCCTCTGCAGGGGCAAAGGCGGGCCCTAGGGAAGGGCTTGGCCCACACAGGGGAGGAGAAGTGGGAACAGAAGGGCTGCTGGCTGCTAACTCCTTCCTGTGCTCACAGCTGCAGGATCGACTGCTGTCCTGCAGGAGGCCCAGGTCCACCTCATCGATGTCAAGCTCTGCAACAGCAGCCGCTGGTACAGAGGGGCCGTCCACCCCCACAACGTGTGTGCCGGCTATCCGCAGGGCGGCATCGACACCTGCCAGGTAGGAGCGTGCTCCGCGCCAGCCCCCAGCAGCACAGGCAGCCCTGTCGCCAGCGCCCAAACGTCCCCCGGCGCGTGTTGCGCCTGCCGAGTCGCCCTCCTGCCGCTGGGTCCCCACCGCTGTCGGGGCTTGCCTTCCCTTCCCCGTCTGCAGGCCCTTGCCCAGCACCCCTCTTGTCCCAGAGCCCCGGCACTCTGCCCAGAAAGGCCACGCAGTGCTCTTGCCCCAGCCCAGAGGTCTGCATCCCAGTCCTGGAACGTCCCCCTTCCACACCTCCAGGATCAGCGGGCAGAGAGGAGAGAGCGCCCTACCTTGCAGGCCCACCACCCCCTCCCAGACAAGGTCCTGCAGGCTCCAGCACCTGAACAGAGCCTTGCTGGGCACTGGGTACAGCTCTGGCAGGTGCCAGGAGAGAGAAGGAGCCAGCCACAGTGCTGACAGGGGCCACCCAACACCACCAGAACCCTCTGACTCTCCTCCGCTCCGCTGCAGGGTGACAGCGGTGGTCCTCTCGTCTGCCAAGACAAGCACGCCGACTACTTCTGGCTCGTGGGGGTGACCAGCTGGGGGATAGGCTGCGCGAGAGCCAGGCGGCCCGGAGTCTACACCTCCACGCAGCACTTTTACGACTGGATCCTGGTACAGATGGGACTGCACCCAGCAGTCCGGGCTGCTCCAACGGCGCGGGCATGGAGTCATTTTCTCACCGCCTCCACCCCCGTGCAGAGGCCAAGGCCGATCCCAACACAGTCGGGCACGTTTAGCTCCTGCCCATTCCCACTCCAGAAGCTGGTGGAGTTCTTTACTCGGGTGCAGGAGCTCCTGCAGGTGCTAAGGGGGAAAAAGGCTTGAGCAGCAAGAGGAAGAGGATCCAGTGCAGGCTGCAGAGTAGCACCACCCTTTCCTCCTGGGGCAATGCCTGCTGAGATCCAAAGGCAGCCTCAGTGCCAGTGGCCTGCTCGGTCCTGCCCACGCTCCTCTCAGGGCACACACAACTGCTGCTCTTGACTTAGTTCTTGAAATAAAGTTGACCATTTTCACAGCTAACCATGCTTCAGTCCAGTCTCCTGTGCAAGGCAAGGACTTCCATGCCCAGCACCTGCAGAACGAGGCTGCAGGCAGACAAGTCGGTCACACGGGCAAAGAGTCACTCCAAAAGCTGAAACCGTGCCCGGTCTGAGACGAGGGTGCTCAGAGCCACCGTGGGGTGGAGAAGACTGGCTAGAGGGAGGCTAGCAAGAGGAGAGGAGGAAATGATGTGACACCCAGCCAGCGTTGGGGGTATGCCTTAAGGCACGCAAGCTGAAGATTAGGGCCTGCCGGGAGCCTTCGCTTACTGAACACACCGTGGGAAACGCCTGAGCATGCCAAGAGCTATTGCTGCCTGTAGCAAAGCGAGTGCGAAGCTGACAGGAGTCAGAGTGCCATGAGGAAGAGCCGGATTTCACAGGTGGTTAAGGGGGATTGGTGTGGGAGGTGGCCACACTTGACAGATAACTGAAGGAAGAGCTGGGGTGGTTTTGGGGAGAGCAGTCTGGCAGGGACAGCAGTACCCAGGAAAAAACTGCATCGGTAATGCCGTGGAAGTCCGAGGTGACCCAGCTAACAGCGCCTGAAACACCAAACCTGTGGACGGCTGTGGCAAACCTGGGAGCAAGGGGGAAAAAATACCCGCGGGGAGGTCCCTTGCTTGGGAGGAGACAGGGGCGGAGAAAGAGGGGAGTCAAGGCATTTGAGGGGCATGTATAGGCATGGAAAAAGGAGGGGAGGGGGGGGATCAAGGAGCCAACCCCACAGAGGCAAACTGCTGGTTGGTGTGCTTGTTTGACTGAGCCCTGCAGGTGATCACCGCAGTGCGTCCTACCTCCTCTTGGAGAGCGATTCCCACTCCTTCGTGTGCGGCCCCACTCTGCACCCAGGGCATGGGTGGGTCCAGAGGGCTGGCGGCCAGCAAGGGCAGAAGGGAACACAGGCCACGGCGACCCAGCGGTGGGCAAGAGCGAGTGTCTCGGGCCAGCTACTGTTCGGAGCGCTGTGTGTTTGTGCAATTCACTAGGGAAACCAGAAGCTGGACTAGCTCACGAGCAAAGGAGAGAGACCCTTGCAGTCGTGCAGATGGCCTGTGGTTGCAGCCCACCCGGTTTGTTGAGCTGCCCGGTGGTGCCGATCCTGGGGAAGGCTCAAGAAACGGCGGCTGCCTGTACCTGCAGGTGGGCAGTGGAGTGTGCACAGCGGGAGCCAGTGGTGGTTTGTGTGGCTGTAGAACGGGTTTGGGCTTTCAATGTGCCCAGCCCGGTACGCCTGGTTCCTTTCTCCTTGCAGGTTGTATTCAGAGCTGTAATGCTATTTTTTAAAAAAAGCAAAAGCAAAAGCAACCAGCAAACAAAAAAAAAGCTGGGCTATTCCACCCTGCAACTGGTTGTCTCCCCCAGGCCCTGGCCACCCTGCCAGGCGACATTCACCACCACCAGCAGGGTGCAGGAGCGGGCCCGGGGCAGGGCTTTCACAGGTCACCCCTACTTTGAGGCTCCTGGCCGTGCAGTTCCTGGGCAGTGCTCAAGCAATGGCAGCAGTGCCCACAGCCGGTATTTTTGATCTTTCTCCCTTTCTCCCAGGCTCTGGCTCCCTGGTTTCCAGCTGTTCTCTTTCTGCCTTAAAGCCTGCTGTGCTGCTTCTCTTCCCCTTCCTCACTCTGGCTCCTTGTCCCCATCTTTTTTAGCCTCCTCCCTGCCTGCCCCGGCCCCTCGTGCTCCCCCTGCTCCGCCACCCCGGCGGCCACCGTTGCTCGGTCCCTCTCTGCCGCCCTGCCCCACACTCCCCCTCCCGCTGGCCCTCAGGCTCTGGGGGCTGTTTCCCGCCCTGCTCTTGGCTTGGGGGAGGGGCCATGGGGCCCGCGGGGGCGGGGCAGGGCCGGGGGAAGTGTCCCTGCAGGGGCAGGCAGCAGGAAGAGGCCCCGGGGCATGCTGGGAGCTGTAGTCCTGGGACAGGGGCTGGTGCCGGGAGGTGCAGGCTCTGCTCCAGCCATGGCCCGTCTGAGGTGAGGGCTGGGCTGCCCCTGAGGTGAGCAAGGCCCTTGCACGGGGGAGGGGGTGTCTCCTGCCTGCTGGCTGCCCGGGGGTGGTGGGTGGGAGCTCCAAGCCGGAGCCGGGTCAGTTGGGGCATCCCCGGGGGTGACCTGAGAGCTGGGGACGGGAAGGAGAAGGGAGACAGACCCCCCAGCACAGGCACTGGACACGCCGACTCTCAGAGCCCCCCTGAGCCCCCCCAGCCCCGCTCCCCCCTGCAGCTGCCCCGTCCCCAGCCCCTCCCCTGAGGCCTGTCCCGCAGCCCCAGGCTGCCCCACGGCCTGTCCTGGCAGCGGCGAGCGGGGCCTCGGGCAGGCCCAGGGCTCTGTTAACCCAGGGGCCTTCAGCAGCAGTGCGGGGAAGGAGCGGGGTCTGCAGGAGCGGCTGCAGCAGGAGGGGCTCCAGCCTGGGGCCGGCTGTGACAGTCAGGGTTCTTTCCCTCTGCCAGAGGCCGTGCCAGGGGCTCGGTTGTCTGTTCCTGCCCTGGGGATGTCGTCAGCTGCATCCAGCTCAGGCTGAAGCTGAGGAGATGGGCAAAAGGAAAAGCAGCCGGAGAAGGACACGAAGGGGATCCGGCTGCGAGCTGCCCCCAGCTGCAGACAAGAGACAGCCGGCCTCTCGGCGTGAGGAAGGGTCCCTGTGAGTAGTCCTGAGCAGAGCTGGTCACCAACATGCACCGCGGGGTCTGTGTGCGTAACCAAAGCACGGTATAGCCGTGGGGGCGGGGTGTGTGTGTGTGCACGCAGTGAGGCTGTGTATGTAGGAAGCCTCATATTGTAAGAGCTGAGAGAGGCAGAGACAGAAGTGTCTCAACAGTAAAATCCTCCCAGCAGCACCAAGAGCGGGAGCGGCAGTGAGTCCTGGGCCCTTGTGTTATAATCAGATCTGAATTTTGAATTTCATTGATAATTAATTGTTTTGAATAAACAACTAATTTCTTATAGTTAATTGTTTCCTGATTCAATTAATTTACATTATGGTAAGGAGTAGACAAAACCTCACTTATGCTAAGAGACAGCAGATGCAGGCCTTAGGAAGATGGCCAAAGCTGAAGGTGCTGTGGATTGGGAAACTGTACAGAACACAGAACGAGGAGGGAGGGAGGCAGGTACAAGGGGTGAAATTGTACGTTCTCAGCTAGTTCTCTTATGTGATGAAACCATCGAAACAAAGGAATGTTGCTGTGAAGACTCTCCCGTCCTCCCCATCCTAATTTGTATATCAGAGATTTTGATCAGTAAAATAACCAATGATTAGGTTAGGATAGGACTATTAAGAAAGTTATAGAATAGGGCGGACCAATCATTGTAACTGTCAAAATTAATAGCGGGCATAAGACGCATGCTTATGTTAAAATCTGTTAAAGATCCTGACTTTGCAGAAAACGGGTATAAGATGTTGAATTTTTGATGTAACTTTGAAGCCCGTCGGGTGGAGCTGTCCCCGTGCTTCCCAGCGCTGCAATAAAGACGTGCCGGCTTATCTGCAAGTGTGTAGATAAATTTGTCGTGATTGCGACCCTCCGTCCACACTTGGGGCCGTGTCACCCCTCTTGTGCTCCGGGTGCCTCCCTGTGCCTGTGCCCTCCCACCTTCCATCACTGGCGTCACTCTTTTGCTTCCCTGTACCTTTCTTCTTCTGTCCTTGTCCCCTGCTCCCTGTTCGTCCCTCTCTGGTTTCCAAGCCCCTCTTGTTCTGCTATTCTACCTGCCCCTTTGGTTTTCCTTGCTCTCCCTCTGTCCTGCTCCCTGCCCCTCTTTTTTCCTTCCTCTGTCTCTGTCCTGCAGCGCATGGCTGGTTTTTCATTCACTGCCTCTTTGTCCCAATCTGCATTCCTCCTTGATGTTCCCAATCTCTCTGGCTTCTTGCCTGAGATGCTTTTTCTCTCTTGTTTGTAACAGGAGATGCTGTTCTCTAAAAACATGACGGCATTATTTGGCAAGCCGCTGAAACGTTGAGAAGATCCCTCCTGGGAACACTCTGCAATATTCTTCCTGTCTGCAAGTGGCACCTGTTCATCAGAATGGATTCCAGAACCCAAGGGGCAGTTAACCTCCAGAAGTCTTAAACCTTCTGGGGAATCGCACAGACTATTTCTTGCTAAGAAGATGAAGGCTCTGTTGTTCCAGCTGTCCTTAGTGTTTCGAGACAACAAGCACTTGCACTGGTACTTGTTCTTTTCTGATCTGCGGCTCCTGTGAATGTTTCTCCAAGTTCTTGGTTTCCTGTCCGGGTGACTCTCCAGAGGACTGTAAAAATCAGTCTTCGTGGAGACTCTCTGTGCTGCGGAGCTGCCTGTATCGTTGTTGTCACCCAGCTGCCTACAAACGGCTCCCAACCCCAGACAGTGGGGCGGCATTTCTGATCTGCTGGAAGGGGGTGTCTCCATTTTTAATGTTGTTTCTTTCAGGGAGCACTGTGAGCGTGGCAGATCCTAAGCAGAAATACACTCGATTTGAACAAGTCGGGCAAGGGTAAGTCCCATCACAGCTACTTACACAAAATCACGGGCCAGGTATTTTGCTGGTGTAATATCAAGCGTGAAGTCGGGCAAGCTCCAAACGTGTTCAGACCCTGGGCTTAGATTCTCCTGTCTCTCAGTACTGATCAGAATTGGTGCCTGTGGTCAGAAGGCGTCGTCAAAGAGCACTTGATGCTGGCAACGTCTTGTCTGCAGCGAGGGGCAGGACCTGGAAGATCTACTGTCCCTCAAGATTGTAGCACCCGTTTGCTTGTTTTCTTAGGGGGAATCATTTTTGTGTGTCTCAAAATAATACGGCCACGCTAAAGAAAGGAGAAAAATCTTTATTGCCTGAAAGAGCAACTTAGAACCTGATAGCTGTCAGGTAAATAACACTTCTCAAGAACATTTCTTTCCAATCTTTTGCTTTAAAAAAGTATTTAGTGATCAGGATTATAACGGTATAGTTTAGAAACTGCAACCAGAGATTAGATATTCAGCTCTCTTTTCTGGCAGAGGTAGTGAAAACCAACCATTCAGTAATACATGCAGTGTCAACGCACTGTCCTTTCCTCAGATGGCTGGCACATGTGTTCAGGGCTCTCAGAATGACTGCATGGTGTTGCCGGAGTTTTGCAGATAGATCCAAAGAAGAGGTCTAAGAAGGCACAGCTAGACTGGGCGTGTGTTACATTCTCTGGAAAAAACCCACACACACCCCCCGCAAGAAAAAAAAAAAAAAAAAAAGAAAAAGGAAAAAACTAAACCCCAACAGAGCAAAACTGGAGAAAAGGGGAAAAGAATGAAATCTATTATTTTCCAGTCTCTGTAGGCACCCTGCCCTTCAGTTTTGGACTGAAAGAATTTAGTATGAACTCTGGAGATTTGCACCAGCCCTTTTTCTTCCTCTTGGACCTAAGTTTTCACTTGGATAGCCTGCATGGCAGGGGGCTTCTGGGCTGCTGCGCTGTGCGCTGCTGGCTGAAGGAGTGGAGGAACCAAGGTGTTTTAGAAACACTACAGGCAGCAGAGAGCTCCTGTCAGGGCTTTCACTTCCAGGGTATAAACCACTTCTCATGTCTTTGCTGCTCTTTTGTTTCTAGGGCGTCTGGAACTGTCTATACAGCACTCGACATCACCACAGGACAAGAGGTGGGTGTCAGCAGCCCCAGCAGATTTGGCAGGGGTTCAGCGCTTTCCCCCCTGGTGCGAACAGCGGATGGGCTTTCGGATCGCCAGGAGATCTTTACTGCAAAGACTTCCACATGGCTGGGGGCTTGTGGCTGGGGGTGGGGGCAGTGTCCGAACACTGGGCTCCCCCCTGGGCTGCACAATCACTGACGGACACCCACCCCTCATCCTGCCCAGCCGCACGCCCGACGTGCAGCCCCCCAGCGATGTCTCCCCACCCACGCACCATTCCGTGCCCCCCCAGCCGTATGCCCCCCAAGACCCCAACTACGCACCCCTCCATTCCCATTTACCCCCTCAGCCGTGCCCCCCCCCATGCCCCTCACCCACTTTGGGCCGAGCTCTCCTGTGCTCCCCAGCCATGTCCCCCCACCCAGCCATGCCCCCCCCCCCCATTTTGGGCGATGCCCCCTGAGCCCCTCCAGCCATGCCCCTGCACCCCTGCTGGCCCCTCCCCCCGTGCTTTGCCCGCACCCCCGGGCTCCGCTCCCCTGCCCGCGCGCCCCCGACCCGGCCGTGGCCCCGCCCCCCGCCCCTCCCCATTGGCTCCCGCCGCGCCGCTCCCCTGTTAGTTTTCGAATATAAATAGGGGCGGCCGCGGGCGCGCGCCCCCCCCCCCTCGCGCACCGGACGGCGGAGCATCGGCGCGGCCCCGCTCCGCTCCGCCGGGGCCGGGAACGGTCGCTCCAACGGGTGTCATTAACGCCTCCCTTCATTTCCTGCACTCGCCATGGCGGCGCAGGGCGGCCCCGGTGGCCGTGGGCTAGCCGGAGTGGCCAGGAGGCGAGCGGGCATGTCGCCGGTCACCCCGCTGACGCTGGATATGGACAAGCTGGTGGGACTGGGAAGGTGAGTGGAGACAGGGCGGGGGGGGGGGCTGCCCCGCACCGCACCCCCCTCCCCCCCACGCGTGAATGCTGCCGGCTCAGGGCAGTGCTGAGCGCGGAGGGGGGGGACACCACCCACCGCCCCACCCGAGGGGGGCACCCCGAGGGGTACCGGTGGGTCCCCACGGGCTGATCGCCGGCCCCGCCCTGCCCGCAGCCACTGGGACACCCCGAAGCGGCGGGTGGCGGGGCTGTCCTTGCAGAGGCGCCGGGCCAGCCCGTGCCGGGGGTCGGCAGCCTTGGGCTCCCCCCGCAGCTCCGTCTCCTCCGAGTCCTCGGACGCGGGTGAGCGATGGATGCTGTTGCCACACCCGCCCCTGCCCCGATTCCCCTCCTCCCCGGGGCTGGGGGTGTGCGGGGGGAGCTGTGCCGAGGGGGTGGGCGTTGGGCAGGGGGTCACTGCATGCAGGGGTGGGGTTTGAGGGTGGGGAAGGGTCTTTCTGGGGGTGCATGTGGGAGCCGGGTCCCCCGCTCTGTCTCAGCTCCTGGCCATGCTCTGAGTCAAACTGGGATTTTAAACGGGGATTTCCTCCCCAGCGCTTCCTTCCCTGTGCTGGATGATGGGTGGGAGCCCCCCCCACCCGCCCAGGCCTGCACCCCGGGGGGGGGCTCGGCTGTGGACCACCCCAGTGGGGGTCCCTGGGCAGGGTGATGTGGGACATGTTGGCCAGGATGGGTGGTCCCAGGGTCGTCCCTTTGCCATGCTGGGGGACGGGGGAAGCTTTGGGTGAGGGTCCCGCCTGAGCACACAGCAGATCCCACCCTGTGGCCCCCTCCCCAGCACTAGAAGGGAACACAGCTGGGGTGGGGGAGCTCCCCTGCACCCTGCCAGCGCCCCACAGGAGCGGGGGGACACCTGTGCTGGAGCAGGGTCCCGGGGGCACGGCGTGCCTCCCACCCGCCCCCCCCCCGATGCTACCCCTGCCCCTTGTTCCCGCAGGAGTGGGGCTGGACTCCCCCACGCAGGAGGACCCCGCGGCACTGGAGGAAGTGTGAGTGTCCCTCGCCCCGCATCCCCCCACTCTGGGAGGTCTCCACCCTTGCCCACTGTGTCCCCCCTGCTCACCCTCCCCAGGCTGCCTGCAGTGCCCACGCTCAACCTGTCCCAGCCTTGCTGGGGGGCTGTGCTTCCAGCTGTGCCCTCCACCCCAAAATTGATTTTTGGTGGGGGGTGGTGTGAGAAACCACCTCTAGTGGGGCTGTCGGTGCTGGTGCTCGGCCCAGCCCTGCTGCAGGCAGGGGTCTGGCAGCGGGTGCAGGCAAGAAGCCTCTGCGGTGCTGCCGTGCCAAGTCCTCCTCTGGCAGGGACGGCCGGCAGACGGCTCGCTGCCTCACCACGCAGCGGGGTGAGGGTGCTGAGCACCTCCCTGGGCTCCCAGCACCCCCGCCTCAGCCTCCTTGGGGTGCTACTGCCCAGGCCTGGCAGATTTGGGGTGCAGGGATCAGCTGAGAGCCGAGCTCTGTGGGGCTGAGGGGCTCTGGGTGCCACGCCGGTGCCACGCCGGTGGCTTCGCCCACTCCCAGGGCCGTAGGCAGAGCCCCTCTCTGGCAGATGTTGGTGACTGAGTAACTGGGGGCAGATGGTGATGCTGGGGCAGCCTTGGGGCTGGGTGGGCTGGGCTGCAGGGGACACGCCAGTGCCCCCTTCGTGCTGTCGCAGTGTGCAGCTGCATGGCCATATGGCCGACGGCCAGCATCCCCAGCATCTCCGCTGCCGGATTTACATACAGGTGGAGAGCGGGCGCCACTGCCACCAGCTACATCTGGGCCCTGAGTGGGGTCAGCGGGGTGCCCTGGACCACCTCAGCGTGCTGCTTAACCCCCCAGCCCAGATTGGGGTCCCCCCGTCTGAAACCAGTGATTTCCAGATGGGGTTTTAACCCTTTGTGGGGCTGAAAGCCGCTCAGCTGCTCTCCCCTTGGGGGGGCTGATGACCCCTGCGTGGGGTGCGGTCCCTGTAAGGGCTGCGGCTGCCCATCCCCAGGGCTCCTGGGCTGCTCAGGCTGGGGCACAGGGTGCCATCCCCCCTAACCCTGGCTCCTCTCTTCCCGCAGCTTTGAGACAGCGATCCTAGAATCCACGAGAGCTCTCAAAGAGTAAGTGAAGGGGCTCTGTCCCTGTGCCCAGACCCGAAAGCCAGGCTGTCTGTCTGCCCTTCCCTGGGGTTTGGATCAAGCTGTCGGTGTTGCTCAGTGGCTGGAGGAATTGCTGCCCTGGGGTCCTGTCCGGGGAGGTCTCACCCCACTGTGGGGACCCAGGAGACAAGGGGATCCATGCCAGCTTCGGGGCGGTGGGGGGGGTGGGACGCTGCTGGTCCAGGGCATCTTCTCTCCTCATTCAATCCTTTTCTTTTTGCAGCAATAAGCTCCTTATCCGGAGGATCCACTCACTGCCAGTAAGTCCCGGGGGCTCTGCAGGGCTGAGCTGAGGGCGGCTGGATCCTGCTGTGTGCCTGGCTGAGCTGGGAGGAGGAGGAGGAGAAGGAGGAGGATGGAGCTGGGGAGCGCAGGGGCTGTGCAGCACCTCTCACCCCTCCCAACCCGCCCTGCAGCCACAGCTCCTGGGGGCCAGCCCGGTCCTGAAGAACATCACCCACTGCCGGGAGTTCAACAGCCACGGGGCCAGGGAGCAGAGGGGCCCAAGGAAGCCTGAGGACAAGGTGAGGGGGGGCAGTAAGGCTGGGGAGAGGGAGGCAGGACCGGGGAAGGGGCAGGGGGATGCCGTGCCCACCCCCCCCCTCCCCCACTGCTGCAGGAGGGGTTTGTCTTCAAGAAGCTGCAGAGGCCAAGTCAGCGCAGCCGGCTGCCCGCCGGCGATGGGGCTGCGGGGAGGGACCCCCTCAGCCAGAGACTCGGCTCTGCACCCGGCCTGCTGGTGAGAGGGGCTGGGGGCGCTGAGAGGGGGGCACCGGGGGTGGGTGGTCCTGCTGCAGGGGCTGCTGAGCCGGGACCTGCTGCTCCAGCCTCCCTGTTTGCACTGGAGACCTGTGGGTGTGGGAGCTGGGGGGATTGGGGTCACTGTGTCTGCAAACAGGGCTGGTGTGGGGCTGGCCCCACTCCTGAGCCATGGGCTGTGTCGTGTCCCCTCCCCAGTTCGACACCCCCGAGAAGGAAAACGCCGCCCAGGGCGAGAGCCCCATCATCCTGCGCCGGTGCTCCTTGACCTCCTCCATGTCTGAAGAGGAAGATGATGGCTTCGTGGAGATCCTGGATGAGGAGGAGATGAAGGTAGGGAGGGCTCCTCCATCTGGACAGCTGGATGTACCCTGGCCAGGGGCTCCGTCCCTGCCCAGGGGGGTGCGAAGCAGCAGTGGGACTCGTTCCCTTCACGCTCTCCTCTGTCTCGCCCCGTGGCCCCCCCGGGTGCCCCCCTGGCAGAGCAATGCTGACGTGCCGCAGGGGATGGAGAACCTGCTGACCGCGCCGCTGGTGAGGAAGGAGGAGGCCGAGCCGGTACATTGGGTGTCTCGGGGGGTGGATGGGGCCCCAGGCTCCTCCCCCCTTCCTTGGGTCTCCAAGGTGGGGTCTGAGGGTGAGGGTCACTGGTTGGCGAGCAGCACTCACCCCAGGGCTGTGGGCTTGTCCTGGGTGGTGTGCAGCCACTAGAGAGGGACCCTTTTCCCTTTGTTCTCGTGGTGCTGGGGGGGGGGGGTATGTGGGGGGAATGCTGGACCCTTGGGCAGCGACACGGGCTCTCTCCCCACACAGTGTCCGGTGAAGCGCGGCAAGTGCCGGCAGCTCTTCCGCTCGCCCTCGATGCCCAGCAGCGTCACCAGGCCCATCCTGAAGCGGATAGACCGACCCCAGGACCGGGACAACCCCGTCAAGACCAAGCGACGGAGGAGCGTGGCCGGTAGCCCTGGCGAGGAGGCGGCAGCGGCGGAGCCGGTGGGTGATGGGGAATCCTCGGGGTGAGGCGTCCTTGCCCATCCCTGGTGGGACTGCCCGGTGCCACGGCTCTGCCGGCGCCCTCGCTAACGCCGAGGGGGGTGTCTCTGGTTCATGTCCCCGCAGAAAGCGCGGCTGCTGTGCTCCAGGTCCTTCTGCCACGAGGAGATGGAGAACCTGCTGGCCAACGACCATCAGGAGCTCATCGGGGACTTCTCCAAGGTAGGGCTGCTGGGGGTGCTGCAGGCTTGGGGGTGCCGCCTGCCCCCCTCTCCTGAAACAAAGGGGGACCATCAGTGGAGCCCTGCGCTGGTGCCAGAGCCCCAATACAGCTGGTGGCCCTTGTTTGGGACCAAGGGGACTTGGGGCTGAGACTTTCCAGCCTGAAGAGCCTGACCCGCTGCTCTTCCAGTGCCGCAGCGCCGTCCCTCTTGAGAGGGAGCAAACCTCGCAGGCGGGGGGTCTTCTGGGCTGGGGGGAGCGGGTGGCAGCCAGGACGTCTCCCCAGGGACAGATCCTGACCCAGCACCCGCCTCTCCTCCAGCCTTACCTTCTGCAGGCGGTAGAGGGGAAGCACCCGGACCTGAAGTACATTTCCCCCGAAATGGTAAGGGAGCAGTGACCTCTTCCCCAAAAAAACACCCCCACAGGGCTGCCTCCCTGCCCCGCCCCCCCCTCGGTGACGGGCTCCCCCCACAGATGGTGGCAGTGCTGACGGGGCAGTTCAGCAGCCTCATCGAGAGCTGCGTGATCGTGGACTGCAGGTACCCCTACGAGTACGAGGGAGGCCACATCAAGGTCAGAACCGCCGCTGCGCCCCTCGGGGCTGGGGACAGGGTGGTCATGGGTGGGGGAGACACAAACCTGTCAAACCTCAGAGGGGCTGATGCCCCCCCCCAAAGGTGCTGAGCCTTCTTGAGGGGTTGAGAGCCTCCCCAAAGGTGCTGAGCACCCCCGGAGGTGCTGAGCCCCAGCTGGAAGGAGGAGGGGGGTGAAGGCATTCCCAGCAGATGGGGCAGAAGGGGGGCAGGGTTTGGAGGGCCACCCCTCCCCCCCCGAGATGAAATGGGAGGAGGAGGTGGGGGCTGAAAGGGGCCCCTCTCCCTCGCCAGGGCGCCGTCAACCTGCCGCTGGAGCAGGATGTGGAGGAGTTCCTGCTGAAGAAGCCCATCGTGCCCTTTGACGCCAGCAAGAGGGTGATCGTCATCTTCCACTGCGAGTTCTCCTCCGAGAGGGGGCCCAGGATGTGAGTTTGGGGGGTGGGGGGTGTGGGGTGGGCGCTGGGTTCTGCCGGACCCCCTGGACATGGCAGGATCCTATCTGGGTGCCAATCCTGTCCCCTGTCCCGCAGGTGCCGGTTCATCAGGGAGAAGGACCGAGCCTGTAACGAGTACCCCCACCTCCACTACCCCGAGCTCTATGTCCTGAAGGGGGGGTACCGGGAGTTCTTCCCCCAGTACCAGGTAAGCCCCCCTACCTTTCACCCCCTGTGTGGGAGGGGGGGAGGTCCCTGGCAGGAGGGTGAGAGTGCTGGGTGGGGGGAAATCACCCTCTCCGCTCCCCAAAACCCTGCCCTGTGAGGGGAAAGGGTCTGGCTCTGAGCATCCTCTGTGAGGGTGGTACCTCCAGGGGAAGGGGGTTGTGCTGGGGGTCCTGGGGGGTGCTGGGTTTGCCCCAGGGGGTGGGGAGGGGGGCCTGCGGGTGCTGACAGAGCCGTGGGTGCCCAGATGCACTGCGAGCCCCAGGACTACCGGCCGATGGACCACGAGGACTTCAAGGAGGACCTGCGCAAGTTCCGCCAGAAGAGCCGCAGCGGGGCGGGCGAGCGCAGCAAGCGGGAGCTCTACAGCCGCCTCAAGAACTTCTGAGGGACCCCTGCAGCCCCCTGCCCACCCCCTACCCAGGGCTGCCGGTGCTCACGGTTGCCCAGCCCAAAACCTGGTTGCCCCCCTCCCCCCACCCCCCCCAGCCTTCCCAGCTCTGTGCTGGGTGCCCTGCCCAGCATCGCCCCCCTCAGCAGCGTGAGAACCGGGGGGTATGGTTGTGGGTTTTTACCCCTTTTTTAACCTAAACAGGGTTTAGGTTTTACCCCAAATGGTGGCTGGGGGCTGTAGCATGTGAGTGGGGAATGCCTAGGGGGGCTCAATCCCTGCCAGGTTCAAACTTCCTCTGGGAGTGGGGGTCAGGCTACCTCCCCTCCCCAGCATCAGGGATGGGGCTCGGGGGCTGTGGGGCAGCCCCCCAAGCCAGTTCCCCCCTTCCCCTTGCACCCTGGGCTGGGTGGGGGGTGGCTTTGCCAGCTTTGGGAAAGCCACGGGGCTGCAGCACATCACCCCCCCCCCTCCCCCCCCCAGGGTGATCCTGTGTCCCCAGGGCCTGTCACACACACCACCACCACCACCCCGTCCCTAAGGGCTGCGACCCCCCGTCAGCCAAGCTTTATTGGCAGAACTCTTATAGAAAAGCACTTAAACCTCCTTTGCAGCCAGGGGGTGCTG
Source organism: Leptosomus discolor (assembly GCF_034619465.1). Classification (NCBI taxonomy): domain Eukaryota; kingdom Metazoa; phylum Chordata; class Aves; order Leptosomiformes; family Leptosomidae; genus Leptosomus; species Leptosomus discolor. The sequence continues at coordinate 593,071 of NW_028237973.1, read as the reverse complement.
CAGGGGGTGGGGCTGGGGGGTGCCCCTTGTACTGCTCACTGACTATTTGGGGAGTTCCTTCTTGTTGTGGTGTTTTGCCACCCTGTTGGTTAACTTTGGGGGGGCAGGAGGGGCTTCACCCCCACCCCAGAGTGGCTGCTGCCAGAGCACCACATGCTGGGGAGGGGGGAATGGCCCCTGTGCCCCCATGTCTTGTCTGTTTTTATTGTTTTTTTTAACATTTCTGTTTAATAACTCAGTGAGGAGGGAAAGCCTTGGCTCTGGTCTGTGACTGCGCTGCGAATCTGAGGGGGGTCAGGGGTCCCCCCCTGCTTTGAGGGTGGGGTTGGGGCACTTGAAGGAACGGGAGAGCTTTTTAAAGGGGTGATGGCTGCCCTGTGGGGCTGGGGTCACAGCTAGACCAACCCCCTCAGGGCTGTGTGTGGGGCAGGAGGAGGGGTGGGGATGGTGGGGTGACCGTGGGGTCCCACAACTGGGACAGTGGTGTGTGGTGCGGGGGCACCCCCAGCTCCGTTGTTGTGCCCCTCATGCTCGCCCTGCCACCTGCTGCGCCCCTCCCCCCCCCAGGGTGATCCTGTGTCCCCAGGCCCTGTCACACACACCACCACCACCCCCCCGCCCCCGGGGTGATCCTGTGTCCCCCAGGCCTGTGACACCCTGACGTGCGGAAAAGACTTTACAACCCGAAAGGTTACACAGTAGGTGTGTTTATTGCGCGCAGATGCATGGGGGATCGCTCCACCACAAACGTGCATCCCCACCGTGGCCGCTTGTCCAGTATTTACCCAGTTAAAACATCACCTATTTCGAAATGCCTAGACATACTCATGACCTGTCCCCAAAAAGGCCATTCCTTCCTGTCACTTGTCATTTCCATAATCTCCGCCTCTGGCTCCTCCTCGGGGCGCTTGCGCAGTTCCTACTGGTGGTCCTGGGCAGGGGTCTTCAGGGATGAAGGCTGTAGGTCTTCCTCGCTGTATACTCCTCCCCTCTCCCCTGGAAGCTCTAATTTGGCTGAGCTTGCAGTACCAGACCGGTTTCAGCCTGGTCTGTCCTTGTGTGCACACCTGGCTGTCTCCTCTTTGTTCTTGTTTAGAGATGGATGTTAGCGAGCCCTCCTTAGCCCTTAGCTCCTCCTGCCTTTGACGCTTTTGAACCATGAATTAGGTCCTTGTTTCTGTTTTTTCTGTTTCCCTTATCAGCTTCTTTCTCAAGCAATTTGCAGGGGGTTAGTGACTAATTGCCTACTTGCATGCATGTTAGTTCTGGGAAGCAAGTTTTAATAGGTTTAGCTTTGTTTTTCTATGTAGCTCCCTATTAATATTTTCGATATATCTTGGGTTATAAAATATATTTTCTCTATGTCCCCCTACCAATTCCCTCCTTTTCTATTGAGTTAAGTGAATTCTTTTACTTGGCTATTCTGGTTGGTATAATGCTTCGTACATTGAGGTTATTCTTCTAACTACACGCCAAACCCACATATATAGGGTCCCTACTAGAAATAATAAAATAGCGGTAGCTATCAACAACACTACTATTGGATGCATTAGGACGTTGAAAAAGTCCGGTGTCTGAAGGTGACCACCCAAAAAGTGTATCCCACCATTTGTGTTCTCCGTCCTTTTTGACCCTTTTCAAGACCCTACTTACCTCATTTGCCTCATGATGAACAGTTATTAGAGTTTCCGGTCTATTATTCTTGGCTTTCTCTAATATCCGTATTAAGTCTGGGTGTTTCAACAATCTTTTTCTCACTGCTAAGTCTATCCCTATAGTTGTGGGTTCTAGTTCAGAAATCAGTGTATAGTTTGATCTCAGGATTTGATGAGAAACCACAGGAGCAAGGTAGCTAAAGTCACATCCTGTGATGGTGGTAAAATTACAAATACAGAAATTCGAGTGATTCCTGGTGTCTGTTTCTACTCCTCCTACAGACACAAAGCGACATGTTGTTCTTAAACAAGCACAACCTTTTCCTGCATAGACGACAACCAGTTTTGGACTGGCATTCGGGCGAATTTCAAGGTGACAGACCTTTTGGTCGGTATCCAGCAAATGTCTTGTGCCCTCATGGTATTGCTTTCGCAGAGAAATCCCTGTTGCTCCCGTACAACGCAGGATTCTAAGTCAACTGTTTGCCGTTTGTTCTCTCTCTTTCGGGCCCATGTCCTGTGTTCCAAAGGATAAAGCAAATTTTGACCGTGATTTATTCCCATGGCTATTATGGGATGTATTACAGTCACTGATGCATTGTGGATAGTTAACACGAGGGCAGTGACTCTGTGTGTGGTGGGGTTATAGGTAAAGTTTACCATTTCCCACCAGGACTGGAGCTCTCTTTCCCTATCAGTGGCACTATCCCAAACTGTCTTCCGTATCTCCGTGGGGAAGACCCCTTCCACTCCTTCCCTTATAATAGGTGCAGTTATTGATTGCATCCACAGCTGGGCCTGGATACAGCTCAGGGCCAATGAGATATTCCTTTGGAGCCCTCCAATTGCAGCTATAATGATATTATGATCCCTTATGTTTGTCCGTTCCCAGCCGGGTAGAACTTCCGACACCAACCATTGGTGAGCTCCTGGAGCTAATAGGGAGGATTGTGATGGCTGTTGTAATTTGGACAGATCAGCAGTAGAGGCAGCTAATTTGTTCATTATCACTTCTGAATCTGTGGTATTTAGAACCCCAAGTCCTGTCCCTAACACCCCAGCTACATCCCTCGGTATTCGCCTTTGAAAAATACCCGTTCTCCTGCGTAGCCAAGTGGTCCACCCTTCATAGGAAGTCCGTAAGAAAGGGGAACACAATGGTTGTATTTCTGAAACCTTAATTTGCATCATCAGTTCCACCCTTTTTAGAGACCACTCTGGGTTAAATAATACTTGTAGCTGACCTGTATCTCTGATGACATACGGACCAATCTCATAAATCTTAGATTCAAGTTTAGTTTGGGTTCGTACTGTTTGAGTGCTAGTATCAGCTGTATAGGTTGTGCGGGGCCCCGCTGTCGTAGACGGTACAGCATCTATCTTCAATTTCAATGGTAATCCTATTTCACCACGTGCCCAGACCCAGGTTACAAAGACAGGTTGTGTTAGAGTAAAATTATGCCAACAATCCAAGATACTGCAAGGCTTTCTATTTGTTGTGTTTGTTATTATATTGGATACAGCTATCTGGTTTGCCCTTTTGTAGGAAGTTCCGTTAATTCCTCGGCATCCTACGCTTATGTTTTGACCCAGCATTCGCTGCAGTTGAGGCATCATTCTCTGAAGGTCTGTGCTCCAATAATTTTTGGAGTACACTTCATTTTTATGCATAACCACGGTGGCAAGGCTTAAGCTTTTTCTATCAGAGAGCGTTACCATATCCCCAGTATATTCAATATGAGCTTGGGTCCATGGCCATTCTGGGGTGTTACTGTTCGACCCTTGGGTTACGATAACTACAAATACAACAATTTTCCTGACTAAATCTTGGCAGGACGAGTTACTAAACACTTCTGGGTGCAATATACTCATTTCACTCAGCGGAGCTTTAGTTTCAGTTCATCCTCACCCTGTGTTACTTTCCAAGGAGTTTTAGGAGCTTTCTTCACTCAGGAGTGGTGAATCCAGGCGCTTTGTTCCCTGATCTTGATTGCCGTGAAAGAGGTAAGAAGCACTTGGTATGGTCCTTCCCACTGTGGCTCCACAGTTTTCTCTGTAAGAGACTTAACATACACCTAGTCTCCAGGTTGTATGTTATGCACTGACCCATCCAAACCCCTGCATCGGGTTCCAAACACCTGGTTTTCAATTTTACGAAGCTGTTTCCCTAATGCCACCATATAGGAAGTCATCAATTCTTCACCAATTTGTGAAGAGGTTCCCTTTTGTACCCCATAGGGTCGCCCATATAGGATTTCGAATGGGCTTAGCCCTTCCTTAGCTCGGGGTCTAGTTCGTATCCATAGCATTGCTAGGGGTAGAGATTGTGGCCAGGCCCAATTGGTTTCTTGTCCTAATTTAACAATCTGTTGTTTAATCAAGTGATTCATTTTCTCCACCTGGCCACTGGATTGTGGCTGGTATGGAGTGTGTAGTTGCCAATCTGTCCCTAGATGGTGGCTTATTTTTGGCACAACTTTGGAGATGAATTGCGGCCCTCTATCTGAGGACATCACCGCTGGGACTCCAAACCTGGGTATGATTTCTTGTAGCAACACCTTGGTCACCTCTCGAGCTTTAGCTGTTCTGCATGGGAAGGCTTCTGGCCAGCCTGAAAAGGTATCAGTTGGTACAAGCAAGTATTTATACCCCCCTTTTCTAGGAAGTTCTGAGAAATCAGTTTGCCAATGTTGTCCCGGACAATTCCCTTTCCCAATTTGGCCCATTTCTGGTTTGGGGACAATTTTTGGATTAGTCTGGAGGCAAAGGTCACATTGCTGAGTCACTTGTCTGAGAGCGATGTGTAAGTTTCGAGTCGTCCCGTGTCTGATAAGGTATTTGTATAATGCCTCCGCCCCCCAGTGTCCCTTCTTGTGTTCCTCCCGGACCAATGGCCAAACCGTATAAGAGGGGACTATGAGTTTCCCATGTGATGTTATAACCCACCTGTCCTCATTGTCTGTTCCTTCCAAATCTGTGATTAACTTTCGATCCTCCTTAGTGTATTCTGGCTTACCTTCTAGGGTTATCTGTCCATCTGGGACTAGTGCTCCCTCTACCTTTACCATTTCTTTAACTGCCTGTTTTGCCTCTCTGTCCGCCAGTTTGTTTCCCCTTTCCAATTCAGTGCTCACTTTCTGGTGTGCCCTAATGTGCATAATTGCCACTTTTTCAGGAAGTTGGATTGCATTCAAAAGTCTTAAAATTTCCTTTGCGTGCTTGATAGTCTTTCCTTGGGAGTTCAACAGTCCTCGCTCCTTCCAAATTGCTCCGTGGGCATGTACCACTCCAAAGGCGTATTTAGAATCAGTCCAAATATTCACAGCCTTTCCTTTGGCCCTCTCCAGGGCTCGAGTGAGGGCTATGATCTTGGCCTTTTATGCTGAAGTGTCAGCCGGTAGTGGTCCAGATTCTATTAACTTTTCAGCAGTGGTGATGGCGTACCCAGAATGTCGTTTTCCGCCCAGGATATAGCTGCTCCCATCTGTGAACCAGTGCTCTGCCCCATCCATGGGGGTATCCTTTAGGTCCATGCGGCTAGAGTACGTGGCCTCAATTGTCGTGAAGCTGTCTTGGTCCACTGGTTCTCCAGCCTTCCCACTAAGAAATGAAGCTGGGTTGACAATGTTAGTGGTCACAATCTCAACATCATCCTGCTCGACCATGATAGCTTGATATTTCAGAAATCTCTGTGGGGAGAGCCAATGTCCCCCTTTCACTTCAAGGACTGTAGACACTGTGTGAGATAGGAAACCAGTCATTTTCTGACCCAGGATAGACTTCTGAGGTTCCTGAACATTCAGGATGACTGCTGCTACCGCCCTTAGGCAGCCAGACCACCCTTTGGCAGCAGCGTCCAGTTGTTTGGAGAAGTACGCCACAGCTCGTCTGTATGGTCCCAGGTCTTGTGCCAGTACTCCTAACGCTATTCCCTGCTTTTCATGGGAAAAATAGGAGAAATGGTCTACTCACATCAGGGAGTCCCAGTGCTGGTGCTGACATCAGGGCCTTCTTCAGCTGATGGAATGCCCGATCTGACTCAGCATCCCATTGGAGGTGACTTTAACTGGATTTTATCAGGGAACACAGTGGTTTGGCCAGCAGGCCATAGTCATGTATCCAGAGCCGGCACCACGCCGTCATTCCCAGGAAGGTCCGCAGTTCTTTTACAGTCTGTGGCCGAGGGGTCTGGCATACGGCTTCTTTCCGGGCTTGCCCCAAGGACCGTTGCCCTGCACTGATCTCATACCCTAAGTATGTAACCTGCTGCAAAGTCACTTGTGCCTTGTTTCGGGACACTCAGTACGCCTGAAGCCCAAGAAAAGTTAATAAACTTACAGTCCAGGTGACACAGGCTTCTCTGGGTTTAGTTGCAATGAGGATGTCATCCACGTATTGTAGTATTTTTCCTTCTTCCGATGGTGGTTCCCGTAATTCCAAATCTTTCGCTAGTTGGTTCCCAAAGATGGTAGGGCTGTTCTTGAAACCTTGTGGCAACACCGTCCCTGTGAGCTGGGTCTTCAAACCACTCTTAAGGATTTCCCACTTGAATGCAAAACTTTTCTGACTGGCTTCATGGAGAGGGAGGCAAAAGAAGGCATCTTTTACTTCTAAAACTGTAAACCAAATTTGTGGGAGGACATTTATGAAATAAGGGACATGTGAACAATCCAGCCTTTTCAGAGAGCCTGGGCTGGGACGTACCGGAACTGCTGAAAGCATAAACAACTTCCGGTGCAGGGAGCATGAACATCTTACAGGTGCAGAAGAAGAGACAGCCGCCAGTAATGACGCAGTTTTAATTCTTGAAGAAGATGGGTGTGAACATCTGTGAACGTGACTTGAACATGACTCGCAATGTAGCCAATCAGGTTGGACTATGGGCTGTTATTTGTGATGAAGCCAATCAGTATTTATTGGGTGTGGTCGAGGGTTATAAATTGCACTGGAAACATGGAAATAAAGGTTCACTTGTTAGATCACATTGATCGTGTCAGTGTCCTCACGCAGCTCCCGCAAGTGGCGCCCGAACAGGGACCCTCAGATTCCTCAGAACAAAGTTGCAAGACTTGGAGAGGAAGAGGGTGGAAGGCCGACCGAAAGAGATCCGCTGCCCCGGCGGAGTAATAAAGAAAAAAGAGATAAAAAGAGTATCAGCGATCCACCCAGTCGCTAAGCGGTGACTCGCATAGTTACCAGGAAGGAGGAGAGAAAAGGAAGGTGCGCACCTCATCGTGAAACGATTACGCAATCTCACCCTGATCAGGTGAGCGGTCGGGGAGACAGATGGGGTTGGACAAGCAACAGGAGGCTGTCCTAAATCTGCTCCAACACATACTCTCAGTGAGAGGACTCAAGTATGAATCCTCGGCTCTTAAAGGGCTGTTATTATGGGCATGGAATAGAAGTTTAATCTCTTCCGTGGGAGTTGCTTTTGAACTCGCTACGTGGGAGGCCATAGATAAAGAGTTATTGGAAGATATAAGTTCGGGGGGAGCGAGAGCAAAAGAAGCAGGCAAGTACACCACGTTATGGAAATTGCTTATGGAGATGTTGCATAGTATGAATGCTGAAAGAGCTGCTGCAGCTTCTGCCTTTGCTGCCTTTACCCCCTCCTCTGGCGATTCCTCGCCAACAACTACTACTTCTATTTTTTCTACGCAAATTTCTGTTCCTGTTCCACCTCCCTTTACCCCTGCTAATCAGACACAGACCACGAGTTCGGGGGCTGGTGGGGCCACCGCGGGGACCGCACCCTCGGAGGAGGAGGTGCGCCATAATGGTGCCGACCCGATCGCAGTAAGAAGGGACTCGGAAGAGAATGCGGAAAAACTACAAGGGGGTGTGGGCAAAGAAAAGGGGGAAGTACGTGAACCAGCAGACCCACCCAAATCCCACCCCTATCCTGAATACACAGCGACCCACCCAACATCCCACCCTTATGGCAACGTCACAACGACCCGCCCAAAATCCCGCCCTTGTCACACCGTCACAACGGCCCGCCTACAGGAAGACTCTCTTTCTCCAGGGATCATGTTGAAACAAAAGCAGAAAAAGGAGCTGCTTGATGAAGTCCTACAGCAACTCATAAACAAACTATCGGCACTCAATACGGCAGCGGACAGCAACAAGAAGACTCCAGAAAACGCTGCGACTCATAATCCTTTTGCTGTACCGTCATCACTACCAGTGCCTTTGTCGCAAATGCCTGGGCCAACTACTTCATTGTCAAATACGCTATTAAGTGAACAAGAAGCAGGACGAAGATGGAAAGGAGTTATTCGTGGTGCCCTAATTGAAGGAAATTTTCTTCCTTCTGCCTTTCCTATCATTACAGATCAGGCAGGAGGTGGAAAATGGGAACCGTTTGATTGGAAAATCCTTGAAACATTCAGCAGTATCACAATATGGGCTTCAATCTAGTTATACTCAACGATTATTACAATTTATTTTTACAGCAGATGTTCTGTTACCATATGATTCACAACAGGTTGCTAACATTCTTTTGTCCCCTTCTCAACAGCTTATGTTTACCAAGGCATGGCAACAGCTCTGTGACCGCGAAGCTGCACGACCTCGGCAGCAGGGAGACCCATTGTATGGTATACAAGCCCAAATGTTAATGGGCCAAGGTCCTTTTGCAAATACAGGCTTACAACACGGTTTTATAGGAGAGGTATTACAATTGTCACAGCAGTTAGCTTACCAAGCAATGATTTCAATCAGGGAACCAGGAAAGATATATACCTTTGCCAATATTAAGCAGGGTCCACAAGAAAGTTTTCCTTCTTTTATTGATCATTTAGATCAGGTTATTAAAAGCCATCCAGATTTGGATGAGGGAATGAAGAAAAAGGTTTTTAAAATGTTTGCCTTTGAGAATGCTAATAATACAACAAAAAGAGCTTTAGGTACCCTACCCAGAGATGCACAAGTAGCTGATATGCTTAAAGTTATAGAACGCACCAATGGTACCGCGTCCTTACTTGCTGCTGCTGTATACAGTGCTGTTCGACCCCTCATAGATAGAAAGCAGGGAGGCAAGCAAAAGAGATACTTCAATTACGGGACAATGGGTCACCTTATGAGCCAATGTAAACTCATTTCAGTCCCTCTGTAAATCAAACTTCCGCAGTTACACGGCGTACCAAATTCTAATCGCACTGTAGGTTTGTGCTTGCCAGGCAGGTTTAAAAAGTGCTTAATTTTTCAGTCATTGCGATAGGGTCAAAGCAGGTCCTTGTTTTAAAACTATCTTTTTTAAACTGTCTTATGATCTGTATGTGTCTGGTCAAAGATAAAGCTTCATAATGCTATTTTTATTCATGATGTTAACTGGCTGTAAAATATGAGACATTTTATCTAAAGCAGGCAAAGAAATTCAGGATTCATTTACAGGTTGCCTATAAAGTTGTGTAATTTGAAAAGCAGTGTTCATTATGAAAGAGCTCAAGTTGCTTGTAAAGATAATCTAATTAAAAAAGATGATGGAAAAAGGGGGATCTGCATAAAACATATAAAAGCCTTTGACAGATTTCTTGAAGTGCAATGGAGAATGGAAAATACCTGCTTGATAACACGTAGTTGTTATTGAGTTTTCTCAGATTCAGTTGACAACCCAGAGGTGACAATCTCTGTAATGGAGAATGCAAAATACCTGCTTGATAACACGTAGTTGTTATTGAGTTTTCTCAGATTCAGTTGACAACCCAGAGGTGACAATCTCTGTCCGGCTGCAGGAGCCAATGAGGACCGGGACTCCCTAGGCGCGCCCCGGGACCCTTTCTCGGAGTGGCTCCCTGACTCATCTGGCTCGCTGCAGGGGCAGACACGGTCCATCTACGGAAAAAGGTATTCTTTCTGGTCTGTTTCTGTAATTTGCTATATGTTCACACTGTGCACCGATCGGCATTGATGTCAATGTGTATTTTCACCCCTCGCACTGATATTTAACTACGTGAATGGGGTTAGTCTGCTTAATGCTATAGTTGCTATTGTAGTAATCATATTTGCAAGCGTCTTCTGATGTCTTTTGTGTGAATGGTGTAAAGGAGCTCCTTGTGTGATAGTGTAAAACTGGTTATCAATATTTGAATGTGTGAGTGAGTGAGACACAGTGTTACTGTTATCATTATATAGAAGATATTTTGTTAACCGCACTTTGCCGCTTTTCACAAAAAAAAAAAAAAAAAAAAAAAAAAAAAAAAAGACACGTGGGACAGGTACCGCACAGACTGGTGAAACTACACGACATGTTGAGCGACATCTTTATGCATGCTTTGCTGTTTTAGGCATTCCACTTGAAATTAAGACAAACAACGCACCTGCTTATGCTTCGCTTCGCTTTGCACGTTTTTGAAATCTTTGGGGTATTTACTATCGTACAGGTATACCTCACTCTCCTACTGTCAGGCAATTGTTGAGCACTCTCACCAGACACTAAAAGCAACATTGTTAAAAAAAGGGGAACCCAGGGTTGGTTGCCTAATGATCAACTGATGAAAGCATTGTATGTTTTGAATTTTTTAAGTCTAGCAGGTAACAGTGAGGAGCCACCAATGTTAATACACAGCAAAGGAATGGGTTCATTCTGGGAAGGGCTTCTAGAATTGCTTTATCATTATTTTTGCCAGGAGCTGTTGGGGGCAATGCCTTGCGTGAACTATCGCATTTAGCATGCTGGACTGCTAAGAAAATTAATCTGACTTCAAGCATACTAACAGAATTGCTGGAAGATGTAGATAGTGTTAGACGTGCAGTATTACAGAATAGAGCTGCTATAGATTTTTTGTTATTGGTATTAGGTCATGGGTGTGAAGATTTTGAGGGATTGTGTTGCATGAATCTTTCTGATCATTTCACAAGCATATATAAAATCTGCAAAAGAATATTAAAAAGATTGGCATTGATCATTCTCCGCTGGACGCGGGGTTGAGTTCTTGGGGTATAAGTGAATGGTTACTACACTAGGTAAAGTATGGTATCCTTATTGTTATCATGATATGAATTGTACTGCTGATGCTACCTTGTATCCTACGGTACATAAGCTCAATGATCGAGTGGGCTGTAAAACAAGTCTGGATTGTTCAAAAAAAAAGAAGGGGGCTGTGTGGGAGGACATTTATGAAATAAGGGACATGTGAACAATCCAGCCTTTCCAGAGAATCCGAGCTGGGACGTACCGGAACTGCGGAAAGCATAAACAACTTCCGGTGCAGGGGGCATGAACATCTTACAGGTGCAGGAGAAGAGACAGCCGCCATTAATGACGCAGTTTTAATTTCTTGAAGAAGATGGGTGTGAACATCTGTGAACGTGACTTGAACATGACTCGCAATGTGGCCAGTCGGGTTGGACTATGGGCTGTTATTTGCGATGAAGCCAATCAGTATTTATTGGGTGTGGTCGAGGGTTATAAATTGCACTGGAAACACGGAAATAAAGGTTCACTTGTTAGATCACATTGATCGTGTCAGTGTCCTCACGCAGCTCCCACACAGCTCCAAGAATTCAAGTGGTGTTCAGTAGCTTGTTTTCTTAAACTGTGACCCATTTAACCTGAGTCATCACCCTGAAGCAGCAGTTCTACTCTAAAGAGGCTTTTTAGCAAGATGGGTCATCATCCTCTAGGCTGAACACACATTTAGGAGATCCGAGACACAGAGTAAATCAGATCCTGGCTGTTACACAGGCACCACTTACTACAGGAAGACACACGGTCGCTCTCTGCTTCAACTTCGGAGTGAATCTGCAATGGTCAACAACAAAAATCCTCAGGATTTAGCCCCACTGATGGAAGGACTGAGGCCACAGACTGACTTCAAACTTGACCTTTGCAGCATGGCCTGGAAGCACCCCACCCTTTAAGTATATCGAGCTACATAATCTATCCTCTGTGCCCTCTCTTCTCTCCTATAAAACAGGGGGTCATTCAGAACATGAACAGGTGAAATATTTCAGCCCCCATATTTTAATAAATCTGTGTTTCCAAATCTTTTTCCTCCATTTTTGCTTATTCAGGTTCTCCTAAGTTTTTACCTGCATTTGAGAGACTTTTGGGATTCACTTGTTGCTGATGCCTCTCTCAGTCAAATGTAGGATTGGCATAATGAAAAATGCTCTAATTCTCTATTACATTGCATAGGACTTTTCCTCTTAAAAAAGGGATGCTGACACAGTGTGATGAACTTGTTTTCCTTTGGATTGCTTCATCTACCATATTGCTACCACGCTTTATGGGCATGTCTGTCACAATTGTTGATATATTCACATACTATTATATAACTATGAGAGAAGCTGTCCCATCAAAAAAATTAAATCCAGTCAAATGCAAAAGCAGCTAACATGGAGACTTTCATTCATTTTTTTTGCATATGGAAGGTTTTGGCAAGACATAGCGTAACTACTTAGATAAGGCACTCCATGGTTACGTGAACGCACATATGATTATATAACAGCACAAGTTTTACTGGCATTTTTTGAATGGCAAAACATCAGTGGAATCCATTTAGAGGACTTTTCAGATTCTATTTATTTACCTGATTTTTTTTCCCCTCAACACATCATCAGTACCATGTTAGTTGCTTGTTTTGTACGGGAGATGGGAAGCTGGCAGACAGAAGCAAGCCAAAATACCGACTCCTGCTCTCCCTCTCAGGGATCCCTGAGTGCTGGCAAGCACCCTACCAGCAGGCTTTTGGGAAGAGAGCTGGACCTGGACTGTACCAGAACCGAAGCATGCATTTAAGCTTGGCTGTTAAATAGTTCCCTGGAAAGTCACAGTCTTTGCAGGATTTGGGGCTTAAAAGTATAGAAGCTTGTCCCAGTTTGGCTGGGACAGAATCACAGCCCAGCCACGCTAGGCAGTTCCAGGGCAGCCAGGGCAGCTGACCTGAGTTAGCTCCAGGGGTAGCCCACACCATGATGGCATGGTCATTCTAAAGGGGGAAGGTTTGCTGAGGAGAGGGAGCTCCTGTGGGGTTCCTCTGGCTTCTCCTCAGGACTGCCCTCTGGCCAATGGGGACAGCTGCATATTCCCTTGGCTAAGCACATCTCTGGTGGTATTGGTGGTGTTTTCACTAAATCTGCTGCACTTCTACCCCAGGTCTGCTCTCCTTTTTCCCAATTCCCCTCCCTGGCTGGTGAGGGTTCACCAGGTGACAGAGTGACTGTTACAGCTTAGCCCCGGGTACAGGCTCAATGTAGACAAGGATACATGAAACCCAAAGTGCAAAGTCTGCAATAACTGGAATTTATGAACCATATCACAAAAAAAGTCTTTTCTTCTAAAGTACGAGTAAAAATACCATGTATCTTTTAAGGAAGACACAATGGCTTTTAAAAGTTAGCAGGAGGGCAGACAATTAAAACAAGCTAATAAAATTTTACAAGACATTTCTCAGCGTAAGCATGACAAGGGAGAGATGCTATGGAAAAAGTAGGAATAATCCAACAAGACAAGACAAGACAAAAGTACGGACAGCTTTGCTTACAGGAAGCCATAGATGCTTTATAACAGCACCAGAGGATGCTTGTCAAGGCTGACATTCATGATCCACTGACAGCAAGAGATACCTTCAGGGCGATGTTCTACACCTCCCTTTGGTGCAGATACAGATTGAATAGAAGAGAGATATTACACCAGTAAAAAAAATTAACAATTCCATTTCTTTTTTTGTGTGTGTGTGTGCTGGCTCTATTATTTCCTTTCTAGTCCTTGAAACATTAACCAAAGAATGACAGTTTTATTGGATGACTAAGAAATACGTACACCTAATAGGGATTCAGAGACAAAAAAACAGATTCCTTAAGAAAAGAGCTGGATGATGGGGTGGAGCAGGGGAGAAGAATAATTGTTCAGGTTTTTTACAGCATATGTTTCTATTTCAATGAGACAACTGTATGCAGGTCTTCTTTTTTTTGAGTGTTCATTAAAAACAAGTGTTTGATTACCTTCATGAACATTAAGTTTTGTTTTCCTCCTATCATCCTCTGTTATTTACAAAACCTGATAACAGACAGCAGACTGACTTCTGCGGTCCTCGTTTTGGGACTATCTCACCCCACAGTTGACCTGTCACCAAGAATGCTGCTAGTGGTTGTGCTGAACCAGCTGCACTCACCAGGCATTGCCCAAACTACGTCTACAGACACAGAAATCCTTACAAAGCTCTTCAAAAGCAACCAGGCGCTGTAAGGCACACAGTGATACAGGCTACAAAGAAATCCAAGACCTGCAGAAGCAGAACCCTGGAGATGTGAATTTTGACTACGGTGGTTTTGACTTCCCTGTGGGAAGGTTCTCTGTGGAAGAATGTCTGAACTTCAGCAACGCTCATCTTACCTCCATGAGGACAGTGGAAACGAATTTCTGGTTTCCTGTTACCTTAAAACCCCATTTCCTGGAGTCCAGCTGGGCCCTCAGCTGACTCCATGCAGATAACCGGTACAAAGGAACAAAGGGAAGGTTTCAAGTGGATTTCCCACACCTTCTGCTCTGTTTTACACGATCTAATTCTCTACTACCTTATAAAAACAAATACCAAAGAGAGAAAAGGGGACCAAACTACGGCACTAATGGCTTGGTGTACTGGGGGTGACCGAGTCAGTGACCTGAGCTGTTCCAACAAAGAAGCAGGCGACTGGGACATGAGTTCATGTTCTCACAGGTCTAGTGGGCTGAAGAGGTATTTGAATTTTCAAATAAATGCAAAAGGAGATTGCTGACAGTAAAATACACCTACATCATGCAACAAGTTTTTTTAAAATAAATTTCTTTTCACTCTGGAATAACATAACCAGAATATTTCTATAATGAAGACCAAGAACTGGTTGATGCTAATTACTGACTAGTCAGTGAATATATTCTTTATTGTTGCACAGCCGAAAACCATTAATGAGCTTTCTAATTTTCAGCAATGTGATGGTTTAATGGAGGATGTGGTGGAGCCCTGTTTGCTAGCAGAGGTTTGGGACAGACTGTCACGACATGAAATGCTTGGCAACACAGCAACAGGTCGCACTTAATTTTTAATGACATGCTCTTCCATCTTCAGAAATTATTTTAAACTGACTTAAAACTCAGATCTGAGTTGCTTGCTTTCTTTGTTCTCTAACACGTAAAATTAAGCCCCAAGATCAAAAGGATGTCAACAGCACTTTTTAAATTATTTTAAGTGAATCTTTCGTACCTAATAATCTAAAGGGCGCTTCAAGTGCTGGCTCTCTCCAAATCTGCTTTTAAAATGGAAACCACACAGACAGCGAGTGCACAGGATGGCACAAGAACCGAACAAGAACACCTCATCCATTCAACGCATAGAAAAAGCTTGCTTATTCTGTGCAAGGAATACTCTGCCCAGATGTGCTTCTGTCACCATTTCAGGCAACTGTACTCAATGAACATGAACCTTTCCATAAGACTTAACCATAATACAAAAAAAAAAATAAAGCTTGAAAACTCAGGAGAAGATACGTAATCGACTGCAAAGTCTTTTAATGATAGCTGATTTAAAACAAAGATTTCTTTTTTGTTTTTCTTTCTATTTCTCTTCTTTTAAAGAAGACAACATGAAGAAATATAATAAAACAATATTTTACCTTGTAGGGATTTCTTCAGCCTTCAGGAATGTCCTCATTGAAATAAGTGGCAGACAGGCAAATCCTGCCTGCTACAAAATTGCCCTCAAAAGACACACTTAGGAACTGGATCCTATTGTTACAGTGCATGAGCACAGCGATCAGGAAATTAAAAAGACAAAACTTAGCATAGATCTCGACTATCGGGTCTTCCTTACGCCCCTGCCAGAGAACACACACAGATGACTGGACCTGAATTCCGTATTTAACCCAAATTTGTGAGTGCCACATTAGGTATGGTACTAGAAAACCAAGGTAAGAGTGTACCATCATCAGGCTGCCAGCAAGTGCTTGTTGTCAGTAGGGCAAACTACTTGGCAGCTGTAATCTAGAAAATACACTCAAAAAAATAAAAAAAAAAAAGAAAGGAAAGAGAAAACAGTAGAAAGTCAGGGAAAGATGACGGAAGCAAAAAGAGTAAAAAAAGGGCAAAGGAAAAGAAAAGAATGAAGAAATAGGGCAAAGAAAAATAAAGGAAAAGCTCTGTGAAAGCTCATCATTTAGCTTGACAGAGTCAAAATAACGGGCTTTGAATACAAAAAAAAGACATCAGCAATTAGCCTTATTTTCCACATCCTTAACGCAGAGCACAAGTGGGTGGCTCTGCTGAGGGGAAGGCAACCGGAGGCCGAGCCCGTGGGAGCACTCACTCGCAGGCAGCGGCACAGGAGCAGCGGAAGGGAAGTGTCTGTCAGGGGTCACCCAGTGCCCCGGGACCCCCGTGGCTGGGGCACGCAGGGCAACGTCACTGCTGGACAAACTGCCCAGGTCATCATGGGTCATTGTCCCTACTCCATAGGCTAAACATAGAAAAAATTAATCTCATTATGAAAACTAAGTGGTGCATGACATTGGAAATATGTAACTAAAAAAGTATTTTTAAAAAGGACTCAAAATGTCCTGAACACAAGTAGGACAGGAGTTTGGACAAGCTTTATAAATACAACCACCGCCCCAGTTCTCTGAAGTCTTTCATTATGTTGCTGTTTGCCGTCTTTTTCCCTCCATTTGAATGGTCGTTCCCCAGGCTGAATGCCAACAGCCACTTATTAGGTAAAACAAATCAGTACATTTATCTTAAACCTGTCAGTGCTGGAAGGTACCAGCTCCCAGCCTTGTGGGAGTCGGCTCCTGGACCTACAGAAATAACCTTTATAAAGTGAGATATGGTTTAGGATATGGTTAAGCCTTTATTTTCTACTATGCTTCATCCTAAGTACACCTAATCCCTGAAAAAAGTCAGGACCTCAAACACTAATTATTCATTTTGTAAAAATAACAAAGTGCCCAGCACTTTCCCAATGGAGTTGCTGAGGCTGGGCACAGCAGGTTTGGCTCTACTTTGAACCAAGCTTTAAGGAACCTCTCGCGGATGAAATGGCAAGCCACCCACCCTGCAGGAAACGCTCGCTCTGCTCAGGCAATGCAGCTGCTGCTTGGCAGAAACACACCGCTTCCACACCAAAACAAAACACCGACGCCACTGCAACACGGTACACGTCCCCCAGCCCAGCAGCTCCGCAGTAGGTGAGCATTAAGTGCGGAAGGGAAGGAGGTGGCACGGGAAACAAGCCTGCCCAAATGGCACAGCAGTGTGGGAGCAGGAGGGATTGGCACGCCGTGGGCGATGGGTCGGGGAAAAGGAGGAGGAGGCAGCAGAAATGCGGCCGCTATCCAGTGCCAAAGGTGACCCGTGCCGGGGCTGCGATGCAATGGCCAGTAACCGCATCACGGCACTGGTGCCCGCACTGGATACAGCGGGGCCGAAAGGGAGCAGCTGGGGTGCTGGCCCCAGGCAGGCAGGCAGGGAGGAGCAGGCAGGCAAGGGCTGCAGGGCAGCCCAGGGCAGGGCACCCCACCGGCTGGCTGCCCCCCAGGCTGGCAGTGCTCCCGGGCACAGCGAGGGGCACGGCTGGGTGCCAGCTGGTGCAGCTGCTGGGGTGCGGGGGGACAGGTCCCATCGGCCAGCCAGGCACCGCTCCTGCTGTCCCCAACCCCCGGGTGAGGGGCTGGGCACGTTGCCTGCTTTGGGGCTCCTGCACCCCCGGGTCACCTCTTCAGCCATATCGAGCCACCACCCAGTGTTTTGGGAAGAGGGAAATGACAAGGAAGAGGAGAAGCCACGCTGGCGTTCAGCAGCTCTGCTGAGCCATGCCCTCACAGGAGACCTTCGCAGGCCCAGAGGAAAGCCAACGAGGTGCTCGAGGCTTACTCGGAGCAGGCTCCCCGTGAGCTCGGGGTTGGAGGAGAGGGAGGACACAGAGCAGAGGCCAAGCCTGGGCAGCAGGGGAAGGGGTTGGAGGTGCTTACTTCTAAAGTGGCTTTGGAACCCAGCCCTGGGGGTTCCAGGTGCCAGCCCAGGGGGAGCAGGCAAGGGTGGGGCGAGCAGGGAGGCAAAGGGAAGCTTACACCGAAGGCTCACCCTTTTAAAAGTAAACTTAAAACAAAACCCCAACCACAAGCAGCATGCACCGTGGAAATAAACCACCAGCCAACCTGCCCAAATGATGGCCTGCAACTGTCTGCAGAGCGGCTCACTGGTGCAGCTGAGGGGAACACTGCTCACCACAGAAGGACGCCATCTAAAGAGTCTGAAGTAGCCAGCCAGAACCCTTTTGCATTGACTTTTTTTTTCAGATTGTGTGGCTTTCTTCCACGGTCACTTGAAAAAAAGCAGCTGGCTGAAGACTCATGTCTTAGGCAAAACAGGCCACCTGCTATTGCAGGGCTCATTGCAGCTTTCAGCAGCTGCAGAGGCAGGAACAACAAGAAACCCGGCAAGTCACAGGCCACAGCTACACTTACTGCACCGAAACGTTAACGAAACTCCAGTGACACACCCCTCCAGCCAAAATTCCGGGTCATAAAGCACAGAAGACAGCCACTTCTTGGAGTGAGAGCTGCCTTTCCAGACACCAGGCACTAACCTCCCCAGGCACCAACCAACGGCCACAGCAGGTCTGCCCGCAGCCACGCACATCCCCTGGGAAAATCCACCCAGATCAGCCCAGTGCTTTCCTTTGCCTGGAGCTCCTGGAGAGCAGGCAGGAGGTGCCCTCGCTGCGTGCTCTGTGCAGCGCTGACGCCAAGGAGATGGGCACCGGAGAGCAGCGCCAAGCCCCCCCCACGAGGTCAGTCACCCTGGGGATGGATACACTGGGACACCTGCACTCCTAAACCTGGCTCTGCTCCTAGGTGAAGGAGGCAGGACCCACCCAGCCAGAAAGCTTTGTCATCCTTTTGCTCCAAAGCAGCGGTTCTTTTTGCTCCTACGTCTGCTGCCACAACAGGAGAGAGTGCCAAGAACCCCGGGAGGGTGAGCAGAACAAACGTCTGAAATCCCAAACGCAGAGGAGGCAGAGGCACTGCTTTGCAGGGCTTCCCCCCAGAGCCATTTCTCAATAGCACACTTCTCCTCCAGAACACAGAGCAGGCTGTGAAATGCCTCCACCTCTCAGACAGGGGACGAGTGCTTGTCTGCCGAGCAGTACAGAGCACAGCAGCAGCACCCAAAACCCGCTGACTTTTAGCAGGTTAAAGTAGGGGAGAAATTTTGACAGACTGAATATTTGCATGACAATGAAAACAGGGGTCCAGAACTGAGGAAGCACTCACATACAGACCCTGAAACATTGTCCACATAGATCAGTAATACTTGTATTTCTCTTTTTTCTGAAGGCAGCATTTTAAGCATCAGGAATGAGCTTTTAATGTAGATAAGATTCCTTAGTGCAGGGTTTAATTTGATCACAGAACAAGGAGATATAGCTAAAGGAACTTTGACTCTGTTTTTGGAAACACCACCATCTCGCAGAACTATGCAGATCCACTTAAAATCCTTTTGGGTCTAGCAAAATTTGTAATGATTCTGAAAACAGATGTACCATCTCATTACACAAGTTTCAAGTGTCATCTAGCGGCTATTTTCACTTTTATTTCAATTTGGCATTTAAAAATAACTTTCCCCCTTCTTAAATTTTAAAAAGCTTGTTATTTCTATCACTTAATGTTATTTTATTATGCAACTCTGGCTCCTGCAATGGTAAGCAGATGCCTAAGTTTAAGCATTCAGATGGACTGAATCTGAGCCATAAGACAGCTGATTTCAGGACTAAAAAATTAAAAGAAAAAGAGAAAAAAAATCATATCCATCTTGTCTATAGAAACAAAACAAGGCACAAATGTCAGTTCATGATTTAGAGCTTTTTCAGTACAACTTAATCACTTCTTACAATGAGAAAATTCTGACACGTTAAAGTCTGTAATAAAGCGTATTCTAAGCATTCCTCACACCAGATAAAGCCAAAAATCCACAGTGCCATGTCAGGAGGTTTGTGTTTTACACTAACCCAACTGGTGATCTCACACAGGCCCAAAACTTTGATACTCAGCTCAAGTTGGTGATTTATCATATCACTCTCATAATGGGAACAATTAGTTCAAGATTTCTGTCTCTCACCTCAAATAGCCTCTTATTTGCCAAGAATAAGGAACGGAGCTGACTAGGTAGCCGGAAAAATGGCTAAACCTGCACATGCAATGCAGCGTGCCCAAACAGGCATCAGACCTGCACTGCATGCCAGGCAGACATGGCGGGAAACATGCAAAGCACATCAAATCCTGAATCCCATGTGTCACAAAGACATGCAAGTCCATTTATGCTGCAGCCTGCTAGAGCTCGGTGACAAGACGCGCTGTACGTAAGCCCTACACCAAATTAGAAGCCAGTTACATCCCTCAGTGAGTGTTTGATATTTGACATTTTGCTTTCCCCAGATCACCTTTGCCATGTAACTTTCCACAGGCTGTTACAGAAATTCAACTCTGCAGGCTTCTAAAATTTCCTGCTTGTTTAGGCCATGGAAGTTACACTACATATACAAGAACAAGCCCTTCTTTACACAGGAGCTCACATTAGTAAATCCAAACCAACTCAGCTGCCTCCAATTCTTATTTCAGTCTCAGAGCTGTTGATTCTCAGTTACCTTAGGCTGCTTCCTCAACACCACAAAGCTCAGAGGATGTCAGGGGAATAAAGCTGTACTGAATGTTGATAGTGGTTGACAGGCAGCTGAATATGAGTCAGCAGTGTGCCCAGGTGGCCAAAAAAGCCAACAGCATCCTGGCTTGTATTAGGAATAGTGCGGCCAGCAAGAGTAGGGAGGTGATTGTCCCTGTCTACTCAGCACTGGTGAGGCCACACCTCAAGTACTGTGTCCAGTTCTGGGCACCTCAATACAAGAAGGTCATTGAGGTGCTGGAGAGAGCGCAGAGAAGGGCACAAAGCTGGTGAAGGGCCTAGAGAACAAGTCTTATGGAGAGCGGCTGAGGGAACTGGGGCTGTTTAGTCTTAAGCAAAGGAGGCTGAGGGGAGACCTTACTGCTCTCTACAACTGCCTGAGAGGACATTGTAGAAAGGCAGGTGCTGGTCTCTTCTCATGGGTAATTAATGACAGGACAAGAGGGAACAGGCTCAAGCTGCACCAGGGTAGGTTTAGGCTTGACATTAGGAAAAAATTTTTCACTGAAAGGGTGTCAGGCACTGGAATAGGCTCCCCAGGGAGGTGGTGGAGTCACCATCCCTTGATGTGTTTAAAGGTCATTTAGATGTGGTGCTTAGTGGTTTATGGTTTAGGCGTGTCCTTGGTACAGTAGGGTTGATGATTGGACTCGATCTCAAAGGTCTTTTCCAACCTGAGTGATTCTATGATTCTAATGTTGGAATTTACATCCATGACATATGTGGCTGCCAGTGTGTCACAAAACCCAGACTGATTTCAGATGAAAGAAACCACAAAGCTGAAGCCTTACAAGGCAAATAATTGACTACTTCGATTTAGGTTAAACAGATTTATGAGCTTAGAAACGGGACTAAGTTACTGCAATTTGAGTAGCTGAGCTGTACAGCACTTCAGCCTACAGCAAAGCCAGGTCAAGCACATTTTTGGCTTATGCAAGTCAAACAATCGGAGATTTGAATGTTGCTTACGGAGCAGGCTACCACCCACTCACTCATTCCCAGGCAGGTTCTTTCTTTCACCCAAAAACATTGTACATAGATTTTGTGTATTTTTGTGAAGAGGTTGTTTATACATACATCTCATGTGTAAAAGTAACTTCAGTGATGTTAGCCCCTGAAAGGAACATGCATAGAAGCCAGAACTTTTATGCCATAGTTGTGCTGACAGGAGAGGATCTAACAAATGAGGAGAAAGCAGTAACAATGGAATTCATTATGTGATTAAATAATTTTAGTTGATGACCCAGACAGAAAGAGAAGTCAGGCAGTGAGATCTGCTGATGACACTAAGCCATCACTTAGAGGAGCACCAGAATATCACAAGCATGATGCTGAGCACCTCAGTAATGTAACAGGGTTGAAATTCAATAGCAGAGACCAATGCCATTATGGACCAATTCAAATTTTAGTCAAATTTAGTCAAATTTAAGTCACAGGTCACAACCTCAGCAAGGCCACTTTCTTCAGCTGACTACACCGATTCACAGTACGTAGACGATCTGCCCCATGTTATCAATAAACAACTTGCATCCCCGGAGCTCTATAAACTATTACCTCTGGCTTGACAGCAGTAAAATCTACCCACCTTCTTCCTACCAGGACTCCTTGATAAATGGCAACTGCTGCTCAGACCAATGCTAACTAGATATGAAATACTTCAAGATTTTGAAGTGTTCACCTAACCTCTAGCACAGAGATTATTCCTGGTGAAGATGTTACAGTCTGGAAGAGCTGCAGGCTGGAGGTGCCCGCCCGAGCCTGAGGACATGGGCTCAGGAACCCCCAGGACCCAGGAGGCCACCATCTCCGTGGAAAACAGAAGCGCCACAGAGACCCAAGTAAATGAAAACAGAATGGCCGCTCCCAGTGCTCGTCAGGATGCTGCTTCCCCGTTTGCTTAGCACCTGCCAACACTTCAAATGTCCTTTTGAAGGGACCAAGTTTAACAAGTGCTGTCAAGCAAGTGGGAACTGCAAGCAAACCTGCCTGTGCATCCCTACAGCTCACAGCAGCCAGCTTCGCTTTCATTTACCAGCTCACTCAGAGCCACTGATGCAACAAACTTCATCCCCTAGTAAAAAGCTTTCTCAGGAGCTGTACGATACCAAAGTATTCCAAACACTCGAGCAACATAACCCTTTGCCTAAGGACCTCACAGCTTAAAGAGTATCTGATACACAAAGCCACACAAAACAGTAACCAGCTTCCAAATTGGAAAAGGCTCCCAAAGGTGCTAGAGAGCTGAGAACTATCCCAGCTAATCACATTAGATGTTATGATCCTGGCTATAGTTCAGAATCACACAAACAGAAAATGCAATCCCTTTCCAACTTGTCAGGGGCTTATCCACATGGACTTTGTCTGAAAATCAGAGGGTGATACAAGTATGGGAAGTGCTTTTCACTATCACCTCCTGATGGATCCCAAGTCTTGCCTCCTAACTCCTAAGAGACTTTAATTCTAAGAGGCTGGGGGGGGGGCAGGGCCGGACAGGGGGGAGAAAATAACATAGAGGCATCTCATCTGAACACCTGACATGCCCATGCATCCACCAGGATTAGGACAGGTTTCTGCCACCTGCTCCATGCTAGATGGAGAGAGAGGGGGAGATAGGGCTGAGAAGAGAATGGGTTTATCCTGAGTTTCAAAAGAAATTTTCCTCCTTCTTTCTACACAGCTTTCCCTTTGGGTGGAACAGGGTGAGCGCTGAAAGGGCTGATCTGGTGATACCCAACTGATAACGCATTTCAAAAGGAAAAACCTAACTTTCATAGGTTAATTCAGCTTATGCCCTCAAACAAAGTCATGGAACCGAATTTCTCATTATGACGAAGCTTGGCATAAGGCATAGTGTTTCCATATGAGCAGAAGTTGCTTTCACTTGGATGTTTACACAGCTTGCACAAGTTTGGAAACTTGGCTGTGAAAAGAGAGTTGAAAACACAGCGGTTATCTCCTTCCTTAGGTGTGCTCCTGGGCCCTTTCAGACCACTCAACTACTGGGGACCAGCCTCTTTGCCTTGCCAAGCTCTTCCAAGCCAGCGTATGGGACCTGATCCCACAAGTGAGGAACTGTTCTGCAGAGGAAAGAGGTGGTTGACAGTGCACATGCTTGTCTGTAGAGTGGGCACAGCAGAGCCACAGCATTGCTGTACGTGCTGCTACTGCTACGCAACAACTGCTGGGAGAGAACAGCAAGAGCTCCTGGTTACCCGTGTGGGAACACAGGAACCATGAAACAAGGACCTGCACAGTGGCCATGAACTTACTGAGACCAGGAAGACGCCTGTGCACGCATGCCTGAAGCTTGGGAAGACAGGTCCTGAAGGTGTGTACATCAAATTCCAAATCTGTTCATTTTAATGTCCTCCCCAGCCTAAAATAGCTCTGTAATCTTGCTGCAGTACCTGATATTTATTTAGTACTACATATACAATATATCGCTGTTCAATGAAAAGCTTCTGGGCACTATAAACAGATAACTGTCCACCAGAATAAGGCCAATTTTAATTCCACTTAGCCAATTCTCTTTAGTTCTCCAAGCGTTCTCAAAAAGGCCTCCATTGCAAGCAGCTGTAGATCATCAGCACAATCCATAGTCCAACACATTTTGCACTGAAAAAATGTTAACCTAGAGCATGAAATGTTTAGTGCAAATGAAAGTTAATCATCTGATAACACCAGAATACCTGAATGTAGCGATATTGCTTGTTTTCCTGAACATCATTTCTTAATAGTGCATTAAATGGGTAAGAAAAGACACTGTTCTTTTATTTTCAGCCCTGATTCACCCAAGTTTCATCATTCCTTCGAAATATTCATGAAACTAGATAAAAAAATTAAGCAAAACATTAAAGCAAAGTCTTCAATAAGGAGGAGAGAAGCGTACATCCAGCTTCTTGTGGCTAGAGAGAGGGCAGTCAGAGCAAGGCGAGTGAACACGACCATCAGAAAAGCAAGAGCTGAGCAGTCCAGGAACCACAAAGCTGAGCAAAAAAGGAAGGCAGGGGGGCGGAGGTAGAAAGGGAGACAAGGAGACCCAGAAAAGACAACTTGAAATACAAGTGTCAGCTAGTCTTCAAAAGCCTTTGTGACTTCTCAAGTGTTTGTTCAAAGGAAGGTGTCTTCATGATATGTCTTGCAGCAATCAACCTCTCCAGCAAACACCTCCTGAAGGCTGCCGCGGCAGCTCTGCTCAGCCAAGCAGAACGCTGCAGTCCAGTATCACCTTCACGTATCATAATTTTGATCTGAGTGTGCTGTACCTGCTGTTGTTACAGGCAGCTGGTAACATGCTCCTAAGTGAGAGGAGGTGAGAAAATATCTTCTGTTTGCATATATTCTTCTTAACTGTTACTCATCTCACACCTTAGCCCTTATTGAAGGGCCACACCAATTTAGTGTCCAACCACCCGAGCTGCAGGAATGATTCAGCTAAGAAACAAAGGCAGAAAACAGAGGATGTTGAAAGAGTTCTTTGTACAAAAAGGAGGAAATCCTACTGCATTTTGAATCTCCTGTGTGAGCAGCGTGCGTGGCCTTCGCTTTAGCTCTGCTGAACGTTGCATCTCCCAACAGGTCTTTGCCAAATGGAGGGGTACGGCTGTGCATAACCGAGGTCACTGCTCTTTGCCCAGGGCCTGCACAGGGGGATGTTTACCAGCCTTCACCCCAGAACAGCTGGCAATGAAGAGGCATCAATACAGAGGGAGCTCAGGGAAAAAGAAAGATAAAGAAAGGCCCTTTTGGTGTTGTTCATCTATCAAGATACTTGCACTATTTATAGGGTAGGTAGAAGACAGAATCTTACAGAGAGAACATCTTAAGACCAGAGGAGATTCCAGGACTGAGTCAACAATTGTATGGTTTCAAATAAAAGTCATTATGAACTCCACAGTTTGGCGTCTAACTCTGAAGCTTCAAGGACTTGCAAGATATTTTTTGGGTTTCAAATAAGAGAACCATCGGGCGGTTACTTTAATTAAAGTCAAGAATTTTAAAATCAAGAATTTAAATGAACATAATTTGAAGAGCTGAATCTTTAAATCAGTCATTAGATAGCATGAAACCCAAGAAAGGAGGAGCTGTTAATAGCAACACCTTTGAAGGCTATTTTTATAAACTCTTGTGAATTTTATTACAAATAGCTGATAATCCACACCCCCCCAGCACTCTTATGCTAGGCCTCAGCACACTTAATGTCTCTATCAACTAATCCAACTGCTAACACCACTACTAAATGAGCCTTTTACTACAATGTAGGGACTTCCCAGATGTTCTCTCGCTGGTTTTGAAATCTAAGATAACAAGCAATAAAACAGAGTTATGTTTATGATCCACAAGACCATGTTGAGCAAATCAATTCCGTTACTGTATTTCATTAACATACCTGCATTTGGGGGATTTAAAGGGGAAAGCACAGCCAAGACAAGTAAGTAGGCATGAAATTCTAAGACTGAGAGAGGGTTGCTTTGCATTAATCTCAATGTCATTTAAAAGAAAATGACTAAAGCCATTAATTGTAAGGTATTTCCAGTGTCATACCTCTGTTGGTGCATGTCAACTCTTCATACCAGGGCAAAATGCTTCCCACCTGCATGGCAGAACAGTCTTCAAGCTTCACACTGGGAAAAGAATTACAGAGATGTAGTGCAATAATGGTGATTTTGGCCTCAAATATCAGGCAACTCATTTCTATCTCAATATTCTTTTGTTAGTTCACTGAATGGAAAATACAGTGGACTCAGTAGACTTTGAGCACAGAACATATGCAAACACACGGTTTCTATGAGGCAATGTGCATACAAAGTGGGAGATGGAAGGGAATCAAGCTTGCCCACCAATCCTGTCAATGTTATTTCAAATAAACGAGAGCAAGCAAATTTCAGAGCAGTGAAGCAATTCAGAAAACACAGCAACAATGACATCCACAATGAAGCATCTTTAAGTAAAATGAAAATGGTAATGTTTCCATTTGCTTTATTTCAAAAAAGCATCAAAAATGCTTGTTTTCATTTAGCAACTATTTCTGCTTCTTCAGCTCTAATTACTAGCTTGCAGTTACTACTATATCCAGTGAAGTACAAGTCTGACCTCTAGTGACCGCAATATGCGGATTGAGTGGGATTAACGCCGTAACTTCGCCCCTCCCCACCTTTTGACCAATGAAATATTTGATTCCTGATGATTCCTGCTTGCAAGATAAGGTGGGACAGACAAAAATCATGTAAGAAGGCTGGATTCATACCATAAAGAGAAGTTGATCACTGGAGTTTATTAAAGGGGTTCTCACCAAGAACAAAATCAAGCCAGTCCAATTTGGTTTTCTTTGGTACCGTGGAAGCCACATGGTTTGCTAGAGGAAAGCAAACAAACAAAACCCCTGCATCTTACAGGGCTGCACGGAATGCTGAAGACAGGCAAACCGCTCTAGGTAAGACAGAGACAGTAAATGACAACAACAACAACCACCCAAACAAAAAGCCAACCAAACAAAAAACCCCAAACATACACACACACGAAACCCATAAATAAACCCCACCAACCTGCAAGCGGGACTTGCTCTTTCTTAGGATCTGAAAGGAAACACGGAAATTTAAACAGCAAAAAAGGAGATGGGAGGAACTGGATTTTCAAAGGCAGTGTATGTTCAATCTGAGGTTGAATCAACTGGGGAAAAGGAATCCCTCTCTTCACAAAGTGTAACAAAGTGTATTGCAAAAGCGAACATTTGGCACCCCGCAGTTACAGGTTAGGGCCAAGAACGTTAAAGCACTATTGGATGAGCCATTTCTTCAGGTGCCCTGCAGATGACTGAGGAAATGGGTCCCCAACGCTGATCCTCTTAACGATCCTCCTCAGGCCATGGAATACACTTGGAAGGCTGAAAAGCCCCCCTGGGAATGGAAAGAGAATCACCTCCACCACACTGTCAGGTTAGACAGCTTTCTAGCTCGCTGCATGGTACTTGGGGAAGCAGCCTTTCATACCTCCAAATTATATTCTATGTTCATCTCAGGCACACAGACATGGAAAGTTACACGGTATGATTATTCCATTAGCATGTTGCAAATTCTTGGAATCCAGTGGTTTCTACTTTCCTTCAGAGCAAAAGTTGACAAAACTCCTAAGTGCAGAGGAATGTTTAAAAACCTAAGTCGCATGCATGGGGACAAAAACCCACAAAGCTGAAAAAGCCTCCTTGTCCAGCTTCATTAAAAAGAGGGACACATCAGTAAGCAACCACTGCTCTTGGATGCCTGTGTTATGTGGGGTTTTTTCAGTGGCTGGAATTGGCCCTGTGCAAGCAGGGACTCTCACAGAGAGGCTGCCTTCTCAACAACCCCTCTCCAGTCCCATGTTGTCTCAAAATGGGAGGCACTGCATTTAAATTAAGGAAATAAAGATACTCTAAGTATGATTACAAGTCCACAAAGACGTATTTAAAAACAGACTTACAAGAGTGCTAGAACAAAGCTGGTTTTTTAAAGGTAAAAAATAATCCTAGTTGCTCTTGCTGTTTCATCTCAAGAACACAACATAAAAACTATATCATGGCACCAAGTTTTACACACAGATTACATAAACTTGCTATGAATGTATAGATGTGCAGTGCTCTGTGATCTTTGATAATTTTCGTCCAAGTGTACCTTCAGCTACATTTTCAGTCTTTTCCTTCCTCTTCAGGGACATAGGTTGCATTCCACGTCACTCGCTGTATGTATTATCTCATTAGTATTGTTGTTGTTACCGTTGTTTCTTCTCTCCTCGTGCTGTTCCATTAAAACTGTTCTTATCTCAACCCGCGGGGTTTCACCCTTTTCTCCCCATTCTCCTCCCCACCCCGCCACAGGGCGAGGGGTGACTGAGCGGCCGCGTGGTGCCTGCTCCCAGCCGGGCCCAAACCACGCGTCCTTTTTGGTGCCCGACATGGGGCAAGAGGGGTTGAGATAACGGCAGATCTGGCCAGAGCGCGTTGAAAGGTCTGTCACACCCCTCTGTGACAGCAGTTAAATCACCGCTGGTCACGCTGGTTCGGCTGCTCACGCAGCGGTGCTGTGTCAACTCGTACAGGCACTGTGTGCTCCCGCGCTGATGGTCGGGACCTCTGGGAGGGGGATCAGGACTAGCATCTTGCTGCACCGGCTGATGTAGACTTAGGGTCTGATTGCATCCCTGGCCACTGCATCACTGGTCACGAGGTTAAGCTGATATCTGTATGTGGCATTGCTGTCATGCCCATCCCCCAGGCACCTTCTCACGGCATTTGTTACTCATCGCACCCAGCCCACAGGAGGGACAAAGGAGGTCACTTTCTCCCACTCTTCCACCTCTCCTTCCACATTCAGGCTCATTATAGCAGCTTTTGAGAATTCCAAATATCCCTGGGATGCCCAAGCCAGCACGTTCTTGCTGTATCTCCTGAATGTGTCCCAGGGTATTGTTCATGGTTAAACAAACTTTTGCTAAGAACACTACCCAGAGATCTGCCCTGAGGATGGATAATTATGAGTGGCAGGGTGTGTGGGAGAGTACGGGCAAGTGCCTGGGACAGTGGTTACCCCCACTGTTTTGGAATTTCACCCCTGAACAAATACAGAATCCTGAAAAACTAGTAAAATACTTGGAAAAGGTATGCTGTCACCCTGGCAATTCCAGAGACACAAATCACTGCAATATGCTGGGGCCTGGCCCACGCCTACCGAGCCCTTCTCAGCACTGCTCAGTGCCCTCAAGGGGAAGAGAAGGTCTCTGGACCTTCTAAGTAATTTTCACAAGGAGTGACTCTGATGAGGGTTAGAGGGGCCCTGCCTCCAGCCAGGGGGAGGAAAGGGACAACCGGCTTTACTGGACTGCGTGGGCCCGATGGCCTGGCACGTCAGACCCACAGGAGTCTAAGGCTCCAGGAGACGCTGGTGCACACTGTACCCTAACGCCATCGAGCTATAGAGGGGCAGAACCCTTTCGTCTTTCTGGAGTGACAGGCGCATCCCAACAGCTAACTGTACTTTAAGCTGACCTGAGTCTAACTGGGAATGTGTGGCATAAACACCCCATTGTGACTGGCCCAGAGGCTCCGCGCATCCTTGACACAGACTGCCTCAGAAGGGGGTATTTCAAGAACCCAAGAGGGTACCCGTGGGCCTTTGGTATAGCTGCCTTGGAGACGGAGGAAGTTGAATAGTTGTCCACCTTGCTCGGTCTCTCGGAGGACCCTTCTGTGGTGGGGCTGCTGAAGGCTGAAGAATAACGGGTGCCAATCGCTACCACAATGGTACATTGGCGGCAATATTGCACCGACCGAGACTCTCCGATTCCCACCCATGAGCTGATTCATCAACCGGAGAGTCAAGGGGTGATCGGCACAACTCGCTCACCCTTTAACAGCCCCACGTGGCCAGTGTGAAAATCTAATGGAGAGTGGAGACTAACAGTAGACTATGGTGGCCTGAATGAAGTCACGCCACCCCTGAGTGCTGCCGTGCCAGCCACGCTAGAACTTCAATCCCAACTGGAGTCAAAGGCAGCCAAGGGGTACGCCACAACTGGTATCGCTCATGCGTTTTTCTCAATCCCTTTGGCAGCAGAGTGCAGGGCACCGTCTGCTTTCACTTGGAGGGGTGTCCAGTACCCCTGGAATCGACTGCCCCAGGGGTGGAAACACAGTCCCACCATTTGCCATGGACGGATTCAGACTACACTGCAACAGGTGAAGCTCCACAACACCTGCAATACATCGATGACATCATTGTGATGGCCAAACCATCTGGTTCCCAACATCTGGATACCAGCATCTGCACAAAGCACCTCTGACCAGTGCAACTGGCGCAGCAGCTGCCCCTGGGACTCAGCTGGAACCACAACTGGTAGCAGACGCTGTGCTGGGCCATCTCTGTGGCTCACCAGCTCACGCAAGGCATGAAATTGAGCGTCGCTGCAGCGAGGCTCTGACTGATCCCTTCCTGCTCTGCAGGCTACAGCACGTCCACGCATGGATCTGAACCTCAGCTTCCAAAGTCGGACGGTTACCAGAGGGAAATACACTGACCGGGTGCTGCTTTCTCCGAAGCTATCGGGATTTCCTTTGGAACTTGGGAGGTTTTTTGGGAATAGCTCCCTATTCTAGCTTTCTACTTCCCTCTTTGACAACATTAACAGAAAGTATGAAGGTAAATGTCACACGACTAAAATACTGAAAATGCGTTCTTACCCTGTAAAGTCAGCAAAGCTGGACTACTCACCCCTGGGATGCCAGCTAGGAATCAGCCTGGGATCCAGCTGAGGAGTTGGAAAAGCCCTCCCGGTGGCCGCATCTGCAACCAAACACCCACGAGAAGTTACCGTCATGTGTTCTGACCCATGGGGCCATAACTGAACAGCAGAACACAGAAAGGGGCCACATCATGACACAGCACAGGCGCGCAGGGCTGCGTTCTCACCCCCGCAGAGGCACCTGGCTGACTTTGGGCTTGGAGCTGGCAGCTCCCGAAGGTTTAAGGACAAGGCCATGACGCACCCGCGCGACCTCTCTGCAGCTCAGCCCTGGAACCCAGCCGGGAAGCTGGACAGCCCTCGCCTGCAACCGTGTCCGTGAATGAACACAGGACAGACCAGCTCCTGTGAAACGTTTCAATGTGCTGCTTCAGGTCTGAATGCCAGCGAACGCAGCTCAGACACAGGACTGCTCCAGAGCGCTCCTCTCGCCTTCTGCTCAGGTGCCTCTTGCAGATAGTTACCGGCTGCCTGCAGTGGTGTGGAGCTGTCAGCTCCCTGGAACTCCCAAGGCTCCTAATCAGGCTCTAGCTGAGAAGCTTGATAAGCCAGGCCAAGGCCATCGCCTGCAATCCAGCAGAGCGCAGAGAAGTTTCCATGCACACAGAGGAAGCCCACCCCTGGGAACTGGAGGAAAAAGCGACAACAGGCTGTTCCAGGCGGCAGCAGCGCTACCCCTGCCTGTTCCTGCAGGCTGGGGACCTGTGGTTCATCCGAGGGGAGCAGGACTGCAGGACTGGAGCAGAAATGCTCCTGTTTTCCCGAGCAGACCTCTCCTGAGCGTGCCCCTCTGGGGTGGCCACGAGGCTGACAGCTGGGATCCAGCCAGGGAGTGGCAGAGCCATGACCCTGGGCACGACTGCAGCCAGCCCGGGGAGAAACGCTGCCGTGGGCTGTTGTCTGGCTCCCGTGGTGCCACGCGCTCACCTGCCCTGGCACACAGCGGGGGCAGGCTGCCCTGGGGCAGGGCACTGTGGCACGGGGCCGGGTGTCCCCACAAGGACTTAGTGCTGGGTTTCTTACCCTGCACGGCCACTCCCACCAGAAAATGCCCCCAAAGCAGCCACAGCCCCTCTACAGCTCCCCGCAGGGTGTCTGCCCCCTCTGCCTGCACCGCGGTGCCTTCCTGGCTTGCCCGGCCCGGCCCAGCTGCTCTCCCAGACCCAGCCTTAGCCTTGGCCCCGCTGCCGCCCCACTGAGGCGCACTGGATACCACACCGCACTCCTAGGGGCTGGGTGCTGGCCCTCTGCCTGCCTACCTGCTCCCTGTGCTCGTCTTGGAGCAGCCTGCGGGCTTGCAGGACCACCAGGAGGAGGAGAAGGAGGCGGGTAAGGACCCGGGCCCCACACGCTCGCACCATGCTGCTACCGGCTGCTGCTGCTGCTGCCACCGCTGCCGGAGTGTTGCCCACAGCTGGCGTGGCACAGCACAGCAGGGCAGGGCTCTGTCACCTCAGAGACCTGCCAGGCCCCACGCCCCACCAAGCCCCTCCAGCGTACACCCGGTGCCATTGAGTTACCGAGTCTGCACACTCTTGCGTTTCCTCGTTCTCCGTGTGCGGGGAAGAAGCCGAAGTGGAGAAGGGTGGATGGACCTGTTTTGGGAGGTGTCGTGTCTCTAGTACCTCACCTGTCGTGCCTCTAGGATAGAGCTCTTGTGTGAATACATTTCAAAACACCTTTCTCTGTCTTTGAGATGAGAGGGAGAGTTATATACCCTGTTTGCTTTCTGGGTTAAGAAATGAAGGAAAACAAGGCCTATCTTCTCAAGTGTGGCTTCAGGAACCCACTGGTGAAAGAGCCTGCAAGGCTGGAGCAGATGGTGAGCCTCCGAGGACAGCGACCTGTCTAACTGCAGTGCACTTCAAAGTTAATGGCTGAAATACGTGGCTGAAATCTTTTGTGCCTTTCCTCGGGAGCCAAATGCACTATGTCTGACCTCACAGGCACGCTGGTTCTCCAGATGCCCGCGGGCTATACCCAGGTGGGTCCGGAAGAGCAGTCCAGAGTCACTTCTGCTGTCCCCTCCACGTGGGCACCAGATACGTCAGTGTGCTCAGAGGTGCAGGTCCCGCCCTGCCCAGCGACCGGTAGTTGTTATCACCTGATACAAAACAGTACGTGAGCGCCTTGACTGAGCACCGGTTTGGTGTCAGGAAGGGCTGTTGAGGCCTCTTCCATTCGGTACCAAAGCCCGTTACCGGCCTGCAAGTACAGACCAGGCTGTATGAGGGGGCTCCATCTGATGCCTTCGAGTTCAGCTGATGACAAAACCAGGACACAGTGCAGCTCTTTCACCTGCAGACGCTTCGTGTTTTACTGGCAGAAGGTCCTGGGCAGACCCTCGCCTGCCCACGTCCACCTCCAGGCAGCAGCTCAAAAAGGCCCGAAACTCAGTGCACAGTTGCTCGGGGTTCTGCAGCTCTGGTGTCCCGTTGGTCGCTATCAGATACGTCACCTAGAGAGAACAAACACGAGACTCCACCTGTTTCTTTCTTACCTAGAACTGCTCACAGAGAGCCCATTTTTTAAGGTCCAGTCTTCGGTGCCAGTTTCCTCCCTGGCAGAGGATTAGAGATGATTTTTCTATACCTACAAAAAAAAAAACCTGATGCAGCCACAGCTACTCCAACATCAACATGATCTTGCCTTGACAGCTGATTGCAGTGGCTGACCCAGTTAGTATGAACACCATCAGCAAAAGCACATTTTGTTTCTCCATGCATCGACACCAACTTTACTGGCTATTTTAAAGAGTGAATTTGGTCCAGCTGTATTATTTCAAAGGATGATTACATAAAATGCATCCCTGCAGTGCTCACTGCTCCCTAAAGTACAGCTTCCTTAAAACAAACCTAGTCCAGATTTTTGCCCTGTTCTAGATAAAAAAGGTAACCAGATGAAAAAAAAAGTAGATCCATCAGCTTATTCCTTGGATAAACAGAAACATTTGGAATCTCATTTTCTACACAGACGTGTAAGCTGCGTACACAAATATACTACGAAGAAAAAGCATCACTGGGCAGACAGGAGCCACCACAACTCTGTCTTTCAGCAGTCTCCAAATTCCAGATCAGCAAGTCTTCCTGACAGACCTCAGGCCAAGGAATTAGAACAGAATTTTGCAAAACATGGAGCGAGCATTATCCAGGGCAGTTCACTTGGAACCAAGGTCTCACATGCTGAGAAGCTGGACAGATGAGTTCATTCTGCTTCTGCAAGACGTTCTTTAGAAACGCAAGACAAACATTTTGAACCGTTTGCACCTAAACTTCCAGTCTATGTCTCAAATATACAGCAATAATAACAGAAATAGATCTAGGAGTCTTCCATAAAAACGTCTGCCATGAGAAGAACAGCTCTGCGCTACTGGCGTTTAAAGAGACGGTGGCCAAAGGGACTTTGCTCTTATCCTCTTAAACACAGAGGAAAAATTCCAGGCCTAAAAAGGCAAATGAACTATCCTAGAGGAAAAACAATAAAAGGAAGTTTCTCTACTTTTCCCACAACAGAAGTGTCACAAAATCAGTCCTGTCCCGTCCCTCTGCAGCTGCCCTCAGGCACCGGGCACAGCGGTGAGCCGGAGGGCCTGTCCTCACTGCGGTTAAATGGTGCTGCCCCAGGGACGTCCCTTCTCCTGCGGTAAAGGAACACAGCACCCATGGCAGCCTTGGGAATTTTATTCCGGCTCCATTCACCTGGCTGTGAAACAGGAGTGCCAGGACAAAGGGAGCTCTTTCAGCTGCTCCTTTCTTCACAGAACTCCAATCAGCAGAGTCATCTGTAGCTGGGTACTGCACCTTTTAAACAGTTCTACGACCACAGAAAAAGATCTAGGGGAAGCTGAAGCACCTTCTTGCCGTGTCTCTTTTGCTTTCCTGTGATCCAGCTGGCAGAGAAAAGCAAGGACAGTACAAAGGAAAGAAGTGTTTGCAGTAGCTGCAAAGGGGCAATAAGCTCCTCAATTTCTTTAATGTACCCAGAAACAAGAAGGGATTTGGCATACAGCTGCAGTCTGTGAAAATGAGACCCTAAAGTTATCCAGGGCACCCAGATACATGACAGAACAACATATGGATGATTTAGAAGCCGGAGACTGTAAAAGATTCGCAGCATTTGGAAAATGGCTACAGTTTTGAAGAAAATTGATGCAGGGTGGTTAATAAATGCAAAAGCAAACAGAAATGACTGGGATTTGGTTTGTTGAGTTTTCTTAAAACTGGAACTGGGGAGGTCTAACCAGCATTTCAAAGGACATTTATCGCACCAGTATTTGTCCCTCAGGCCCCAGGCATACACCTGGTGGAAGGAAATCACAGTGAGAGAAAACAAACACCGTCACAGAAATACCCAGGCCACTCTTGGCTGGAAAATGGTTCATTCCTGTGAGTTCTGCATCGGATGGAAAGAACGTGAGCAACAGGGTATGCATTTGCTCCACACGTGGAAAACGAGAATCCTATCTACATTCAGACTGGTGTAAACTCTATGATCAACGATCCTTTAATGCCCTTAGAGTACGTTTAGGTATTTCAACTCCTGTCAGGAACGGAAGCTGCTGCGTGCCTTGCACTATTAAAACAAGCATTCAGAAAAATGTGAAAGAGCATCCTTTGGTTTCCAGGCTTCGCAGAACTCCCTGGATGGGGTCTAAATGTGACTATTAAACCCAACAGCTACTGTGTGCCATCAGCTAAAAACCTGACCTGCAAACACAGGCCTTGCTTATCAGCTCTCCTGTCTGGATGCAGCTGAGAGCTCTCACTGCACTCTGTGATTCCACACACAACAGCAGAGGGATCCTGTCCCTGCTGGGGATGATTCACCTTCATAAAACCAGCTGGGAACTGGGAAACTTCAGGTGATCCACCACAAGCTGTTCACTGTTCCCAGCTCAGGGGCAACAGCCTCTGCCCAAGACTCCAGGAGTGAACACAGACGGGACCAACTCCAGGTGCCTGATTTTAACCTCCTGCAGGTTGACTCAGACACCTGAAGATGCCTTGAAGCTCCAAGTGCTGATCTCAACTCCCGCAGCAGACGAGGCATGTATGAAGAAAAAGAGCATCTCAAATAATCTGGGCAAGGGCAGGAATGGCTGAATGTGAATTTGATCAGAGATAAGAAATCCAGTTCCCTTCCTCACAGTTGACCTGAGGCTTCTCAAGGAGCCCTAATCAACAGTTGAGGTTAAGGAAGCTGGGAATTTTCAGCCTGTAAACCAGGGACACAGGCCTACTGCCACCCTGCCAGCTGCGGTGCACTCAGCTGACTCAGCATCAGGCTGAACCCAAACCTGTTTGCTTCTTCTGAGATAAAAGCCGAACCAAAAAGCCCACCCTGAAACAGGCAGCTCAGATGCAAACCCCAAGCCTAAAGGTGAGCTAAAGCCCAAACCAGAAAAGTCACGGAGACAGGTAGGTCAGATGCAAACCCGAACTCTAAAAGTGAAATAAAAACCAGAACTAAAAAGCTCACCCTGAAACTGGCATCTCAGATGCAAACCCCAAGTCTAAAGGTGAGCTAAAGCCTGAAACAAAAAGCTCACCCTGAAACAGGCAGATCAGACACAAACCTGAACTTTAAATTTGAAGCTAAAAGCCGAAGCAAAAAGCTGACCCTGAAACAGGCAGGTCAGATGCAAATCCAAACTCTAAATTTGAAGCTAAAACCCGAACCAAAAAACTCCTCCTGTGAGGGAAGGGGCTAAGGAAATCTTGGTGAAAATATTATTGCTTAATGATGATCTAGATTACTGTGTAACCCAAAGAATCAGGCTAATGGATACCGCTTAATATTTTGCTGACTATTGTACAAACTAGTTGAAGCAAGGAATGTTGTGGCCCCTTACAAAAGACAATTCCTGATAAACTCACAGAATCACGAAGATTTATGGCTCCACACAAGGATAGTTCCTGATAAGAACCTGGGGGATGCCTCAAGAACCGACTGAAACCAACCCTACGGTTTGAGCAAGAGCCAAGGAGCAACTGAGTCTGCGCAAGAACAAGGGGTTACTAGCGGTGACGAAGAGGAGCCATCAGCCTTCATCTCCACGACCCCCCTACCTGCCCCCCCCCCCCCCCCCCCCCCGACGACCACCACAAGGAGGCACTGCGCAAACGCAGTTAGGAGGAGTTTATGGAAACGACCTTTTGGAACTAATTTTAATACAAAGCAGGGACAGGTTATGCCTATGTATAGGTGTATTGGGAAACCTTGGGTATATGTAGCATCTGACCGTTTAAATCAGAGACAAGTTGCCGCGTTGGGGCGCGCACGATTTTGGTGGGGCTGCTCCCCGTGCTGCCCAGCGCTGAATACACATACCTACTTTACAGTCTCACAGATTGGGGAGTGCGTTTTCTGCACATCACCTGAAACAGGAAGGTCTGATGCAAACCCAAACTCTAAATTTGAAACTAAAAGCGAAACCAAAAATCTCACTCTGAAACAGGCAGCTCAGGTGCAAACCCAAACCCTCAACGTGGGCTAGAACATGAACCAAAAAGCTCACCCTGAAATAGGAAGTTAAAATCCAAACCTAAACTCTAAACATAACCCAAACGTGAAATGACATAACCCCCCGCTGCTCCTTTCTGGACCACCAGGCTGCAAGGGATGTTTTTTCCAGCTGAACTGAAGAGCGCATCAGCCTGCTCCTGGTGACACACGGGCGTTGTGCCAGTGCTCAGGAGCATCGGACTGGCAACATATACAGAAAAATGACATGAAACCTACAATCTAGATCTAAAATCCAAGGCAATGAAAAACCTAAGGGGATGCAAACCCCAACATCTAGATAAAAAGCCTAAAGCAATGTAGAGCCTAAAGTAAGGTAGACAATAACATCTGGACGTAAACTCTAACATCTAAACGTAAAGCCTAAGCCGATGTAAATTCTAACATCTAAACGTAAAGCCTAAGCCGATGTGAACC
This sequence comes from Leptosomus discolor, assembly GCF_034619465.1. Taxonomy (NCBI): domain Eukaryota; kingdom Metazoa; phylum Chordata; class Aves; order Leptosomiformes; family Leptosomidae; genus Leptosomus; species Leptosomus discolor. Next base: position 555,547 of record NW_028237973.1, on the reverse strand, counting down.
CCTAAGCCGATGTGAACCCTAAACCGATCTAAACCGTAACATCCAGATGTAAACCCCTAAACCGAGGTAAACCCCTAAACCGAGGTAAACCCCTAAACCGAGGTAAACCCCTAAACCGAGGTAAAAGGGAACATCCAGATGTAACCCCTAAACCGACACGAACCCCTAAACCGACGTGAACCCCTAAACCGACGTGAAAGGGAACATCCAGATGTAACCCCTAAACCGATGCAAACCCCTAAACCGATGCAAACGGTAATATCCAGGTGTAACCCCTAAACCGACGTAAACCCCTAAACCGACGTAAACCCCTACACCGACGTAAACCGTAACATCCAGATGTAAACGCAAAACCGAGGTGAAACCCGAAACCAAGGTGAACCGTAACATCCAGATGTAAACCCTAAACCGGTGTGAAACCCTAACATCCAGATCTAAACCCTAAACCGATGTGGAACCCTAAACCAACGTAAACCATAACACCCAGGTGGAACCCCTAAACCGAGGCAAACCCCAACATCCATATGGAAACATTAAACCGATGCAGACCCTAACATTAAGATGTAGACCCCAAAGCGAGGGAAGGCCCTAAAGCGAGGTAAAGAGTAATATGCAGATGTAGACCGTAAAGCCAGGTAAATCGTGACATCCACACATAGACGCCAAAGCGATCTACGACCCCAAAGCCAGGTAAACCGTCACATCCAGATGTACACCCCAAAGCCCTCGACGACCCCAAAGCCCTCGACGACCCCAAAGCCAGGGAAACCGTCACATCCAGATGTACACCCCAAAGCCCTCGACGACCCCAAAGCCTGGTAAACCGTCACATCCAGATGTACACCCCAAAGCCCTCGACGACCCCAAAGCCCTCGACGACCCCAAAGCCCTCGACGACCCCAAAGCCCTCGACGACCCCAAAGCCAGGGAAACCGTCACATCCAGATGTACACCCCAAAGCCCTCGACGACCCCAAAGCCCTCGACGACCCCAAAGCCCGGTAAACCGTCACATCCAGATGTACACCCCAACGCCCTCGACGACCCCAAAGCCCTCGACGACCCCAAAGCCCTCGACGACCCCAAAGCCAGGTAAACCGTCACATCCAGATGTACACCCCAAAGCCCTCGACGACCCCAAAGCCCTCGACGACCCCAAAGCCCTCGACGACCCCAAAGCCCTCGACGACCCCAAAGCCCTCGACGACCCCAAAGCCCTCGACGACCCCAAAGCCAGGTAAACCGTCACATCCAGATGTACGCCCCAAAGCCCTCGACGACCCCAAAGCCAGGTAAACCGTCACATCCAGATGTACGCCCCAAAGCCCTCGACGACCCCAAAGCCAGGTAAACCGTCACATCCAGATGTACGCCCCAAAGCCCTCGACGACCCCAAAGCCCTCGACGACCCCAAAGCCCTCGACGACCCCAAAGCCAGGTAAACCGTCACATCCAGATGTACGCCCCAAAGCCCTCGACGACCCCAACGCCCGGTAAACCGTCACATCCAGATGTACGCCCCAAAGCCCCCGACGACCCCAAAGCCCGGTAAACCGTCACATCCAGATGTACGCCCCAAAGCCCCCGACGACCCCAACGCCCGGTAAACCGTCACATCCAGATGTACGCCCCAAAGCCCCCGACGACCCCAAAGCCCTCGACGACCCCAACGCCCGGTAAACCGTCACATCCAGATGTACGCCCCAAAGCCCCCGACGACCCCAAAGCCCTCGACGACCCCAAAGCCAGGGAAACCGTCACATCCAGATGTACGCCCCAAAGCCCCCGACGACCCCAACGCCCCCGACGACCCCAACGCCCCCGACGACCCCAACGCCCGGTAAACCGTCACATGCAGCGGCACGCCCCACAGCCCCCCACGACCCCAACGCCCGGTAAACCGTCACATGCAGCGGCACGCCCCACAGCCCCCCACGACCCCAACGCCGGGTAAACCGTCACATCCAGATGTAGACAACGGCCCCCTCCAAAGCCTGCCAAACGGCCCCCTCCAAAGCCTGCCAAACGGCCCCCTCCAAAGCCTGCCAAACGGCCCCCTCCAAAGCCTGCCAAACGGCCCCCTCCAAAGCCTGCCAAACGGCCCCCTCCAAAGCCTGCCAAACGGCCCCCTCCAAAGCCTGCCAAACGGCCCCCTCCAAAGCCTGCCAAACGGCCCCCTCCAAAGCCTGCCAAACGGCCCCCTCCAAAGCCTGCCAAACGGCCCCCTCCAAAGCCTGCCAAACGGCCCCCTCCAAAGCCTGCCAAACGGCCCCCTCCAAAGCCTGCCAAACGGCCCCCTCCAAAGCCTGCCAAACGGCCCCCTCCAAAGCCTGCCAAACGGCCCCCTCCAAAGCCTGCCAAACGGCCCCCTCCAAAGCCTGCCAAACGGCCCCCTCCAAAGCCTGCCAAACGGCCCCCTCCAAAGCCTGCCAAACGGCCCCCTCCAAAGCCTGCCAAACGGCCCCCTCCAAAGCCTGCCAAACGGCCCCCTCCAAAGCCTGCCAAACGGCCCCCTCCAAAGCCTGCCAAACGGCCCCCTCCAAAGCCTGCCAAACGGCCCCCTCCAAAGCCTGCCAAACGGCCCCCTCCAAAGCCTGCCAAACGGCCCCCTCCAAAGCCTGCCAAACGGCCCCCTCCAAAGCCTGCCAAACGGCCCCCTCCAAAGCCTGCCAAACGGCCCCCTCCAAAGCCTGCCAAACGGCCCCCTCCAAAGCCTGCCAAACGGCCCCCTCCAAAGCCTGCCAAACGGCCCCCTCCAAAGCCTGCCAAACGGCCCCCTCCAAAGCCTGCCAAACGGCCCCCTCCAAAGCCTGCCAAACGGCCCCCTCCAAAGCCTGCCAAACGGCCCCCTCCAAAGCCTGCCAAACGGCCCCCTCCAAAGCCTGCCAAACGGCCCCCTCCAAAGCCTGCCAAACGGCCCCCTCCAAAGCCTGCCAAACGGCCCCCTCCAAAGCCTGCCAAACGGCCCCCTCCAAAGCCTGCCAAACGGCCCCCTCCAAAGCCTGCCAAACGGCCCCCTCCAAAGCCTGCCAAACGGCCCCCTCCAAAGCCTGCCAAACGGCCCCCTCCAAAGCCTGCCAAACGGCCCCCTCCAAAGCCTGCCAAACGGCCCCCTCCAAAGCCTGCCAAACGGCCCCCTCCAAAGCCTGCCAAACGGCCCCCTCCAAAGCCTGCCAAACGGCCCCCTCCAAAGCCTGCCAAACGGCCCCCTCCAAAGCCTGCCAAACGGCCCCCTCCAAAGCCTGCCAAACGGCCCCCTCCAAAGCCTGCCAAACGGCCCCCTCCAAAGCCTGCCAAACGGCCCCCTCCAAAGCCTGCCAAACGGCCCCCTCCAAAGCCTGCCAAACGGCCCCCTCCAAAGCCTGCCAAACGGCCCCCTCCAAAGCCTGCCAAACGGCCCCCTCCAAAGCCTGCCAAACGGCCCCCTCCAAAGCCTGCCAAACGGCCCCCTCCAAAGCCTGCCAAACGGCCCCCTCCAAAGCCTGCCAAACGGCCCCCTCCAAAGCCTGCCAAACGGCCCCCTCCAAAGCCTGCCAAACGGCCCCCTCCAAAGCCTGCCAAACGGCCCCCTCCAAAGCCTGCCAAACGGCCCCCTCCAAAGCCTGCCAAACGGCCCCCTCCAAAGCCTGCCAAACGGCCCCCTCCAAAGCCTGCCAAACGGCCCCCTCCAAAGCCTGCCAAACGGCCCCCTCCAAAGCCTGCCAAACGGCCCCCTCCAAAGCCTGCCAAACGGCCCCCTCCAAAGCCTGCCAAACGGCCCCCTCCAAAGCCTGCCAAACGGCCCCCTCCAAAGCCTGCCAAACGGCCCCCTCCAAAGCCTGCCAAACGGCCCCCTCCAAAGCCTGCCAAACGGCCCCCTCCAAAGCCTGCCAAACGGCCCCCTCCAAAGCCTGCCAAACGGCCCCCTCCAAAGCCTGCCAAACGGCCCCCTCCAAAGCCTAAACCGATCCAAACCCCAAAATCCCGACGTAAACCCTAACCTCCGAACCCTAAACCGATCCAAACCCCAAAATCCCGACGTAAACCCTAACCTCCGAACCCTAAACCGATCCAAACCGCAAAATCCCGACGTAAACCCTAACCTCCGAACCCTAAACCGATCCAAACCGCAAAATCCCGACGTAAACCCTAACCTCCGAACCCTAAACCGATCCAAACCCCAACTTCCCGACGTAAACCCCAACGTCCCGACGTAAACCCTAAACCTAACACCTAGGTGTAAACCCAAACGTGAAATGACATAACCCCCCGCTGCTCTTTTCTGGACCCCTGTGACCGTCCCTCACCAGGTTGCAAGGGATGTCTTTTCAAGCTGAACTGAAGAACGCATCAGCCTGCTCCTGGCGACACACGGGAGTTGTGTCAGTGCTCGGGAGCATCGGCTCAGAAACAGATTCACAAAAACAAAAGTAAAATGACATAGAACAAACATGTGAAATCGAGGCAAAAAAAGTAAATGTGTAATTTAAACTGAAAATTACAGAAAAGTTAAATGTAAAATCTGAATCAGAAACCTAAACATAAAAAGAGATAGAATCTAAATCTCAAATCTCAGCCTAACATCCAGACCTAAAAGCTAAACATAAAGTTGTATAAATACTAGATGTTAAATCTAGACTTAAAAAGTTGAACTTGAAATCTGAATGTAAAATCTAACCCTAAAATCAAATTGTAAAGTGACATAAAATGTAAACATAAAAACAAAACCTAAAATGACATAAAATCTAAATGGAAAATGGAACAAAATCTAAACCGAAAATCAAAATCTAAAATCTAGACCTAAAATCTCACTGTAAAGTGGCATAAAATCCTGCTGCTCCTTTCTGTACCTCTATGACCGCTCTTCAGCTCAGAAACAGATTCAGAAAAATAATCTAAATGGAAAATGCCATAAAATCGACAGGTAAAACCTAAACAAAAAAAGGTCAACTCTACACCTAAAATGACAGACTTCCCTCAAACAGTATTTATAACCTATCCAAGTAAGGGGACGCCAATACTTCCAATAGGTTTCATAATCCATAATGTAGGTCTTTGTGCTCAACTAGAGATTCTGATTTCAAACAAGAACAAACAATGAAATAACCCCTTTCCCCACAAAAAAAACCCACACCAAACCAAAACCTTCCTGCCGTCATATTGGCACGCCAGGGCTGTGATCTAACCTGCTTTGAGCCAGCTCTAGAAGCAGAAGGAAAGGTTGCTTCCCAGTCCAGGCACAGCAAGAGCAGGCTGCTCCTGACAGGATGGGGATCTCCGGGCCAGCAGGACCTACCTCAGCACCCCAGTAAGGCAGCAGGGCAGCCCCAGAGGTGGCTACAAGTCCAGAGCACCAGGCAAAGCCATGGGGACAAGGCAGGGCCCATACCAAGCCAGGAAGGTAAGTCAGGATCACAGCCAGCCAGCACAGCCAAGGTCAGACACAGTCCCGCGGGGGCCAGGCAGGCCTACAAGGACAAGACAGACAGACAGACCAACAGCCAGCATGCTGGGGCCGGGAGCAATGAAGACCCACACTCCCACAGCACTGCTCAGGGAGGAGGTTATAGCCTCAGGCTGAGCTTCAATGGAGCTCCTGGGCTGGGGGCAGGCTGAGGGGAGACCCCAGGAGAGGCTGAGCAGGGTCATTAAGGCTGTTCTCGCCCTTGGGGCCCTGGAAGTGAAGGTTCCCCCCAGAGGGGAAAAAGGGTTTTAAAAGACGGAACAAATATTCCCATTCCACTATGAGGAAGGTAACTCTACTTATATCATGGGCACAGGATACTGAACTAAAATCAAACCTATCACCTGGAATCTCCCTCCTACCAATCCCAAGGCGCTCGCTTGTCCAAGCTCGTTTCCAAATCCTGCAAACTTAGGAGAAGAACCCATATTCCTTCTCGCTTCACCATCAGCATGTGAAGCGGCACTCCTAAAGAAATCACAGGCAGCTCAGTGTCCAAGGAAGGCTTAAACAGGGAATACTTCTTCACCGACCTTTCAGGAGTAGCCGGAGGAAACCTGCCTATCAGATTTGAGTGCTCAGGAAACGCGGGATACCTTTACAGTACAGATTAAACATTGCTCAGGACAGGACCACAAGAAAACTGGCTGCGTTCATCTTACACGACGGTCCTGGTACCCAGCACTATCTCCTCAAGGCACTTGCAGGAAAGTGGATCTTTCCACTAAGCACAGCTGATTGGATAGTCCCCAACTGCCCCTGGAGAGGAACAACCCCAGGCACCAGTATATGCTGGGGGCTGCCTGGCTGGAAAGTGGCTTTGCAGAAAAGGACCTGGGGGACACCAAGTCAAACACGAGGCAGCAACGTGCCCTTGCTGCAAAGGCGGCCAACAGCACCCAGGGCTGCCTTGGGAGGAGTGCTGCTGGCAGGCTGAGGGCAGTGATCCTTCCCCTCTGCGCAGCTGTGGAAGCAGAGCTAGAGGCGACTTGGAAATTAGACTTGGATTAACGGTGCAGCAGTGTTCCCCCGCTAAGGAAGGGCACAAAAGCAGAGTGCGGCGGGTACACAAGGAATCCATTCCCCAGGAGCTCCCCAGGCAACCTTGGCTGTTGGCAACATCAGGGGAGCTTGATGTGCTGACTCTGAGAGACAAACGGCACGGCACAGAGGGTGGGGGCGGCCAGGCTCTGCGGTACCGCCCTGCAATGGGAACTGGATGGTGCTGCGGAACCGATAAGCTGCGTATTTGCTACCCGGGGCCGACGCTGACATTCCTTGAGAGAATACTGTCCTTTGGGTGGACTTTGCCCATCATAATCTCACTATAATCCCAGAACCTGCCTCCATCCCAAAAGCTACCCGCCTTGAAGGTGCGGCCATCCCTTGCTGAGCTTGAGCCCTGAATGTCTCTAGCCTGTACCTCTAAAAGTGAAGCGAGAGAGTTGGACACCAATCATAATGAGGGTCTGTACGACTGGAGTCACTCAAGCTCCACCCAAAAAGTAAAAAATAGTATAAAAATAGCTTAAGAGAGGAGGATGTTGGGGAAGATGTCATCGCTGACAAGTCACAGACTCCCTTAAACTTCTGGGATCAGTCGACAGGCTGAGCCTCTCTTTCCCCCCACAGGGACACCTTTGGGTAAGACTCAAACACTCACTTGCACCACGTGCTCCCCAGCAAATTTAGAAATCTCTGTCGAGTTGCTTTTATAACTTAGTGTGTTTTATAGCCAGGCTGTGTTACTCTTACCTGAAACTTGCACGTGCTTTGCAGACAGCGAGTTTATCACCAGCAATCCAACCAACTTGTGTGTCTGTTGCCTTGGTGGCACCCAACTAATCTCAAAGACAACAAGAGAATCGACATAAAAGAATGTTAAAGGTCTGGTTTCATATGTAAGGTTAGGAGTGACATCGCTGACTTCACTGTAGTTTTGTATATAAGACCCAGCTTTAGTTCTCAAAAGCCGTGCTAGCTTTATGGAGTTACCACCTCACACCCTTTTTTGTGCAGACTGGAATTAAACCAATATCTGGACTCTGAGGTTGTCTGCTCTTTGTACACTGGGTAAAAGAACCCTGATTTTGGGACAGCAGAACCTCCAGGCCAGCAGAAAGAAAGGCTGCTGAGCATCAAACAGATGGATGCACTTTGAAGAGCTTTCAGAACTCGACAGTGCTCTGCCACAAAGTTTCTGGTGATGCAGCCTGAAGCTGCTTTTCAACAAACGATCCAGCTTAGTACCTGCCAGCACTCTAACCAACAGCAGTCTCTCGGCTCAGGGCTCGGGTTTTAGAGAGACTTGGGCCACAAACAAATGCCACAGATGTAGAAAACCTGAAGACTGAGAGCAACTGAAACGTAACTATTATTTTCCATTCCAGCAACCAGTTCTAAAACTACTTAACTCGTGCACTTCCGTAACAGAACACGGTAACTAACAAAAAGAAAGCCTTTTCTTCAGAACAGATTAGTGCGTTTTACAAGAAAGCCACCATTGCAACTTACAAAGTCAGCATTACCATTAGCAATGCACCTCTCCTGAAGAGGGAATCCTGACCCTTTTTCAAAGGTCAGCTGCAAGAGTGTGTGAATAAAAATCCCCACAAAAACCCCACACCAAATCCCACCCACACTCATACCCCAAAAGCTCCATTTAGATTATATACCCACGTATTTATAACAGGTCTTCAGAGATGACAACAATAGCAATTCCGGTCCTTCTCCTCCAGGAACCAGCTACAAAAGAGTAAGACAATTCTGTGTTAGTACCATAGAGCCAAGTTCTACAACCCCCTACGTGACAGTTCTTGCTTTACAACACTTTAGCAGATGGAGACTTCACGGTAGACCACAAAAGCGGTTTTTAGATCCACTATTACCTTCCTCTTCCAACACAGGAAGTCAGTTACTGCCAGAGAAGCACATGCCAAAAACAATCTCCAAACTAAAAAGAATGTTTAACAAACCACAAAGGACATCCAAGATAACACACATTTTGGGTTTTGTCTTTATTATTCTCTTCAAGATGATTCTGTCTAGAAACACTACAGCTCATTTTGAAAAGGACAAAGAACATGCCTCCCTTCAGGAAGAATTTTTCCAATTGCTGATTCTTCCCCAGACTGTTGTTATACTGGGGAGCTCCTTTCCTCTTGCCAACTTCTGTTGCTATGCAGAGCCCAAAAACTAAGAGCGAGCCTGAACCCTTCTACAGGCAGCAGGGTCAGCACAGCATTTTACTGTTAAGGAGGTAGAGAACGGAATAATAGAAAAAGAAATACAAAAGAAAAAACATGAATAAGGGGAAAAAGAAGAGACTAACCATTTCTTTTACTTATATATATATCCTAATGTCATATATCTAAATATCACTTATTAACCATTTTAAGCCTCTTAGCCATTCCTTTTCCATTTATAAACTCTTAATAAATCAGCTGAGCACTTCTAAAGACAAAAAACTTTGCCGCTTTTTGGACTGCGGTAAGAAAATTCTAAAGCAGAGTCTTCCTGGCGTGGGGTGAAGTGTCCCCAACAGAGACACAAGCCCTAACACAGGAACAGATCTGTGTCTTGCTGAAAATTTGCACTCCAAGGATCACAAGTTCTGCTCCAGGGCAGTACAGCACTATTTTACCCCCCAGACTTTGGGTTTCCTCTGGGCTGCGGCTGCTGAAATCGCCCCCCCGTGTGCCCCCAGGCCTTCTGCTGAAGGGGGCTGGGCAGAGGGGTGGTGGGCGGGGCGGTGCATGGGGGCTGCATCACCCCCATGGCACAATGCCCCGGGGCAGGATCAAGGGAGCCCCCTGCCCTGTCCCTGCCAGAGCTGGCCCGGGCAGCCCAAGGGAGACATCCCCGAGGAGGTCCCTGAGGAGCCGGCGGAATGGCTTGGAGGGACTGAGGGAGGACGAGCGGAGGCCGCACGGGGCTGCTGGGGAGGAGAACCACCAGCGACAGCCGGAGGTGCCCAGGGCTGTCGGGCCTTTCCAGCTGGAGAGCAGCGGCCAGGCAAGGGGATGCCTTTTGGAGGAGCACTGCGGAGCTCACCATCCTCACCCCTGCGGAGCCAGGGGCAGCGGCAGTAAGAAGGGGGACGCAGGCACGCTGGCAGGGGTGCCAGTGCTTTGGAGCACCCACAGGTGCCCTGCCAGGTGTGGTGGAGGGGGATTCTTGCCCCCGAGGTCGATCAGGCCGGGGGCATTTGGCCGCTCTGGGCAGCCCCGGAGGTGGCTCCAGGTTGAGGGAGAAGCAGGGTCAGGCACCTCCTGGGAGGCACGACCAGCCTGTGGGAGGAGGAGGAGGAGGCAGGTCATGCTCACATGCTCAGGGAGCAGCCGATCACCAGCGCTGGGGTCAGGAAGGAATTTTCCCCCGGGGCAGATTGGCACTGGGCCCTGGGGGTTTTTTGCCTTCCTCTGCAGCACTGAGCACCACCACTTGTGAGGGCCCCTCTGCTCCGGTTTGGCTGGGTCACTGCCTGCTGCTCCTGCCCCACGACAACGGCCTCTCGGGCCCTGCAGCTGGGCGGAGGAAGGCTTTTTTACCCCCGAGGTGGGCTAGCAAGTGTCCCCGGGGGTTTTTTGCTTTCCTGCGCAGCACAGAGCACGGCCCCTTGCCAGGGCTCCTCTGGGCCGTTCTGGCCAGCTTCTTGCCTGCGGCTCTCGCACCTCCCAGGCGCTGCTTGTGCCCTGGCTCTCTCGGGCTCTCGTGCCCTTTGCAGTTTGTAGCGGGAGCGAGCTCTGCTCTTGCCTCGGCTCCATTTCCCCAGGGGTTTGGGCTTGGGCAAAGCAGCCTGTGCCTCGACAGATTCCACCTGTCCAACCTAACCCTAAAACGATATAAAATCATAACCTGAAACCCAAACCTAAAAACTATACCTCATTATAAAAAATAAAGTCTAGACTTGAAAAACAAAACGTAACATATAGACATATAATTATGTAACATCTAAACATAAAAAGACATCAACGAAGTCTAAAGGTAAAATGACATAATGTGAGCTAAAAACCTGAACAAAAAAGCTCACCCTGAAACAAGCAGTTCAAATGCAAACCCAAAGTCTAAAGGTGAGCTAAAAGCCGAACCAAAAAAGCTCGCCCTGAAACAGGCAGCTCAGATGCAGACCGTAACTCTAAAAGGTCAGCTAAACCCCGAACCAAAAACCTAACCATGAAACACGCAGGTCAGATGCAAACTCGAAGTCTAAAGGTGAGCTAGAAGCCGAACCAAAAGACTCACCCTGAAACTGGTAGGTCAGATGCAAACCCAAAATCTAAAGGCAAGCTAAAGCCTAAACCAAAAAGCTCACCCTGAAAAGGCAGCTCAGATGCAAACCCAAACCCTAAAGGTGAGCTAAAAGCCAAACGAAAAAGCTCACAGATAAACAGGCAGATCCAATGCAAACCCAAACTTTAAATTTGAAGCTAAAAGCCGAACGAAAAACCCCACTCAGAAACAGGCAGGTCAGATGCAAACACAAACTCTAAACGTGAGCTTAAAGCACGAACCAAAAAGCACACCCTGAAACAGGCAGGTCAGATGCAAATCCCAACTCTAAAGGGGAGGTAAAAACCGAACAAAAAGGCTCACCCCGAAACAGGAAGGTCAGATGCAAACCAAACTTGAAATGTGAGCTTGAAGCCGAACCAAAAAGCTTACCCAGAAACAGGCAGGTCAGATGCAAACACAAACTCTAAAGGTGAAGCTAAGAGCCGAACAAAAAGACTCACCCTGAAACAGGAAGGTCAGATGCAAACACAAATTCTAAAGGTGAGCTAAAGCCCGAACCAAAAGGCTCACCCAGAAACAGGCAGCTCAGATGCAAACCCAAACTCTAAATTGGAAGCTAAAAGTAGAGCCGCATTTTAAATGAAATCTCAAACTTCCCACAGACATTTCAGACGCATTTGAGGATTTCAAAAGCTGTCATTGAACTGATCTGCGAAAGAACTCCGCAATCCAAGCTGATGGTGAAGCAGGTCTGTTTATTACAGCTCTGCAGCGCTGGGTGCAGCGAGGGTCAGGTACCCTAAGGATGCTGCACCCCGAGCCGCGGTAATTGCGTCCTATTTAAAGCAACAAAACTTACATATTTACCTATTTATCACTCTGTCCCGCTTCGGATGTCAATTAGATCTCCTCCCCCTTGAGCAGGCACAGTCTTCCCCTTCGGGGGTCTTTTGGTGGTCTTGGGGAGGAAGTAAGAGTTCCTCGATAGTCTTCATCATGATTGTCCTTTTGAACCCGCCCTCCAGAGTGCGCAGTTCAGCCACAGCTGGGCAGTGTCTCGTCTCCACACCCCCCCCCACCCCCCCCCCACGACCACAGCTCAAGGCAACATCGCCCTCCGTGGTCACGGTCTCTTGCACAAATACAATTCCTCCCCCATCCCCATCTCACCTAAAACAATGAAGCAGGCCTTCGAGTGATCAAGACCCTACTTGAGCACAATGAAGCAGGCCTTCAAGTGATAAAGACCCTACTTAAGCCCTGCCAAGGGCAGGGGGTCACGCTCTTGTTTACCAAAGACAAGGCTAGCTAGCTAATATTGCAGAGACTAAAGCATATCACATATTTCAAAAAGAATATTTTCAGATATTTTCTACTTTCCCATATCAAAACACATACACACGACTATTTTTGAAACAGTACAATTCACACTGCGACATACACTACAGGTACCTCCTTTTTCAGAAAGTTTCCTTCCTACTAGCACCATCTGCAAACTCATCTCTAGTAACTGTTTGTCATCCGATGGTTTTGGCAAGGCTGAACAAAACCTTCGGAGGGGGCAGTGATATTTATCCTCAGCGAGAGGAAAACACAGGGCCGGTAACATTCCAGAATTCATTTGTCATTTGAGCCCAACTATTCTCTTTTAGCTATCCCATCAGATATCGAGGGGGCTGTTAAAACTTTTAGAACACACGGCAGATTATACTAAAACCACCCACTGACAACCTCCCAGGAAGGCACTTCAATTCCGCTGTACGGGCCCCCACACCTGCCCTTCTGCACAGCACACACAGGCTCTACACAGCTCTCACAGAAGCCTCTCACAAAACAGTCTGCCTAAACCAGCGGAATCACCGGAGGAGAAGCAACTGGCCCCTGTGGCACTGAGCTCATCGCCCACAGAGGCGGTGCCAGAGCTTTTAGGAGTGCAGCATTTAAGGTAACTAGAACCAGAAGCGATAAATTGTTATACAATCAACTTCAATCACAGTCATTCTGTCGTTATTTAACTAAGAGTGTATTTAATAGATCAACGCTGATTTACTTGCTTATAAAATATACACACAGATCAACACAAGGTATTTTTAGCCTAAAACCTCGGTATTTGACAACATCCCAAGACACAATTAAAGTGTCTTTTTCCCTGAACCTTCTCCAAATGCTAGAGCTTTCCACAAACTGCACGTTTTACACACACAAATAACACGTACAAATGGACTCGTCACACTTGCAACACTGCAGAACACAAACATTACTTTTTACATCTTCTCAACACTATTTCCTAGTAATAACACGGTCAGAACTTAAAAACATCAAGGCCACTGGAGTCATCTCAGAATTCAAACACCACAGAGCTTTCAGTTTTCTTCAGTTAAGTTCCTCATCACCGTCAGCCACCCAGGAGAACTCCTCCCTTCCACTCACGAGGGTGCCGTGACTTTAAAAAACCCCAAAGGCAAGTTCCCTACGGGGCACCCCCGCACTCCGCGCCGAGCCGCCCCGCAGGTCACTCCCAGCCCCCGGCACACAGTAAAACGCAGCGGGCAGACACAAACCCTCCCCAAACGCACCCCCGTTTCCCCGCAGGGCCGACCCTGCCCCGCAGCACGCGCTCGCCCGCCCCGCACCCCCCGCCGCCCCAGGGCCGCTCCGCCCCTCCCGCCCCGCCACCGGCACGGCCGGACCCGCCGCTCCCGCCCCGCAAACCCCCTCCCCAGCCACGCGCCCCCGAGCGATCGCTTCTCTTTTCCGCCGAGTCCCTTGCGACCCCCCGCCTGCCCCGGCCCCGGCTTCCCTCCCCAGCCGCTGCCCGGCCCCGTGGCTCCCCTGGGTCTCTCCTCACCGCCGCCCCCGCCCTTTCTTTTTTTTTTTCCCTTTTTGCCCCTTCCCTCCCAGCCGGCCCCAGAGCACCATCGCCGGGGAAGAGGCTGGAGCACGGACCTACCGACGCTGCCGGGGCCGGGCCGGGCCGCGCCTCCCCTCAGCGCGGAGGACGGACGGACGGACGGCCGGCAGCCTCGTGGCAGCAGCCTGGCGGACCGCTGCGCGCCAGAACAGCCTCCCCGACCTAGCCACCAATCACCGAGCGTCTCGCCGGCCCGCCTTCCCATGACAGCCAATCACGGCGAGGCGGGGGCGGGGGCTGCCGCGGCCCTCACGGGCAGCCTCTGCCGCCATGTTGGCGCCCTGAGGCGGGGCTGGGCTGCGGCGGGCGGCGAGACGCCGCCAGGCCCGATCGCTCCCTGCCGGGCGGGAGAGCGGAGGTCCGGGTTTGAGCGCAGCGGGGGAGGGCGGGCGGTGACACGCAGGGTGGGCGGTGGCAGAGCTGTTGTGGGGGTGGCAGGGGACGGGGAGCGGCAGGGAGGGTTGTCCTGGTGAAAGGGCTGGATGCCGTTTGAAAGCGGCGGTGTCTGCTCTAAAGCAGCCTAACGAGCTCTGGGATGAGAAGCCTAATTAGGCCAAGTGAGCTCTTTGGTGGGAAGACGGCTCATCCTTGCTTCCATTTCAACTTCAGCTCCATTTAATTAACAAGTGAACAATAGTAACAAACGCTCGTGTTATCATTTCCTCCTTATGGATTTGTCAAAACTCATGAAACTACAGCTTCACATTCTGTTCTCTATGCCCTTACAAAGAATTATTTAAGAAAGACATGTGTGTTACGTTACGTATCATGCACCTATGACGTTTGAGGGCCCTGCATGGGGTGTCTGTGGGGTGCCTATGAGGGGGTGGTGCCTATAGGGCCCCTCACAGGGGGTGTCTGTGGGGTGTCTGTGGGGTGCCTATGGGGCAGTGGTTCCTATAATAGAGCCCTGCATGGGCTGTCATGGGAGGGGCCGTACAGTGTCTTATTGTGTTCTTATTTTGCTGTTAAAGTTCTAGGAAAAGAAAACTGGATATGCCATCCTCGTGTTACACGAGTGGTCAATCGCCAGCCAGCTGGTAGGTGACAGACTCCTGAAAATCACTTTGTGCTCTGCTTTGAGACTATTCATTTCTTAACATTTTCAATGGAAAAAGAATCGCCCCTGTTGCCAATCTGCAGTGGTTAAGAAACACTCCTCTACATACAGTGAGATCAGTAGAGACGTCCTTTATTAACAATGCGCACCGGGGACATGGGATCCTTCCCAAAGATGTCCGCCTGCACATTGCAATCAACAAATATTTATACATTGAATTCATACAGATTTAGTCTATACAATGCATATTCAATTTCATCCTCTCAATGATTGGTTCTTCTTCTCTCGCTTCTGATGCAAATTAGCACGCAGCCTCTGTTGTAGTCTTCTGTTGTTCCCTTGTGAGTAGGGGGTATAATTTGGGTAGGTGGTCCGTGAGTCGGAGGTCTCGACCACTCCTCGAATTGACCGTGTGTGGTCAAGGAACATGTCCTTGGCTCGTAGGCTCTTGGCTCGTACCTCCTTTGGTCACGATTCAAAGATTATGCACAGTGGGTACCATCAGAAATCCTGTCTAGCAGACATCTTGGACTGCAACACATTATCCTTGTTTCTAACCACTAACAGATCATTGGTTAATGAATACCTCAGGTCTGGGACTTTACAGGAGTATCCTAGCAGCATTGGCAGTACAGACAATTTGATCATTTATTCCGTTTGAGACTTATTTTCCCAAAATAATCATTAGTCTCTCCTACTAATATCCACTAATTAGAATTCTTGATATTCAAATCAAAATGGGAAAAGTAAGGGGACTTCTAAGCAGTATCCTAAAATCCTAAATCTGGTGATTTCTGCAACACCCTGTTCTGTGCAATGTTTGAAACACCCCCGTTTCCAGCACCGGCCTCTCCCAGTGGTTGCACTGCTGTTGCCCTGAGGAAGCGCCGTGCGGGTGGGCCAGGGCTGTGACATTCGGTATGAGCAGTGGGATGACCCCCTGCAGGCAACTGTTCCCGGGCAGAGTCAGCAGCAGGCTCTGGCACCCCTTCCTCCAGAACACGTCCTGGATATCGGGATGAGAAATGTAGGGCTGCATCAGCGCTGTGCAGGCGGGGCTCCCACAAAACACCTCTGTGCGGTGGGTGCTCCACTGTGGGTTGGTTTGTTTCTGTGGGGAGCTGCCCCTGTGTCTTAACTCTGAAAGGAAACCCGGGTTGTCCTGGGTTGTTTGCCTTGTTGTATTTTCCAGAATTGAAGGTGCGGGCAGTTGAATTTGAGACACACGTAAAACCCACCAAAGAACATGTTCTGAAGGCAAAGTGGAGTTAACCTCTGCAGTGCACCGCTGTGCGATATTCTTGGGGCTCTGTTTTGTTTAATAGATGCTTTGATCTATCAAAGTCAGGCTGGGGAAACAGTTTTTAAACTGATGAAAATTTTGAGACCAAAATTTTTATGAATAATCTGGATAGGTACTGCCTGGCAGGTGTCATACCCATGTTTCTGAAGACGTACTTTTCACTTGCTCTTAGTAATAGCTCCTTAAAATGTTTGCTAAACTGCCAAAACTCCCAGCGGTTAGAAAAGGACGAGCTGCCTTCTGATTGAGCTGGATCTTTCCGTTGAAACCTGTCCCTGTTCCATCTCCGTCATTTCTTTGGGTGTCAGAACTTCAAGCTTGTGATTTCTGTTGTAGGATGAAAGAGGGGCGTCTCAAGGAGTCAGCTTGTGAACAAAACAGACAAACAGCTGGTGCTGGGCACTCTTGTTCTAGTGTCTTGTTAGAAGGCTTGGAGGGGAGGTGACCATTTCATTACTGTGCTGTCACTCTTGTTTGTGTTTCAGGCCTGTTTGGGGACAGACTTCTGCAGTACCCGTCTGGAACTGGGAGTGAGTCGTTGGGGGTAGGGGAGTGTCACTGCCTTTGTTCTGAACATGTTTGTGTTGCTGCTGTGTTTTCTGTTTTCAGTCGTGATGAGATGGATGTGTTTGGGGTGTCCCTGCACCTCCTTCCTCCTCCGGGAGCTGCAGTGTTCATTGGAACATGTTGGAGTAGACAGGAGGTTTCTCAGCCTGCGCCTGCAAGCTTGTGTTCCTTTCCCGCTGCCGTGTGTCAGGGCCCTTGTGGATGTCTCTATTGTACTAGTGTGGTATTGTGGCAATTGAAGGCACGGGCTCAGGCTGAGGTGAAAGCTCACACGGAGACACCTTTGTTCAGCAGGCACACTTATTTATACCCAGCTGAGATACTGTATTTAGCAACAACCTACTTATACCCAGCGGAGATACTTTATTTAGTAACAAACTTATTTATACCCTCTTGCGAGCCCTGGTAACTGTTAACGTTCCCACGGCTTCCCGCCAACCAAAGCAACCGTGCCTGGCTGGCTTCCAAAGGTCGCTTCTGACTTACTCCTACATAGTATTTCCCTTCCATTTACGGCTCAGCCCCTTTCGGTCTCCCCACAGAGAACGCTGCCCACATTATCAGGGAAAAAACAGGCACGATGAAGACTCCACAACCAGTTCCAGCGCTCGGTCACCCTCACAGTACAAAAGTGTTTCCTGATGTTCAGAGGGAACCTCCTGTGTTTCGGTGTGTGCCTGTTCCTGCACACGTACACACATACCCTTATGTACGTCTCTTCCCTCCAGATCACGTGAAAGAAGTGTGCAAAACTGCCCTCAGGCGTGTTGCTCAGGCTGCTGCGGGGTGGCCGGCCTGTCTGTGCTGGCAGCGGAAGGGCCCCCTCACAGTTTTAGGGCACCCTCTGGGGTTAATCAGACACGTGCCGTGTGCTGGTGCAAACGCCCAGTAGAGCTGTCGCGTGCTGGCTTCAGAATGTCTCTCTTTCCTTATTTTCATTTAATAAAAACCAAACCAAAACAGGACTTGCTTATCAATGCTCATGAAAGGGACTTAGCCCTGCGTTCCCTACGAGCTGCTGTTCAGGGGTGCCAGGACCTGCCCACCCGCCCCACCAAGCCCCTCCCAGCTGTGAGCGAGCGCAGGTCTCACTGCTGCAAGCTGGGGTGCCCCTGGGGTAACAAGGCGCAGGCACAGGGAGGGCAGAGCTCGCTTGCCTGGAGGAGAAGCGCGGGAACAAGGGGAAGAAAGCGAGTGCCTTCTGCTGTGTGAGAGAGTGACATTTCCCAGCACCCACTGCACTGGAGAGCTGGAGCAGACACTGGCAGCAGCACTGAGCTTGTAGGTACTGCGGGAGTTTAAAAGACAAGTCAGCTTCAAAGTGCCCGTGAGGTGCAAGAACGGGGTGAGATGAGCTGTGCTGTTGCTGTGTTTCCTCCCACATTTCTGAGTAGCTCGGAGCATGAACCTGTCCCCCAGTCTCCCCTGTTCTGGCCTCATGAACGTAGAGGAGCAGTTGGCAGAGCAGACTTTGGGGTCTGCTGATGCTGCTGCCTCCTGACTGTGAGAGGGAGAGAAAATGGGATTCTGAGGGAAGAAGAATCGCCTAAGGCGAACTGCAGAGGAAGTCAAGCAACAAGTAAGCTGATACCCAGACGCTTAAAGCTGGCCACCTGCTGTATTTCACCATGGCAGGGATTCCAGCAGCAAAACCTTTTACCTTGGATTGAAGATTCTTTTTTCTTAGATGTCTGAAAGAAGGTAATCTACAGCTGTTTGATGGATTTCCACTGACAGCTGAGGATTTAAAAGACTCCACCCTCTAAACTACATGTGACAGAACACTGAACCAATAAACTGCTGCTTAAAAGTAGAAATGGGAAAAAAATAGGAAAAGCTCTGATAGATTGACACCCACTGAAAAACAAATTTATTTCAGGAAAACTGTAAACAATATATACACAGCAAGCTTAAAGGGGTTTCTCCTCTTGCTTACAGGAATGTACGTTCTTTTTGCTGATGTGCCAACACTCCCAACAGTTTTGACGTTACCCGCAATCAGTGCCCCTGGTGATATCACCATCCTTGGCCATGACTCTCCCAGAGCCATACGTACTTTCCTGCTGTCCCTCCAGGTACAGTCGTGACAGCACCCTCTGGGTGCTCCTGTCTCTTGAACTGTGATGTGTGTACTTCTCTTTGGCCATTACTGAGCTCCATAGTTTTGTTTCCATCTCTGCATTAAAGAAATGTGTAGAAGTATTAAAAAAAAAATAAATTAAGGACTATATATAGGCTTCAGCTTAATCTCAGAAAAAACATTCAATATGCAAGCCTAAATGAAGGAAGAACTTAAAAATACGACGTTTGTGTAAAGCCTGTTAAGTGTCATCCCAGCTGGCTGGTACTCAAAAACCTGTTTCTGCAAAACTGACCTGACTTCTTTATACTTGAGAGCCTCTACCACACCTCTTCTGCACTAAGTCTATTGCTGCAGCAGGCCAAGCAGAGTGTAAACTGTGATGCTTTGAGTGCTCTCAGTTATCAGCTGTCCGTCAGACCTGCCTGCCTTACCACCTTGGTTCTCCCATGTTCTCCAGAACTATGCACAAGCGAGAAAAATCCCTCAGATTAGGGTAGGAGGAAATACACACGGCTATTCAGCCTTTATGTCTCCTCCAAGCTATCAAAAAACATCAAAATCCAACTTTCCAGCATTACATCCATGTTTATAGTGCAGTATGTTCCAGTGTGAACTTCTCGAGCTGGCTCTGTCACCACCCCCTGCCTCTGTCAGTGAGCCCAAACTGCTCCTCTCCCAGCAGCAGCCTCGGGCACCTGAAGAGGTAAAGCCGCTGGATATGAACAGCAGCGCTGTCTGGAAAGACACTTTCTTCTTGCCCATCCCTAAATAATTCTTCATAGTTTGATCAGGGAAGGTAATTTCTTTCTTGCCATCAGGAAATGCTTCTCTGAAGTGTCTTTGGGGACAATATGCTGATTTATGCAGGTGTGTATCTGGGCAGCAATTCTGAGGAGTGGCCGGGTTGGCTGATTTCTTTCCCATTCGTCCATTTGGAAACTGCAAGACCTCTAAGCCGTCAGAGTATGTCTGAGCTTCAGCATAATAATAACTCTGCAGAAACCAGTTCAGATTTGACATAACTGGTGAGAAATTTTATATGCGTGTGTCCACGTGTGCCTAAATACCGACAGAAAAATGCAGAAGACGGAGGGTATCGCCGCTGTTGGATCAGGCGTAACTGCTTCACACCCCACTGAAGAAGGTCGTAGTTACGGTCTGCCCATCAGGACCCGCTTTTTTCCATGTCCCACTGGGGAAAAACAGGGGCTGAGCGGCATTTTTCCCAACCTTTTCAACCGAACTAGTACATTACGGAGAGGTCAGCATTGAGCCATCGCACTCACCTGCTCTTTCCTCTTTCACAGCTCTGCCCTGTGGAGTTTCAGAGGGCCAAGCTCTCATTTCTGGCCGTGTCTCCTCGCTGTCTGCCTATGCAGGTCCAGGTGGTCGTGACCCATGAGCTTCATTAGGAGAGGTGTCCTGAAGTGACACCGGGCATGGAGCATAACCTCAAATCAAGCTTTGTCTTTGCACACGATTTCTTTCCTAGGCTGACAGGTATTTTAGGAAACCAGGAGCATCAGGGGAGGAAGATAAGGCTGGGAAGGCATAAACACAATCCGGGTTTTATGCAACTCCAGTGTAATTGAAGCGGTGAGACAGACGGAGACCCAGCAATAACGGGGGGTCTGTGGTCAGCTGTAGTCCGGACCGAGGCAGAATTCAGTGGTGTGTTGTAGCACGGTGCTCCGCTGCCTTGAGTCGTCCACATCAAGGTGTGAAGCAACTGATGAAGGCTCCTAAAGCCTGAACGCTGCCTGCAGCAAGGAACCGCAGAATTAATTCAGCTGTTCACAAGGTGCTTGTGCCTGGACAGTGACCGTCCCAGCCGAGCGCTCGCTGAGTTAAGCAATAAACTCACTTCTGTGTCTGTCCCCTCCTGTCCCTCCGTGTCCCACGTGTGTCACTCCCCATGTCCCCAACCAGCTTTTGATTGCAGGGCTCTGTGTGTGTGTATGTCTGGGCCCCCCCTCATTCTGTATTGGAATGGTTGGTGGCCACCTGATACCCTGGATAACAGGGAAAAATGCCCACGGCTCGGGACTGTTCATTCTGACACCATTTTGCAGCTCCTGTTGTTTTGTAAGTGGGAGAAGCAGCGGGATGAGGTGCCCTGGGTGCAGCTGGTTTCACGTGACGAAATATTGATGCGATCCAGCAGAGACGGGGGTCAGTGTGGAGAGATTCAAATGGCTCTTCCTGAGGTGAGCTCTGGAGTGCAGCAAGGATTGCTGCGCTGCTGCTCTGCTGTGTGCAGGGCTGTGGCCTTAAAAGCTTCAGAGTGAGGAGGAGGAAGATGGGGAAAGGCTATGGGTGCTAAAAGGCAGGCTTGGAGCCTAAAAAGGAGGATGTGGGCCCTACAAATGGGGCTTTCCAGCCTAAAAATGGGTCTCTGGGTGCTGAAATTGAGGCGTTGGACATGAAGAAAATGAGGCTTTGAGCCCTAAGGGAGAAGCTTGTACACTAAAAGGAGGGTTTGGACCGTAAAAATGCGTCTTTCAGAACTCAAACTGAGACTTTGAGCCCTAAAAGAGGGATTTGGACCCTCCAAATGCGGGTTTGGACTCACAATGCAGCTTGGGCCCTAAAAATGCCTGGCAAGATCCTAAAAACGAGGCTGTGGAGCCTGAAAGTGAGATTTTGCAAGTCAAGCTGACCTTTTGGACCCTAAAAATGAGGCTTTGGACATGAAGAAAATGAAGCTTTGTTCTCTAAGGGAGGACTTTGTACCCTAAAAGGAGGGTCTGGAGCATAAAAATGAGGCTTTTGGGACAAAAAATGGCACTCCGAGCAGGGCGGGAGCAGGGCAGGGACAAAACTCAGTGCCTCAAGTGGGGCAGGAGCAAAGCTAGCCACCCTGATTTGGGCAGGGGCATAAAGAGCCACCGGAGCAGGGCTGGAGTAAATCCAGGCAGCCTGTGTGGAGAAGGGGCAAAAGGAGCCTCCCCAAGCAAGGGAGGGGAAGAACCGAGGGGGACACGATGAGCAAAAGGCGCCCGAGCAAGGCTGTGGCCAAACGGGATGCCCCAGCGGGGGATAAAAAGAAGAAAGTCTCCCCGGGTGGAGCAGGGGCAGAACGAACTGCCCTGAGCTGAGCAGGAGGAAAACCAACTGCCCCGAGTGGACACTGGGAAAACTGGATGACCTCAGTTTGGGGCAGGGGCCAAACCGGCCAGTTCAAGTGGGGCAGGAATAGCAACCAGCTGCCTTGTCGGGGCAGGAGCAAGACTCACTGCCCGCGGAGCAGGAACAAGGAGTTGGAGCAGACGTCCCGAGCGGGGACAGCCCAAAGCTACGCAGGCCAGGCCGGGCAGGAACAAAACTGCCTCCAGGCACCGCGAGCGGGGATCTGGCTCAACAGAGAAGAAAACATCAAAGGAAAAACCCATGGAGACCACCAAAGAACCAGAGCCTCCCGCTTTCCTTAGTATTGCAGCCAGCAGGGAAGTACCACGTGAGACTTCTGGTAGCGTGGAAGTAGAAGCCCTGACCCCAACGGAGGAGGCAGCACCCCAAAGCCTTCCAGGTCAGGGCAAACCAGAGGGCAGTGACTGTGGCTGCAGGAAATCGGCGAGATCTGCAAAGGTGCTCTTGGTAAAAGCCTGGTGTCAGAGGGCCTGCTGACATGCCTGCACGCTGGTGTGGACAGAGGTGGGTGGCTTTGGTGGTTCGTTTACAGCCTGAACTGCAAAAGCCTGGCTGGAGTGGGTGGAAAAGCCAAAGTCCGTGTTTAAGGTGGAGTTTGAGGACTGTGTGATGGGAATGCCGGGCCTGGTCACCTGAGATGCTGGGGGCAGGTGGAGGTGATGGATTCCACGGTCCAGGGCAGGTCTTCTGGAGTCCTGCTGTCTGTGTTCCTACTTACTTCAGAAACTTTACATCTCCCCTTTTGTCCCTCACGGTCTGAGAGGCAGCTTTTTGACTGAAGGCTCTGTTGGTTCATTTGTCAGCCTGCTGACAGAGGGATGCAGGAGCTCTGTCATCTGTAACCCTGAACAATTCGCGTGTTGCTATGGAAACAGCTCTTGTGGTTGTGAGCGGAGTTCACAGTCCTGTGAGAGGCAGATGGGTGCACTTTGGTGGTGAGCTTTGCTGCAGGTGGTGAGCGAGAACCCTTTACCTCGTGGAAGGATAAATTTGAGATAATTTCTGGAAGATTTCAGTGAGACGTCTTGAAATGTATTTTTCTGATTAGTAGAGCTATAGGTGTAACTAGAACAGTCAGAAAAGAAAAAGGTATTTCTGACTTAGAGAAATTGATTAGTGTAAATCTCCTCATCTCTTTCTCTTCTTTTCTACCTCAAGAGATCCTGGCTTTAGAGGTAGTATAAAGACCGGGGGCGAGGAGGAGCTAGTGGCCAATATCACCATTATCCAGGTTAAAATAAACAAATAAATAATCTGTAACACTTTCAGGAATGTCAGGCATCACGAGTTGCAGTACTGAAGGGGTACACAAGTTCCTTCTGAGCCCACATTGTCTGGGTGCCTTTTCTAAAAATGAGAAAAAAAAAATTTCTGCCTTCATCCCTGGAAAAACAAGCTCTGGAAAAGGCAAATCCTCAAATAAAAAAAAAAGTGGCCTTTTTCCCGAAGTAGACCAAGTGGGAACAAAAACTGGAAAAAAGTCATTTGGTTTCGGTCGAGTTGCGGATTAACACTGTCCGAAGCTTTAGTTAGGTCAGTGTGGTAACTGAAGCATGAGCTCTCTTCATTGCAGCCCAGTGAACTGCATCCAACACTCAAATAATCACAATTAGTCAGAATTCCTGAAAATTACCGACCCCACTGGGCTGAGCCATGTTCTGGGTACCTGTTGCTTGTATACCAAAGTAGTTCCTTTGAGATCTTTCCTGGGTTACACTACCATAAACAGATTTAAATGACATTATTTACTCCCTTTAAAAAAAGGTGCAATATTTACCCACTCAAGGGGTGGTGAAGAGGGTTACTTATATTTTGAGAGCACTTTGCAAGCAGCATTTAACGTTCTGTGTAGGTGTTCAGTCATCCTACACAGAATTAGCCTAGAAAGAATGATCTCTCTGCCCGCTTGGAGAGATTGCATATGGAGGAAGATTAAACAATTTTCTAATATTGACAAATAATTGTGATAAATATCTAATTTTTCCATTGTAGAGACAAGATGTTTAAACTGTTCGCATTCACTGTGAAGAAATTAAATGTATTGGAAGAATAATTAATGATTACAAATGCATTAAAACTTAGCAAGGCTCCACAGAATTACTTTTCCATTATCTAACTTCTCCGGGGTGTTAAGTGAATAAAAGCAGAGACATGTTTTTGTTTGTTGGTTTTGGGGTGTTGTTCCCCGGCCTCCCCCCCACTAGGGCTGTATGCTTTAGTGTGGTATATTTTGGAGTAAATGGTGCCAGAACAAATACAAAGCTAATTCCCACCCCAAAGCATCAGGTTTTAGAATATCCCCAGAAGATTGAATCATTTGACATTTTTCTTCTCGTTTGAATTGTTGTTGTTTTCTTTCTGGTGTAAGGACTTGTGTGTGAGGTTTATTTACTGGGTTTATTGTCCTTTTTTGTTTGTTTTCCTCGCAGAACAGACACATTTCCTGGATGAATCTGTGCAGCGAACAGAGCTGAAGTCACCAGTCTGACATTGATTTTTTTCCCTAATTGTAATGTGTGCAGCTGATGTAGTCCATGTGTACTGACTGAGGAAGGCAGAGGCTGCAGTGTACGTTCTCATCACAAAGCTGGATTAACATATACTAGTTTGGTGCTTACAGTGTGTTTGCGCTGCTTCTTTCCCAGACTCATCCCAGAAGGGTTTGGGCTGGAAGGGGCCTCCAAGGCCACCCAGTGCCACCACCCGCTGCCCTGGGCAGGGACACCTCCCACCAGCCCAGTCGCTCCCAGCCCCGTCCAGCCTGGCCTGGAGCCCTGCCAGGCAGGGGCAGCCCCAGCCGCTCCGGGCAGCCTGTGCCAGCGCCTCGCCGCCCTCCCGGGAAGAGTTTCCTCCCCGTATCTCACGGGAGGGAAGCGCCCCGCAGCCCCCGGCCCCGCCGCTGTCCCGCAGGGCAAACGCCCCCGCAGCGGCCCCGGCCCCGCGCCCGGCGCCCCGCTCCGGTCGGAGCCGTTTCTGCCCGCGCTGCCGGTGCCGCCGGGAGCGCGGCCGCGCGGTTCCCTCGGCTCGGGGCCGGCGCCGTCGGGCCCCGGGGGGCCGCGGGAAGGGGCTGCCAGGCCGGGCGGCGGTGCCGCCGCGGGGGAACCCCCAGAGCGCCCGGCCCGCCCCCGGCCCGCCCGTGCCTTGGCCGAGCTGGGCTCTGCCCACGGGGCGGGGGGAGAGAGCCCGGGAAGGGGCAGTGTCCTCCTTCCCTCTCACGCCGCTTTCGCCGCTCCTGCTCCTTCCCCCGGCCCCTCCTTGCCATCCTCCGGAGCGGCAGGACCCGGGCAACAGGGCCAGAGCCCCTTCCCGGAGGGGCCCGGGTGGCGAGCGGAGCGGAGCGGAGCGGGGAGGTCGGGGCGAGGGGGCGGGGAGCCGCGGGGCCGCCGGCTGCGGCGCGGGGGAGAGGGGCCCGACTGCTCCCCTCTCCCGCGGGGAAACCAGTGCCGGGGACACGGGGCGAGGAGGGGAGGGGGGGAGCGCCGCTCTCCCGGGCTCCGCGGCGGCAGTGGCCCCCGCGAAAATCAAGTCCCGGAGCTGTCTGGGGATCGGGCGCGCAGCAGCCCACCCACCCTCCGCGGCCCGGCCCGGCCCCCGGCCGTTGCCCCTCCAGGCGTTTCCCGGGCCGGACCGGGATAATCGACGGCGGGCCCGGGAAGAGGGGACGAGCGGGCGGGGAAGCGCCGCTGCCGCTAAAGCTCGTCACAGCGGAGCGCCGGGTCGGCACGACAGCGCCGGCGAAGCGCTGCCAGCGGGAGGGGAGAGCTTCGGCCGGCAAGTCGCGGCCGGACGGGATCGGGCCCCTCGCCGGTCCCGGGGAGGCCAGCGGCCGCCCGGCAGCAGTCGCCTCTCCCTCGGGGGCACCCGCGCCCGTCCCCGCCGCACCCCCTGCAGAGCTCCACCTTTTACGGCGGCGCCGGGGGGGGCAAAGAAAAGAGGGGGCTGCGGGGGCTGCAGGGGCGAGAGCCCCCCCGCCCCGGGCACGGCGGGACCGGAGCGCGGCGGGAGCATCCCCGGCACAGGTCAGCCCCGGCGGCGGGTGTCCGTCCGCCCCGCAAACGCACGGGGAGGGCAGGGTGGGTAGCAGCGAGCCCCGCCGGCGCTGCCCCGGGATGGGGAGGCGGGGACGGGCGGGTCTCCCCGCGGGAGGTCGGCCTCCGCCGGCCCCGCCGCTCCCCTCCCTCCCCCCGAGCGGCGGGGACAGCCCGCCCGCCCGCCCAGCGCTCGGCTCTCCCGGGGGCCTCCGGGCCGCCCCTGGCAGCGGGGCCGGAGGAGCAGCGGGGCCCCGGGCGGGCTCAGGGAGAGCATCGCTCCGCTCCGCACCCGGCCCCCGGCCCGGCCCCGAGGAGCGGCGCCGAGCGCGGCTTCCCCCGCCTCGGCCGGAGGACTCGGGTCTCACCGCGCCTCGGAAGGGGCAGCGGGATCCGCCGCCGGAGCTCGCGCGCGGTGCCGGCCTTGCCCGGGACAGCGAGCCGGGAACGGCCGTGGGAGCCGGGTCCCGCCACCGGCAGCCAGAGGAGCCGCGGGGGAGAGCGGGAGGCCGGGCCGGGAGGGCGCGGACTGCGCAGGGGGAGAGAGCGCAGCGGCTGCCGCCCGCCGGGGCTCCTGCCGGCCCGCCGGGAAAGGAGCCCCGGAGCCCGGACAGCGCGCTGGGTGCGCCTGACGTCACCCCGCCGGGCTGTTCGCCCTTTTTTCCCCTCAATCTGGCCAAGCTCAGCAGCAGCTCGTACACAGGAGTTACCCTTTTCCTCCAGCTGTCGAACAGTCGAATAATGCTTTGTTGTTACCTTTGACATTGAACTACGAATTCCCGTAGATCAACGGCCAGAAAGTCAGAAGAATTGGTGATTCGGGACTTCAGTACCCCTGGGGAAAAAAAAGGAAAAGGCCGATGGTTCAGCCCGGCTCTTCCCTGTCTGATTCGTTACTATTATTCTATCTGGTGATGTGGATGGACGGGGAGACTCACTCTGAGCCCAGACGAGCCGGTTTATAAACACCACCGCCTGAAAGGCTCCGTTTATACTTTGTCAAAACGACAAAACGGTGGAGACGTGCGGGGACAGCGCGATGGCGGGAGCGCAGGAAAGGTCCTGTAAGAGCATGACCGGCTTGTTAATCGATTAATGTTTATTGAGTGTAAATATTTGATAAAGTTTTTAGGAAAACAGGCGATTCTAAATGATTAGACCAGTCAGCAGGACTTTTGAATAACGCATCCCATTAAATACATCTAAACATCTCTGTAGCGATTGCTTTATTCGCAGGGCATCCCCCGCACCTTTCTCTCCCGTTCATTTGTTCTTCCGCCGCCGGCAGCTGGTTTCTTCTTGGCGCGTTCGCCTGAATATCAGGATCCCCAAATACGTGTTTCTCCCTGTACTTATAAACCGAACGTTTACAGAAAATGCTCTTTCAGCCTTGACATCGGGAGCGGTAATCACTTGGAAATTTCGAGTCGGAAGCAAAACTATGAAACTAAGGGGAAACCGAACTGAGCGCGTATACATTTTGCTGGTTGGTGACTTCTGGTTTGTAGACAGCATTTAATTTAGACAGATTTGATTAGAGACGTATTTTCCCCAATAAAAGCCTTTTCTTTCTGTTTCAAATTACAAACGCTTTTCTCCTCCCTCCCTCCCGACCCCCCGCCCCCGCGCCCCAGTGCATGATTTTCACGTTTCCTTATTTCCACCGGAAAAAGGCGATTATTTCCCATCGCTTTCCCCCATCCATCCTCAATCTCGCTACAAAAAGAACGGATATTATTATCACTAATGACGCACCCGAAAGGCGCCTGCGGGGCGCGGGGTGCCGGGGAGCCCGCTCCGCTCCGTCCCCGGCCGCGCTCCCGCTCGGGGGGGGCCGAGGGACGGCCGAGCTCAGGGGACACGCCGAGGGGGCAGGGCCGAGGGCTCGCACCCCGAGGCGCGAATCCTTTTAACGGCAACGACTGACGTGAATCAGCGAGAGACCGGGCCTTCTCCTCGCCCGGCTCCGACCTGGCAGCTCGGCATCGCCCGCCGCCCCCAAACCCTCTCCCGGTCCCTGCGCCCGGCGGAGACCAGCCGGGAGCCGGGACCCCCGCAGCGCCCGGGGGACAGAGCCGCGTCCCAGCGCCCGCCCCGGCGGCAGCGCTCAGCCCCGGCCCCGCCGTCACCGCCGCGCCCCTCCCCCGGGACGGCGCGGCTCGGCAGTGACCGACTCCGGCCGGAGCGGCTGCCACCTCCCCCCAAACCGCGCTCGGCCCCTCACAGACACCCCGCTCTCTGCCCGCAAACCGCCCGCGCCAGCGCGCCCCGCGGAGGCGTGCGGAGAGCGGAGCGCTCACGGCAGCCGCTCCCGCCGGCCCCTCCCGCGGACGCGGGGCTCGGGGGGTCCCGCTGCCGCCCCCGCCTCCCGCCCCCGCTCCCCGCCGTTCCCGGGGCCGGTCCGCCCGCGGCAGAGGCGAGCCCGGCCGGCGGCTGAGGGCGCCGGGCGGGACGTGCCGGGCGCCGGGCGAGTCCCCGCCGGCTGCGGCTCCGCTGAGAGCGCGGGGGCGGGCGGGGCAGGGCGGGAGGGAGGAGACCGGCAGGGCGGGGGTTGGGCTGCGGGGGCTGGAGCGTTCCACAGCCACGACCCCCTGTCACTGCTGCGGCCGTTCGGCACCCGAGGCCCGTGCTCAGCCTCCGGCCCGGCAAGGCTGCCCCCGGGGGAGCGGGGACGGTCCCGCAGCTCCACCGCGGCGGGCGGCAGAAACCAGCACCGGAGCGCCCCGGGGCAGCACAGACAGCTACCGCGGCCCTCGCTCCGCACCCTGGAACGCAACAGCTCCGCTATTTCAGTCAGAACTGCTGACAGTGAGGGAGAGTTCAAACCCGTGACAGACAGAGGTGCCTCTCTCAAATCGTCCTTCGCCGGCACAGCCCGGCTCACGCACGGGCAGACCAGGCGCCAGCAGGGGCTCCCCGGGGGCCCGCTCTGTCCCGGGAACCGCGCTGCGCACCCCTCTCGCTCAGACGGACACGACCAGCGGCAGCACCGCGGGGGCCGGGGCGTCTCTGCGCGTTCGCCGCGGGGAAAGGAGGTTCGTCAGCGCCTGGGCTCTGCCCCAGCCGATGCTGAACCAGACCCGACGGGACCTCCTGGGCTGCAGCATCACCCCCCGCAGCGAGGAGCAGGCGAGGCGCAGCGGCTCCCGGCCGGGCTCTCACGCACAGGGTCGCGGCGAGCGGCTGCAGCCTCCCCCTGCCCCACGGGGAGGAACTTGCCCAACTTTCGCAGTGTCGCAGCCCGGGGCTTCTCCCAAAGCGCCCCCACCCTCCTTCTGCCCTCGCAGTCATAACCCCTCCGTTAGCCTTCCCTGCACTTTGAACAGCAAAACCAACAGCCCGCGCCTCTTCCAGACCTAATCCCCTGCCGGCTTTTCCTCTGGGCAGGAACAGCAGCCGTCGGCACAGTTGCCGTTTAACCGCCGCCGGCAGCTCAGCCCCACACAGCCGCTGCTCACTTCCCCCCGGTGGGACGGCGGAGAGAATCGGAGGAGTAAAAGTGAGAGAACTCGTGGGTGGAGATAAAGGCCGTTTAAGAGGCAAAGCAAAAGCTGCGCACACAGGCAAAGCGAGACAAGGGCTCCAGTCACCCCTTCCCACCGGCAGGCAGGCGTGCAGCCCCCTCCAGGAGAGCCGGGCTCCACCACTCCTTACGGGTACTTGGGCAAACAAACGCCACCGCTCCCAACGTGTCCCCCTTCCTTCTTCTTTCCCCAGCTCTTTACTGCCGAGCATGACGTCACACGGTACGGCACAGTCCTTCGGTCAGCTGGGGCCCGCTGTCCCGGCTCTGTCCCCTCCCAAATTCTTCCGCACGGCCGGCCTGCTCGCTGCTGGGGCAGTGGGAGAAGCAGAAAAGACCCGGACGCTGTGCAAGCACTGCTCAGCGGGAATGAAAACTTCCCGGGATTATCGGCTCTGATGCCAGCACAAAGCCATGGTCCTTTGGTCATCAAAGAAAAAAAGAAAAAAAAAAAAAAGAAAAAGAAAAAAGCGCGGGACAAGCTGTTTTTTCCCCCACAAGGCTCCCAGGCGGGGAGAGCAGGACGGGCTGACCCAAGCTCCAGCCCGGCCATGTCGGAGCCGCCTCACTCCTCGCCACGGCCCGTCCCGACCCTGACGCGAAGCCACCGGAGCCCCAGGGCGCACCCCTGGGGGCCCTGGCTCGGGAGAGAGCGGGGCCGAGCCGGAACGGCTCCCAGACCGCCTGGCCCGCACGGACGGGGCAGCCCCGCGGAAACCTCTACCGCGCCCTTCGCTCCACACCCGCAGCGGAACCTCTCGCCACCCGGGGGGGCCCTCCCCTCCCCGCACCCGGGCCGGGCGGCTCCCGCATGGTCGCTGCCGCCGCCTGCCGTCGCCCAGCCCCGGCGCTACCCGCGGCCCAACGACTCCCCGGGGCCCGACCCCGGGCACTGCAGCCCCACCGCGGGCACTGCGGCCCCGCCTGCCCCCGCGCCGCCCCGGCCCCCGGCGATCCCGCTCGGCCGACGGCTCCTCCTGCCCCGCGGGCACCAGCCCGCACCCCGGGCAGCGGAGTCCGGCACCGCCCGCCCGCCGGGAGCCCCGCGACGCCGCCGGGGCCGGGGCCGCCGCTCCCCAGCAGCCCCCAGCGAGCAGCCGGTGGCTCCGCCGCTCTCCGCCGCCCAGCCCGGCCGCCAGCCCAGCCCCGGGCCGGCCCCGCTCTCCCCAGCGGCGGCCCCCGCCGCGGCAGCGCCGCCCCGCCCCCGCCGGCCCTCCTCCAGAGCCATCAGCACCGCTGGCACCGCACGTGACGTCAGCTGTAAATTCCAGACCCGACTGCCGAGCTGCAGGCATTCCAGTCACAGCCTTGTCAGGCTCATAAGCCTTCACGGGCTGTTGCACCGCCGTCCTCGGCTCCAAGATCCCTCCCAGCACTCCCGCCAGCACACCCTTTCTTCTTGAAGGTTGCCACAAAGGGAACCAAGGAAAAAATCACGTTCAAAAGCCCAACCTAAAGAGTGAGCAGTAAAAGCAAACCCCAGAACTGTTAAGATAATCGCTGTTCAGAGGACAAATTAATGTGCAAGGTGCCTCAGGCACCAACGGTTTGGCTCTTCCCATAACTACCACGAGCAACTCCGAATGCAGGCAAAGCTCTCAAGGGCAGGGTAAACAGCTTTTTGTTCTTTGTTCTCCTCAGCCCCACTCACCCACTGGTTAGATACCCTCGTTAACTGAAACGGGACTTCAAGAGTTAACTGTTCACTCAAAATGGTAAATGCTAAAGGAACATTGTTTAAAAATTCTGCAAATATTCTTTACTTGAAGTTTGTGGTTTACGTTAAATAGGTGTATGCTGGTGACTGGCTAATTATTTGAAAGAGCTCCAGGCCATATTTATTACTTCCTTACCAAGCAGCCAGCAGACACCTCATATAAAACGAGAACAACAGAAAGCAGGTCAGGGAGTTTCATCTCCTGAACCAGGACTCTTTGTCTGGGAAAACATTCTGCTCTACAGGCAGAGGAAGAATGATGTGTTACACACAGATAATTACTGTTTGATCCCCAAACTGCACAAGTAAAACACAGTTGAATTATTGATGAAATGAGCCTTCAGTGTACATGAAAGCATAAAGTGTAAATATTTCCTGAACTGCCAGAAGTTCAGCCGTCTGACAAATACCAAAAAACATGGGGAAATGGGAGACTGAACCTCCCCCCATTCTGTCTGCTCGTAATGCAGCAAAAGAGAAACCACAAGATCAAGTTGAAGTTCAGCTGCTCGGCCAACAGGAAGGGAAAGTGCCTGTCAGAGAGCCCTGATAACGTCGCCTTGACAAAAGCTCCTCCACTGGGTGACACTGGGGTATCATCTCTAATCTGGTACAGTCAGTCAAGAAGGGCTCTGAGAGATGCACGGCCAGATTGGAATGCATCCTGTCTGATAGAGAGGAAAATGAAATATGAAGACAATTCTTTCATTTACAGCCCGAGCAAGGAAACCCACCAACTCACATTAAATGCTGGTAACACTACCAAGGATACAGTCACAATTACAATCTCAGCTATAAACAAACATACTGTCATTCAAAATTTCTTAGCTACGTACAATTACAAATAACACGTTATAATGACCCATGAGATTTCCAATCAACAGAATCGCTGTTAAGCTCCATCAGAGAGGCCACACAGAGTAACTCATTGTATCTTTCCATTTTGCATAGTTAAGACCAGAATGAACTACAACTGTTAAAAGAGAACAACAATCATTTATTAACATACAGCCGAATAATACCAGTCCAGTTTGGAAAACAGGGAGTAGATTGATGTGACATTCTAACTTATTCTGAAGCAACAGGAAAAACCGGCCTCACCACAAGAATGGGACAGCTGTACACACATGGACATACAGAGCTGATTTTTTTTTTTTATCAGAACAGAGTCTAATTCTGTGTTTAATTAAAAATACCTATTGATGTGCATAGGTATAAGTGTGTGCATACACCCCCCCCCCCCCCCCGTAGGTTTTTATCATCTCTATTGTGTAGCAGAAAATGCTGCTATTCACACCTGCCCCTGGTTTCCAATGACACCCAAGGGTTCTCAGTACCTCCGAAAAGATGCTAAAGTCTCCAGGGAATTCAAGTTTGTGAGAAAAGATGAACCACTCACTTCCCTAAGCTTTCAACCTGTCCCACGCAGGCTGAAAACCAGTAGCTCTGCGCTATCCCAGCGGAAGGCTCTAACGGCTGGAAGGCTCACACGAGAACAGCACTGCCGCAGGAGCGGGATTCTGGCTCCGGTACTGAGGGAGCACGTTGCAGGGCTTTCCCTTGAGCTCGCTGCTGGATGCTGGGTGTCCCAGGAACACAATTCGTTGGCTTTGCAATACGCAGCACCAGGGACTCCACACGATACTGCACAACAGGTTGGATACAGTCACTGTAATTTCAGAAATGCAGAGTAAACACGGCTGTATCCAACTGTGCGAGTACACACTCACATTTCCTGAATTTAAAGCACGGACAACCAGTTTTCCAAAATAAACAGCCACGCTCTCGCTTTTAAGGTACATTTTCTATCACATACAGTGGATCTTTTCCATGTGTTTCCTCATCATTTAGCCCTAATAACTGAAAATGAAGCACTTCTAATTTTTACCTATGGAAAAATAAACACCCAACAGGCTGCAACAACATGTGCGGATGGCCATGCTGCAGTCAGGGAACAAGCGTTTACTAAACTGTAGTTTTGCTGGACTTGCAGAACACTGAAGAAAACACAGTATAACATGCAGCTGGTGACCATTTTCTCGGTCATCATTCCAGGAATGAGGCACTGCATTATTATTTCAACATCTGGGAAAACAGAGAAATGACACGGGAGCTGTGTCAGCTGGTAATTGTGCCTCCAAGCTTTTAACCGTGAGGAGTAACTAGAACGTGCTTTGCAGCAAGAGAACTAAGGGGAGAATCCAAGTTAGCCCAGTTCAAAAGTCTGCTGCTTTGCTCTGGGTATCGTGCTTTCTGCCTGAGGATGCCACAAGTAGTATAGGAAGCATAAAACCCCCAAAAGTTTAAGAACTGTCACCTTGTTCGAGACATCACAAAATGTTGCATCACAAAATGTAGCAACATGATTAAAAACCAGCCCTATTTATTTATTATTCAATGCTTTAGTAAGGCTTTAAAAGCACTGATAGCCAGGTATTCACTGTGTCCATTCACAATAAAAGCCAAAATAGCTGAAAATCACACACATGGGTGGCAAAGGACTGAAAATCCCAAAATATCCAAGAACAGCCCCATGTAATCCTGGTTCTTTTCTTTGTAAGCAACTCAATCATGGCTCAAAAGCCCTCTGCCTGACGCACTACACATTCAAGTATTGTACTGAATGGCTTCGGTCTAATTTCTTTAACTCCGACGTTATCAATGAACTCAGAGAACCAGCAGCTTTAACCAGACCCTGCTACCTCACAAACAGGTTGGGGTTTGAAAGTGTAGCTCTGCAGCAGCATGAGCTGCAGCTGCCTTGCACTAAGCTGTGTCTAGTGCTGAGCTCAGGTGTGTGATGAGGTGCTCAGGGACCGGATCTGGCAAGAGCGAGGGGTTTGGGTTGGTTTTGTTTTCTTTTTTCTAGTGTTCAGCAAGTTCTTCAGTCATCTGACTAATAATCCCTAGGTCTATGACCATCTCCCTCTTAGATTTGTTTAGTCTACTATGGAATATTCAAGATAGCTTAATAAAAGAAAAAAACATCTTTAAAAAAGGTCTTGTAAAACTTCATATGAGATACAAAAATACGGAAAAAATAACATATCCGAAATCTGTTCCTAGTGCTATTCCGTTTCACATCTTTTCCAGCTAAGGAGAAAAGGAGTATCTACATAAATGGCAGCGATGATTCTTGAGAGAAAAAAAAATTATTTGAGGTGACTGGGAATTGCTGCAACTGCTGTTGATGTGATCTGGAAAGTTTCAGTGGGAACAAAACCTGAGTGCACAGAAGGAAAGAGCAAAGAGCAGTCAGGACAGGACATGCAGCCTGTTTCTGTGCTCACCCCCACGCACGGCCATCTGAGAAAATGACAGGCAGCACAGGCTCTGCGGGCTGCAGCCGTGACCGCTCAAGCACCCCTACGTCGGCAGCACGCCAGCCCCCCCTCCCTGGCCCTAGCTCTGCGTTTCTCCTCCCTCGCTCCAACAGCAGCACTTTTCGGGGAACGTGGTGAACCAGGTCAGGGAGCTGAACTGGCAAATACCAACTGAACACCACCGGGGTTCTGCGGCCAGGGCCGCCCCCCGCCCAAAACACAGGGCCAGCACCAGCAAGACCAACAAGAACCTGCACTGGGGCACGAGGTGACCCAGGCACCTGCAGTCCAAGGGAAAAGATGGCAACGCTCTTGAGTTGGGTTGGAGTGTTAAGGACCGGCAGCTTCAGACACTCCCGTTTCGGGCTGGCTCAGGACAATGCTGGTTGGCTCAGGACAGCAGTTTCCAAGTTGTCTTTTTGTCCACTGAAGTTGGCAAAATAATCAGTCCTGGTCAGCTCAGCTACAGTCTGTTAAGACAGAAAGCAGAAGGAGGGTAGGAAAGAAGAAGGAGGGCAGGAAAGAAGACAACAGCAGCGCAGACCACATGAGTGAGAGTAGTTGTCTCTTGTTTCAGGCGCTGTTCAGGGCTCATGAGAAGCCATGAAAACAGTCTGGTTGGTCCAGTCCCTCGGAATCTGGGCAAGGAAAGCCCTTGGTATTGCTGGAAACTGCTGGGGTCTCAAAGGAAGAGCAGTGTAAGTATCCCTCTGTCCTGCTCCCGCTCCCTCTGATGCTGGTATCGAAATAACAGAACCACACACGACTTGCATGACACATGTCCTTAATAAAGCCAGAGCCCTTCTTGTCTTACCATCAGACCTCACCCAGAGGTCTGCTTCACAGCACGTGTCACTCAGAACACACTCGATGCAGCTTTGCCTGCCCTGGAAGAAAACCATCCCATCTTTCTAAGGCGTTCTCAATTTACTGGTTATTGTTTTAAAAAGCATTCATTCTCAGACTCAGTCAGAAGAAGAGACTCACTGGCGTGATTACCTCTGGGGCACTCATTGTTAAAAATAAACAGCTATTTTTAACCTCTGAGACTAACCATTCAGTCCATTAGTACCGCTTTTGAATGCCCTTCCTTTACATTTCACGTAATGCAAAACAGTTTTCTGTGACCTTATGAAAATACACACACTAACTGAAAAGGTACTGGAGAATGATTGTATAAAGACTGTTTTGCTTTTGTGAAGTGTGAGGAAAACCAGATCTTACCTGGGAGCCCCTTGTTCATACGTGTAAGAACTGAATGCCAAAAAGTCTCACCATCTCACGCGTTCCCTCAATCCAATCCAGTTTGTCTGACAACTGGAGATTCCCACGGACCCAGCCAACAGAATGATCGACCGCTTTCCATGTGTGAAAGGCAACGCCTCGTTATAAACCATCAGGACAGTGTTGCTCTTTCTACTAGTAACAACGTGGGTTTATGACAGCTTGTTACAAACCAGCAAACAAAATTCCCCCCAGGACATTCTCACATGGCTCTTTCAAAAACGTGGCACACACAAACAAACACTTATGTATTCTAAAGATAGACACAGACTGTGCTACAGCAAACTGCTGTTAAGGCCTATCTCAATGACACACTTTGTACTGTTTTCCCCACTCCCCCAAAGGACTACTGAAACAGAAACTCCAGTTGCTCTTCCCCTGTTTACAGGGTTTTTTAACTGAGTGGGCTTTGGTGGAACAAACCCCTTCAATATTAACAATCCAAACAACTGTTAATATAACACCTTCTGTATTAACAACACCTATCTCAGCTGCACATAGATTTATAATTTCAGCGCTAAACCAAGTTTCCACCTAGTTGCAAAGTATTTAACTTGAACAGAAATCATCTGTATGTCATGAATGACGCTCAGATCAGCACTCAGCTTTATGAGCTGTTCACACCACACAACACCAAATCACTCCAGCGAAGAGTGAAGCCCAGTGTGATACATGTCATATAAAGGCTGTTTTTAAGCTGCTGTAGTTACTGCCTTAACATCTCGCACACGGTTTTGTTCTCCTTTGGAGCCTAGCTTTGTTGGCATGCACCGTGAAGTAAAACAGAAACCTGGCAGTTCATTAAAAGTCTTTCTGAGGAATAGTACATACAAAATAAAAACCTTCCAGAACTTCAAAATGGTCCATCTATTCAGATACGCTGGAACTGGGACTGAGGATTTGCTTTGGTTTTGTGTACTTTAAACAGAAACATACAGAGAGATGAAATATTGAGGGTACAACGACACAACAGAGCACAGCACAACAGCAGAGTAAATAAGCTCATGTTGCTGCATACAGACTGTTCCAGTACCTGAGCTAAACTGATTATTTCTCCCTACGCTGACTTTAGCTTACACCTATTCCCATGTTAAGGATCTGGCCTTAAAAGGAACAAACAAACTGGATCAATAGCTCCACCCGTAGACATCTACCTTATTATCAAACCAACCAGACAGCACTCGGAGAGTAAATAAAGGAAAACGGTGATGAAGAACATGAAAGCCCACGTTTTCAAAAGGGTAATTCATTAGATGCACCTAGAAAAACACAGAGGCTGCGTTAACCTGCGTCATGTCTTTCATCGTCAGAGAAATCCCTACTTTTTAAAAACTGTGACAACTCAAATTATTAACTTTGTATTAGGATTCTTTGCTAAAAGAGGTAAACATACATACGTAGAAGTCCCGAACTATTTACAAGTCAGGAAAGAATATCCCTCATCAGTTGAAAAGTATATGCTGAATTAAGTAAATCACAAAGGTCAGGTCTGAATTTGGTCAGAACAGGACTTCTAAGGACTGAACCATCTGAGTATTAAATGTAAGGTCTTAAACAGCAAAGCAATGAGTAAGTCTGACAGCTTAAAGGAAGTTCAAGTAGTTAATTTCGTAAAAGCACCACACTTGCCAAGTTGTGAAAACGGGTAAGTTGTTCTCAAAACCCAGAAAGGAGTGAAAAGGAACATCATCACGTAACATGACTGAAAGGTAAGGGCTTCAGTATTTTACATCCCAGTGACACGCAAAACCCAGTCTGACCCAGTGGCAGAATGCTCTCTTTGAAAAGGTGTACTAACAGAGAACAGGCAGTTACACAAGTTACATGAAATGTTCAACAAAATCTACTACAATTAAAAAAACCCCAGCCAGTCAAATACATTAACCTTTCGAAATTTTACCTCATTTCTCATCGTTCTCCAAACATTTAAGATAATTCGCCCAACAATATTGATTTCACTCATTGTATCTGACCCAAATTCATCCAGCTCAGCCGCAAATTGGTTCTCTTCATCTAAAGACGTTAAAAGAGAACAGATTTAGGCAAGTTACAGGACAGTCAAGACCAGATCAAGGTATCCCTCTTCCAATTTGAGCTCTCTAGAAAAATAAGAATTCATAAAGACTGTCACCGATTGCACAAGATTGTGTATTTACCAGTCTTCCACACAATCTCCAAATAACATTCCCCCAGGTTTTCCTGCTCTTGCATACCCAAGATAACGCTTCCTTCGTTTTCATTGAAATGGTGTCCATGGCAATATATTTTCCATAGCAAATATATTGGTTAAGCAATGCCCAATGTTACTTGAAAGCTACCTGCATGCACATGAGTGCACAACGTAAAAAAAAAAAAGTTATTTCTGCCCTGAAGGATTTCTAACTCAAGGCTTTACTTGTAAAGTGAGTTCTGGATAGCCCAGACGGAAAGCAAGCTCACACTTAGGGCATGACATTTTTGAGAGGAGCTCCTCAGTGTCAACATTTCCTTGTCTTCCTCCTGCAGCTCAGGCAGAAAAGAATACTGACCTTACAAGAACACGAGTTCTTAGAAACATTTTAAGCGTTACACATTCCACTTCTGGGTGTGCATCTACCTCCTGTCACAAGAACACCGGTCCTATGAATACCAGGGCTGTGGAGATCACACCTACGTCCTGCAGGACCACTCCAATCTTATGTCCAAAGATGTTAAGGGCTACAACCCTGGTTCCCTTCGCTAGAACTGAACCCATGTTGTGTGGGACTTCACAATTGCAGGGAAGGAAGCCCAGCTGTGAAACACACAGGGACATCGCCGTTAAGAGCCGTGCAGCTCCCAGAAGTGACCTTTCTTCTTTGAGGAACTCTTCATCTGCACCCCAATTCCAGCATCTTGAACAACGGCTTCTGTCACAAAGGCGGGTACTATGGAGAGCTTTGCTGATGGAACTAAACGCATCAACTGCAGTGCAGACACAGCTGTCCTGCAAGGCACGAGCTGCGACTCAGCCTTTGAGAACCAAAGCAGAGACACATTAGTTACCTGTCCCAAACGGAAGAGATTGCTCAGCCGTACTTCTACAGCAGAGCAGGAAACCTTGGTGGTCACTGGAGGGCTAAGAAACTTTTGACTGCAACATTTACCATTTCTCTTACCAAAGAAAAGGCAAGTCTTGAGGGGTGTCACGGTTTGAGGCTGGGCCGGCCACTAACGAATGACAGACGCTCTCTACTAACCCCTCTCCCCTTCCAAAAGGGAAAAGGAGAGAGAACAAGGGAGAGAGACTTTACAGTTTGGAAAAGAAAACTAAAACAGCTTTAATGGAACAATAACAATAAAAGAAAAGATAATAATAAGAATAAGGAAAAATGAAATCTATACAATATGTACAAATATATACAAAACCAACACCGAACCCAACTCCCCCCACCCTGATGACAACACGTCACCACCACACCGCAGGGCTGGCACTGGGGCAGTCCCAGGCTGGACTCGGCAGCAGACAGGGATGGGATACAGGAGCTGGACTCTGGCACTGGATTCAGGGATGCACAGATCAGTCCTCCTCAGATGTCGGCCATCGAAGAAGAGAGGAAGAGACGAAGAGCGCGAGACCCTCGTGATCTCTCAGCTTTATACTGAATATGACACCTATGGGATGGAATACTCTGTTGGTCAGGTTTGGGTCACCTGTCCAGTTCGCTCCTCCCTGTAGGTGCGACACTTTCCACTCCTGGCACCCCAACACACAGTACAAGATTTAGCAGTGACCTTGGTCGCCATAAGAACAAGTATAAGCAAGGGCCTCTCTGCATCCCATTCCTTGGTACGAACTATAAACACCAGGCCTTATCACTGCTGGGAGCAGTCACTGTCTGGAAAAACAGGCTGCTGTTTCAGAAAGTGCTGTTAGATAGAGGAGACTTAACTGAAAAGTTAAAAGCACTGAAACAGAATTAGTTCTGATTTAGCCCAAACCAGGACAGAGGGGTCACAAGTTTTTCCGAACAGCCTTCAATACCTCTGAAGACTGTACCAGAGGCACTACTATTGCAATCAATGCATCATCTTCATTTGAGTCATCAGGGGAAGGTAATAACAAGGTTCATGCAGTCAGTTATTATTCCTGAAGAACAAATTGGAGACCTTTGTGCTGGAGGAAATTTGTGACCTTTGACGGCCAATTCGTATTTAAACTGCCATGTGTTCCTGTTTTCATATATTAAACATTTAAAAATTCACCAAAGTCCAGTTGACAACAACTTTCAACTGAAGATGCAAATCCGTTCTCATGGTTTTCTGTCCTTGGGAGAAGTCTACAAGTCAGACCTTTTCTGAACAGGTCACAGGTATCAAAAGCACCAAAAAATTCTGAAGGCATCAAAAGAGTGCACAGATGTTCAAACCTCAAGGAAGGAGTGTGTGAACACAGCTCTTCTGAAACACCGTGTTCTCCTGGCCAGGCACGCAGGATGCCAACAGAAGAGATGCTGTTGCTCTGCTGGGGAAGCCCAAAGATGCAACTACCCCCGTATCGGGTTCCATCAAGTACCCAAAAGCCGATGCTTCAACAACAGGGTAAGCAGCCATTGATAATCTCTCTAGAACTCTCCCAGCTTCTAAGCACTTGCAGCTTCCTGGGCCAGGCATGATTCTGACAAATTTAATAGTTCCCAATAGATTTTTCTTCAAGACTTTAACTCCTCTTAAAGCAACACAGACTTTAAGCATTTGTACTGTCTTGTGGCAAGGAACTCCGCAGTTCAACAACCCGTGGGTGAAAAATCAGCTCCTATTCGGTAGCTGCCATTTGCTGCCTTCATTTGATGAGTTCTGGCGCTTGCATTGGAACAGCCAATGCATATTTCCCTTTATATCCCTCAAGATTTCCCAGGCTTTTACCTTCCTTACCCAGTTTTGTCTGCTCTGGAATCCTAACTTACCAGACACATTTGGATTACCCGTGTCACCTTTGCCAGTTCTCCTATATCCATTCTGATGGGGGAAAGGTTATGAAGAGGCTACAACTGCAGTTATTTGAGGTGCGAGCACACTACAGATTTTTACATTTACATGTATTGGCTTATATTTTCCTTGCTCCATAATTCCTAACATTTAATTTTCTTTCTCAACCATTACAGAGTAACAGGACCAAGTTTTTAGCAGGCTCACAGGAAAGCACTTCTTATTTCATGGCTGCTTAGTTTCTGTACGGATCTTTGGCAAGAGCCCTGACAAAAGCAGCTTTTTCAGTTGTTTTGATTTTTAAAATCCTATCTCCCTCATCACCATCATCTTCATGACTGAAAAAAGCTACAAAAAAATTTTTGTGACAGTTTTTAATTTTACAAAGTCATCTTGAATCTTCTCGGGTGCAACACATTTATCTAGCTGTTCACTAACTACGTTCTTCAGAGTGAGAGCTTCTGTTGATTGGCTAAGTACAGACACTAGGCTTAGCACTCTCCTAGATAGCTTTCCCCACGTTTTCAAGAAAAAACCCAAACAGAGCTTTTTCTGAATGCTGGAGGAACGCATCGGCACTTGGGCCAGTAAAATTTGCCCACAGTACAAGCGTGGCTATTGAAAGTAAGGATTTTATTGCAAAGCTGCTGACCAGGACGAGGGCTGCTCAGCAGCATCTTCATGTCCTCGTATCCCAGACAGAGAAACCACGAGTAATGTTTATAGTAGGCAGCCTGAACGACATCTACATATGGCTGAACCCAAGGAGAAGCAAGAGAAGGTTTGGTAGCAGAAGCACCTCCAACACACAAAACCTAACACACATGACTTCCGAAAATCAGTCTTGGTTCATGGATACAGGACACACACAGCAGCGGCACACACAAGGAATTTAAGAATGCAGAAAACACGCAAAACCAGAATCCCATTGGTATTTCAAAATTTTCTCTGTGTGTGTGTGATTGTACCTACAACAACACAACAGCAACAACAACAGAGAAGAGGTCCTTCTGTAGAAACACTCGGCATTGATTTTTTCACTTTATTCCAGGGTAACACCATTAGAGTGGTGCTGCAAAGCCAGTGAGCTCTCCTAAGAGCTCCAAGAGACAGAAAGCACAATCCTCCCCACAGATTTTACCTAAATCCACAGTACTTGGGGTTGTAATGGGTAACTACTGATAGTTCGTTGATCAAAGGCAGTTGACCGAGAAGAACAAGCTCTTTGTATGTAGAGGAAGATATTGTGAAACGTTAAACCTCACTGTTATGTTCCTATGTTATCGCAAGAGTACAGCTAACTGCAAGTTTGAACAAGCCTGGAGGGGTCACGTAGACAGAAGCTGCTGGAGGTTTCAATAAGCCTGGAGAATCAGCCGCCACAAAGATGAAAGGGGCCCCTCAGCTCGCCTGAATTTGTGAGCCGTAGGTGAAGCTGCGACTTC
Source organism: Leptosomus discolor (assembly GCF_034619465.1). Classification (NCBI taxonomy): domain Eukaryota; kingdom Metazoa; phylum Chordata; class Aves; order Leptosomiformes; family Leptosomidae; genus Leptosomus; species Leptosomus discolor. Next base: position 513,529 of record NW_028237973.1, on the reverse strand, counting down.
CCTCGGCCGCCCAGCGCTGCTTTGCTTTCCTACCTTAATCAATCGGAAATGAATAAGTTATTCCTGTATTGATTGACTCTTAGTTTGGCTATAACAGGGTCAGCTATTTGTATACAGCGCAGATCAGAACAAGTCAGTAAGCTCTGAGGTGACACAAGGAGCCTAACAGGGAACTGGTACTCAAATCTTTCTGCTTCACAAGTAGGGTCAGCGCTCCGCGCTGCTGAGACTGAGCTAGAAGCAGTACTTGCCACCCAGACATCACCCTGCACCGATACAGAACTGAATCAGGTTGATGCCGTCAGTTGACATTTAATGTACTTTTTTTAGGTTATGGGGGAAGATCTGATCAGTTTACCTGCCCTCCAGGATGTTACAGGCCTGGAAGTCAACCTGGTCGTCCAGCAGCTCACATGACCAAAGCAGTCATTCTAGAAAGATCCATGGAACAAACGCCCCCAAAACGGAGAAGGTTCTTCAAAAACACCCCCACGACACACCAGACAACACATCCTTTTAAGAACCAGGGAAGGTAGAGGCTAATGACCTCCCATCTCATCACTGACAAAATTCCAACACTGAAAACAATCTCAGAATAACTACACGGTCTCCAATTCCTCAGTCCTACTCCAGCCCTATTCACAGCTCACAGAAGCTATAAACCTCCTGGAGAAAAAAAAGAAACAAAAGGACAGGAGACTATTTTCCAAAGAGCTCTTCAGAAGCACGAGAAGCCTGCCCGTGCGAGGCGCAGAAATGGTGTGCTGGAAGCGGAGCTACACTGCACGATGCCGACAATCTGCGAGGCCACGCTGCAGCCCGCAGAATAACCCCCTGTCCGGAGCTGGACGCTGGGGTAGTTTGGGAGAGGGTGTGAGAAAGGAAGGCAGAGGCATAAGCCGCACCACAATGCCTGTATCCGCTTTGCAGCCTCAGCCCCTCCCTATGAAACCACAGAAGGGACTGGAAGGCTGTGGACAAGAAGTGCCCACTTCTGAAAAACGGAACACGGGAAGTGACGGCAACTGGAACGATGCTGGGCCGTGAGCACTGGGACAGTGAACCAAGGAGGCTACGGGGCACGAGCACTGTGGGAAACGAAAAGTTACTCCCACGCTGAGTGTAGAAAGCAGCGAGTTCCTGCCATGAGCTCGTTCCTTCTCAAGTGAGCAGCAGTGGAGGAGAGACAGACACTTGGATGGCATCAGATACACAGCCCAGCCAGGGGAGGGAAGGGAAGAACAGAGGAAAGAAGAGAAGCAGGCCCCCTCACTGAGCCAGACCAGAGCTACTGCTGCTAGAAGGGAGCCGGATTAGAGCTGGAGCACTTGCCTCTGCTTTTTTCCCCTCTCAGAAAACCAAGGAGAAGCCACCAAACTTAGACCCCTACCTGAAATGCATTCAGATTTTGCTGACTGCAAACCCCTACTCTGAATCACACCTAGCCTCAGAAAAACTCGCCATCAAAAGCACGCAAGAGTGACTTCAGAACATCCTCCTCTTTGGCTGAGTGTTTGTGCTGCCCTGAAGTAAGATTCATTCTTGGATCAGTGATTTCATAATGTAAAACACAAAACCCTTCAAAAAGAAACAAATACATAAGGTGGCAGTTAAGGACAGCAGTTATAATATTCCTCAAATTACACGTTGCTTTCTCTTAGGTAAATTCCTAATCTGCCTTCTCCAAAGGCCCTCCTGTCAACTGAACACACATTTCTCAGGCTAACACCCTTCAAATGCAATTTTAAAATGTGTACCTATTTCTGTAAAATTTGTCACGTAGCAGCCTCAAATCAGAATTCTAATTTTTAAAAACACTACACCTATCTCTTTTACAACACTCATCACACCCCAACAGGTATCTTGTATGCTGTTTACTCTCAGTGCCCTCAGCTGCTTTGCACTCAGGCTTGTTAAGCAAAGCAGTAATTTAGCAACGTCGGCTCGTTTGTTAATGTCTCCCCTAACATGACATCTAGTCTCCCCCTGATTTCTTTACGGCTGGATTTACAGCTTGGTTCTGTCTTCCTGCAGCTGAATAAGCACCTGACAGAAACGCCCAACTGAACAGTCACATACTCATTTTGAAGCAGTCACGGAAATCTTGAGGAAAGACTCAAGAGCTTGAAATGGCCAAGAGCTGGTAGGAAATAAATCAAAACTTTGATACCTCCATACACCCCAAGTTAGCAACAAGAACAATTCAAGAATCATCAACTAAACAAAAGGCCGTATGTAAACAGAAAACCCCATTTTCATTATGATTTTACTCTAATAAACAGGCCTTGCAATTTCTCAAAGGGTTTTTTTTGTGTGTTGAAATACTGCCTTAGAAAGTAACGAAATTTTGTTTCATAGTTCAGCATTGTCTAGTGAATTAAAAGCTATTGTTTCTATATATAAGCAGCAACATTGTGAGACTCCTTTAGAGATACAAAGACTACCGCATCAAATAATACCGACAACCTTACACCTCAAAGCATGAATTTAACTCTGCTTTCATTGTATTACCACCACAGCAGCGTTACAGCATTTCTGAAATTACACTTTTGTCCAAGTCACTGTGTCAACAGACAAGCCAGTCTGCTCCAAGCACCGAAGGGCTAAAATGGAATAAAACAGCTCAACCAGCTAAGATGCATTCAAACATGAATTCTAGTGGTGCTTCACTTCACTTTGCTACTGTAGTCAAAATTTTACTCTCTGTATTTTACAGAGCAACAGAAAATCGTAGGCGGATTTTTGGGTTCAAACAAAAGTTTGATGCCTTGCCTTTCAAGCTCTTACTACGTAAAGATGCAGGACATCAAGAGATGACGCCCATAGTCTTGCCAAATGCAACGAGATTTCTCCTTCAGAAGACCTACAGAAGTTGTCAAACCTTAGTGCCAGCACAGTCCATTCGAGGAGCTGATCCTTCCACCATTTTCAATTAAAAGTCAGGGTTTCACTTCCCCCAACCACCACAGCACAAACCACTTTAACTTCCTAGATTGTACCAGCAAACCTTTACAAACCGATGGCTGAGCACAGGAGCACACAAAAGCCCTCAGAGAGAAGAACACTGGCAGGCCTTGTTCATACACCTCGCTGAGCACAACCCCTCCAGAAGAAGAGGCAGAAAGACTAGGTAGGCAGCTTCAGAGCCAGCGCCCACAGCTGGCACTAGCCACGAGCTGCAGCGCTGCTGGACGTTCGGCTTCTGAACATCCGCATCAGCCGCTTCCACGTGCCCATCCGCCCCTTCACTGCGCAGGTGGAACGAGGAGCCTGGGCTGACCCTGACTCCCCAGCAGCTGCCCAGCCTGGACACCCAGCCTGACACAGACGGAGGCTGGTGCAGAGCTCCCCACGCCACAGGAGCAGCAGCCTGTACAGGCAGGGTGGGTGGCTGGCAGGCAGGCAGCCCGGCAGCTGAGCGCCTTCCTGCAGGCAAGACACGCACGTCAGACCCCGTGAGAAAGGGGCGTTCTGATCCCTACCAACTCCAGGGAAGACAAGCATCGCGCTGCCTGCGAGCCAAACAGGAAGGACACTCCGCTCTCTCGTACAGCAGGTTAGAAGTTGTTTCTGCTATTTCTTTCTCCTCAAAGAAAATGTCAGTGTAGACACAGGCGATTACACTTGATTTCATTCTGTATTTCAACTCTCAAGCAAATAATTGGATAGGTGCCTCTCTGAAGTCACCTACAGGACTTCTGACAACGACTGCGTGGGTCCAACACCTCTGAAAAGACACAGAATTACTTTTTTTTTTTTTTTTTTTTTAAAAAAAAAAAACAAACCACAGATGTAATAAGAAGTTCTTGAAGCTTATTAGCAATCATCACTAAAGGTATAGAAAGCAAAAAAAGCCATTAAAAAGTTTCACATGGAAACAGATAGAAAATGACCAAATCACACTTCCTTTGCAGACTATAGTGAAGTGTCTTCTCTAACCAAGACAAATTAGAAACGCCTGTATTATGCAAACTAATATCACAGTTTACAGCTTGAGAAGCCAGGGATTTCCTACTGTGTTTCTAACAGCTGGACAACTAAACTACTTTACTGTTTACTTTGTGATGCCGCATTCGTGACATGGCAGAGCCTAAACATTTTCTTAAAAGAAAATGAGCCTGAAGGAGTTAACCTCACACACAGAAAGCCTGATACCTGCCAGACAACCTCAGGCTCTACAGTTTTTAATAATAAATAGTTACTCATGCATTGCATAAATATTATTACATCATATCTCGTATGTATGCAAAATCAGAACTACAATAAAATAGGTTCCTCTGTTTCAATATTGTATCAATTAACCCACTCATCCACTTAATTTGGAGCTGTAGATGCATCAGGTCACAACAGCTTTAACATCTCACATGCCTCTGTGTCTAAACAGGGAACAGACAGACCATTCTAAATACAAAAAACCCCAACCCACCAACAACAAAAACCCCAACAAAAAAAACCTGCTCTACCATAATAACTGGGTGAGAGGAAAGATACCATTACTGCGCTTTTTTATTATGTTTTTGTCCTGCCTAACATCTAACGTACATATCAACACCTCACTTTCAACATGTAAGTCAATAAAACACGCAGAAATACCTTCATCCCCAAGGTCAGCATTACACAACGTGAGTATAAAATGGATCACAACAAGGATGCTGAACACGGCTCACATCTCAAAGAACACGGCTTTTTTTCCAACTCGGTAATTAATGCATGAGTAAACTACAATAAGTATTACATTCATTTTCCTAAATATTAAACCCGGACATACACACACTCTTCACCTTGAAGGTGTACTGATAGCTACACCCACAAGGTACCGCAGGGGTCACAGCATACAGGCCTGTTCTTCTGCCAGAATAAAACACACAGCGCACACCCAGAAACCTGTACCGTGAACTCTGATCTGAGAATCAGAGCTTTTAAAATCCCCAGTTGCTGACACTGCTGAACTGGTAAAGCACGGCAGAGGTGTAAAGCTTTTCCAAGAAACTTCTCTGCCTATGTTGTATTTACGTGCACAGGCTACAGGTATTTAGAGGTTCTTATTAGTGAGTGCCTAAATTTTAACCAAACCTTCTGAAGCACAGCAAGTTCTCCACTACTTCAGGGTTCTTTGTTTTTGAGGAGACTCTTTCACACTTTGAATCAGCCTGTCTCTAGTTAGATGAAGCTAGCCATTTCTCTCCCCCTTCATTGCCAAAAAAACCTTGTTTCATGTCCCCCCGAGATGGAGGTGTTTGTTAACTGACCTGCTCCCGTCTCTCCAATCCCACACGTGGGACCAGTCCGTAAGTATCGCCTCGGGGTTGCTCAGCCACAGCTTTCCAGGCTCAGCTTCTCCTCGTCCACCAAGCACCTCGTAAAAAAAGACGTAATTACAAAAGTTACTGCCTTTGCAAAGTTGTGGGATTCTAACTGGGCAGAAAAGTTCCCCAAGTCATCATACTACCCAGTGTTACAGCACCCTCAAACACAGGGCTCAACTGGCGGTTCACAGGAAGGCTGAACACTCCTGCCTCGAGCACAGCCACACTCAGAAGCACCAGGAACACCTTTGGGGGCTGTAGCAGTTTGGGCTGTCTAATTGCAGTCCACGGGCCCCAGTCCGTTAGAGTTTGCACCCAGCAGTGTGCCTGGCTACGTCACCCCTGAGCCATGACTCTTGCCAGTCCTTCCCCCTCCACCTCTACCAGGAGAGTTGTTTCAAGGGACACAGGAAAAGTTGTGTTTAAAAAAATCCAAACAAAACCACAAAACAAAATAAAACAAGAGATAATTCTAAAGCCTCACTGATTGATGTGAGCGAGCTTAAAGCTTTGCAGAAACTTCAGGCAAAGCACCTAGAAACTGAAATGGCTATTTTTATCTTCTTTGCTGGAGGCACCCACACAAAACTGTTTAGAAACTCCACCCAAAAGGGAGCGATTCCTAGGTACTGCCTTTTGATTTGGGTTGAGGTTTGGGAAACTGTAGAACAGTAGGTACACCAGAGACATCAGAGAGGACTTCTCTGAAGGAAGGTGAGGCTAAGAACGCTTCTGAACACACTGCGAATGGTCAACACAGCATCAAATTGGGACTGCAGACAGTAAAACAGTGTTGAGTCCTTCATACCAAGTAAAATACCATCTCCCCTCAAAACCCACACCGACAAGCAGCAAGGGTTACTGACACTGGCATTACTGAAGCTACAGAGAACTGTGCCTGCTGCAGCTCAACAGCTGAAATTTTTACCTCACCTACAAAGCCAAAAGCTAGAACATTATCTTCCCATGGAACATATTTATTTGCCACTTAAGAGGCCACCTGAATGCAAAACTATCGGCTCCGTTCCCGCAGCTTTCAACAGCGAGGGTTCTCCTAAGGAAAACCCACTGTGTGCTGTAAGAAAGCACAACCAGGGGCATTGATTGTCATTTTGCTCCAGTTAAACACAACCGCATCTCCGAGTCCAACGATTCAGCTCTGCCCTCCCTCGCTTCCCGGCGAGGTGACCTCGAGTACGGCGTCACGGCCAAGGTGACAAGTCCCGAAAGCTGCGGCTTCCCAGTTCAGCTCCCAGCCCCCACGGTCTGCAGTTACGGCAAGGGCCGTCAAGCACTTCCCTCCCTCCCTCCCTCCCTCCCTCCCTGCCTCCCCCCCCGGCAGCGCCGAGATGAAACCCTCTCACCTCCACCCCGCCGCGGCCGTCCCCGGCAGGCGGCTCTCCGAAGGCACGGGGCGGCCAGGGAAGGGGAGCGGGCCCGGCGGCAGGGACGCAGAGAGCGGGACCGGAGGCCCCGCGGGCGGACGCCGCGTTACCTCGCTCCCCTCCGGGGCCCCGCAGCGGCGCTCCCGCCGGGAGAGGCCTCCCGGCCGCGGGGCTGCAGCTCCCTCGGCCCGGGCCGGGGCTGGTGTCGCGGCAGCCGCAGCGCCGGCCCCGCCGCCGGACGGCGAGGCGGCCCCGGCAGCGCCTCTTCCCCCGGGCTCTCACCGCAAGTGCGAGCGGCGCAAGAGCGCAGGCGCCGGCGCGGCGCGGGGAGGGCGGCCCGGGGCGGGGGGGGTCGGGGGTCGGGGCCGGGGCGGCCCCTCCGCTGCCCGGGGGAGGGCGGGCGCGTCCGGGCCGCGTCTCCCGCCGTGCCGGCGCCTGCGGGACAACGGTCCCGGGGCTGCGAGCGTCCCGCCGGTTGCTTCCGCCTTCGGTCCCCGCTGCGGCGATGAACGCGCTCGCGGGGCGGCGGGCGGGAGGCACGCGCGGCTCCGAGACAAAGCCGCGATCGGGCACAGGGTCATCGGCCACCGCCGGGGCTTGGGGCCTGACCCCCCCCTCTGACGAGGCTGCAGAGCTGGCAGGTAGGAGGTGCCCTTGGGCCAGCGCCTTGTAGCTCCTTTTTAGCTGTTTTTCATCTCAAAACGGAGCGCGCGAGCTGGGGAGGCTCGTGTGGCGCCGTGGGGGATGTGGCTGGGGAGCTGACGTAGGCAGGATCTCCCTGCGGTTCCTTCCCTCGGGCAGAAATCAATCTGAAACTCGACTTTCCCGGGTGAGTTCGCCTTCCCGGTGGCAGCGTGGGATCCAGCAGCAGCGTCGTGAGTGATAAACCTCATGTTCGCCTCCGTGGTCAGAGCTGAGGCTTCTGCTTACCCGCTTCAAACACCCCCCCCGCCCCCCGTTCTTTTTTACCTTCCAATCTAGAATTTATTTTCCTCTGTGAGAGAAGGGGAAAGTACTGTTTCTGGGAGGTACATAGTGGTAAGGGGATGGCACGACTTGCAACTGAGGAAACGGTTTCAACCATTGAGTCTTGACGGTGCTGTAAGCCTTTGTGTTCTGTCTTGATGGTCACTGCTTTTTAAACAAGATCGAGCTCGTTTTATACTTTAGATATAGGGAGGAAAGGATTGCAGAAGAGTTGGATTTGTGGGACAACAAGGGGAGGCAACTCATCCTACTTCTACTTATGGGAGAGGGAGTGGGGAGAGGGAGTGGTTTGCGGGGTTTTTTTTGTACTTGGTATTGATGTCCTCAACTTGATTGTCATTTAAAAATGCAGCCAACAAATGAACCAAACCCAAAATCCACAACCAAAAACAACCAACAAAAAAAAAAAAACAAACAAAAAACCAACCCCAAAAACCCAAACTGGTTTGGATTTTGCGTTTCAGTGGGGTTTTTTTCACTATGGTGAAAATTCTTGTTTTAAGACAGCTTATAGTAGCTTCTCAGTACCTCCCTACTTCTGGCAAATTTGGAAAATTCAAGCCTTGTTCTACACCTATTACGTTCTTAAGTTTAGGCTGTAGAAGTTGTAGGCATTTGAACATCTGAAACTTGGGCCATTTTTTGGTTTAAGTATATGTTTTAAGAAAGTTTTAGTCATGTGTTTAGTGCCATTTGTGTTCAGAAAAATCACAGAATCACACGCTCTGCTGACTTGTGCGTCTGTGTATCTCTTTAAATGTGTGTTTTGAGGCTTAATTTGCCTCTGCATAGTTAAAATCTTGATGTTTACCCAAACTGAGTTTTTCGTGAGGCCACTTCACCTCCAGAGCCTGGGAAGCATTTGCTGAAGCAGTGCTGTAACTGACTCAAAGAAAACTCACTGACAACTCAGTGTTATTAAGCAGGGATTCTGTATTACGGTGCCGGGCAGCACGGGGGATGGCTCCTTCCACCCGTGCTCCAACGGGTTAGCAAAACACATCAGTTCCTATACACAAAAATCGTATGTTTGTGAAAATGAATTTGTGAAACATACCTTTGTGTAGAAACTGGAGTCAAATTAAAAAAATCCAAAGCCAACTGAAAGACTAGACGAGGTCATAGGCTTTGAGCAGGGAGGCTGGACTAGATGGCCTCCAGAAGCTCCTTCCAACCTCGACTGTTCTGTCAATCTGTTCTGTGACAGAAGAATTGCATTTAATAAACCTGCATTAAAATAGGTTTGTCCAACTAGTTTGTATTTCAGATTTTGTTCCTTGTTTTGTTGAAATTTTTTAACTCATTCTGTTGTCTTCAATGACAAGAAGGAATACCTGAGTCATTTCCACGTAGTAGAAATTAATGGAATCAAAACTAAAAACAAGTTTTCAGCTCTTCCTCAGTGTTGAAAGTTTTACAAGACCTTTTTTAAAGGTGTTTTTTTCTTTTATTTTATTAAGCTATCTTGAATATTCCATAGTAGACTAAACAAATCTAAGAGGGAGATGGTCATAGACCTAGGGATTATTAGTCAGATGACGGAAGAACTTGCTGAACACTAGAAAAAAGAAAACAAAACCAACCCAAACCCCTCGCTCTTGCCAGATCCAGTCCCTGAGCACCTCATCACACACCTGAGCTCAGCACTGGACACAACTTAGTGCAAGGCAGCAGCAGCAGCTCATGCTGCTGCAGAGCTACACTTTGAGACCCCAACCTGTTTGTGAGGTAGCAGGGTCTGGTTAAAGCTGTTGGTTCTCTGAGTTCATTGATAACGTCAGAGTTAAAGAAATTAGACCGAAGCCATTCAGTACAATACTTGAATGTGTAGTGCGTCAGGCAGAGGGCTTTTGAGCCGTGATTGAGTTGCTTACAAAGAACAGAACCAGGATTACATGGGGCTGTTCTTTGATATTTTGGGATTTTCAGTCCTTTGCCACCCATGTGTGTGATTTTCAGCTACTTTGGTTTTTCTTGTGAATGGACAATACCTGGCTATCAGTGCTTTTAAAGCCTTACTAAAGCATTGAGTAATAAATAAATAGGGCTGGTTTTTCTCATGTTGCTACCTCCACATGCAACATTTTGTGATGTCTCGAACAAGGTGACAGTTCTTAAACTTTTGGGGTTTTGTGCTTCCTATACTACTTGTGGCATCCTCAGGCAGAAAGCATGATACCCAGAGCAAAGCAGCAGACTTTTGAACTGGGCTAACTTGGATTCTTCCCTTAGTTCTCTTGCTGCAAAGCACGTTCTAGTTACTCCTCACGGTTAAAAGCTTGGAGGCACAATTACCAGCTGACACAGCTCCCGTGTCATTTCTCTGTTTTCCCAGATGTTGAAATAATAATGCAATGCCTCATTCCTGGAATGATGACCGGGAAAATGCTCACCAGCTGCATGTTATACTGTATTTTCTTCAGTGTTCTGCAAGTCCAACAAAACTACAGTTTAGTAAACGCTTGTTCCCTGACTGCAGCATGGCCATCCGCACATGTTGTTGCAGCCTGTTGGGTGTTTATTTTTCCATAGGTAAAAATTAGAAGTACTTGATTTTCAGTTATTAGGGCTAAATGATGAGGAAACACATGGAAAAGTTCCACTGTATGTGACAGAAAATGTACCTTAAAAGTGAGAGCGTGGCTGTTTATTTTGGAAAACTGGTTGTCCGTACTTTAAATTCAGGAAATGTGAGTGTGTACTCGCACAGTTGGATACAGCCGTGTTTACTCTGCATTTCTGAAATTACAGTGACTGTATCCAACCTGTTGTGCAGTATCGTGTGGAGTCCGTGGTGCTGCGTATTGCAAAGCCAACGAATTGTGTTCCTGGGACACCCAGCACCCAGCAGCGAGCTCAAGGGAAAGCCCTGCAACGTGCTCCCTCAGTACCGGAGCCAGAATCCCGCTCCTGCGGCAGTGCTGTTCTCGTGTGAGCCTTCCAGCCGTTAGAGCCTTCCGCTGGGATAGCGCAGAGCTACTGGTTTTCAGCCTGCGTGGGACAGGTTGAAAGCTTAGGGAAGTGAGTGGTTCATCTTTTCTCAGAAACTTGAATTCCCTGGAGACTTTAGCATCTTTTCAGAGGTACTGAGAACCCTTGGGTGTCATTGGAAACCAGGGGCAGGTGTGAATAGCACCATTTTCTGCTACACAATAGAGATGATAAAAATCTACCCTGTGGGTGTGTGCGTGCACACACATATACCTATGCACATCAATAGGTATTTTTAATTAAAAACAGAGAATTAGACTCTGTTCTGTTAAAAAAAAAAAATCAGCTCTGTATGTCCATGTGTGTAGGGCTGTCCCATTCTTGTGGTGAGGCCGGTTTTTCCTGTTGCTTCAGAATAAGTTAGAATGTCACATGAATGTACTCCCTGTTTTCCAAACTGGACTGGTATTATTCGACTGTATGTTAATAAATGATTGTTGTTTTCTTTTAACAGTTGTAGTTCATTCTGGTCTTAACTATGCAAAATGGAAAGATACAATGAGTTACTCTGTGTGGCCTCTCTGATGGAGCTTAACAGCGATTCTGTTGATTGGAAATCTCATGGGTCATTATAACATGTTATTTGTAATTGTATGTCGCTAAGAAATTTTGAATGACAGTATGTTTGTTTATAGCTGAGATTATAATTGTGACTGTATCCTTGGTAGTGTTACCAGCATTTAATGTGAGTTGGTGGGTTTCCTTGCTCGGGCTGTAAATGAATGAATTGTCTTCATATTTCATTTTCCTCTCTATCAGATAGGATGCATTCCAATCTGGCCGTGCATCTCTCAGAGCCCTTCTTGATTGACTTTACCAGATTAGAGATGATACCCCAGTGTCACCCAGTGGAGGAGCTTTTGTCAAGGTGACGCTATCAGGGCTCTCTGACAGGCACTTTCCCTTTCTGTTGGCCGAGCAGCTGAAGATCAACTTGATCTTGTGGTTTCTCTTTTGCTGCATTACGAGCAGACAGAAGGGGGGGAGGTTCAGTCTCCCATTTCCCCATGTTTTTTGGTATTTGTCAGACAGCTGAACTTCTGGCAGTTCAGGAAATATTTACGCTTTATGCTTTCATGTACCCTGAAGGCTCATTTCATCAATAATTCAACTGTGTTTTACTTGTGCAGTTTGGGGATCAAACAGTAATTATCTGTGTGTAACACTTCATTCTTCTTCTGCCTGTAGAGCAGAATGTTTTCCTAGACAAAGAGTCCTGGTTCGGGAGATGAAACTCCCTGACCTGCTTTCTGTTGTTCTCGTTTTATAGGAGGTGTCTGCTGGCTGCTTGGTAAGGAAGTAATAAATATGGCCTGGAGCTCTTTCAAATAATTAGCCAGTCACCAGCATACACCTATTTAATGTAAACCACAAACTTCAAGTAAAGAATATTTGCAAGATTTTTAAATGACAATGTTCCTTTAGCATTTACCATTAGGAGAATGAACAGTTAACTCTTGAAGTCCCGTTTCAGTTAACAAGGGTATCTAACCAGTGGGTGAGTGGGGCTGAGGAGAACAAAGAACAACAAGCTGTTTACCCTGCCCTTGAGAGCTCTGCCTGCACTCGGAGTTGCTCCTGGTAGTTGTGGGAAGAGCCAAACCGTTGGTGCCCGAGGCACCTTGCACATTAATTTGTCCTCTGAACAGCGATTATCTTAACAGTTCTGGGTTTTGCTTTTACTGCTCACTCTTTAGGTTGGGCTTTTGAACGTGATTTTTTCCTTGGTTCCCTTTGTGGTAGCCTTCAAGAAGAAAGGGTGTGCTGGCGGGAGTGCTGGGAGGGATCTTGGAGCCGAGGACGGCGGTGAAACAGCCCGTGAAGGCTTATGAGCCTGACAAGGCTGTAAGTGGAATGCCTGCAGCTCGGCAGTCGGGTCTGGAATTTACAGCTGGTGTTACATGTCGTGACACCGCTGCTAATCGTTCTGGAAGAGTGCCCTGCACTGAGGTGAGCCTTGCAGGTAAAAATGCAGAAAAACTGTGGAAAAGACACTGTTAATAAAGCATAGTCAGATAACACAGTAGTATTATTTGAAACATGTTTAATGTAAATACCTTCACAAAAGCTGGTTTTATTTGTAGTACTGAAAATCAGCAACTTGGGATTTATTTGCGATCCTTTCCTTAAAACAAAAAAAGTCTGTTATTTTTTATTCTTCCCATCAAAAGAGCATTTGGAGTTGGCATTTCTGTAGAACTTTCTCCAAATGTAGATTACAGTTGTAAGAGCGGAAATAAAATAAAACACTGTGGCTGTTTCATAGTTTTCATAAAAGGAAGAATCAGAAGAATCCAAAAACCAGATAAAATGATCCTAAGCAATCTTGTCATGCTCCTTACACTGCTACCATGCCTGAAGACGTTTAAACCAAATTTTCCTTTATTTTAATTCTTAAGAATTTGTGATCACTCTTCCTTTAATTTGTGCTATTTTGGGGTAATGTAAGCAACCTTTTTATTTATTATATGCATTTAAACCCTTAAATAAAATATATTGTCTCAATATAGTAATTTTCATAAGCAAGGTTGGACTGTGTTTACCAAGAGCTAGTACTGGGTTTAGCAGTAAAGATTTTCAGTCTATTTTTAACTTTGTAGGTTGGGGATAACCCTGTCCACAAAGCCAGAGAAACGCTGGAGCGCGCGATAAAACTGGTGAAGGACACAAAACCCGGGATGCTCACTTGTGTATGGTGATAGGGACAGGCATTAATGGTCTGCCTCTCACAGCGTTTTAAACGGTAGTAGTTCTTCATAGATCTATTTTTCTTTTGTCTCAGCAAGGGAAATTTTTGATACTGAAAAGAGTCTGTGGACCCTCTTTGGGAGGTTGCTTACTGTCTTGCAGGATATGCAAAGTAAATAATATTTATTTCCTTGGAGTTTCTTTTGGGACTCTTAGAAAGAACTTTGAGGGTTTCCTTTCCTTTGAAAATTATGTGGAAGAGAAAGGGGGGGATTTTTTTTTCGGGTGTGAATTAATGTAAGTTTTATTTATTGAATTAATATTTTTGTGCCAGCTTCTGATGAGATTTTCTTATTTTGGAAAATAGAGTATTTATGATCCAGTAGGCGTTGCATGTTGATACTCAGAGCAAGGCACTGTTTTTAAGCCTCAAAAGTGGACACAATTCAGAAGCGACCACCAGAGCATACAACGAGATGATCAGGCGGCCTGAAAGACATCCATATAAGTATCTCCCATCTCTCAGTCTAGGATACACTCTGGGCATGGCCATCTCTGGTGTTGGACTTGGGTAAGTTTCCAGCCATGGGAAACAAGGCCTGTCTGGCTGTCCTTCCTTAATAACCTGTGAATCCAGTGAGTGAGTTCAGCCAGATTTCCTGAAAGACTTGAAATTTCAAATATACTAAATTCACAGTAGCTTCAACAACCAAAAAAAAATTGTTGGAGAAAGGAAGTAAGATCCTGTTGCTGCCTGTAGTGGAAAAAAAGAGCTCTTTCTAGTTGTTGTCTCCTGGGCACTCAGGTTTTGCAGTGCCTGGGAGCAGTCATGTCTCTGCCTCCCCAGAGAATCACAGCATTTGTTGTGCCTCTGGCACTCCTGATCTCATGCTGAACGGAAGTTTCTGAGGTTTTGGGCTTTTCCAGCTGAAGGAAGGGAATAGAATTACTAACAACATCCCTGCCTTGCCACCAGGAAACTATAGCTTATAAGTTTCAGGAACTACGTGGAACAGATTTGTGCTTGTTTCCTGGGTCTGATTTCCCGCAGCACGTTCGTACTCTTGACAGGAGCCACGAAGGAGCAGTCTTTTAAGACCGGTCCAGAAACAGCAACAAGCCCCAAACCTGTTGAACTGAAATGTGAAAAGGTAAAAGGAAAATACTTTGCTTCAAGTGTGTTGGGTGAAATCATGATTATCCTAAAAAAAACCAAACCAAACAAAACAAAGGAAAAAAAAAAAACAACAAAGAAAAAAGTGTTATGCTTTCTAAAACAAAAAATAGAAACTAAATCCCTTAGCTTAGAGATTTACAAGGATCTTTCCCTCAAAACCATGTTTTTACTGACTGATTTGTTCTTGCCTAAATCCCATCTCTTAGTTATTGGCTCTATCTGACATAGGGGAAACTTCCAGCAGCTTCGTACAGAAGCCACCCCTGTAGCCCCTCAGCTACCAAAACCTTGCCACGCAGACCCGTTACAGTGCCTTCTGTCTGTCCACCCAAGCCAGGATGACGGCAGGAAGCTCCCGCACCTTTCACGAGCTTGGAGGCTGCCGTTCTTCAAGCCGCTGCTGTCTCCCCTCCAGGGACCCGGCCCTGCTCAGCAAATGCCACGCACAGTGGCTGGCTGCTGCTGTGCTCCCGTGACTGCCCTGCGCTCCAGCATGTGAGCAAGGCAAGGCTCCGCCATACAGCTGCAGAAGGCGGACTGGTGAGATGAGGCTGGTGCAGGGCTTCCCAAAGCCGTGGAGAACGACATGTGCGGCTGAGAGCAGGAGCATTCTTCTCTGTCTGGAGCTTCAGCTTGCACGTCCTGGGCCGCACGAACCGGGCGCCCCATCGCCCTTGCCAGGGTTGGCTCGGAAGGGCGACAGACCTCCTAGACAGCGAGGACAGGAAGCCTGCCAGAGGGTGTTGCTGTGGATGCCCTAGCCAGCGTGGACTGTGCTGCATCTGTGTTTCACTGGGCTTTGTGCAGGGAAGTTGGCCCTGCTTGGTGTGGGGGATGCTTGACTTGTTTGGCTGCACATCGCTGCTTGCCTGCTGCGGCGATGACCGGACTGGCTCTTCAACACTCAACAAGTGCGTCCTGCCCAGAGCAGTTATGTTCTCTGGTGTGTGGTTTTTGGGAAGGACCTGGAGGCAAACAGCTGTGGAGAGCAGGGTGGCAGTGAACTTCCCAAAGAGGCCGTGCTGCCACGCTTGCTCTTTTCCTGCTGGCTGTGAGCAGGCAGCGCTCGGAGGCAGGCGCTACTGCCTGCCACGGGGCCTGCATGCCCTCATCCTGCAGGCAGAGTGTTCAGCAGGGGTCCGTCAGGGGATCCGATCCCAGCTTCTGCCTCCCCTCCTGCTTGGAAACCCCCCGTATTGCTGACACCCCCACCTCCACCCCCCCTTGAGAGGCCACCGTGCCCCACGCCCAGAAACGGCGGCTCTGTGACATCAACCCCAGGGCCAAGGCCATCAGAGGCAGCGAGACTGCTGCGGGCAGTACGTCAGCGGCTGCGCTGGAGGCAACAAGACCTCGTTCTTGCAGCTGACACGTGCCGCCAACAGCGATGAAATTGCTCGCCCTCCTCGTCCTGCTGGCCGTGTGCCGGCCTGTGCACGGCATGTGGGACAGCTGTGGGTAAGTGGGCCGAGGCTCTGGGAGGGAGCTCGGGCAGCCCTTGACGGGCTTCACTGGAGGGGGCCCGCGTGTGCCCTGTGGCCACCCCGCTTCCCGAACCCCTGTGGGAGCCTCAGCTCCTTGCCAGCACCCAGGCTGCTGGCACAACCCGTCCATGGGGCTGAAGCGGACAGAGGGCTGGAGGCACAGCCACGGGGTTCCCTGGCCCTGCCATCCGTGCAGCCCCTCGGGGGGAGGGAAGACGGCTGACCTTCAGCCTCAACAGCAGCACAGCCGTCCAGCAGCACACTCATGAGTTTCTTCTTACAGCGGGACCTGCGGGCTCCGGCCCATGGCAGCTCCCTCCGGCACGTCGCGCGTCGTGGGTGGCACGGGTGCCCAGCCAGGGGCCTGGCCCTGGATCGTCAGCATCCAGAACCCCTGGAAAGTGGGCACGGGCCACGTGTGCGGAGGGTCCCTCATCAGCCCGCAGTGGGTCCTCACAGCAGCCCACTGCTTCGTCGGGGCCAGGTAAGGAGGACCAGGGAAGGGGGCTATCCCCACAGCACCAGCAGGCGCCGTGTCCGCAGCCCCACGAGCTCCTGCCATCCCGGTGCCTTGCAGTACGCCCAGTGCCAGGGCACTGGTGAGCCCAGCTGAGAGACTGCTCCGCAGAAGGCTGGGCTCGCGCCACCGCTTCCTAGCAGCCTCCAGCTCCACGTTCCTGGTGCCCAAGGCGTGCTAGGGCAGTGGCACCCTCCGCAGCGCTGCTTTCCTCCCTGCCTTGGGAAGCAGAAGGCAGGGAACCACGGGGCTGCTGCAGCACGTGGCTCTGCTCCCTCTCACCTCTCCATCTGCCTTCCAGGCACGTCACCATGTGGCGCGTGGTGATCGGGGCCACCCACTTGGCTCAGCCGGGCCCTGAGACCCAAGTGCGCAACATTCAGCGGCTGGTGGTTCACGAACACTACCGTAACGGCACGGAGAGGAACGACATTGCCTTGCTGGAACTGGACCAGCCTGTCCAGTGCGGCTACTACGTACAGCTGGCCTGCGTGCCCGACGCCTCGCTGAGAGTGTCAGAGCTGACAAACTGCTACGTCAGCGGGTGGGGTGCCACCACGGCAAGATGTGAGTTCCCAAACAGTGCTCGTGTCCCGAGGGCAAGCTCGGCACGCTGGGGAGGCGGGCTGGGCTTATGGCAGCAGTGGCGGCGAAAGCCAGAGTCGGGCTGTGGGGACGTACGGCCACGGAGAGGGGGGCCCGAGCCGTTAGCCAAGGCGAGACGGAAGGGCAAGCCCGGCACAAGGCCTCTGCAGGGGCAAAGGCGGGCCCTAGGGAAGGACTTCACCCACACGGGAGGAGAACTGGGAACAGAAGGGCTGCTGGCTGCTAACTCCTTCCTGTGCTCACAGCTGGAGGATCGACCGCTGTCCTGCAGGAGGCCCAGGTCCCCCTCATCGATGTCAAGGTCTGCAACAGCAGCCGCTGGTACAGAGGGGCCATCCACCCCCACAACGTGTGTGCCGGCTATCCGCAGGGCGGCATCGACACCTGCCAGGTAGGAGCGTGCTCCGCGCCAGCCCCCAGCAGCACAGGCAGCCCTGTCGCCAGCGCCCAAACGTCCGCCGGCGCATGCTGCGCCTGGCGAGTCGCCCTCCTGCCGCTGGGTCCCCACCGCTGTCGGGGCTCGCCTCCCCTTCCCCGTCTGCAGGCCCTTGCCCAGCACCTCTCTTGTCCCAGAGCCCCATCACTCTGCCCAGAAAGGCCACCCAGTGCTCTTGCCCCAGCCCAGAGCTCCGCATCCCAGTCCTGGCACATCCCCCTTCCACACCTCCAGGATCCACTGGGGCAGAGAGGAGAGTGCCCGACCTTGCAGGCCTGCCAGCCCCTCCCGGACAAGGTCCTGCAGGCTCCAGCACCTGAGCAGAGCCTTGCTGGGCAGTGGGTACAGCTCTGGCAGGTGCTGGGAGAGAGAAGGGGCCAGCCACAGTGCTGCCGGGGCCACCCAACAACACCAGAACCCTCTCTCTCTCCTCCGCTCCGCTGCAGGGGGACAGCGGTGGTCCTCTCGTCTGCCAAGACAAGCACGCTGCCTACTTCTGGCTCGTGGGGGTGACCAGCTGGGGGAAAGGCTGCGCCAGAGCCAAGCGGCCCGGAGTCTACACCTCCACGCAGCACTTCTACGACTGGATTCTGGTACAGATGGGACTGCGCCCAGCAGGAACGGCTGCTCCAACGCCACAGCCAGTCTTCACCTCAACCCCCGTGCAGAGGCCAAGGCCGATCCCAACCCAGTCGGGCAGGTTTAGGCCCTGTCAGTTTCCACGGCAGAAGCTGCTGGAATTCTTTAACCTGCTGCAGGAGCTCCTGCAGGTCCTAAGGGGGATAAAGGCTTGAGCAGCAGGAGGAACAGGAGCCAGTGCAGGCTGCAGGGTAGCACCACCCGTTCCTCCTGGGGCAAAGCCTGCTGAGATCCAAAGGCAGCCGCAGTGCCAGAGGCCTGCTCTGTCCTGCCCACGCTCCTCTCCAGGCACACACTTGCTGCGCTCGACTTAGTTCTTGAAATAAAGTCACCAGTTGTCACAGCTGACCACGCTTCAGTCCAGTTCAGTCTCCTGTGCAAGGCAAGGACTTCCACGGCAGGCCCTTGCGGCAGGAGGCTGCGGGCAGACAAGTTGGGCACAAAGGGGAAGCATCACACCGAAGGGCTGAAACGGTGCCTGGGCAGAGGAGAGGGTGCTGGGAGCCCCCATGGGATGGAGAAGACGGGTCACCGAGGCTCGCAAGAGGACAAGAGACAAAGACGTGCCACGCAGACAGCTGTGGGGGCACGCGTTAAGGCACACAAGCCCATGCTTAGGGCCTGGCTGGGGTGGTATGACCTTGGTTAGATGGCAGGTGCCCACCAAAGCCACTATCACTCTCCCCCTCCTCAGCTGGGCAGGGGAGAGAAAAATAGAACCACAGGTTTGTGGGTTGAGATCAGGACAGGGAGATCACTCGGCATTTACCCTCATGGGCAAAACAGACTTGACATGGGAGAACAAATGTCATTTATTACCAATTAACTCAGAGAGAAGCACTGAGAAATAAAACCAAATCTTAAAACACCTTCCCCCGACACCTCTCTTCTTTCCGGGGCTTAACTTTGATCCCGATTTCTCTCCCTCCTCCCCCCCAGCGGCACGGGGCAGGAGGGAACAGGGAATGGGGGTTGTGGTCAGTTCATCACTGTTGTTCCTGCTGCTCCTTCCTCCTCAGAGGGAGGACTCCTTACACACTTCCCCTGCTCCAGTGTGGGGTCTTCTCTCACGGCAGACAGTCCTCCATGACTTCTCCAGCGTGAGTACTTCCCAGGGGCTGCAGTTCTCCATGAACTGCTCCAACGTGGGTCTCCTCCATGGGGTGCAGTCCTTCAGGAACCGACTGCTCCAGCGTGAGCCCCCTCACGGGGTCACCAGCAGCAAACCTGCTCCAGCGTGGGCTTCTCTCTCTCCACGGGCTACAGGTCCTGCCAGGAGCCTGCTCTGGTGCAGGCTTCCCACGGGTCACAGCCTCCTTCAGGCACCCGCCTACTCCGGCGTGGGGGCCCTCCACGGGGTGTAGGCAGTCCTCTGCTCCACCGCCCATGGGCTGCAGGGGGACAGCCTGCCTCACGGTGGTCTTCACCACAGGCCGCAGGGGAATCGCTGCTCCGGTGCCTGCAGCATCTCCTCCCCCTCTTTCTGCACTGACCTTGGTGCCTGCAGGGCTGTTCCTCTCCCATATTCTCACTCCTCTCTCTCGCTGCGATTGCTGCTGCCCAGTAACTTTTTCCTCTCTTAAACACACTCTCCCTGAGGCGCTGCCACCGTCGCTGATGGGCTCGGCCTTGGCCAGCAGTGGGTCCGTCTTGGAGCCAGTGGCACTGGCTGTATCGGACACAGGGGAAGCTTCCAGCAGCTTCTCACAGAAGCCACCCCTGTAACCCCCTCACTACCAAAACCTTGCCCCGCAAACCCAGGACACTGGCGTAAGCCTTAGCTCACGGAACAGACCGTGGGAAACTCCTGAGCGTGGCGAGAGAACTGGGTGCCCGTAGCAAAGCGGGTGAGAAGCTGACGGAGTTACAGTGCCATGAGGAAGAGCTGGATTTCCCGGGTAATTCAGGGGATGGATGGGTGAGGCGGCCACACTGCACAGACGACTGACGGAAGGGTTGGGGTCGTTTTGGGGAGAGGAGTCTGGCAGGGCCAGCAGTAACCAGGAGACTGTAACAGTGATGCCGTGGAAGTCCAAGGGGACGGAGCCAACAGCTCCTGAAACACCAAACCTGTTCAGGGATGGGGCAAACCTGGGAGCAAGGGGGAAAAATAACCGGGGGGGTAGGGGCCCTGTTTGGGAGGAGACAAGGGTGGAGCAAGGGCGGGGGGGTCAAGGGAGATGAGGGGGATGTATAAGCCTGGAGAATGGAGGGAAGGGGGGATGGAGGAGCCAGTCCCGCCCAAGCAGACTGCGGGTCGGTTCGCTTGTTTGCTGAGCCCTGCGCCTCATCGCCACAGCGCGTCCTGCCTTCTTTGGGAGACGCTTCCAGACCCTCTGGTGTGCGGCACAAGAGGTGACGCCAGCCTCAGCGTGGGGAGTTTTGTCACCTCACCCCCAGCTGAACAAATCCAAATGTCTCAAAATCAAAACGTACCAAACATTAACCTATCAGGCCAAGAAGTGACTCGGTGTCGTTCTGTGTGTGTGCCAGCAGCCGACCTTGTCACATGCGCCCTTCCCAGGGTTCTGTCTGTTTTTACAGACCTTGAGTGCTCTGACTGACAAGTCAGACTGACGTTGATTTAAGAAAAGCGGTAACTGCAGTTTCCCTTCTTTCCCTATTTCACGTGCGGTTCACATTAACTTCTAAAGGCCAAAAAACCAGTGTAAACATTAGGGACTGGTTTTTATTTGTCAGCTTCAGACCTTAAAAATGAGGCTTTGGGCCTTAAAATGAGCATTTGGACCATCAAACAAGGGGTTGGATCCTAAAAATGAGGCTTTGGGCCCTGAATAACAGCATTTGGGCTCTGTCATCAGTTTTGGACCTTAAATTTGAGACTTTGGACCCTAGAAATTAGAAGTTGGACCCTAAAGATGCAGGTTTGGAAACTAAAGATGAGGCTTTCTACTCGAAAGAGGGATTAAAACCCTAAAGCTGAGTCACTGGAGCCTAAATGCAGCTATGAGCCCTGAAAGGGAAGGTTTAGACTCTAAAAAGGAGGCTTTTACCCCTAGAAATGAGGCTTTGGAGACTAAAAATGAGGCTTTGGGCACTGAACCAGGGGGTTTGGACTCTCCAGGTGACGCTAAAGATGCCTGGCAGGATCCTCAAAATGAGGCTTTGGAGCCTGAAAGTGAGACTGCAAAGTAAACCTGACCCTTTTGGTCCTAAAAATGAGGCCCCCGGAAGCTGCCGGGGCCGAAGGAGGTCAGAGTCCCTGTGGCCCGCAGTACATCCGGGGCAGGGCTGGAGCTGCCCAACAGAACCGCTCCGCCAAAGCCACCCGCTGTGTCCCCATCACCCAGACTGCCCCTCACAGCCACCCCCATGGCCACAGCTCTGCCCGATGGTGCAGCATGGAGGCCCAAGCAGCCGCTCTCCTTCCCGCAGCTGCCTCCTGTGCCCAGAGCAGCTCAAGGCTTCTGCAGCACCAGCAGGGCAAGTGCGGCCAAAGCGGAGCTGCCCCGGCAGAGCTCCTGCGAGCGCAAGCAGCCACCTGTGTCACCCAAGGTGCTGCTGGAGCCCAGCCGCAGCCAGGAGCCTGGGGGCAGTGGGGACAACACCGGGACCCTCAAGAGGGTCTCTTGCGACAGCGGTGCTCCCAGGCCAGCGCAGGGTGCAGTGGGGAAGCTGGCCAAGGTGTCCCAGAAGGCCAAGAGCAGACCTGGCAGCTCCTGCAGCTCTCGGGAAACAGGCTGAGGCACAGACCTCCCTGCTGGCCCCGGCGGCAATCCCGCTGCTCTCAAAAACACCAAGCCGGCAAAACAGAAATCCCGCCTGTTGGCCAGCACCATGTCACCGCCACCGGCGAAGAAGCTGGCGCTCTCTGTGTCGTGGCTAAACCCCAGCCAACAGCTGAAATGGACGCAGACACTCGCTCACTCCTCCCCCGTCCCCCTGGGATGGGGAGGAGAATCGAAAAAAAAGTAAAACTTGTCATTGAGGTAAGAACAGTTTAATAAATAAGTAAAATAAAATAAAATCATGACGATAATAATGAAAAAGTTACTCACATTAATAATAGTAACTGTAATTAAATGGAATATAGCAAAGAGAGAGAGAAACAAAACTCAAGAAAAGACAAGTGATGCACAGTGCAGTTGCCCACCACCTGCTGACCAATTCCAGAGCAGTGATCCCCCCTCTTGGCCAAATCCCCCCAGTTTCTCTGCTGACTGTGACGTTCTATGACCCTTTCACCAGTTTGGGTCAGCTGTCCTGGCCGTGTTCCCTCCCAGCTTCTTCTGCGCCTGCTTGCTCAAAGAGCAGGGGAAACAGAAAAATCCTTGACTTAGGATAAGCCCTCGAACTCTCCTGGTTTTGCAGAACACGGTCTGCCAAGGCCACAGCACAGCGGGAGTCTGGCGGTGAGGTTTTTGCTGATGTGACAGTGCTGACGCCAGTGTCTGCCCCACAATATGCAGCCCCTCTCCAGCCATCTGCCTCAGCAGAGAGCAAATCCTGGGGGGAGCAGCTGGCAGCAGAGACGCAGGCTCCCCCAACTCCTGCCAGGGCTTGGGGACATGCTCCCACCCTCTTCCCACCGTCTCATGAGCACGGCGGTGAGACTGAACTCATCCCTAGGCCGGACCTGACCAACCTCCAGGTTCACTCTAGAGTGGCAGTACCTCAAAATTCTTGGATGGAGCACCTGCTACGTACGTTCACCCATGGGGATTCACTAAATCCAAGCCTACTGGTGAAGCCATTACTCACAGGGGTTGTTCCATGTCGCGGCCATTGCTCGTCTCGGGAACAGAGAGGAAAGGTCTGGATGACAAAAGCTGTCAGGACGCACTCCAGAAACGGAAGACCAGTGCTAGAAGATCCCCATCACCTAATCGCATAGAAATACTTCCGGCTTAATTAAATCATTATTGAAAATACAGCACACAGAATAGCATCCACCAGCAAAACACTTTCAGTCGTAGTTTTAGCTGCTGCAGAGCTGCAGGCTGATGACCTTACATTCACTGTCATAGGACCAAAAAAACCCACAAGTGGCAAACAGGAACTCATACCTACCTAGCTTTATATGTAGAAGAGCTCAGCCTACAGCTCTGGAGGTATAGACCAGCCTAGACTTAGATCCTGAGTCTACCTACTCAATGACCTGTCCACAAAGTCAAATCGTAATTACCTTTGAAAGAGGAGGGAACTGGGAGGGGAAGGGGGAAGAAAAAAAATTTGCTGGGAAGAAAACGGAAGTATAGGCACACAATTAAAAGAGGAAGGAGCCGAGGTATCCTGAAGGCCAGCTCAGCCCAACTCACTTTTGCTGGTGAAAAGCTGTGCAGCTTGGAAGGAAAAAAGCACACTTTGGTGCTGGGATGCACACAAATGCCTGAGTTCAGACATGAAACAGCAGAAAAACCTGGACACGGCTGCTTTTCACTTTCTTCCTATCTGCATGCATCTTTGACTTCTACATTTGCCTGAAGTCCTCCCAGACTTACAGGGATGTGGCCTCTGTCCAGTTCATGTGCTATGAGGAGAAACAGGTTTTGACCATGAAGGAGGCAGCAAATAACTGCGCCTGCAGAAGGAAAGGAGCAGCCACCCCTCAGCTTCGGAGAAGCCCAAAGCTGCCCAGCGCCCCAGCAGCCCCTGGCACCCTGGCCTTTCCTTGGCTCTGAAACCCTGTGGGGCCTGCCAGTGCCGGGGAGCCCCAGGGACAGGAGCCAAGGACGGTGGCCAGCCCTGTGGGGAGAGTGAGGGGGGCTCCGTCCTTTCTTCTGGCCACGGGAGGCTGCCCTAGGCCATGCCAGGACAGGGCGTCCCTCCTCCCCATGGCCCGGGGGAAGGCGAGGCCTGAGGAAGGCCCCGGGCGCTGGGCTCAGCACGGGCAGTGTGACGGGGCAGGGCCTGGCCGATGCCAGCGGCTGCCGTCACACAGCTCCTGCTGCCTGGGGCTGTGGCTGGAGCACAGACAGAGCCGCCTTTTGGGAAAGACTCGACAACCCAGAGCAAGCCCAGGGCAGCTCCGCTCCTGTCCCCCTCCCTCCCTGAGCAGGCCCAGGCCCCCGAGCGGACCGAGGGCGGGCAGAGCTGTGCCCCTCCCTGCGCTGCCGCGGGCTCCGCTCCAGGGAAATGGCCCTTCCTGAAGGCTGCCTCCGCAGGCCCCACGTCCTGGCTGGCTGAGGAGCTGCTGAGGTGAGGAGAGGCCTGGGGGCGAGAAGGGGCAGAGGCCGAGGGGCCTGAAGAGAAATGGAGGAGAGACAGGCCGGGGGCAGCTGGGGACAGGGACAGGGACAGGACCAGGACTAGGGGTGCTGCAGGAGCAGGTAAATCCCAGCGTGGATGGGCCTGGGGGGAGGGGCCCGGAGACTGCAGGGCCCACAGGCCCCACCAGGGCCCAGTTTACCAGCTTTGGGCCCGTGTGCTCAGCCCCAGGGACAGCCCCACAACCAGGGTCAGAGCGGCTCCTGCTGCTGCCCCCAGGGTCACCAGCCCCCTGCCAGCCCTGAGCCAGCCTGCAGGTGTCTGAGCCGGGGTGAGGTGGAGGAGCCTGGAAAACAATTCATCAATGAGGCGAGGGAAGAAGGTGTAGTGGGTGTGGCACCTGGGGTTCACTGACCCCCTCAGTTTCGTGTCTGGATCAGTGCTGGACTTGGGCACGAACAACTCCAGTTCAGAGCAGGATCCTTGTTACTCATCTGGCTGCCAGGCTGTTTCTGCCCTCTCCTCCCTGCTACAACCTGAGCGCATGAGTACTCTCCTTGCTTCTGCCCTGCTGCTTTGGGACCTCGGGGGTGAAAAGGAGAGAGGGACTCGTGTAGTCACGGGGTCTCTTGGGGTGTCCTGGGTTTGCTTTGCTGCTCACTTCTGTGCTGTTTCCTGGGCTGTTCACCGTGTGGGTGCCTAGAGAGGCAAATGAGGCCCTGAACTAAGTTTCCGCTTCAGGGTTTCCTCCTACAATAAAACACGCTTCCATTTTCTCATTGGTAACAGCCTGAAAAATCGACACCGAAGCAGCACGTGCCTCTTGTGACAACAGGTGACAAGAGATGGTTGTGTTCAGTTAATCCTTAGTAGCTTTGGGTGTAGGAAAACAGTAATGTTACTGTGTGGGCACCATGTATGTGGATGTCTGGTTTTCTGCATATTTGTAACTGATCTTGTTTCTTTTAGACATGAAAACCTTGATATGTACTGCCAAGGTCAGAACAAAATGCGCAGAACTGATAAAGCCAGAGGTGCCGATTAAGGAGGGTGTGTAGGTTAGCACTAGTTTTGAATTTTCTCGTTCTAGTTAAAAGCCTTGCCTTAAACGATTGAAACGAGCTGAACCATTGGGTATTTATCATCCTTGCGCAATTCTGTATTGCTTCAGACTTTACCAGCCATACTCATGGACTCTGGGCCTGTCCTGTAGTGAGCTCAGAACAGAAATTCAGGAAAAAAAATGTGTGATTTTCCAAAATTGTTATGAGATGGAAGGCAACCGCTGGCTGCACACAGGTGGGAGTACACAGAAATAGGCAGCGTCACTCAGAATGAGGAAGAGCGGTGTGGGGACAGCCGCAGTGTGACAGTTGTGGTGGCCGTGAGCAGCACAGCACAGGTTTTTCAGGCAGCAAGGCTGGCTGGCAGGGTGGGTGAACAGCTCCTCCCGAGCACGGAGATGGGCATGGGAGAAGCCAGGGCTGTTCCGTCCGTGTGTAGCGGGGAACGGTCGGAGGAAGCTGCTCTCAGGGCCTGTGACCAGGAGCTGTCGTCTTGGTACTCCCGGAGGGTGATGGTTCCCAGGGAGCAGAGCTGCCGGGCAGGGGCTCCAGCTCGCAGTGTGCCACGGGGTGAAGAACTTCCTCTCCCAGCATGTGCGGGGTTGTTGTAGAAGGGTCTGGGGAGCTCCTGCTGCCGACTGACCGGGTTCAGACTGGACTGGTGTGGGGCTGTGTTTTGGATTTGCGCTGGAAAGTGTGTCAATAATAATACAGGGATCTTTTAGTTACGGCTGCTGAGCAGAGCTGTGATGGGTTTGCGGGGCAAGGTTTTGGTAGTGGGGGGCTGCAGGGGTGACTTCCGTGAGAAGCTGCTAGAAGCTTCCCCCGTGGCCAAGGCTGAACCCCTAAATGACAGCGGTAGCGCCTCGGGGAGAATGTCTTTAAGAGGAGAAAAAGTTGCTGGGCAGCAGCAATTGCAGCGAGAGGGAGGTGTGAGAAGATGTGAGAGAAACTTTTCTGCATCCACCAAGGTCAGTGAAGCAGGAGGGGGAGGAGGTGCTGGGGTGCTCCAGGTGCCCGAGCAGAGATTCCCCCGCAGCCCTTGGTGAAGACCACAGTGAGGCAGGCCATCCCCCCGCAGCAGAAGGCAATGACTGCAACAGCACAGGGCCTTTATCAAGAGGGGGTGGTTGACGTTGTCAGTATCTCATTCCTGTGAGGGTGCCACTCCCCCGCCCGCTGCCCAAATGACTGCAGGCGGAGAGAGGCGCTGCCAAGCAAACATCCAACTCTTTAATGGATTGGGAAAGAACGAGGGATCTGGGAGAGGGCTGGGGATGGGGCAGGTGGGGTCAGGTCTCCTATTCCAGATCGTCTCTGCACGTGGGTGGGGGGCAGATTGGTGCAGGACCCGTGTGGCGTGAGTAGCCGTACTCGTCGGATATCTCCATGACGATGCGCCTCTGCAGAAAGAACTGCGCCCGGCCCTGTGCCATCTGCAGGGCCGCCCGCTCCCGCTCCTCCTGGGCCAGCTCCCGCTCGGGCTGCTGCTCAGGTGTGAGGGGCACCGACGCCTCCTGCTCCTCCAGCGGGGTAGGCGTAGCCACAAGGGTCCCCCCAGGGACAGTATGGAGCTGCGGGAGGGCGCAGCAGCTGTGGCGGCTTCCGTGGGTTTTGCCCCTCCACGGGTGACAGGCGCGGCCGGCTGGGCTGCATGTGTTTGGCAGCCTCCCGGGTGCGCTCCTTGCCACTCGATGCCACCACTGGTGCCGTCTCCTTCTTGCCATCAGCTGGGGGCTTGGAGGCAGCTGGCCGCATGCTGGGGCATCTTGGGGCCACCAGAAGGGGCTGGGGGACCCGGGGGGGCACCTGGGGGCTGGTCTGGGGCTCCAGACGGCGCAGTTGACGCTCCACCCCCACCGGTTTCACTCTTTGCCCCAGTGGGCGGAAAATCCGGATGGCATCCATCAAGCGCGCCTTCAGCTCAGTGCGGGGCGTCCTCGGCTCCCCCGGCGCTTTCTCCTTCTTGATCAGCGGTGGGTGAGAAGGGCATGGGGCGCTTTGTCCCCAGGTGTCCCCAGGGCTTTTGGGTCGCTTGGGCCCCAAGGTGGGCACAGTGGTGTCCTCAGATGCCCTGTGCTTGATGCCACCCGCTTGTCGCCTGCTGCTGCCCGCCTGCTGCTTGCTGCTGCCCACCGCCGCGCCGCCCCTGCCTGGCTGCCCCTCGCACAGGGCTTTGGACTCTTTGTCCACCTGGCACGTCGCCGCCTTCTTCTTCTTCTTCTTGGGTGGGTCGTCGTCCTGCGGGGAGCTCTCTTGCGTCTCGGACGCGTCGGCCGGTGCAGGGCGCTTGGCCTGCTTGCTGCCTGCCTCTCCCGCTCTGGGCAGTGCCTGGCCGGAGACGACAGCCGGCATCAGCGGCAAGCGGCTCACAACCTCCTGGGGCTGCCGCTGCGGCACCTTCTCCAGCTGCTGGGCCGTGCAGAGCGGATCACGCTGGGGGGCTGCTGTGGGGCTGGTCAGCAGCGGGAAGTGCAGGGAGAAGGGGTCGGTGTCCCCCAGCATCACCTCCGCCAGGCTCTCCTTGCAGCAGCTGCCCTCCACCACGTACTCAGAGAGGTCGGGGAGCTCCTGGAGGAAGGCGGTCCAGCCAGGGCTGTCAGAGATGTCGGAGGCAGTGTCAAGCCAGGCCAGCATTTGGTTGTCGGTGGTGTCCTCTGCCTGCTCAGGAAAGGCCATGGAGAAGGCGGATGGCCACTGCTGGGGCAGGTGCACGGGCTTCCCTGGAGCTGGCCCTGCAGCTGAGAAACTCCAGGCGCCTCCTCCAGCCTCCAGGCTTCCTCCCTCCAAGCAATTCCAGGGGCTCCTCCTGGGCTTCCTCTGAGATGTCTTGGGGCTGCCCCGAGCCAGCTCTGTCCCGAGGGCGAAGCTGGGCAGTCTGGCAGCAGGACACGGGGGGGACGCTCCTTTTATCCTGCCCCGCAGCATTGTGACTGCTGCGTTGCCGGGTGTGGGCACTGTGACATGGGGCCCCCCCTGCGCAGCCCCGCCTGCTGCAGCCCTGCCCGCTGCCCCTCTGCCCAGCATCCTTCGGAGGAAGGCCTTTGGGGGGGCTGGCCCCAAGGCAGCCCCGTGTGCCCAGGAGGCCCAGGGGGCTCTCCCTGCCCTTGGTGGCCATGCGCTGGGCACAGCTGCTGGGCGGCCTCGACGCCTCCTCTGCCCCTCGGCTCCCAGGGACAAAGCCAGTGCTGCTGCTCTTCTCTCCGGCCGGGGCAGAAACCCACCGTGTGGCCCAGTGACCCCCCTACCCGCCGTGCCCTCTCTGCGCCAGAGCCAGCGGCCATGAGGCCGTGCAGTGGGGAGGACGGGGGACTTGATCTGGGGTAGACAAACCCTTGCCCAGAGGCGCAGCGAGGCTGGTTTCGGCAGCCGCAGCCCGAGCGGAACCGGAGCCAGAGGCTGGGCTGGACGGTGCCAACGGAGCGCCATGGAAACAGCAGAGGCTTTGGAAAAGGAGGGAGCGGGGGTTACCCTGGGGTGGTGGAGATGTTGCTCCTTTTCAGGCCCAGAACACCGGGGTCCGTGCCCAAAGCACGGCGAGGCAAATGGCGACGCTTCCCAACTGTAAAGGCAGCCCCTGGCTGCTGGGGCTGTCACATCCCCTTTTCCTCATGAAACCAAGTTGCGCAGGCAGCCATCTTTATGGGGTGAAAAACATGTTCAGCTGCAGAGCTCATTTGTGACTGTAACCTTTCCGAGATTTTTTTTTCAATTCCTAAAAGAAACTGTGAAAAACAATCTTCTGGCACACGTGTTGCCAATCGGCAGTGGGTAAGAAAAACTCCTTTACACACAGTGAGATCAGTAGAGACGTCCTTTATTAACGATGCGCACCGGGGACATGGGATCCTTCCCCAAGATGTCCGCCTGCACGTTGCAGTCAACAAATATTTATACATTAAATTCATACAGATTCAGTCTATACAATGCATATTCAATTTCATCCTCTCAATGATTGGTTCTTCTTCTCTCGCTTCTGATGCAAATTAGCACGCAGCCTCTGTCGTAGTCTTCTGTTGTTCCCTTGTGAGTAGGGGGTATAATTTGGGTAGGTGGTCCGTGAGTCGGAGGTCTCAACCATTCCTCAAATTGACCGTGTTTGGTCAAGGAACATGTCCTTGGCTCGTAGGCTCTTGGCTTGTACCTCCTTTGGTCACGATTCAAAGATTGGAGCTCCCACCCACCACCCCTGGGCAGCGGGAACCATCATAAATCCTGTCTAGCAGACACCTTGGACTGCAACACGTTATCCTTGTTTCTAACCACTAACAGATCATTGGTTAATAAACACCTTAGGTCAGGGACTTTATGCTAGCAGCATTGGCAATACAAATTTTATTTTACATTTGATCATTTATTCCATTTGAGACTTATTTTCCCAAAATAATCATTAGTCTCTCCTACTAATATCCACTAATTCGGATTCTTGATATTCAAATCAAGACGGGAAAAGTAAGGGGATTTCCAAGCAGTATCACTGGTGCACGGCAGGTTTCAAGTTTCTCTGGTTTTTAAACTGTAACCACCTGGTGAGGTTTCTATGGTTACGAGGCTCAAAACACACACTTCTAACATCCTAAATCTGGGGATTTCTGCAGCACCATCAGCTGTGCTCTCCTGCAGGGCACTCTCAGGACCATCACACCTGGAGTGAGAACAGGACCTGCTCCAAGTTCAGTTTGTGCCAACTCTGCAAAACAAGCTGCATGACCCGCTGAGGGGATACAGGGGACATGCAGAGGGGGGTATGGGGGCTAATGTTTGAATGTGCTGTCCACTCGTCACTCATAGCCAGGAGGATGAGGGACGAGGCTACTGCCTGTCTACACGTGGGAGAAGATGCTTACCTAATATTGTTGATTCATTAATTGATTTATAAAATTTCTTGAGTTTATTTTGATTCTTGTAGCTTCTGCACGGGTGTGTTTCTGGAGGTCTAAATACTTGGACTCAGTGCCTGTGAACTGGATGTGGTGAAATCTGGTATTTTCAGATCTGATGGCTGAGTTTCCTGGATTTCTGGATGGGAGTTCAAGTTGACTGTGTTTATCCTTGTGGAGGAGGGGTTGCTTGGGTTTTTGGAAAGGCATGGTGCTGGCTGTTTTTATTCCTAGCAGCCTCTGTCTGATAGGGGGCCAGATAGAAAATATACTTTATACCTGAACATATATTAATAGGGAGCTATATAGAAAATGCTAAAACTATTGAAACTTGCTTTCTCTAGAACTAACACGCATGTAAGTAAACAATTAATCACTAACGCCTGCAAGCCGCCTGAGGAGGAGGCCGGAATGCTTGAGAAAGAAGCTGATAAGGGAAACAGAAAGGACAGAAACAAGGACATAATTCATGGCTCAAAGGCGTCAAAGGCAGGAGGAGCTAAGGGCTAAGGAGGGCTCGCTAACATCCATCTCTAAACAAGAACAAAGAGGAGATAGCCAGCTGTGCACACAAGGACAGACCAGGCTGAAACCGGTCTGGGACTGCAAGCTCAGCCAAATTAGAGATTCCAGGGGAGAGGCGAGGAGTACACAGCGAGGAAGACCTATGGCCTTCATCCCTGAAGACCCCTGCCCAGAACCACCAGGAGGAACTGTGCAAGCGCCCCGAGGAGGAGCCCGAGGCGGAGATTATGGAAATGGAGTGACAGGAAGGAATGGCCTTTTTGGGGACAGGTCATGAATATGTACAGGCATTTCGAAATAGGTGATGTTTTAACTGTATAAATCCTGGACAAGCGGCCACGGTGGGTATGCCCGTGTGTGGTGGAGCGATCCCCCGTGCATCTGCGCGCAATAAACACACCTACTGTGTAACCTTGCAGGTTGTAGAGTCTTTTCCGCACGTCATGTGTCACTTTCCTTATTATCATTTAAAAAAAACCAAACCCAAACAGGACTTGCTTTTTGATGATCATGAAAGGGACTTAGCCCGGCACTGGCTACGAGCTGACGTTCAGGACTGCCAGGAACTGCCCCCCCAAGCCCCTCCCAGCTGTGAGTGAGCGCAGGTCTCACTGCTGCAAGCTGGGGTGCCCCTGGGGTAACAATGCACGGGCCCAGTGAGGGCAGAGCTCGCTTGCCCTGAGGAGGAGCAGGGGGACAAGGGGAAGGAAGCCAGTGCCTTCTGCCGGGCGAGAGGGTGGCATTTCCCAGCACCCACTGCACTGGAGAGCTGGAGCAGACACTGGCAGCAGCACTGAGCTTGCAGGTACTGCAGGAGTTCAGAAGACAGGTCAGCTTCAAAGTGCCCGTGAGGTGGAAGAAGGGTCTGAGCTGAGCTGTGCTGTGCTTCCTCCCCCGTTGCTGAGAAGCTCGGAGCATGAACCTGTCCTCCCGTCTCTCCTGTCCTGGCTCATGAACATAGAAGAGCGGTTGGCAGAGCAGACTTTGGGGGCTGCTAATGCTGCTGCCTCTGAACTCCGAGGGGGAGAGAAAATCAGATGAGGAGGGAAGAAGAATGGCCTGAGGCGAACTGCAGAGGAAGTCAAGCACCAAGTAAACCGACAGCCGCACTCTTAAAGCCAGCCCTCTGCTGTATTTCACCACGGCAGGGATTCCAACAGCACAACCTTTTACCTTGAAGATTCTTTTTTCTTAGATGACTAAAATAAGGTAATCTACCTCAGCTGTTTGATGGATTTTTCACTGACAGCTGAGGATTTGAAACCCCCCTCTAAACTACAGAGCACTGAACTAATAAACTGCTGCTTGAAAGTGGAAATGGGAAAAAGATTAGAAAAGGCTCCGATCGATTAACACTGTGTTGTAGCGCGGTGCTCGACTGCCTTGAGTCACCCATGCCAAGGTGTGAGGCAATGGATGAAGGTTCACAAAGCCTGAATGCTGCCTACAGCAAGGAATCACAGAACTAATTCAGCTCTTTACAAGGTGCTTGTGCCTGAGGCAGCGACAGCCCCAGCCGAGCGCTTGCTTGGGGGGGGGGGGTCAGGAGTTTGGGGAGCACAAGGGGGACCCAGCATCCCCATGTCCTGGAGGTACCTACAAACTGGACGGAGCAGCCGCTCAGAATGGGGATTTATTCCCACCCCACGCAGCCAGCACTCCACCAGAGTGCAGTACAGCTCGGGGTCAGCTGGGAATATCACACTCCGCGGTTTGGCCCAAGAATGCCCAAGTTTCACCATCGATCCTTTCGGCACGATGACCCCACTCACAGAGGGGGAACCGGCCCACGCCCGGTGCCCCGACCCTGCAACCACTCACCGACGGGCGAGGGCTTGCTCACGGACAGAATCTGCGGGGTCTCCACTCACCTAAGGCCCCCGGGGGGTGAGGGCCCTCAGCCCCGGGCAGCGTCCTCGGGCACGTCCCAGCCCCCGGGAGAGTCCCTGGCCGCAGCCCCGCTGCTCCCCGGAGGCCCGGAGTGGCTCCCAGCACCTCTTGGTTGGGCTCCGGCTGCGCCCCCTCGGCTCGGGCTGGGGTCAGCTCTCATGAGCTGGGGCCAAGTGCCAAAACCGTGAGGTAAACGCCATGATGAGATCTT
Organism: Leptosomus discolor; assembly: GCF_034619465.1. Taxonomy (NCBI): domain Eukaryota; kingdom Metazoa; phylum Chordata; class Aves; order Leptosomiformes; family Leptosomidae; genus Leptosomus; species Leptosomus discolor. Next base: position 480,575 of record NW_028237973.1, on the reverse strand, counting down.
ACCGGCTGAACTCCGATCGTTGTCTTTGGCAAGTCCCTGTCAATGTTGGCTCTTTGCCAGGGCGGGTGCATCTGCCACAACCCACCCATGACCACAGCCGTTACTCAACTGGTTTCCTGGGAGCGGTCGTGCAGCCACCTCTTGCCTCCAGCGTTAAAAGCGAGCGTGACCTCGGGGAGCTTTCGTGCTCGCTGTGGATCATCATTCCTCAATTATCCTTCTGTCCAACACGGACAGAACAGGTTTCAAGGGGGTGCACTCTACCATTAACAGGTTTCAGTACTGCACGCCTACTCTGGCTTATTACAATACAAATTACAATAATCATAACTGCAGTCACCTAGTAAAATCCAAACATTCCAAAACTTTCCCCGACCCATTAGTCCCCGGTACAGCAACAACTGCCTCCCAGCCTTTTACCACTTTCTTCATTTCGTTGCTCTGATCCCGAGGTGGCATCGATACATCTCGGATGTGGATGCAGCCCTATTCCACACACTCCTTCTCCTTTGGTCACACAGCATTGTGTTCCACTGAGCACCACACTCGGCTGTTGCCCTGGGAATGTTGAAACGCAGGGTAGTGCCATTCCAGTCCCCACTCCACAGTGTCATGAGCAGGTAGGAAGGAATAAGTTCATCGCTCAGGTGAAACCCACTGGCATTTTTGCCACCACATGGTCATCCAGGTCCTGGTTGTCACCATGGCCAGCAGGGACACCAGGGCGATCCGCTGTCCCTGTAAGACAACACGGCTGACCTCAGCTTGGAAACTGGGCTTCAGGGTTAGAAGTCAGGGATTATCTACCGGCACCAATACGGTGGATTTCCCACTCCCATCCAGGGCTTCCCAGGCAAATATGCCTCTGGGTTTCGCCAGGGTCATGGGCACAATGCCGAGGGAGGGCAGCCTCACCATTACAGGTTGGCCCACGTATGTCCACAGTGTCCCTTTTATCATCTGGTACAGGGGCGATGCCCATTAATGGTCCCATAGGACAAAACGCTCAAATTTTGGGGTTTCCATGACGCCCCCAGCGGTTCTTGTCAATAAAGACCGCCTGTGGTGGCTGTACATCCCAGTTACGGTGTCAGACATCGGCACATCTTTCAATCAAACCACGGGTTCATTCGACTGCATGGTCAGCCTGAGTATGAGACCGTGGATGAACACCCACCTGATGCCCTCCCCTCGAGCCCAGTGCTGCACCGCTGTGGCCATAAAGTGTGGCCCATTGTCACTTCGGATGCACTCAGGAGTGGGTAAAATACTAAACCACTTTCTCTGTGCTTGCCCTGCCTGGTCTCCAGAGGCAGTTCTAACAGCTGTAGCCACGGTCAGTCCACACACCACCTCCACTGCTACCAACAGAGATCCCTTTCCATGCGATGGCTGCAAAGGACCAGTACAACCACCTCTTCTCTTACGGAAATCATAAAAACCAGGTCCTTACCACCCAAAGCGGCCACCCACCAACAGGCGGCCGCCTGTATTGCTGTTACCACTGAGGGTACCCTCGGGATGGAGCTGTCAGGGACGGGCTATTACCGGTCAGTTTGCTATAACCGTTAATTTAACACCACCATCCATCAGGCTTACGGACTGGCCAGACTGGAGCGTTACGGGGTGAATGGGTGCAGCTTATGGTCTGTCTGTTCTCCAGGTCGCCAGTCCCTTCGGTGATGCCCTGCTTGGCTGCGGCTGGCAGCGGGCCCTGAGCCATGCCGGGCACGTTCGATTGCGGCAGTGCAGGAGCGAGCTGCAGGGGCCTGATCCACCCCCAGCTCCCGAAACCCCAATGCTGAGAAAAAATGTAGATTAAAAGGAGAGATGTTAATGCCATGTGCGGAGGAAAAGGAGAAAAAGGAAAAGAAACATCTGCCTGGATGTTGGGGGGTGACGAACAAGAGGATGGGCAGTTGCGAGTCCCTTCTTCCCCTCCCCCGTGTGACCCCGGTCCAAAGGGGAAGAGAGGCAGGAAAACCCAGACAGAGCAGAAAGGACAGAGAAGAAATGGGGAGTTCGGGGCTGTTTCAAGGGGCACTAGAGGGCACTCAGCACACACACCCCCCCCCCCACAGGTGCCGCTGAGCCAGGCTGCCGGGGTGGATGCTGTGGCATCTTTGTTTCTCCCATCCCTGCACCCCCAAAATCTGGTTATATTCCCACCTGCACCCCCAAGTCCAGTTAAATCCCCCACCCTGCACCCCTAAATATGGTTAACTCCACAACTTGCACCCCAAACCAGGGTGTATCTCTCATCCTGCACCCCCACATCCATGGGTGCCTTGGTGCTGGGGGACCACCCAGGCAGGGTGAGACACAAAAGATGACGCGGAGGCCACGGCCTCGCAGGACGCAGCGTTTATTGTTGGCAGGGGAAACTGAGGCACGGGGACGCGGACAGACCTGTGTCCCACCCCCTGCCACCCCAGCCCGGGGGATGCACCCGTGCCTCAGCAGGCAGGGCCACTGCCCCCTCGGGTTAAATAGCTTAAAAAACAACCAACCAAACCAAAACAAGCCCAAACAAAGAAAAAAAAAAAAAAAAAAAAGGGAGATTTTAAGGGAAATAAAAGGGTGAGAAGCCCCAGAGCTCAGTGGGGACCAAGGCCGGGGCTCCCAGGAGCCTTGCAGGGGAAACTGAGGCACGCGGCGGTGTCACGGCCAGCACCCCAAGGGATGCGGTACCACACCTTCCCTGAAAGCCTGTTTAGTGTTAAACTGGGAAGACCGGAGGCTGCTGGCTGGACCTCCTCAGAACTAGCCCTTGGGGTGGGGTCTGCCCCACGGTCAAGGGGAAACTGAGGCACGGGGTGGGAGGAAAAGTCAGTCCCTCATCCCTGCAAATGGGATCCTACTTTGCTGTCAGCAGGGGAAACTGAGGCACGGACTCATCCTCCACCTCTCCAAGGTGCCCCAAACCAGCTCCCAACTGGAGAAACTGAGGCACGGACCCACTGGTGCTCCCCCCCCAAAACCCCAGCCCGGCTCAGCAGGGGAAACCAAGTCACGGATCCACCTCCCCCTCACCTCCCCGCCCCCTCCCCCAACAACTCCAGCAGCCCCACTTCTCCCAGTCGCGCCTTGGAGTGCTCCCCCCAGCCCCGGCTGGTTTTGGGGCTCGGGTGGGGGTGAACCCTCGCCGCGGAGGGCCGGGCCGGCGGCTGCCACTCGCCGTAACGCCCCCGCCCGCCCCCCGAACACCCCCGGCCCGGCCGCGTTGGGCGGGGGCAGGTTCGGGCCGCGGAGGCGAGCGGAGAAGCGGGGCGGGGGCCGCAGAAGGGGCGGTGCCGGCGGCGGGGGCGGTGGTCGCGGCAGAGGGTCTGGGTCGCGCGACGGGCCGCGGCCACCTCCGCGCGTGCCAGGCGCCGCCGGAGGGCACCGGCGGGACCGGGGGGGGGCGGGGGGGCTGGTGGTCGCCCCCCCGGGCGCGGTTTCTCCTCCCTCACGAGCGGGGGGCAAGTGCCAAACGGGCTACTGAGCCCTGCGATCAGGCTTTTGCAGCCGAGGCCGGTTGGTGGGGGGTTGGCCGCGCTGGGATGACCTGATCTCCGCCACACTTTGGCAACCCCTGGCCGCTGCCGGGGCTTTTCAGGGCAGGGCCACGAGCCACAGCGGGGGATCGGTGAAACCCCCCACTCGATCGCTCTTCCCTTCCGACCAAAGCTCCGGTCATACCGCCGTGTGGGGGGCTGCTCCAGGCGCAGTGATTTGCCACAGGAGAGTAAAATCATTTTGGACGTTGATACAACGGGGAGGAGTCGGTGCAGCTCGGCAGTCAGGAGCGCTGACCAGGATGATGCTGGACTCCCAGTTCATGGGGAGCGTGTGAGCAACCACGCTCAGCTCAGTGTGGGCACTTGCATCATTTAAAGGTCAGGCTCGCTGAAACACTTCCCTGAACCGAAGCCGCACTGGGTTGTGCCCTAAAAACCCCCGGGACCGCCCAGCTGCACCAACCCCAGGCGTCTCCACCGGCGCGCCGTTCCTTGCAGGCTGGCCCGCTCCTGCCAGCGCAAGCCCCGATCCCTGCTGGCTCCTCGGGACGAGGCGGGTCACCCCGCTGCCGCCAGCAGCACCTGCCCCAGCAGCGGGGCCGTGTGCCCAAACCTGGTGTTTCCCCGGCCATGGAAGTGCAGCTGGAGTGAGGGCCGAGGGCCAGCGGGAACTGCCAGCGCCCACGACACCCCTCTCGTCCGAAGGGTCTTTGCTGGGGCAGTGCTGAGGGACAGGCTCTACTTAGACCATGCACAAGGTGTATTTATTTTTAATCAACTTCCTTGCTGACAGGTGCACACTTCAGTGAGAAAAGATCATTAAACAGCTTTCTGTACCACAGAAGTCTAACCATGCAAAAGAAAGATTATTCTGTTTTTCCCGGAAGAAAACATAAACTCCGAAAACAAGTCTCAGCACTGAAAGCAAATTATTAATTTAATAGCACTGTAAAACCAGATCACAAAACCACACATGCAAGACATACGATTAGGATGTCTAACTTGGAGCCTCTTTCCCTTGAGAATCAAGACAAAACCGATTTCACAAGAACGGATGGGTTATTTCTGTTACAGCAGCAGTATTTGGACAAGGCAGGTGTTACCATTCTTACAGCTACAAAAGCAGGGCCCTTCAGGCTTGACAGCTCCCCACTACTGTTAAGGCCAGAGGACAAGTTCATAGAAACCTCTAAATTGGGCATTACAAGAATTAAAAACCCTCAGATGTGTGATTTTCCCCCTATGCCTATGCAGAAGAATCAAAGCCCAGACAACGACCATCAGAAACAGCAACCGCATTAAACAAGACTTCGTGAGGAATTTGTGAAGTAAAATTTTTCATCTTTTTTTTTTTTTTCTTTTTTCTTTTGGCAGTATACAAAGAGCCAAACCAAACCAAACCCCAACAGACTTATTTTGAGACCTGACTCTAAGATCTTAAAGTAAAATCAATTATTTTTTCCATTATCTTTTTTTTTCTTCTTTATTTTAATTTTGCAAGCAAAGGCCTGTAACGTTACACGAACAATCCCTTTTCGATGTGACATCACGTGGCTATGTGCTTCCCAGACTAATGCTCAGGAGCAACCACAGCTCAAACACCACCCCAGGGTTTTGTTGGGTTGGTTTGTTTTCAAAAACATTTTATATTCCTCTCCGGTAAGAAAACAACAACAACTTGCCTGGGGTCCTGTGATCAAAACCCCCAAAATTCTGCCAGTGACACAGGGCTCGGAGCCAGGTATTCATCTGATGGCTGTTCCTGTCTCTTCCCTCGTCACTCCCTGCAACTGGAAGGAAAGGAGAACACTACTTGTGTTCCTGATCCCTTCACCACTCCTCCCAAGACCCTGAAGTCTCTCTTGATTGCCCTTCGACTTCTGGTTACAACTTCATCGCTGCCTACCTGGAAAATCAATCCCGGATAATGTACAGGGTACTAACGGATAGGCACACCCTATGCCATCCCCCCCCCAAAATACTTATAGTCACGCGAATTGGTGGGGTGAATTTCTGTTAGGCCATGGTGCTGAATTTAAAGCAATCACTTAGACGTAAAATACAACTGTAACATGCAGAAAATGTTCACCTCACTCTACAATGTTCCAGTAATTTAACCTTTGAAGGACAAGGAAGAGATAAATCACCATTGTTCCACCAAGTGAAAATCCAATGACCTATTTTCTGATGATACAAGGTAAGCACCAGACTGCAGTACTGTAATTCTTAAAGTTACCTTTTCAGGGAAACGGTCAGTATTTCTCCGCCCTCACTGAAGAGGGTATTTCAAGCAAGAGTTCATGCAGACAGCTGCAGTGCACAACCATCTGCATCAACAACTCAGCAGCCTTTTGCCACCTTACCCACTGTTTTCTATCACCTAAAACTCTTAGCTGTCCCGCCCTTTTCACCAGCAGGGCGGGACTGCAACATTTCCTGACTGCAACAGATCCAAGACGTTCACAAAACGTACCTCCTCAGGGGACACCACGTGGGTGACTCTGACAGGAAAGGGATCTCCTGGACCAGGTAGAGGTGGCAACAGGTACGAAGGCAAACCAGGAACGTCTTCTTCGAGTAGCTCCTAGACCAAGAGAGGTTTTGGTCAGGCATCATGTTTAGTAACAAAATGGAAACTAGCTTTGGGATGATTCCTGGCACAAAGGAGTTATCTGAGAATGTAACCAGCATGTCCTTGATGAAAAAGATATTAATCAACATTTCCAACAAAAACTTAAGCTAAAAGATAACAGAAGAGAACTAGTTAATTAACACTTTTAAAATAGAAAGCATCTATCTTTGAAATGGTCCTAACACACTGACTTGCTAACTTGGCTGCTGTTAATTCAAAAGTGCACTGAATATGGCATTCCCTTTAAAGAGAGAAAATATTTAGAAAGAAAAATGAAGATAACAGCAATTTATTGGCACGGATTAACCCGAATGCCGTGCCCAAGGCTACTGCAGTTTGCCAGAGCAAGCTATCCTTTACGAGAAAGGCAAAGGATAATTTGACTCCTTAGCCGCCAGCATCATCCCACGTTCAAAACAGATCACAGACTTTGCAGGGTACAGATACCCATTGTCTGGGCAGCACAGCACGCTCCGGTCTGTCGTCTTCTAGACCCTCATATTGTACAGGTTCAGCTCTACGTGCCGTGCGCTCACTTGGCTCAGGACAAAATCAACCTTGGCACATTCCATTATGCCTTTAAAGTAAGGATGGATAGCACATAGCTCAGCTGGACCATAGCTCCGGGGTACAGCTCCTGTCCTCTCTCGTACTTTAATGTCATACGTAACAAAAGGCACAATTTCTCTGAAATAATTTTATTTTTTACACATCTACTTGAACAGTTTTCATTCTGCCCAAAACAAAAAGTGGAAGCAATCAGATACCGATAACTGCAAAATAAAACAGCTTAAAAACCCCAACAAACCCATCTTGATAAATACCGGTAAAGAAAGGACATCTAACTAGATCACAGACACACACAAAGTGCCAGATTTCTGCCAAACCACCAGGAATATTGTGACGGGCCACCTGACTGCACCTGGCTCTGAAGATTCCTCTGAAATTCCTGCTTGTTCCCAACAGAGCACTGCACATCGCCCAGCCGGGCACCTTGGTCACCTCTCGTGCGCGTCTTTGAAAGAAAAACTGCCCTCGCAGCTCTGCTGTTGTGTTACCAGCCCTTCCTCGCTGCCAGCAGGGTGCTTACTGCCAGATCTGCCACACCGGGGCGTGGACAGCCCAGTTGCAAACACTGACCCTAAAAAGGTGTCCTGCCAAGACCGCTCAAGGAGCTACCCATTTCAAACGGCTGTCCCTCTGCCTTTCCGCCTTTGTGCCTGTTCTTGAAACACCTGAAAAGGCCTCACATTCCTTAATGCATCTTTGAAGCCACAGCCAAACCCCTGAATGTTTAATAGATAATTCACACATCACCTAACACTGCACACTTAATAAGGCAACACAGGAGCGCTTTTCAGCACGAGGAATTCAATCCAAAGAAAGCAAAGGGCAGGCTGCAGGGCAGCGTGTCACCTCGTACCTCCTTCACCACACGCAAAGCTTTGGCCTTGAGCAGCCTACATGAGCCCAGCCAGTAGGCTGAGGCATTAAGGACGTCTTTAGGGTGAGGAAGATCGAAGTGACAGTCCGGCAAGTCTCAGATTCTGTACTTCCCCGACACGGACAGGGTACCGTAGACTTCCCTCTCCTGTTGACAAAAGGGAAGCAGAAAGGGCTTTCTACCCAGGTGTTTGCAGAACGCCTTTCCACTGGACTTGTTGCGAACATCAGCCACAGAACAGGTCTTCTTGGTGTCACAGATGGCGGGACCCACGACCCACACAGCTGGCCTTCAGCATACGGCCACAGTCACGTGACAGCCCCGTCCTTCATCCAGGCCTGGCCTGATAAATTTCTAACAAGGAAACAACAGCTCAGGGGATCGGGCAGGTCTTTCAGTCGTACAGATCACCGGTTCCAGAGGGAATTAACTGCCTGTGTAAAAGTGGGGAACAGGGACAGGAGGAATAAGCCTTCCTGCAAGCCGCAGGGCCCAACCACCTCGCAGTCCCAGGGCTGGGATCTGCAACGCTGCCAGCAGTGCTGCAACACCAACTGCAGCATCTGCTCTCCTACCATGGAAGCCCATGTGGAATCAGAGGAGAAGGAACCAGCCCTTCGCACGCTGCTGCTTCTGCCTAAAGGGTTCTCCCTCTGCCTGAGGAGACGCTGGTCCCTCCTAGAACGGCTGGTGGCTGAACAGCTCCTGGTGAGGCTGGAAGCGCTCAGACGACTACAAGTCAGTCCCATCACAAACGGCTGTGCGTCAAGTCTGTTCAGCACGGCCTTGGCTGTCATTCAGAAGGCAGGGGCTCACTGAATGAACGTGCCCAGGGTGTCAACAGCAGTTTGAAGCGCAGCTCTCCTCCGACCCGAGCTGACGGACTGTTCCAAAAGCCAGCATTGCCATTTCCAGGGGCAGATTACAAGGGACCAGGCTGGCCAAGGGCTCGCTCAGATCATGAGCTTAAAACCTGCAGACCTCAAGTACCTCCCTACGGAGGGGCTGACAGGCAGCGCGGTTAAATACAAAAACAGGCCGTAGGAGGAACTGGGGACTTATTTTGGCTCAGACGCTTGGAAAGGGTTTGTCGTCAACTGCTGTAGAAAAAGTAATTCTAGAAATGACGGTTAGTTAAACCTCAGCTCAGAACAAAGAGATTAAAACCTCGTCTGTCAAATGAAGCAAGGTCACAGTCCCCCAGGCCTGAATCTAGGAGCACAAGGCAGCACCTGTACCTACGCGTATGCACACGAAGACACGTTCACGTGCACACGTTCACCCAGAACGAGACGAGACTCACTGCCGTGAGCTCACCACGCCTGGGGTTCTGGGGTGCTCTCCAACACCCTACTGCCTGCCAGGGAATCTCCTGGCTAATGACTAAGCTGGGATGGTGCTACGGTAACAAAGACCAGCTCCTGAACTCGCCTGTCAGCTCAGCAGAAGCGCATCTCGCAGACAGGAACACACTCTGAAGCAAGACACCGGTGTAGCGGGCTCTGCATAAGCAGCTCATTACCACTGTTAACAGCACGACAACACTCCCAGAACAGACCACAGTCCTTACCAGGTTACCTACCCGAAAACACGCATGTGAAGCAAGGAAGTAAAGTTACTATAAAATAATAACATGGGTAATGGCTGTACTTTACATAGTAACGGTATCCTTCAGCCAACGCAGCGTAGCAGCTGGCTTGTGAGGATGGAGGGCTGCTGAGCCTCTCTGCAGCTAAACCCAGAGCTGATCGCGGCTGAACATTCTCAGAGCTGCAGGCTTCCCCCTTCTGCTGTTCCCGAGGCTCTGCTCCCAGAACCAGCTCGAGCTCTGGACGCCTTGCTCCTTTTCTGGTCCACAAATGAACACCTCCAACACTCATTTTCTTACACATTCTTCTGAACCGCTTATTTCTGGATCGGGTCTGCTTAATGCTACATGCCTTGCGGAGAGCATTCCGGGCTTTCCGAACGCTCCTTGCTTACAACCGCCTTACGCAGCTTGGTGGCTGTTTTCCAAATTTCATTTTTGTTCTAAGGGTACAATCCCATTTCAAGACAGTTTGCAGAAAGTCGCGTGTCACGTGCTGACTTTACCAAAACGCAACAAGAGACTGATTCACCATTGGGGTTTCACCGTTACTCAGTTCTAACGCACGCTGAGAGATTCTTCTAACTGCATCACTGCCATGCACGCCACGATTACATCAGCAGTGACAGCAGCGTCCTCTGAAGGGGAAAAAGATCCTCTGAAGCAGAGACGAGCAACTGAGCAGTCTTTTTAATGTCAGAGGGACAGCAGCAAGAGACACACCTACACACACAAAAAAGCTCACCAGCTTTGTTATGTCCTGACCCTCTTCAGCAACACAGAACTTCTGACGTGCCATGAAGGAAGAAAGCGACGTTCCACCAAAACACAGGCTGACGGACAATTTGCCCCACGGGTTATCTGGTAATTCCTACTTACACAGGACAAAATAAGATTAGAACAGGCACAGTGTGACTGAGGTTTTAGAAACAGCGACCCGGAAGTTCCAACCTGTCAGTCCTACGTGCGCCCCACTCATTCGCCAACAGGACGAAACCCCCAAGGATGGTCGTTAACGTCAGGTAACGACATAAATGGGAACGTGCCCATCCCTGGAACGGCAGCCCCGACCACTCGGTCCAACACCGAAACACCATCCCACGTTCGCTCACTCAGCGATAAACCCTTCTCTTCCACAATATACCATTAGAAATTAAATTATCTGAAATTGCAGGTTTTCAGACAATACAGATTATCTGTTTCCCTGTAGTGTCATACATTAATTTAAGCATGTCCATACTCGATTACGCCCAATTTTAATAACTTAAAATTGAATTGACAAGAATTTATGCTGTTGGTAGGTAGGTTGCTTGTCAGAACGACAACACAGAATACAAACAGCACCAAAAAGCATTTTTGACCTCTAAAGGACGCATTTCGGGCCTGAAAATTATAACAAAGGTAAAGTCACAGGAGAAAACTTTAGTTTGGGATTTTGATCTTTCTACGCAACATATTTACTGCTGTACTCCTTCACCTATTATTCCTGATGCAAGTTAAAAGGAAATTAAAGCAAGATAACAGAAAGTAAGCCTCATTCCACACCCGTGAATACATTAAGCTACCTGAACATGGATTTCAACCTCCTCCTGTGTAAGTAGTTCTTGAAGGCAATCCACTGCACCTTGCTGCCAAAAACTGCCGATCTGTTGGGTGAAAGCAAGAAAATTGCCACACGTTAAGACGCTGACACTAAGCCCCACACCATCCTCAACACAGGGGCATGAAAATAGGCGACTATCATTGAAAAACTTGGTTGAAAACACCCATCACTGGGTTGAGTTGTCTACAACAGTTTAAACGTTACCTGCTCTTTGGGACACTAAAACTTTCCGTGTGACAAAGCCCACCAGCCAGTTCAGACGCTGAAGTGGCTTAGAAAGAATCGCTGCTTGCCAAGGCTGACCTTTACCCCAGGCATAACAAGGTCTGTGCGCACAATCACCCAAAGCAGAACCCAAAGACACAGAATTACACTCGGAGATAACAGACAACAGGAAACACAGGACACTTTAAAGACTTCTGTGTTTCCCTGCAATATCTGTCTGCGTCCCAACCCGCAGGCCGATAAGCCTGTCTGTCTGAATCTATCCTTTGAACTGCTCCCAGCAATAAAAAGGTTTTCTTTAAGAACAAGTTCAAAAGTGACCCAGTCGTTTCAGTAATTCACTTTACTAAATGCACCATTCAAATGGGACTAAGGTGTGATGACACCCGAGAACGTTGTTTACATACCAATTACCGACTAACAAAACCCCTAAACCACTCACTCCCATGAGCTGAGCAGCGGTAACAGAGGGTTTCCCTCACAGCTACCTGCAGAATGACAGAAACGCTTTTGCAGGACTTGAAGACTGACAATTTTCTGGCTATTTTGCATTAAGAAATCCAGGCCCCCCTTCTTCTCGCTGCTACTGCAAAACAAACTACCACTCCTGAGTATCATCCTGCCAACTACCGCCGCGTCCCCTCTCACAAAGATTTAATTCCAAGGACAGCTGCTTCTGAAGCACGGTCACTTCATAAAGTAATCCAGCAGCTCCTGGTAAAAGCCTGCCTTGCTGAAACCATCCTCCAGCTGTTCTCCCCATCCTCGCAGGCAAGAAAACATGCCAGCAACTAGCCTCAACCTTGGTGGGACTCAACAGCGTACCAGTTTGAGTAACTACCAGCTAAAACCTCTTCCAATTCACCGTTGCTCACCGGTACTGTCTTGTGGAGCTCACAGGGTATGCAAAACGCAGGAACACCAGCATACAGCGCGGCTGGATACAGAAGACACGGAATAACCCTCTCCATGTAACCATGGTCTATGTACTGTACCTATAGGAAAAGAAAAGCTTTCCTGAAATAATTCAGTCAAGTTTACTCAGAGAACGCGTTCATTGACAGCATTCACTTCTCTGGGGGAAAAAATAACGGTCTGCTGAGAGCAGGTGATGTGATGAGGTGGAAATGAAGGAAAGGATTAAAAAACCGCTATGGCAGGTCAGAAGTTCGCTTTCCAAACTTGTCTTGCAAGAGACCCCACGTGTTGTGCAATAACCCACAGCAGTTTAGAAGTGAAAGACATAAAGAATGCGTGAACCAGGCTGGAGTCAGACTTGCAAATCTACGTTGAAAGAGGGCAAGCAGACTCAGGAGTTTAGGTAGGATTAACTGCTCATTCGAAAAAGGAGCTCTGTACCTGTGCAGCAGAAAGCATTCAAAACACACAGCCAGCCCCGACTCTCTGGGTGGGGGGAAGCTAAACCCAAGTATTTTCAAAGCGTTCCACACATGGTAACAACAACAGCAAAAGAAGAAAAAACCTGCAAGGGATTACTTACAGGGGATCAAGGGGAGCTTTTTACTTAAGAACATTTATCATCACCAGGAAAACTACGGGAAAGATTGTGACAACTGAGATAGGTACGTAGAATTCATCTTTAACAGAAACGTTAACATCCGGACAGTTACCACACTTTTAAGCAGAATGAGCATCTGGAAAGTCAGGTCAGCTGAATGAAAAAAAGGTGTGATCATAAACTGACGGTAGACGACTGGATTATTTGCCTTTTTTTTTTTTTTTTAACATACACGTGCGCCTGTTCATACGCACATGCCCCCTCCCCCCATATAATCAAACTTACCTGGAGATAGGCACTGCTGAGTCCTACAACTCTACCTCGATACCACATGGCATCTGGTCCTCTTACAACACAAGCTTCTCCCTTTGCCCAGCAGTAGGGTTGCAGAAGACCAAGGCACTGGAAGTTACTTTGTATGTCAGTCATCAATTGGTTTAGTGCCGTTTCTGGGGGTGGGGGGAGGAATAAAAAAAATCAATTCAAAATAGTCTATAATATAGTAGTGCAAATGATTTCAATCACCAAATCCCAGCAGATTCAGGTGAAGACCTGTATAAACAGAAACCACACGTGCTGCTCCAAAGAATATTTTCCAACACTGACACAATCTGTATGTTCGACGTCCAGCATATGCAAACACGCTACTGCTCAAAACAAAAAGCAAACTGCATTTCCAATTGGGAAGCCATTAGTATTTCTGGACTCTCATCTCAGAGAAGGAGAGTCTGTAAATTTTGCAATCGACACCTTGACAGCACTAGTACAAGAGCCTCTCCATGAGCAATGCAACAGATTGCCAGAGACAGCAGCAGAACACCATGAACCACCACCAAACACACGTCCAGACGACCCTCTGGAAACCGGGAAACTGGGTACTGAGCTCACGCAGAAAGGGGAAAGTCCAGCAGTAGCTGAGAACCAGGCTAACTCCCAAGCATCTTTAGGCCTGCACCTTCCTCAACAGCGGCAAAACCTACCACCAGCTCTGCGTTCCAAAGCCAAGCACTCGTGGCTGCACCCCAGACTGCCCAGAGAAACACTGTCAAACACATTTGACATTTTTGTCTGCTGCCTGAGCAGCAGTTGCTGATCCTGGGAAGGGAATGCCAGGCCTGTGAGGTCATTGTGCCCCGGACAGAGCAAGGACGAGAGCTGAGCAACTTGTTCATCTGGCAGAAAACAGCAAAAGGATAAGAGATGCTGGTATCTGCTTCTCCCTTCTAGAAACCTTGTGGGGGGAGATGACAGCCAAAGGAGGGAGCCTTGCCAGAGGCAAGAGGGCTCTGTTTTGTCTCACGAGTGCTGTGCTGTTCTCCGGTGCCAGGGACGAGCCTGAGAACCGTAATCAAGAAGGATCGATCAGCATCGATGGAGCCAAGAAGAGGCGGAGATACAGAGGAGGAGCAAGGGCTGCTGCTGGGCATAAAAAAGGGCTCCTCAGCACCCGAACTTTGGAAGCTCCCCCCATCAAGGGTCATGACGATCGTTAGGACCGGCAGGATGCTGCCTGGACCTGGGACCATAGGGACGCCTTGGACCCGTGGTGGTAGCTATCCATCTCTGTCCTCTTTTCACTTTACTTTCTCCTTTCCTTTCACCCTCTTTCCCTATCGCACACTACTTTATGGGCAAACAATAAAGTATGCTGGTGACTGGCTAATTATTTGAAAGAGCTCCAGGCCATATTTATTACTTCCTTACCAAGCAGCCAGCAGACACCTCATATAAAACGAGAACAACAGAAAGCAGGTCAGGGAGTTTCATCTCCCGAACCAGGACTCTTTGTCTGGGAAAACATTCTGCTCTACAGGCAGACGAAGAATGACGTGTTACACACAGATAATTACTGTTTGATCCCCAAACTGCACAAGTAAAACACAGTTGAATTATTGATGAAATGAGCCTTCAGTGTACATGAAAGCATAAAGCGTAAATATTGCCTGAACTGCCAGAAGTTCAGCTGTCTGAGAAATATCAAAAAACATGGGGAAATGGGAGACTGAACCCCCCCCCCTTCTGTCTGCTCGTAATGCAGCAAAAGAGAAACCACAAGATCGAGTTGATGTTCAGCTGCTCGGCCAACAGGAAGGGAAAGTGCCTGTCACAGAGCCCTGATAGCGTCACCTTGACAAAAGATACTCCACTGGGTGACACTGGGGTATCATCTCTAATCTGGTACAGTCAGTCAAGAAGGGCTCTGAGAGATGCACGGCCAGATTGGAATGCATCCTGTCTGATAAAGAGGAAAATGAAATATGAAGACAATTCTTTCATTTACAGCCCGAGCAAGGAAACCCACCAACTCACATTAAATGCTGGTAACACTACCAAGGATACAGTCACAATTATAATCTCAGCTATAAACAAACATACTCTCATTCAAAATTTCTTAGCGACGTACAATTACAAATAACACGTTATAATGACCCATGAGATTTCCAATCAACAGAATCGCTGTTAAGCTCCATAAGAGAGGCCACACAGAGTAACTCATTGCATCTTTCCATTTTGCATAGTTAAGACCAGAATGAACTACAACTGTTAAAAGAGAACAACAATCATTTATTAACATACAGCCGAATAATACCAGTCCAGTGTTGAAAACAGGGAGTACATTTATGTGACATTCTAAGTTATTCTGAAGCAACAGGGAAAACCGGCCTCACCACAAGAATGGGACAGCTGTACACACATGGACATACAGAGTTGATTTTTTTTTTTAACAGAACAGAGTCTAATTCTGTGTTTAATTAAAAATACCTATTGATGTGCATAGGTATATGTGTGTGCATGCACACACCCACAGGGTAGACTTTTATCATCTCTATTCTGTAGCAGAAAATGGTGCTATTCACACCTGCCCCTGGTTTCCAATGACACCCAAGGGTTCTCAGTACCTCTGAAAAGATGCTAAAGTCTCCAGGGTATTCAAGTTTGTGAGAAAAGATGAACCACTTACTTCCCTAAGCTTTCAACCTGTCCCAGGCAGGCTGAAAACCAGTAGCTGTGCGCTATCCCACTGGAGGGCTCTAATGGCTGGAAGGCTCACACGAGAACAGCACTGCCGCAGGAGCGGGATTCTGGCTCCGGTACTGAGGGAGCACGTTGCAGGGCTTTCCCTTGAGCTCGCTGCTGGATGCTGGGTGTCCCAGGAACACAATTCGTTGGCTTTGCAATACGCAGCACCACGGACTCCACACGATACTGCACAACAGGTTGGATACAGTCACTGTAATTTCAGAAATGCAGAGTAAACACGGCTGTATCCAACTGTGCGAGTACACACTCACATTTCCTGAACTTAAAGTACGGACAACCAGTTTTCCAAAATAAACAGCCAGACTCTCACTTTTAAGGTACATTTTCTATCACATACAGTGGATCTTTTCCATGTGTTTCCTCATCATTTAGCCCTAATAACTGAAAATGAAGCACTTCTAATTTTTACCTATGGAAAAATAAACACCCAACAGGCTGCAACAACATGTGCGGATGGCCATGCTGCAGTCAGGGAACAAGCGTTTACTAAACTGTATTTTTGCTGGACTTGCAGAACACTGAAGAAAACACAGTATAACATGCAGCTGGTGAGCATTTTCCCGGTCATCATTCCAGGAATGAGGCACTGCATTATTATTTCAACATCTGGGAAAACAGAGAAATGACACGGGAGCTGTGTCAGCTGGTAATTGTGCCTCCAAGCTTTTAACCGTGAGGAGTAACTAGAACGTGCTTTGCAGCAAGAGAACTAAGGGGAGAATCCAAGTTAGCCCAGTTCAAAAGTCTGCTGCTTTGCTCTGGGTATCGTGCTTTCTGCCTGAGGATGCCACAAGTAGTACAGGAAGCATAAAACCCCAAAAGTTTAAGAACTGTCACCTTGTTCGAGACATCACAAAATGTTGCATGTGGAGGTAGCAACATGAGAAAAAGCCAGCCCTATTTATTTATTACTCAATGCTTTAGTAAGGCTTTAAAAGCACTGATAGCCAGGTATTCACTGTGTCCATTCACAATAAAAAACAAAATAGCTGAAAATCACACACATGGGTGGCAAAGGACTGAAAATCCCAAAATATCAAAGAACAGCCCCATGTAATCCTGGTTCTTTTCTTTGTAAGCAACTCAATCACGGCTCCAAAGCCCTCTGCCTGACGCACTACACATTCAAGTATTGTACTGAATGGCTTCGGTCTAATTTCTTTAACTCTGACGTTATCAATGAACTCAGAGAACCAGCAGCTTTAACCAGACCCTGCTACCTCACAAACAGGTTGGGGTTTGAAAGTGTAGCTCTGCAGCAGCATGAGCTGCTGCTGCTGCCTTGCACTAAGCTGTGTCCAGTGCTGAGCTCAGGTGTGTGATGAGGTGCTCAGGGACTGGATCTGGCAAGAGCGAGGGGTTTGGGTTGGTTTTGTTTTCTTTTTTCTAGTGTTCAGCAAGTTCTTCAGTCATCTGACTAATAATCCCTAGGTCTATGACCATCTCCCTCTTAGATTTGTTTAGTCTACTATGGAATATTCAAGATAGCTTAATAAAATAAAAGCAAAAAAACACCTTTAAAAAAGGTCTTGTAAAACTTTCAACACTGAGGAAGAGCTGAAAACTTGGTTTTAGTTTTGATTCCATTAATTTCTACTACGTGGAAATGACTCAGGTATTCCTTCTTGTCATTGAAGACAACAGAATGAGTTAAAAAATTTCAACAAAACAAGGAACAAAATCTGAAATACAAACTAGTTGGATAAACCTCTTTTAATGCAGGTTTATTAAATGCAGTTCTTCTGTCACAGAACAGATTGACAGAACAGTCGAGGTTGGAAGGAGCTTCTGGAGACCATCTAGTCCAACCTCCCTGCTCAAAGCCTATGACCTCGTCTAGTCTTTCAGTTGGCTTTGGATTTTTTTAATTTGACTCCAGTTTCTACACAAAGGTATGTTTCACAAATTCATTTTCACAAACGTATGATTTTTGTGTATAGGAACTGATGTGTTTTGCTAACCCGTTGGAGCACGGGTGGAAGGAGCCATCCCCCGTGCTGCCCGGCACCGTAATACAGAATCCCCGCTTAATAACACTGAGTTGTCAGTGAGTTTCCTTTGAGTCAGTTACAGCACTGCTTCAGCAAATGCTTCCCAGGCTCTGGAGGCGAAGTGGCCTCACGAAAAACTCAGTTTGGGTAAACATCAAGATTTTAACTATGCAGAGGCAAATTAAGCTTCAAAACACACATTTAAAGAGATATACAGACGCACAAGTCAGCAGAGCGTGTGATTCTGTGATTTTTCTGAACACAAATGGCACTAAACACATGACTAAAACTTTCTTAAAACATATACTTAAACCAAAAAATGGCCCAAGTTTCAGATGTTCAAATGCCTACAACTTCTACAGCCTAAACTTAAGAACATAATAGGTGTAGAACAAGGCTTGAATTTTCCAAATTTGCCAGAAGTAGGGAGGTACTGAGAAGCTACTACAAGCTGTCTTAAAACAAGAATTTTCACCATAGTGAAAAAAACCCCACTGAAACTCAAAATCCAAACCAGTTTGGGTTTTTTTTATGGGGTTTTTTTGGTTGGTTGGTTGGTTTTGGTTGTGGTTTTTGGGTTTGGTTCATTTGTTGGCTGCATTCTTAAATGACAATCAAGTTGTGGACATCAATACCAAGTACAAAAAAAACCCCGCAAACCACCCCCTCTCCCCACTCCCTCTCCCATAAGTAGAAGTAGGATGAGTTGCCTCCTCTTGTTGTCCCACAAATCCAACTCTTCTGCAATCCTTTCCTCCCTATATCTAAAGTATAAAACGAGCTCGATCTTGTTTAAAAAGCAGTGACCATCAAGACAGAACACAAAGGCTTACAGCACCGTCAAGACTCAATGGTTGAAACCGTTTCCTCAGTTGCAAGTCGTGCCATCCCCTTACCACTATGTACCTCCCAGAAACAGTACTTTCCCCTTCTCTCACAGAGGAAAATAAATTCTAGATTGGAAGGTAAAAAAGAACGGGGGGCGGGGGGGGTGTTTGAAGCGGGTAAGCAGAAGCCTCAGCTCTGACCACGGAGGCGAACATGAGGTTTATCACTCACGACGCTGCTCCTGGATCCCACGCTGCCACCGGGAAGGCGAACTCACCCGGGAAAGTCGAGTTTCAGATTGATTTCTGCGCGAGGGAAGGAACCGCAGGGAGATCCTGCCTACGTCAGCTCCCCAGCCACATCCCCCACGGCGCCACACGAGCCTCCCCAGCTCGCGCGCTCCGTTTGGAGATGAAAAACAGCTAAAAAGGAGCTACAAGGCGCTGGCCCAAGGGCACCTCCTACCTGCCAGCTCTGCAGCCTCGTCAGAGGGGGGGGTCAGGCCCCAAGCCCCGGCGGTGGCCGATGACCCTGTGCCCGATCGCGGCTTTGTCTCGGAGCCGCGCGTGCCTCCCGCCCGCCGCCCCGCGAGCGCGTTCATCGCCGCAGCGGGGACCGAAGGCGGAAGCAACCGGCGGGACGCTCGCAGCCCCGGGACCGTTGTCCCGCAGGCGCCGGCACGGCGGGAGACGCGGCCCGGACGCGCCCGCCCTCCCCCGGGCAGCAGAGGGGCCGCCCCGGCCCCGACCCCCGACCCCCCCCCCGCCCCGGGCCGCCCTCCCCGCGCCGCGCCGGCGCCTGCGCTCTTGCGCCGCTCGCACTTGCGGTGAGAGCCCGGGGGAAGAGGCGCTGCCGGGGCCGCCTCGCCGTCCGGCGGCGGGGCCGGCGCTGCGGCTGCCGCGACACCAGCCCCAGCCCGGGCCGAGGGAGCTGCAGCCCCGCGGCCGGGAGGCCTCTCCCGGCGGGAGCGCCGCTGCGGGGCCCCGGAGGGGAGCGAGGTAACGCGGCGTCCGCCCGCGGGGCCTCCGGTCCCGCTCTCTGCGTCCCTGCCGCCGGGCCCGCTCCCCTTCCCTGGCCGCCCCGTGCCTTCGGAGAGCCGCCTGCCGGGGACGGCCGCGGCGGGGTGGAGGTGAGAGGGTTTCATCTCGGCGCTGCCGGGGGGGGAGGCAGGGAGGGAGGGAGGGAGGGAAGTGCTTGACGGCCCTTGCCGTAACTGCAGACCGTGGGGGCTGGGAGCTGAACTGGGAAGCTGCAGCTTTCGGGACTTGTCACCTTGGCCGTGACGCCGTACTCGAGGTCACCTCGCCGGGAAGCGAGGGAGGGCAGAGCTGAATCGTTGGACTCGGAGATGCGGTTGTGTTTAACTGAAGCAAAATGACAATCAATGCCCCTGGTTGTGCTTTCTTACAGCACACAGTGGGTTTTCCTTAGGAGAACCCTTGCTGTTGAAAGCTGTGGGAACGGAGCCGATAGTTTTGCATTCAGGTGGCCTCTTAAGTGGCAAATAAATATGTTCCATGGGAAGATAATGTTCTAGCTTTTGGCTTTGTAGGTGAGGTAAAAATTTCAGCTGTTGAGCTGCAGCAGGCACAGTTCTCTGTAGCTTCAGTAATGCCAGTGTCAGTAACCCTTGCTGCTTGTCGGTGTGGGTTTTGAGGGGAGATGGTATTTTACTTGGTATGAAGGACTCAACACTGTTTTACTGTCTGCAGTCCCAATTTGATGCTCTGTTGACCATTCGCAGTGTGTTCAGAAGCGTTCTTAGCCTCACCTTCCTTCAGAGAAGTCCTCTCTGATGTCTCTGGTGTACCTACTGTTCTACGGTTTCCCAAACCTCAACCCAAATCAAAAGGCAGTACCTAGGAATCGTTCCCTTTTGGGTGGAGTTTCTAAACAGTTTTGTGTAGGTGCCTCCAGCAAAGAAGATAAAAATAGCCATTTCAGTTTCTAGGTGCTTTGTCTGAAGTTTCTGCAAAGCTTTAAGCTCGCTCACATCAATCCGTGAGGCTTTAGAATTATCTCTTGTTTTATTTTGTTTTGTGGTTTTGTTTGGATTTTTTTAAACACAACTTTTCCTGTGTCCCTTGAAACAACTCTCCTGGTAGAGGTGGAGGGAGAAGGACTGGGAAGAGTCATGGCTCAGGGGTGACGTAGCCAGGCACGCTGCTGGATGCAAACTCTAACGGACTGAGGCCCATGGACTGCAATTAGACAGCCCAAACTGCTACAGCCCCCAAAGGTGTTCCTCGTGCTTCTGAGTGTGGCTGTGCTCGAGGCAGGAGTGTTCGGCCTTCCTGTGAACCACCAGTTGAGCCCTGTGTTTGAGGGTGCTGTAACACTGGGTAGTATGATGACTTGGGGAACTTTTCTGCCCAGTTAGAATCCAACAACTTTGCAAAGGCAGTAACTTTTGTAATTACGTCTTTTTTTACGAGGTGCTTGGTGGACGAGGAGAAGCTGAGCCTGGAGAGCTGTGGCTGAGCAACCCCAGGGCGATGCTTACGGACTGGTCCCACATGTGGGATTGGAGAGACGGGAGCAGGTCAGTTAACAAACACCTCCATCTCGGGGGGACGTGAAACGAGCTTTTTTGGCAATGAAGGGGGAGGGAAATGGCTAGCTTCATCTAGCTAGAGACAGGCTGATTCAAAGTGTGAAAGTCTCCTTGAAAACAAAGAACCCTGAAGTAGTGGAGAACTTGCTGTGCTTCAGAAGTTTTGGTTAAAATTTAGGCACTCACGAATAAGAACCTCTAAATACCTGTAGCCTGTGCACGTAAATACAACGTAGGCAGAGAAGTTTCTTGGAAAAGCTTTACACCTCTACCGTGCTTTACCAGTTCAGCAGTGTCAGCAACTGGGGATTTTAAAAGCTCTGGTTCTCAGATCAGAGTTCACGGTACAGGTTTCTAGGTGTGCGCTGTGTGTTTTATTCTGGCAGAAGAACAGGCCTGTATGCTGTGACCCCTGCGGTACCTTGTGGGTGTAGCTATCAGTACACCTTCAAGGTGAAAAGTGTGTATATGTCCAGAGAACCCAGTTATTTCCAGGCCCACCCAGTTTCCTGGAGGATGGTGAGGACTGTGCAAGGACTGAGCTGTGAACGGAAGGAGTTTGCCATCAGCTGAAGTAAAGGTCTGCAGGGTTGTTTTGTGATTAGGAAAGATAATTGGCTGCTGGTCTTCCAGTTCCTCGAGCCCCTTGCTTCTGTCAGGAAAAAGGGCAGCTGTCTGGTACAAGACCAGTTGTGCTGGTGGGTTGCTGGGGAGGTGTTCAAACCAGGGCTCGCTTGCCAAGGGCAGCATCAGGTGGTGAAGAGGGAGACCCCCGAGTCCGAGTTGCCAGGGCCAGGAGCAGCAGTCGGTCTCTGCCCAGACTTTTGGAATGCTGTGGGGACAGGTTTGCTCGTGCCAGGCTGGGGTCTGTTGGGATACAGCCTACGCTCAGCCACGGGGAGTGGAATTTCGGGGTGGGATTACTGTGCAGCACAGGGGGGCACAAATTCCTGTGTTTTCATCTCCCCCTTTAGCGTAAGACTTAAGTTTTTATACGGTGCTGACTCAGCAGCCTATTTCAGCAGCTTAGAATTAGGAAAGGTTGTTTCACAATTAAAGCTACTGAATTTCGTGCTGCTAGTCAGAAGCTGGAGGTGTGAAGTAATTCGAATTCAGATGTTTCATGTGGCTGTAAATGATTCCTGGGTTGTCACCTGGGGGGTCAGTCTGTGGGCGCGGGGGTGGAGGCGGCACAGCAGGAGGTGTGTTCCTGCGGGGCGGGTGGCGAAGGGGTGAGCGTGCGAGGGGAGACCTCTGGGCGTAGTCACAAGGGAGACTTGTGCAGGACGTGCAAAGTGGGGGGTTTATGGTGGTCCTACGCTAGCGTGGTACAAACTGCCTACAACGGCGGGCACTGGTGCTGCGCTGCAGAAGGGAACGTCCTAACCCCTGGCCTGTGTTGCCCCCGAGACTTCCTCATGTCACATCCCACTTCTTCGTTGCCCCTTCCCCATGGGCTCAGGGTTACAGTCTTCCCGTGTCTCAAGTGTGTTTCTGACCGTCAGAACAAATTTCTAATGAGTTTAATATTTAGGAAAATGAATGTAATACTTATTGTAGTTTACTCATGCATTAATTACCGAGTTGGAAAAAAAGCCGTGTTCTTTGAGGTGTGAGCCATGTTCAGCGTCCTTGTTGTGATCCATTTTATACTCATGTTGTGTAATGCTGACCTTGGGGATGAAGGTATTTCTACGTGTTTTATTGACTTACATCTTGAAAGTGAGGTGTTGATATGTACATTAGATGTTAGGCAAGACAAAAACATAATAAAAAAGCACAGTAATGGTATCTTTCCTCTCACCCAGTTATTATGGTAGAGCAAGTTTTTTTTGTTGGGGCTTTTGTTGTTGTTGGTGGTGGGTTGGGTTTTTTTGTATTTAGAATGGTCTGTCTGTTCCTGTTTAGACACAGAGGCATGTGAGATGTTAAAGCTGTTGTGACCTGATTTATCTACAGCTCCAAATTAAGTGGATGAGTGGGTTAATTGATACAATATTGAAACAGAGGAACCTATTTTATTGTAGTTCTGATTTTGCATACATACGAGATATGATGTAATAATATTTATGCAATGCATGAGTAACTATTCATTATTAAAAACTGTAGAGCCTGAGGTGGTCTGGCAGGTATCAGGCTTTCTGTGTGTGAGGTTAACTCCTTCAGGCTCATTTTCTTTTAAGAAAATGTTTAGGCTCTGCCATATCACGAATGCGGCATCACAAAGTAAACAGTGAAGTAGTTTAGTTGTCCAGCTGTTAGAAACACAGTAGGAAATCCCTGGCTTCTCAAGCCGTAAACTGTGATATGAGTTTGCATAATACAGGCGTTTCTAATTTGTCTTGGTTAGAGAAGGCACTTCACTATAGTCTGCAAAGGAAGTGTGATTTGGCCATTTTCTATCTGTTTCCATGTGAAACTTTGTAATGGCTTTTTTTACTTTCTATACCTTTAGTGATGATTGCTAATAAGCTTCAAGAACTTCTTATTACATCTGTGGTGTTTTTTTTTTTTTTTTTAAAAAAAAGGAGATAAATGTAATTCTGTCTCTTTTCAGAGGTGTTGGACCCACGCAGTCATTGTCAGAAGTCCTGTAGGTGACTTCAGAGAGGCACCTATCCAATTATTTGCTTGAGAGTTGAAATACAGAATGAAATCAAGTGTAATCGCCTGTGTCCACACTGACATTTTCTTTGAGGAGAAAGAAATAGCAGAAACAACTTCTAACCTGCTGTACAAGAGAGCGGAGTGTCCTTCCTGTTTGGCTCGCAGGCAGCGCGATGCTTGTCTTCCCTGGAGTTGGTAGGGATCAGAACGCCCCTTTCTCACGGGGTCTGACGTGCGTGTCTTGCCTGCAGGAAGGCGCTCAGCTGCCGGGCTGCCTGCCTGCCAGCCACCCACCCTGCCTGTACAGGCTGCTGCTCCTGTGGCGTGGGGAGCTCTGCACCAGCCTCCGTCTGTGTCAGGCTGGGTGTCCAGGCTGGGCAGCTGCTGGGGAGTCAGGGTCAGCCCAGGCTCCTCGTTCCACCTGCGCAGTGAAGGGGCGGATGGGCACGTGGAAGCGGCTGATGCGGATGTTCAGAAGCCGAACGTCCAGCAGCGCTGCAGCTCGTGGCTAGTGCCAGCTGTGGGCGCTGGCTCTGAAGCTGCCTACCTAGTCTTTCTGCCTCTTCTTCTGGAGGGGTTGTGCTCAGCGAGGTGTATGAACAAGGCCTGCCAGTGTTCTTCTCTCTGAGGGCTTTTGTGTGCTCCTGTGCTCAGCCATCGGTTTGTAAAGGTTTGCTGGTACAATCTAGGAAGTTAAAGTGGTTTGTGCTGTGGTGGTTGGGGGAAGTGAAACCCTGACTTTTAATTGAAAATGGTGGAAGGATCAGCTCCTCGAATGGACTGTGCTGGCACTAAGGTTTGACAACTTCTGTAGGTCTTCTGAAGGAGAAATCTCGTTGCATTTGGCAAGACTATGGGCATCCTCTCTTGATGTCCTGCATCTTTACGTAGTAAGAGCTTGAAAGGCAAGGCATCAAACTTTTGTTTGAACCCAAAAATCCGCCTACGATTTTCTGTTGTTCTGTAAAATACAGAGAGTAAAATTTTGACTACAGTAGCAAAGTGAAGTGAAGCACCACTAGAATTCATGTTTGAATGCATCTTAGCTGGTTGAGCCGTTTTATTCCATTTTAGCCCTTCGGTGCTTGGAGCAGACTGGCTTGTCTGTTGACACAGTGACTTGGACAAAAGTGTAATTTCAGAAATGCTGTAACGCTGCCGTAGTGGTAATACAATGAAAGCAGAGTTAAATTCATGCTTTGAGGTGCAAGGTTGTCGGTATTATTTGATGCGGTAGTCTTTGTATCTCTAAAGGAGTCTCACAATGTTGCTGCTTATATATAGAAACAATAGCTTGTAATTCACTAGGCAATGCTGAACTGTGAAACAAAATTTTGTTACCTTCTAAGGCAGTATTTCCTTTCAACACACAAAAAAACCCCTTTGAGAAATTGCAAGGCCTGTTTATTAGAGAAAAATCATAATGAAAATGGGGTTTTCTGTTTACATACGGCCTTTTGTTTAGTTGGTGATTCTTGAATTGTTCTTGTTGCTAACTTGGGGTGTATGGAGGTATCAAAGTTTTGATTTATTTCCTACCAGCTCTTGGCCATTTCAAGCTCTTGAGTCTTTCCTCAAGATTTCCGTGACTGCTTCAAAATGAGTATGTGACTGTTCAGTTGGGCGTTTCTGTCAGGTGCTTATTCAGCTGCAGGAAGACAGAACCAAGCTGTAAATCCAGCCGTAAAGAAATCAGAGGGAGACTAGATGTCATGTTAGGGGAGACATTAACAAACGAGCCGACGTTGCTAAATTACTGCTTTGCTTAACAAGCCTGAGTGCAAAGCAGCTGAGGACACTGAGAGGAAACAGCATACAAGATACCTGTTGGTGTGTGTTGAGTGTTGTAAAACAGATAGGTGAAGTGTTTTTAAAAATCAGAATTCTGATTTGAGGCTGCCACGTGACAAATTTTACAGAAATAGGTACACATTTTAAAATTGCATTTGAAGGGTGTTAGCCTGAGAAATGTGTGTTCAGTTGACAGGAGGGCCTTTGGAGAAGGCAGATTGGGAATTTACCTAAGAGAAAGCAACGTGTAATTTGAGGAATATTATAACTGCTGTCCTTAACTGCCACCTTATGTATTTGTTTCTTTTTGAAGGGTTTTGTGTTTTACATTATGAAATCACTGATCCAAGAATGAATCTTACTTCAGGGCAGCACAAACACTCAGCCAAAGAGGAGGATGTTCTGAAGTCACTCTTGTGTGCTTTTGATGGCGAGTTTTTCTGAGGCTAGGTGTGATTCAGAGTAGGGGTTTGCAGTCAGCAAAATCTGAATGCATTTCAGGTAGGGGTCTAAGTTTGGTGGCTTCTCCTTGGTTTTCTGAGAGGGGAAAAAAGCAGAGGCAAGTGCTCCAGCTCTAATCCGGCTCCCTTCTAGCAGCAGTAGCTCTGGTCTGGCTCAGTGAGGGGGCCTGCTTCTCTTCTTTCCTCTGTTCTTCCCTTCCCTCCCCTGGCTGGGCTGTGTATCTGATGCCATCCAAGTGTCTGTCTCTCCTCCACTGCTGCTCACTTGAGAAGGAATGAGCTCATGGCAGGAACTCGCTGCTTTCTACACTCAGCGCGGGATTAACTTTTCATTTCCCACAGTGCTCCTGCCCCGTAGCCTCCTTGGTTCACTGTCCCAGTGCTCACGGCCCGGCATCGTTCCAGTTGCCGTCACTTCCCGTGTTCCGTTTTTCAGAAGTGGGCACTTCTTGTCCACAGCCTTCCGGTCCCTTCTGTGGTTTCATAGGGAGGGGCTGAGGCTGCAAAGCGGATACAGCCATTGTGGTGCGGCTTATGCCTCTGCCTTCCTTTCTCACACCCTCTCCCAAACTACCCCAGCGTCCAGCTCCGGACAGGGGGTTATTCTGCGGGCTGCAGCGTGGCCTCGCAGATTGTCGGCATCGTACAGTGTAGCTCCGCTTCCAGCACACCATTTCTGCGCCTCGCACGGGCAGGCTTCTCGTGCTTCTGAAGAGCTCTTTGGAAAATAGCCTCCTGTCCTTTTGTTTCTCTTTTTTCTCCAGAGGTTTATAGCTTCTGTGAGCTGTGAATAGGGCTGGAGTAGGACTGAGGAATTGGAGACCGTGTAGTTATTCTGAGATTGTTTTCAGTGTTGGAATTTTGTCAGTGATGAGATGGGAGGT
The DNA here is from genome assembly GCF_034619465.1 of Leptosomus discolor. Classification (NCBI taxonomy): domain Eukaryota; kingdom Metazoa; phylum Chordata; class Aves; order Leptosomiformes; family Leptosomidae; genus Leptosomus; species Leptosomus discolor. Next base: position 453,906 of record NW_028237973.1, on the reverse strand, counting down.
CATTAGCCTCTACCTTCCCTGGTTCTTAAAAGGATGTGTTGTCTGGTGCGTCGTGGGGGTGTTTTTTGGAGAACCTTCTCCTTTTTTGAGGCGTTTATTCCATACTTTGTATAGATTGCCTGCTGAGTTGTTTGAGCAATGAGAGGCTGCCTGAATAGACTGCGAGATTCAGCTCTGCTGGCATGAAACTCGTTCAGTAGCAAATTTAGTACCCATCTGTGGTACCGTATATACAGCTTGCTTTAGTTCTGTTTCTTGAATAAACCTTAAAATACTGTGAGAAAATCGATGTTCTAGAATGCAGATATTGCTTTCATAACCGTTCTTCGGTTTGCCACTGTGGGTCACCTCTTGATCAAGTCACTGAATATAGTTGTGCTTTTGTAATTCAACCAAAAAACCACATGTATAACTGACACTGCATGCTTAGAACTCCATCAGCTGCAGACTTCAAAGCGTTTCACAAAGTAGCTGCATCTATACTGGGTCTAACATATAACTTGGGACTGATGTTTATGATCAGTGCCCCTGGAAGCAGGCTAACAGCTTATGTCTCTCAGCTACAACTTCCAGTTCTGTCACATACTTCTTAAGGGTGCTCTTTGGCTGCTTGTTGAAACATCTTCTTTTTCAGGGTGTAAAGTGAACCTCCTCAAAATAACATGCTGGCCTGAAAACAGTTGTCTGTCTTATGTTGTCTCTCTCTGTACAGCTTGTTTGTGTGTCCGGGTGAACACAGTCGCATCCAAATGGTGTGGAAAGGTTGCCAAGTAGCTGTCTTGAAGTTGATGACCCTGCAGCTGTAAAAGTTACTGGCAGGTTTTGGCGCTGTTAGTGAAAACTGATTTAGATTTGAAAAGCAGAAGAAAAGAAAGAGATTAACTCCAGAGCCCATGTCAGCTTGGGTTTGTTCCTCAGTGACAGGTTCTTTTCCTGAAACTTGCAGAGAAAGTAGGAGCAGACCCTGCTTATTTCCATCCCAGTTGTGCCTCTGTGCTGTTTGCTGCCTAAACCAGTGTGTGCTACAGCAAGGCTGTATGTCCTGTTTCAGGTGCAATATCAGTACGCGGTACCCAGTGGGAATGTTGAAAGGGCTGTGGGATGTTGCAGCTCATCCATAATGCTTGGCATTGCTCCTCAGGGGAGGTTTGCAATACAAGTTTTCTGAGTTGTGTATGATGAGATGTACAATGAGTCTTTCCTTTTGTGTTTGAAACTGCCGAGGTGGGTTTCTGTGTAGCACAGTTCTGGTTAAGCAGTGGGGACTGGAAACTGATTCGGGCCTCACTTCTGCGGGTCCTGCCTTCAGATCAGTAATGAACACGTTTTTATTGCTGCCACCCCTATTATATTTGTCATCCAGTGGAGGAGGTTGTTTTCTGGAGTTCTCGATACAGCAGCTTTTGTATTTCCTTTTAAAAAGCTGTATATTTAACCTAGCTAAAATGTTACAAAAGACTTTCATCACAGATGGATCTTGCTTCATGTTCTTGTGTGGTTTTATCCGTTGACCGTTAAGCATTCACATTTGTAAGCAGTGAAACCCAGTGTAGTGTCTCTAGGAAACTGAGAGAGATTACAGGCAGTTTCTTACATTGAGGTAAAATGAAGCTGGTTTTATAAATACTTGGTATCAAATATTTTGACTTCTGGGCTGTTTGAATTAGCTTTGTAGTACTGAGGCTTAATCATCTTTACTGTTAGGTGTAAATAGCAGCAGGAAAACCAACCCAGTTCTGCTGTGAGTATTATCTGTTCCTCTGTTTCCTACCACAGAAGTGGGTTTTTTACCCTCAGACTAATGTTCAGGTTGGAAGGGACCTCTAGAGATCATTTAGTTAGTCCGAGTGCCCTGCTCCCATCAGGGTCACCTAGACCAGCTCCAGGGATGGAAACGCCACAACCTGTCTGGGTAAGTTCCAGTGTCTGACCACCCTCATAGAAAAACAAAACAAACAGCAAGAGGGGGAAAAAAAAAAAAAATAAAAGAAAGAAAGAAACCAAACCCACCCCAAACTTCCTTTTTAAGTTTCTTGTGTTTCCAGTTGTGCCTGTTGCCTCTTGTCCGTTCACTGGGCACCACTTGGGTGAGTCAGACCCACTCTTTTTTACTGCTTCCCATCAGGTTTTTATACGCATCAATAAGATTCTTTCCCGCCACCCCCAGTCCTTCTTGAGGCTACAAAATCCTGGCTCACACAGCCTTCCCTTGTATGCCCGATGCTCCAAGCCCTTCATCGGGCTCCAGTATGTCCGTGTTTGCCTTGTACTGGGGAGCCTAGACCTGGGCCCAGCACTCCAGATGTGTCTCACCAGTGCTGAGCAGAGGGAAAGGGTCACGTCCCCCGACCTGCTGGTGCTCTTCCTAATGCAGCCCGGGACACTGTTGGCCGCCTTTGTGGCCGAGGCGCGTTGCTGGCTGCTTCACCCAGGACCCCGGGTCCTGTTCTGCAGAGCTGCTTTCCAGACAGTCTGCCTCCAGCCCGCAGTGAGGGACGGGGTTATTCCTCCCCGCGTGAGGACTTTGCGTTTCCCCTTGTAGGGCTTCAGGAGATTCCTCTCTGCCCGTTTCTCCGGCCTGCCGAGGTCCTGCTGAATGTCAGCGCAACCCTCTGGTGTGTAAGGCACTCCTCCAAATGTTATCATCTGCAGACCTGCTGAGGGTACACCTGTTTGCTGTCCAGGCCGTTAATGAAGGTGTTCAGCAATATTGGCCTCAGTGTTGACCTCTGGAGCACCACTAGTGACTGGCCTCTGTGTTGCATTACCACAAGGCTGCTTCTCCTCGCTTCAGTTTCATTTCTCTCTCCGCTGCATAACAGCCAAATCTGGTTTAGAGCTCTCCAGGGTGTGTTTTGTTGTTACCTCTTCCTTTTTTTAACATGCCGTCCTCTGGGGTGAACGTGTACGCGCTGCATTTCATTTCTGATTACAGCAAGGCTTGTTTTGTAGCTTTTAGAAAACTTTTATGTAGATATCTTGGGTACGGTATGACTAAAGTAAAAGTGATAAATCCCGGGGCTGTATTTTCTGATTTTTGATGGTATGTGTTACCTGAACAGAAAACACAGGAATGATCTAAAATAACTGAATATAAGTTGTCATTTGACTAAGAAGGTGTTCTGTACCAGAAATACAGTTTTAAATTGTCCCATGTTTTCTTTACTTCAGAAGAGTGGCATATGTTGTGCATAAAGTAATTTAACTTGCCATGGTAATTCAGGTCATTCTTTATTATGTTCTTTTTTAATGGATGGTTCTTAAGGAATTTGTGCATTCACATGTATGTTTGTGAACCTGCAATGCCCATGCAGAGATGGATTTAGTACCTTTACAGTCTAGATTTCTGGTTTGAGTCTGATGCCTGAAACACCCCCAAAACCCACCAACAAAACCACCCACCATAGGATAGGTGGGAAGAACGGACTAAAGCTCTGCTAAGCATTTAGAGGTTGTGCCAGCATGTCAGGTTTTGGTGAGCTTGTGTTCTTATGCCAGCAGTTGGAAACCTAATCAAGGAAATAAATAGTCATTTTTAACCACAGCTATATTAAAGATGAAAGACTTAAGAACAGAAACGAGTTGTTTTAGACAGTGTAATGGTGGATAGTCCTCACTCCAAAAGAATTCTGTTCTCTATAAAAGGAGGAATTAAAAGGTGTAGGAAGAGTGATATGTTAGGAAAACAGATGGCATGGCAATATTGTTAGTCGTCATTTTGAAGTGGGGTTTTGTAGGAGGGATTGCCCGAGTGGACAAACAGGAGGAGGGGAGGATGTGTTGAAAGGAAGGCTGGGAGTGGAAAGGGAGATGCAGAGCATGTGAGGTGAGGTGGGGGGGAGGGTGGGGGTGGCTGGAGGAAGAGAGTGCTGAGAGCCAGGGCTGCAGAAAATGCTGACGTGGGAGTTGCAACAACAGGGACCAGTGATCCAAGGTGCTCCCTTTTGGTTTCGCTTGCTTTGGTTCACGGGGCTGACTCATCCCCTGGAATTTCTTATCTCCAGACTTGTGGCTGGAAGTAGGTGAAGTGTTAGGTGAGGTTGATTGCTCTGTGCAGTGGGAGAGGAGAGAAGGAGAACAAAGTCCCCCTGGCTGAGAAGTGTCCAAGAGGTGTTGAACATAGTGAGCACTGTGCAGTTTGTGAGCACGTTTTGTGTTGCCTGCTTTCGTGAAAATTTGGGTGGTTATGTTTAGGTTAAGGGATGTGAAAATGTAAATAAAATGGATTCCAAATATCTAGTGTTCATCTTCCCCGTGTATCAGCAGAAATAAACTAAACCCAGCCAGACTTCAAGCCTGACTGCAGGGTGATGCGTGCACAAGAAAATACTTTTGCTGGCGGAGAAAGCTTGGTGGAGCTGCCTAATCTAGGTGCCTATGTGGCAGACTTAAAAAACAGAACAAAACACAAACACAGTGAGAAACAGGACACTTCTTCAACTGATCATCTCTTCTTTAGGCTCAGGGGGCTTTCTGTAGCCTGTTTGTTTGTCATGTTCTTCAGTTGCTTCCATAAATACCTTACTTGTTTTGTGGGAGCTTGAGTTGTTGAAAGAAAACCTTAGCAACATCTGATTCTTTCCAAGATAGTCTTAGGCTTTTTCAGAATGTCATTCTCTTGTGGAAACCACTAGCAATGCGATATTTTAATTTTATTAATAATCTGGTTTCTGTCAATAGTCATCTGTCTCGTAGTAAACCATTTAATTTCACTGGATGTTTGAATTCTGTAGTTTCTAAAGGTTGAGCGGTTCCATTTTTTTACTTGTGGTACCCTCATGACCAGGGACTTGGTATTTTGATAGCAGAACATTGACGGCGAGAGGCCGAAGCTTATACATTTGACAATAAAATTGTGGAGATAAAATGGTGATGGAAAAGTAACAGTAGATCAGAGTGGCGTTGGCCAAAGACCCTTTAGTAAGAAGTTGGTTTAGGAGAAACCTTGGCGACTAAGATTGCAGCGTAATGCTTTTATTATCTGAAGATAGATAATTTGGTGTAGAAAGGTCAGGAGAAGCACAAGTAATGCTTCAAACTGAGTAGTACAAAACTTTGGCCGTTTTTACAGCTGCTTTGCAGCAGCCATCAGTTGAAACTGGAAGCTTGGTCATGCAGTTGAATCTGCACCTGCCTCGAAGGTGGATGGCTGAGTTTTCAAATCCAGTAGCTTGCATTATTTTTCTTTTATGTTTTGTTAATAATCCTAGATGTTTCGTGGTGTGCAATAGTGAACAGGAGTTTCCTAGTGCGAGGGTTTGATGCAGCAGCCGTCACACGGCGTAAATGTTGCTTTCTGAAGCCGTCTGATTTCATTGGGCTTGTTTGGACAAAGGCACGGTGTGGCTATTTGTGAGTGCCTTTAGACTAGAAAGTCACTTAGAATTGTGGGGCAGGGGGAAGCAGAGGGGAAAGCCTGATGCGATTTATTTGCTGAGCTGAGGAGGGCTGGGGGGTGTTTTGGTTCGGGTTTTTTCTTCGGGAGGTCGACTCAGTGTGTTGTCCTCAAATGACTGAGTTCTTTGTTAGCACTAATGGAGGTTTGAGCTGTTCTGGAGCTGAAAGTAGTTTACTGTTTCAGAGTATTTTGTGAGCTGCCTGTGGATGCTGCGATGAGTAACTAAAGAAGGGCAGGGGATTTTCTACCAGTTGTGTGTCCTGAAATGCTGCACACACTGAAGCTCTGCAGAGGAATTCTGCTGTTTCAGCTCCTCAAACCAGGGTACTGCTAGCACTAGAGGTAGTGTATTCATGTGAGGATTATGTTCTGGAGTTGTCTGTGTTAACAGAGACCTTGATCCCTGGCTATTGACCAGTAGCAGCCACAATAATAGGATGAATGTGTCAAAAATGTCACCTTTAAATATTTTTGTTAGCTTGCCGTTGTTGTAGGAAATCACGTATTAGATCTATCTTTTTGTTTTAAGACAGTTTCTTAATAGTTGAGACATGATTAAAATTTCAAGGGGCAATCCTTCCGTTGGGTGCAAGGAAGTTTGTCAGGAGATGATCTGCCTGGTCTGGCTCCATAACATCGAGAACGTGGTTTTTCAAAAGTATAGAATGATCACAATTCCTATAAAATCAGTGTATGTCTGGCTGCCTCCAGGAGTTCCACCCTTAATCCTTTTTTCCTAGAAATACGCTACAAATGTTTTTAGTTAGAAACAATAATTGGAGCCCTGCATTTTTCTAATGCATAATTGTCAAGGAGAGTTACTTATTTGTAGGAGAGAAGCAGCAGAACCCACGGTCTCATTTGTGAGTTGTGTATGGGCTTAAGTTTTTAGTTCTTCAGGATGGTAACTTTTAAGTGATTGCTGTTGTTCATGCAGTCATAACTTCAGGGTTTTGTCTCCCCCACAACTCCCCAGTTCATGTCCTGAACAGAGTTTTGTACCTCAAGACCTGAAAACCTCCTAATAGCAAGAGTAATCAAAAGGCTTGCCGTGTCAAACCACTGCCCTTTTAAGCAATATCTCTGTTGTTGGGTGCTTTTACTGGAGTTATTTGAAATTGGATTAAACTCTCGCCAGAGGATGATTCCTTCACGTTGGCCTTTCCAGACTGTGTTCAGATTGAAAGCTGAGAATTGTGTGCAGAACCTTTGCAAAGGCTCTTGATGTTTTTCTTGCTTTTAATTCTACTCCTGCAAAGAAATTGTTTTCAGTGTTTATCGCCCATACAGACTGCCTGACTGCATTTGTGTCTGAGTGCCACGTATGCAGTTAGCAAATGATTTTAAAAAATGTAAAATATTTGAGCAATTCTTAATTTGGTATTTTAGATGTGGAATATAGAGCGAGGGATTGGATGACCTGTACAGGGTCGCGAGGGATTTGAAGGGGGGTTCGTCCTCCTTTTCTTGCCTTTAGGTGCCTTAATCACAAGACCATCATTTAAGATAACAGTGTGCAGCAGTGCTTCTAAGAAACCCTCACCAGATCTGTGCCTTTGTGCTGTAACGCTGTGTGCAGATTTGTACAGCTAAACTGATGGGCAATAGACTGGAAACAGGCGCTGTAGAATTGCATTGAAAAGTCATCAAACCAAAGGTGTTATTAAAAGGTTGTATTTTGAGGGGAGCCAAAGATGTCTGTGTTCATCAATTTCAGCTTGATTTCGTTAAAGTTTATGCTTTTTTCATCATGTGTTAAGAACAACTTTGAGTATTCTGTACTGGTAAATGATTTCCAAGACTCACAGCATAGCATTTTGGTTTTTGTAGACTAAAGTTTTGACTGTGCTGTGTCTTGTAATGGTTTTGAACCGTATTCAGATACAAGTCTGCATACGTGCTGGTGCACTTCCACTTTCTGCAAGAACTGTTGGAAGGAGAGTCCCTGACACAGCTTAGCTCACACAGTTCCTTTCTTTTTTTTAAAAAAAAAAAAAATAAAAAAGCCAAACAAAGCCAAGCCAAACCCTGGACAGGGAAACTTGGCAGACAGTCATATTGGAAAATAATAAACAGGCCTCTGCCAGGAGTGTTTGAAGTTGTTACGTTTGTCTGGTCGGGACTCGTAGCTGCTTAGAAATCTCTGAATAGCAACAGAGCAGGCAGAGGAACAATTCTTCTACAGGCATAGGGTTGAAATGATTCTTATTTGGAAGTCTGCCTTTGTCATCAAAGAGCTAGAAATAGCGGGTTTTTCTCTTAAAGGTGGTGTTTTGGTTTTTTTTTTTTCTGAAGAAATGAATATGAAGTTTGCTGGAGCATTCATTTTAGAACAGGACAGTGCAGAAACACCCCGCTGACACTGATGAATGAGTTTCTGACCAAAGCCACGACAAAATAAATAGCCTGACCTGTGGTTTTAGATCTCAAGGTCTTCTGGTGGTTTCGATGGCAATTCTTTTCTGCTTTTCCTAGAAATAAAGGAATTCTTTGTCTCTTAAAGGGCTAGAGCCCCAGGGATTTGAATGGCCAGCTTCTCTGTAGAGTTGCACAAGCCTTAGTCTTACTTTCCGTCAATAGGAGGTTTTCAGGTGGTTGTCCCAGCCCCAGCCATCACTATTAATACTATGCTGTGGCAGTCACCTGTGTGAGAAGTTCCCGTTGGTTTGTGCTTTGCTCTCAATGCACTTTGTGTTTATTTTACTTTTGATATACTCAAGTTAATTGGCCAGGACTTGCAATAATCAGTCAAGTGTTGGCCTTAACTATGCAAAATACTTTTAAAGCACAGATTTTTATTCCTGGTTACAGTCTGTTTATTTCAGTTGTCCCAAGTGTTGGAATGACCACTGGAAGAGTAAGTGTTGACTGAAGAGCAGTCTGATGGTTAGGGTGTGAGAGTTCAGATTTTGGTTTTTCCATCAATTTCTACTGAGGCTTTGGAAAATGCTTCTAATATCGATAAAAATGTCAAATGAAATAAAGTCCTAATTTATAATTTGGCACAGTGCTGCACTGGTAATCTGATCTGAATGATTTGAATCTACTTTATAGCATTTTCCCTTCTTGGTCTAATTACAAATGAAAAATAGATCCTTTTCTTCATCGTCCTGAACTTTGCTCTCAACACTTCCAGGTTCTTTTGTTCTGGATGCCTGAACAAGTTTGTGTGTGTCAGTTCTTTCTTAAACTCATTGTTAGTAACCTCATCGTTATTGTTCAAAGGATTGAATGAAACCTTTCTCTCAAAAGGACCGGGAGCCAGGACAGCAAAATAATAAAACTGGCTAGAACAAAAGTGATGCCATTAGTACTGGAAATAAAATGCAAATACTTCCAAATCTGAAACACGAGAACGGGAATAGTTGTGTTCTGTGATACTGGTGTTCACAGAGAGTTTTCCAGTCTCAAACTAGAGCCTCTAGTTAAGTAGTACTCTGACTGCTTTACAAAACTGAGTGCGTCCTGACAACCTTTTTATTTTGAGTGAGAGACAGTTGCAACTTTATAGTTCAACAGCCCCAAAACATTTTACTAGTTAGTGATCTTTGTGGACTGTGAGTTCACTGCAGCGATAACTCTCCAACCGACCTCGGGGACAAAAAACTTGGAGGTATGATTTGTCAGTGTACTTCTGAACTTGTACAACTGCTTGATCTGTCTCCTGACACTGGATGATTAGCATGAAGTTGTTGCACGGCTTCAGAAAGACAGCTTGTCTTTTCAGTTCTTGGAAATGTCAGTGATAGTTTCTGAGGAAGACTTCAGTGCTCTTTTGAGGTGTGTCTTCACTAAGCAATGAGCAGTAGGGCTGTTGCAAAGTGTATCACACCGTTGACGTTAACACCCTGCGTGCTTTCGGATCTGGTCACGTCCAGTGACTTTAGGAAAAGTCATAGCTTGGCGTTCAAGTGCATTCCTTACTCAAGCTTGTCATGACGGGGCACGTAAGCTGACATAATGTGCCGGTAAAAGCTCTTAGAGCATCTCACTACAGAAAGTAGAATATACCACTAGAGGCACATGGCTGAACAAAACCAGTATGGAAGGTGCAGAATCACTGAATGGTGTTTTACAAGGTTCACCTGGGTCTTCAGATTTGGTTGTTAATCTTTGGAGTTCTCCATAGGGTAACCAGCTGCAAGGGTATCTAAACACACGGGCATAAAGCAAAGTCTGTTTTGAAAGAGATCGAGACAGTCACTTCTCTGACAATGAACAGGAAAATATATTCAGTAGCTTCTAGTCCTCTCTTTTTTTCTTTTAGGGCTAGCTTCTACTATGCCAGTAGCTGTAGCATGGGAAAACAATGGTTTGGGCAGATTACCATGTGTGTATTCTGCCATCAGCGGAAAAAAAAAGACCTAATTAATGCTTATTTCTGTAAGCCCTTGGGTAAAAAGCAATAAAACCACTACAGAAAACCAACTAGTAGGGAACAAACTGGCTTCAAATGTTTGCTTTGTAATAGCTTCATCAAAAGTTATATTCATATGCATAAAATGCATAAAACTACCTCTCATGGCTAATCTATAGTGTTATCCCCAAGTTTTACCTGTTACTGTGATAAGGAGACTTTGTCCTGTTCACTTACAAAGTGTAGAGTGTCCTGGGAGTTAAACGGATCGTATTTTGTTTAGTTTTATCCCCTCTCCATTGCACCTTCCTTTGGCGACTATTTAGTCCAAAAAGTCTCCAGTGTGCTTTATGGGTTTTGGTTTTTTCCAGATCTGTACTACCCCGGCTTTTGTACAGAAACCCTTAGTCCCCATGGACCTTTGAGTAACGCAGTGAGATGTCTGTGTTTTGTTTGGATGTTGTTATTTCAGGTGTCAGGTGGTACTGAGGAGCTTAAGGAAGTCCTCTGGGTATCTTAAATGTGGGAAGTCCTCTGTTCTTTATTAAAGCTCTGTTATTAAATATGGAGCCTTTAAACAGATAACAGATAAAAAGCGAGGACTTACTTTGATCCGACTAAATGATGATGATGGTGGTTATTATTTTTTTTCTCAGTGCATTGGAAATGCAAGTTCTCTTCCATTTTTTAAGCAGTCCTGTTGCTTTTGATGATCCATTCCACTCAAAGGCTTAATACAGTAAGATTTGAAATATTTGTAGTGAACTTGTGTAGCTATTTGATTCCTTTTTCTGAACATGGTGATCAGTAGCCATAAATTTTCACAACCTGAATCAATGAAGTTCTGTTGGTGGAACTTTGTGTGCAGATTTGTGTAATACATGCTGTTCCTTGCCATCTTCAATTTAAGCAGGATTTTGTGTAAAGCCAAACTTCTTAGAATAATAGCAGCAATCCCAGGGGACATAAAAGAAAGTATCTTGGGAACAGAGGTAGACCTGTGTTTTTGATTTTGTTTTCAAATGAGAACCAGTTCTGTAGTTGTAGTTGCCAGGAAATATTCAACACCAAAACCAAGTCAATCCAGTAACACACTGTCTGCTTGAGCTGTCAGAGAGCTTAAAACAATAGCTCTGAGGTATGAACTGACCCATTCTTAAAACTGTGCCAGTAGTGATCATAGAATCATGGAATCATTAGGTTGGAGTAGACCTCTAAGATCATCAAGTCCAACCGTTGACCTAACACCACCGTGCGCACTAAACCATGTCTAGAAGCACTACATCAACACGTTTTTTGAACACCTCCAAGGCTGGTGACTCCACCACTTCCCTCGGCAGCCTGTCCCAATGCTGGATAACCCTTTCGGTAAAGAAATTTATCCTGATGTCCAATCTAAACCTCCCTGGCGCAACATAGAAGAATCATTTTGGTTGGAAAAGACCTTTAAGATCATCAGGTCCAACCGTTATCCTAACACTACCAAGCCCGCCACTAAACCAGGACCCTGAGCACATGGGTGCGTCTTTGAACACCTCCAGGGATGGTGACTCCACCACCTCCCTGGGCAGCCTGTTCCAATGTCTGACCACTCTTTCAGTAAAGAAAATTTTCCTCATGTCCAACCTAAACCTCCCCTGGCACAACTTGAGGACATTTCCTCTTGTCCTATGGCTTGTCACTTGGGACAAGAGACCGACCCCACCTCACTCCAGCCTCCTTTCAGGCAGTTGCAGAGAGCAGCAAGGTCTCCCCTCAGCCTCCTCTTCTCCAGACTAAACCACCCCAGCTCCCTCAGCTGCTCCCCATCAGACCTGCTCTCCAGAGCCCTCACCAGCTTTGCTGCCCTTCTCTGGACACGCTCCAGCACCTCCGTGTCTGTCTTGTCCTGAGGGGCCCAAAATCGCACCCAGCATTCGAGGGGCGGCCTCACCAGTGCCCAGTACAGGGGCACGATCACCTCCCTGCTCCTGCTGGCCACCCCATGGCTGACACAGGCCAGGATGCTGTTGGCCGCCTTGCCCACCTGGGCACACTGCCGGCTCACGTTCAGCCGCCTGTCGACCAGCACCCTCAGGTCCCTCTCTGCCGGGCAGCTTCCCAGCCACTCCTCCCCAGCCTGTAGCGCTGCTGGGGGTTGTTGTGGCCGAAGTGCAGGACCCGGCACTTGACCTTGTTGCAACTCGTGGAACTGGCCTTGGCCCAGCGATCCAGCCTGTCCAGATCCCTCTGTAGAGCTTCCCTGCCCTCCAGCAGATCGACGCTCCCACCCAACGTGGTGTCATCTGCAAGCTCCCTGCGGGAGCACTCGATCCCCTCATCCAGCTCATCCATCAAGATGTGACACCAGAGCGGTCCCAATGCTGAGCCCTGGGGGACACCCCTTGTGACCGGCCGCCAGCTGGATTGAACTCCCTTCACCACCACTCTCTGTGCTTGGCCATCCAGCCAGTTTTTAGCCCAGCTTGGAGTGATGATTGGAAATGTCCGAGTACTTTACTGTGTCACTGTTCATTGAGATAGAAAGTAGGACCATATCTATATACATCTTTTCCCGTTACTTGTTCCAAGGTGAGACCTTGGACCTGATCCTTTCCTTTTTCTCCATAAACATTGTGCAGGGTTTGTCCCATTTACCTGCCTAGCCTTGGATGTAATTCCTACAGCCTCGTAAAAGGGCGGTTTAATGCTATAACATAGCCAGCAGGAGCTGGTTATTTGCGGGTTAGTCTTATTTAGTATTCGGTAGCTAGCTTGCATCACTTTCCATAGGGTATTTCCTTCTAAGTTTTCTTCTTCTGAGATAGTTATACCAGAGTGAGTATTATTACCAGTAAACTAAGTATCATTGCTTATACCAGAGTGAGTACTATTACCAGTAAACTGGGTATCATTGCTAGTTTCAGTATCATTCGCGGGTCCCAGAGTTTGTTCATGTGTTAGCACGGGATTTGGTCCAATTGGTTCTGGATCATTTGGAATGGTCTCTTTTTTTATTAGTATCAGTCCTCCTCTATCAGTTCCCGGTTCCCAATAACACATTCCCCAAGTTTTTCCCACAAACCATGTAGGGTTCTGGTCTTGAGAAATATTCATGTATACAAACTGGCAATTTCCAGACAATAGTATACCACCAGAACTATCACGCTGAGGGGGTGCACATCCCACTGGTCCCCATGTTACTGTAATAAACTTGTCATTCCCTCCCCCGGGAGCCCAGTCCGATGCTATGGCATCACAACCCCAGTATGTGCAATAATAATGTCCTGGTGAATTACAATAGGTCCTTCCTGGATTTGAACTAGGGCAAAAATAAAACCCTTTCAGGTTTAAGCATGGTTGTATTGGCACGAGTTGGCACAATGTGGGAGTAAAACTGGGAGGTCCAGAGACTATTTTTGTCTGTACTACAGCTTGGTCTTCCCATCTAAACAGGGTCCATTTAAAAGGTTCATGCGCGTACGGCTCACAAACAGGGATGCATAATACTACCCAGATTGCCCCTATAAATACGTATCGGGAAAAGTGGTGGGTTTTGTAATATACCAATTGCTTATTCCTACCCCGATTTGATACCCGTCCCCGATTTTTGTCGTTTGCACTCCAGGGCTTCGCCTTTTCGCTACCATCCTTGAGGCAGGATCTCAAGCACTGCTTTACGGTCCCAATCGTTGGGTTCATTCCTCCATAGTCTTTTACTCCTCTGCCTCGCTCGTCGACTCGGTTGCTTCGAGCCACGAGGGGTACCATCTTCTCGGCAGCAGAGGAATTCTTCAGGAGGACTCGTGCTTACTTTAGCCACTTGCCTCAGGATGTATGAACTCCAGTTGGTATCTTTAACTTGGGGTGCGTTGCACTTCACCCCTTTCAGGAACTTCCGGCACTGCCCTCTTACTATTTCAGCGACAAAAGGAATTGGTTCATTCGAATGGTAACAATAATTTTCGGGCCGAATTCCTTTAGCAAATATCTCCCACCATTCCTCTGATTCAAGAATAATCTCTCCCTGTGATTCTTTTAATTTTAATGCCAATTCTGTGAGTTCCCTTTCCCACTCCCAGCAGATCCGGCAGACACTCTTTGGGGTCTTCCGTTTCGGCAATGGGCCCACCACCGTTCCCGACACACCTTACACACAAAGCACACGAATGGGTAACAGTTAATATACCACACTTGATTTCAGCATCTACATGCCCATCTTCAGTCAGAATTGGATTCTCACTATATTCAATTTTAAAGGTGTTCATTCAGGTCCTTTGAAATTTTATTTTTAGGTCCCCGTGTACACTGGTCACTTGCCACTGTTGATTCTTTACGGGTCCTTTGATTCGGCTGGCGTGAGTCCACCCTCTTTCAGCTGTTCGTATGGAGGTTTCTGTAGTAAGTAAAACAGGATAAGGCCCTTCCCACTATGGGGTTAGTAAGGTCTCTTTACTTTCAGGTCCCAGCTGGCTGAGTAAAATATACAGATTTGCCACAACTGGGAACCTTGCAAGTGTTCTTTTGTTAATTTCCCATAGGTCATGGACTAATCTATAGGACCCATCAGTTTTCTTTACGGGTAAGATGGGTGTATTGAAGGGAGACATGCATGGTTCCAGTAGCCTTGGTTTAATTAATCTTTCAATCTCTGGTTTCAACCCCATCCTGCCTTCTCGTGAGATTGGGTATTGGTTTATTTTTATTGGAATTTCCGGATCCTTGATAGTTACAGTGAAGGGTGGGATATCTAATTTGCCCACTGTCTCCGGAGTGTACCAAACCTCAGGGTTAATTTTTACTTCATCCTCACTCCTAAGGGGACATAATTTTACTTGCATCTCATTATTTTTAACTTCCAAATTAATGCCCAGTGTGATGATCATATCTCATCCCAATAGGTTATAATCTGCTTCTGGGACCAACAATAGGGATCCCACCCCAAATTTAGATTCCATTTCAAAAAGAACGTCTTTTATTACTGGAACCCCGAAAGGCTCTCCTTTTGCTCCAATTACTTGCATTGTCTCCGGGGACAAGTGACATCCCCGGGGTAATTCTTGTACTGTGGACCTTTCGGCCCCGGAGTCCACAAGGAACTCGATTTCCTGTTGCTGGGGACTTACTTTAATTTTTATCAAGGGCTCGGTCTTACGTCTAGCCCCCAGCAAATAGAGCCCCTGACACCCCTAATCCTCCTTGAATATTTTCTCATCCTGCAGCCGCTTTCTGCATTCCCTTCTCATATGACCCTTCCTCCCACAATAATAACACCCTACATCCTTTCTCCTTGTTCCTTCCACCCCGGGTCTTGGGTCCGTTTTGTGAGTCGATCTAATCCCACCTCCACATTGTCCTTCCCGAGCCACTGCTACCATCACCTTTGCCTGCTTCTTAAACCTCTCGTCTTTCCTTCTGACAAACACCTTCTGTGCCTCCCTCAATAGCCCGTCCAAACCTCTGTTCTGCCAATCATCTATCTTCTCAGTTTTTCTTTTAATATCTTCCCATGCGTTTGCTACAAATTGCATTTTCAGCAGGGCCTGCCCCTCCTGAGTGTCTACATTCAGACTGGAATACATTTGGAGACTCTTTCGTAGTCTCTCTAACCATTTAGTGGGCGACTCATCTGCTTCTTGATATTCCTTGAAAGCTTTATTAATTCTTCCTCTCTATTCTTCCTCCCTTGGTAGCCACCCCCCTTTTCTTTTAAAGGGTATAAATTTACCCTAGTGTCGGCCACCATCCACAGACTGGCATATTCACTTTCTTCCAAATTAAATGGTTCCTTTGAGTTAACATAAATGTTTAGCGCCTGACATATCCAATCCTCAAATGATCCAAAAACAGGCCAATATAGATGGTCTCCTCGAATCTGTTTTCCGCCCCAGACCTCTATGCAATAATGGATCATTTTTACCTTATCCTTTCCCTGCCTAGAGGGAAAGTTATCCCAGTGTTTCAACATCAGCCCTAGGGGACTATCGGGCGGTATTTGGGGCAATTTCACATGGGGCCCCTCTCCCATGGGCTCAAAGGGCTTGCTTTTCCTTTGTCCCATCTTCTGAGGCACTCACACACACACACCAACCGCTCCCCTCGTTTGGGGCTCGCTCCCTCGCGGGCTACGAGAAACGCACTACTAGAGGGTCCGCACTCACTTCGCCCTGGCAGGACGTCTCATACACCGTGCCCCAGGATACCCAACCCAAACCGAACGGATTCCCGGCCTATACTCACGCGTCCTGCGTCTTCGTTCGGAGCTTCGTGCACAAAGATTACAGGGTTACCGGTTCTCCTTTGCTCAGTGTTCAATTTAGGGTCGTCGGTCGAGACAGAAGCGACCTGAGGGCTGCAGGGGCCGCCGGATGGCGGGGCGCCTCCCCAGTGCAGCTGCAGGCCACAATCTAGTCGCGATCCGAGTCACGGCACCAAATTGTGATAGGTAGAGACACGGACAATTTAAAGTGTCAAAATCCAATGCGAATTTTATTATATTAGCAAGCGAACAAGAGCAAAGGCAGCGCTGGGCGGCCGGGGAGTCTGCGCTCCGCCAACGGCTCGCGCCTTCCCGCCTCGTGTAAGCACATTATATACAGTCTCATTTCCTGCATTCGCGATGTCGCAATCGGGTCGATACTCTGCACGTGTTCCTTCTGTTGCTGGGGGGTCTTTCTCTGCCTCCTGGTGGTCGTAAGGATGAAGGCTGAAGGTCTTCCTCGTTGCCCTGTGGGTGGACTTATGCAAGAATGTGATTACTCAACCCCCTCAGCTGCGGGTCCTGTTTACTTTGCCAGATGTCCTTCGGTTGGGCTATCAAGCCTTGCGGGCACATAAATCTTCCATCCATACCCTCCCATACAGGTTTAATGAACAAAGCACAATATGTTACTTATTACACCGACCATCCACCTTCATGTCTCTGCTGATAACAGCAAAGGAAGAGGTAGATACTGGGGCAATTTGAGAGAGGACCCCCTCCCCAAAAGGAAGGCAATCCTAAATACACCCCAAGCTTTAGGGAGCCAGCCCAGAACAGCAGAAAATAAAGTTAAAATGAACTCTTTCGCATTCCGCCAGCCCCCAGCCGGCAGCACACCGAGCGCCTCGGGGCTCCGGTGGGAAGGGAAGACAAAGAGCGGGAGAAAAGAAAATGGATGCATCCCCGGGGTGCTGGGCAGCGTCCCGGGTGCCTCGTCCCCGCAGCTCCCCCCGCCCGGACTCCAGCCCTCGGCGCCGTTACCTGCTGCCCCGCACCGGGGCTGGCGCCGCCAGGGCGGCCGGGACGCCGCGGGCCCCCCCCGGGCCCGGCGGGCTGAGGTAGTGCGGGCCGAGCGCCCCCCCCACAGCCCCCCCCATCTCCACGAGCCGAGGTGGTGCGGCCCGCGTTCCCCCCCCCTCCACGGGCTGAGGTGGTGCGGCCCGGAGCGCTCACGTGACCGGGTGTCGCTGCGTCGCCTGGCAACGGGAACACGGGAACATGGCGCAGACGGCGGCGGGTGAGTGCGGGGCTGGGCCGCGGCCGGGCCTTGAACCGCCCGGCCCTCGGCCGCCCGGCCTCCCCGGCCCCGCGGGTGCCCGTGCCCAGCCCCGCGGCGGCCTGCAGCTGGCGGGCCCCGGGGAGCCGGGCTGGTTCTCACTCTTCCCTCCGCTCTGGTTGCAGGCACAGGCCATCCCCAGCCCAGCAATATGGAGGAGGCCGCCGGTGGCGCAGCAGAGGGCTCTGGGGTGGAATCCGGCTCCGCTGCGCGGGATATCGTCCGAGTTCCGTCGCCTCTTGCTATGGAGGTGATTTCCTTCAGAACGTTTGCGGGGCAGCATGATGTTCCTACGCTCTCCTTGCAGAGTGATGGCTTCGTGGAAGCAGTTTCGATAGGGAGAAGTAAAACAAGGGAGCGGTTGTTGAAGTCTTGCCCTGCCTATTAAAAAAAACAAGTTAAATGTAGTTGTAGTTCTGTGTGTCAGCAGCGTCCTGAAGCATGTGCTTCTCACTCAGCTCCCAGATGGCTGTAGGCATGTTTAACGGGAGGTTGCCCCCATCTCACAGACACACGTACGGGGGCTGTGTTCGAGGTTGGTGGTGCTAAGTTTTTTTGGTCTGTTGGTACTGCACGATATTTGAATTTGGCAAATGATGGTACGGGATAAAACGGTGTCTCTTTAAAAAGAAGATAATAGTTTGGCTACGTGTAGCACCAGCTGGAGGACTAAAATCCCTAAGGGCATTTTTTAAAAAAATAGACGTGAGCCAGAGACACATCTGAAATTAAAAGTGGTGTGTAGAATTTTTGTCAGGATCTTTACCGTCTTCATGCTGCCTGGGTGACTGTTTTTGTGAACGAGATTAAACTTCAAAATTAAACTCCCATGACAAAAAGCAGTTGTTACAGCACCGTAGCATGAGCATTAAACCAAATGCACAGCCTGCTGTAACGCTGCTATTCTGCTTTTTGCCTGTGTGTGTGCTAGGCAGTAGAGGCGGAGAATGGGAGCGACAGTGAAGAAGAAGGGTCCGTTCCTCTGCAGGACCAAAAAGAGACATTTCCCCCAGCAGAAAGAGGAGCTACAGAGCTGTTTGTTAGTTCTGCAGAGGTGAGACACTAATAACACACACAATCTTATTCACAGAAGGCATGGCCGGTATTTGTAATTTCAAATTCTCCTGGGGCGGTTTTGTTGCTGCCAACACAAACCCGACCAGAACTGAACAGAGAGAAGCTAACTGGTCAGGCACAAAGTCTACAAAAGCTGTGACAGAGCTGGAGAGGTTCCTCTGTCGTGCTGCATGTGGGTAAAGGTGGTTTTTGAATCGGCAGAGGCACAGCTTTGCCAGTGTATCTGTGGGCTGAGTTTAGAACAAGGCCCTCTTGCCGATTCTGTGTCTGCATCGTTCTTGTCTCGTGATGACAGAAACAAGCAGATTGTCAGGGCAGACTGAAAAGCTGTTTCAGGTGGTGGATTTTACGTTTCAGAAAAAATCCCCTGAGACTTTCTTGGACAAAGTCGAATTAGACAGTTGTCCTCCTGCGTTGGGTGACATGGAGCAGCCAGTAACCGAGAGAGAAAACCCTCCCCTTCCTTCAGGAGCTCCTCAGCAGGTGTCTGCGTGGTCAGCGGAGCGGAACAGCTGCACAGAGTCAGGTATCCTTCAGTCCCTTGCTAACAGTACAACACTCCATACCACCCGTCAAGCACAGTTTCTAGTTTTCTCCCTTTCTCGTCATTGTTAGTCCAACTGGAGGCACAACGCTTTGAAATCTAAGCATTTTCTTTGTCTTTTTCTTCTCTTTTTTTTTTTTTTTTCCTTGGGGGGTGGGGTCCAGGTGACATTGGAGAACCCATTTCTCTCTGCTCAGAGACTGCCTTTGAGCAGTTGGATCAGCTCACCAGTGAGCATGGTGACCAAAGGCGGGAACAGGCGTGCCAGCAGCGTGGAGCTGAGGGGCACGAAACGAGTGGAAGAAGTGAAGAAACCGTAGAAGAAACAGAGCTGGTTGTCTTGGATCTAGAACATGTGAGAAGTCCTCCAATCTTGTCGTTCTTCTTCGCAGACCTGCTGTTTTTATTTGTATGAAATACACAAGGTAGATTGTCAGCGTCGGCTCAGCCATAGGCTGAAACCACGTGTTTAAAACAGGCTTTTGCAGAAGTACTGACTCCTGAGCGTGTCTGCTCCCTCAGGGTTAACCCCAAACGGGGGGCTCAGGAGGGAGCCGTGTGGTGGGTAAATCTGATACTCCTCAGTGCTCCTGAAAGAGAAGTACTGTCAGCAAGAGCGAGCGGATGGGCTCTCAGAGGCAGCTCTTCTGATGTGTTTCTGACTTTCAGATATCCTCAGTAGTGGCTTTCTGCTGTCAACAAATACCCACTGTGTAACTCCTCTCACTCGTTACAGTGAGCGTAGCTAAAGGAAGAATGCAAGGGTCTGTGGCAGAAAATACGCTGTGTTATTTAACAGCGGGGGTAGCAGTAAGGTTTCTTCATAATTTCTTTACACAAGTACGTTGACTTGTATCAATGTCATACTTCTTGACAGCCTCTGATGAGAAGATTCCAGGCTGCCCTGAAGAGTCACCTCACTAAGCAGATGGAAAAAGTGAGCGTAGAGCTTCAGGAACTGGTACGTGGCATTCTTACTTTGCCTTCCCGCAGCAGCCCACCCCTGCCCGAGCTGAAGCCAGGTAACTGGTTTCCTCTTGTGTTTGCAGAGGGCAGCAGCGAAGAAGGGGCAAGCAGAGAGGGAAGAGCTTGGGCTGGTTCTTTACGGAGCGCAGCAGCAGCTGGCCCGCCTGCAGCTGGAACTGGAGAAGAGCCACGACCGCCGTTCTCAGGTGGCCACAGCACGTCAGCAGCTGGAGGAGGAGCTGGGGGGCCTCAGGCTTACTTACAAGCAAATGTGTCAGAACACACACGATGAATGCCAGAAAGGTGACCGAGGCAGCCCTTGCCAGGTTTCCTGGCTCTAGTACTGTGTGGAGAAAGGGATTTATTTGAATCCAAGTCAAGCATTGGATTGAAAAATACAGTAACATTGATCAGGAATAAGGCACTCGCTGAAACCTTTCACAGGTATTCCTGGTTGTTTCTAAGACCGTGTGGCTACCTTGTACTTCTAAGAAGGTCTTTAGGACTAAAACTGTTCCGGGCAGATGGGCTGCTCTGTGACTTAGAAGGAGGAAGATCCTGTCGCTCTGTTACGTTTGCCTGTGTCTCTGTAAGGGTGTGACGAGATCGCAAAGGTCGTGGGTCGTGAGGGGCACGCAGGAGCCTGAGAGTGCCATCCGTGTGGGAACCCGTCCCAGCCAAAGAAATGGACTTGACTCATGCTGGTTGTGCTGCAGGCCTGTGGGTAGGGGACAGGAAAACAACTGTGATGGCGAGGGTAGCTCAGCGTAGGATAAACTGCCTAGAAAGGTTTGGCAGGTTGCTGAAAAAAATAGAGAAGCGTTCAACAGACTGAGAAAGAGACAGTTCTGTTTTGGGGCAGAGGAGTGGAGTCACAGCCTCCTGAGGCCGCCCCTTCTTTGATCTCCTGGGCTTCTGAGTGCTGGGAACCAATGAATTGCTTACCAAGATATTAGCTGTGCTTGTGGAGCTGTACTCCAAAGCCGATGCACATTCACATTTCAGGGGGGCTGATTTGGCTGGTCAGTGTGCGAATTTGGCTTTGGGTGTTTCTGTGTTTCTTTCCCTTTTACCTCTGTTTAAAGTGTGTCTTACAAACATACTTTTCTGTAAATATTTTTCCCCCTGCCTCCCCAGTCTCTGCAATGCAGACCCAGCTTGAAAACTTGGCCTTGCACCTCTTCTACGTGCAGAACACGGACCATATGCACCATAATATTTTACTAACGAAACGGTCGACAAAGAGGGCTGAGCTGGAGAAGGCCCAAGCTGACGTGGAAAAGAAAAAACAGGTATCAAGTAAAACTCTCTTCTTTCAAATAAATAAATGAATTCAGGTGACAGCTAGCGACGAGTCTCGGAGGACGTGCTGCCTTGGCAGAAGGAAGGCTGTAGTGAATATACAGACACCATGGAAGGTGCGTGGGGATATTTTCCCCAAATAATTGAAAATGAGAAGAATCCCCACCACCAAGATAGTGGCATGTACTGAACAGAATTTTTTTATGAGCCTTATAATAGGAAGTAGTAATCAGTAGTGATCACTCTTCTCGCAGGCAACGGGGGTGTGGGGACAGAAAGATATTTAGCAAAGAAGTATCATATGTTGAAGTCTGGAGAATTGCTCTGAGTCCCAAGGAAGAGCGAACTTGGAAGGTGAACTGAGTGGTCGGTGTGCTGGAGCTCCCTCTGCTGCCTCCTGCTTGCAGCAGGACACCAACTAATTACTGTTGATGCAGAATTGTGGGCAAACGGTTGAGATGGAATGGGTTTAGATGGTTTTTAACAAAGGATTTTAAACCATAAATTATCAAGATTCCCAGCTGCTGGAGAGGTGGCGCAATGTAACCCATGCTGGCAGGGATGAATGCTGCTTCAGATCTGAAGGACCAATTTCCTACTGTGGGTGGAACGATAAAAACCAGCAAAGAAGGTTTTGTTCTCTTGAAAATTGTCACTGCTGCATTCAGGAGTCGTTTGGATAGGAATGGAAGAGTTTCAGTAGGAATCAAAGCTAACTGAATTCATTTTCAGCCCAAGTTATTGCTGTAGAATTTAGTTGGTTAAGCCTGAGATTATGTTACTCATCCTGAGCTGTTTGGCTCTGCCTCTCTAGGATCTTCTGGTAGACCGCTTGACCCGGAAAGCCTACGAGCTGCAGGAACAGATTGCTCTGTTCGAAGCTCAGTTTGTGGCTCAGGCAGAGGACACAAAAGTAACTCGGCAAGCAGCAAATGAGGTAGGAGAATGCTTTTTTTTTGCTTCTGGTTAATATTTCCCTCTGGAAGGACCGACCCCGTTGGCTCATGCTCACGTGGTAGCTACAGTGTAGGACAGAGTTGTATGATCAGTTCCTGTTTGGAGGAATGAAGACTTTTTTGTTTTGGTTTGTTTTGTCTTTCCCTTTGTCCTCAAGAATTGCCTATAAATCACTTCCTCCCCCACCCTCTCTGCATTTTTTTCCTTGCAGACCTATGCTCTGTGGTCGGGGGTGACCATAAACCAGAGGCACATTAGCTGAAGCTGTTCCTGCCCAGCGTATTATGAACACACACCAAAAAAAAGGCATTGTAACGTGAATTTGGTTTCCCAGCCTAGTATAGATTTATCCTGTCTACAAATCCTCTCTCCCCCAGGCTTGTATGGAGGTTCAGGCTATTAACATGGAGAAAAAGCGACTGATGAACCACTGGAATAGCAGCTTGGCGGGAATGAAGCAGAGAGATGAGGCCTATATCGCCACCCAAGCGCTGCTGAGGTACGGTATCTGAGAACAGTCCCAGGAGAGGCCTCACACGGGTTGGACGGGAGGGATGCTGAAAGGGGCAGTGCGTCTCCAGTTTATTGCTGCGCGTGCAGGATATGTCAAGCAGAACAAGTTTGCTGCTCTGAAGCACGTAGTAAGGTTAAAGGATAGGAAGCACAGTTCTTCGTCACTATTCTGTATCCAAAACACAACTCTCCCCCCAAATGTGTGGGGTTTTTAAAGCTGTTTAGAGTTTTTCTGTTCATATTTTAGTCCTTTAGAAGAGTTCCTTCACCTTTGCAACGTCTCTCAATCCAAAGAGCTAGACTTCAAGAGGGATTTTACCTGTCGCTCTCAGTTAGGGTTTTGTGATGCCTTCAGAAATCATCAGGAAAACCGTCCTGTTGTTGCCAAAGGAAGCGCTTATTTGCTCTGGAGTCAGCCTGGCTGATTCCCTGCAATGTGCTTTGATGGTGGCATCCTGGTAAGAGTGGGGGGTGGGGACAGGACTGAAAGCGGGAATTAATTTTCCTACGTACGTTTGCTTTTCAGTCTTCTGTCTCCATCCATCTTCTGATGACTCTGCACTGTCACAGCAGGGTGGCCTTTGTAAAGATCTTCCTCCTTGGTCTGTTGTCGCTGCAGTAGCGTGTTTGAAAAGAGGAATTTGTAGATGACTGTTCAGCGCGTGAGTCTACCCCTGTGGTGATTTTCCATCCTCTTTGCCTCTCCAGCAAGTACAGGCATGACCTCAAGTCCCTAGAAACGGACATCCATGGCTGTAGGAAGTCAATCAGGAAGGAGGAGGAGAAGAATGAGTTGCTTGTCGCCATCCTGAGCCGTTCACAGAACGATGCCAACATGACAAAGAAGCTGATTGCCCAGTGCCTTTCCAGGCAGGAGGCCTTGAAGGTGGAATCTGGCACCTACGCTCGCGTTCTCCACGAGACAGAGCAGGCCCTCAACAGGACCAGGATGGTGAGGAGAGTTACTTGGAAGAAGAACCTTTCAAATCAGACACAGATGTTTAATCCCCTTCCCCAAACAGTTGTAGTGACCCTGTCTCCTGTCTTTCCTGCGTTTAGGATCAAGCTGCTTGTCTGAATCAGTTGCTGTTCGTCAGTAAGGACATAGAGAAAGGAACTGATGCCAAAGTGCAGATGGAGAACGAAATCATGGCAAAGCTTCAGGACCAGATGGTGTCCAGCAAAGCCACAAAGCACTTCTCGCAGCTGGCTGCAAAGCTCCGTAGGAGAAAAACAGACCTGGTGTGTTATCTCTTCCGTTTGGGAGGGCGGGGGAAGGAAACCGCCCTGAGCGGTGTTTCTCAAGTGTGTTTCATCCACGCCTTCGTTCTGCTTTTCAGATCTGCAGTTGAAGGTCTGCTGAGTTTGTGACTTCAGTTTTGTTCTTCCAACCAGTTTGGTTCTTCCAGTGATCTTAGTGCGGGATTCTGGTGTACGCGAGAGGGTTTGGCCAAAAAGGCCTTGACACATAATGTACTGTTCTTTCTTTACTTAAAAAACGGGACAGAACGATGAATTCTGGGAGTTTTTACCATAAAGTAATACCAGTTCTTATGTATTGGAGGAAGACAGTGGATATGTAGTACTGCTGTACTCCACATTGAACTAACCTGTATCTCTGTCCGGCATCGTGGAATGCGATACAGGCCTGCTCTCGTTCCTGAGTGAGGATTACAGCCCAAGGAGCAATTGAACCAGACCCACAGTTCTTTGTGGCACGATCAGTTGCTCTCTTTGGGAGTGTGTAACTGGAACAGATAGAAAAATGAGAAGATCCAGCGTAGTGTTTGTGGTGTTGAGTTGTGTGGGCTGGCACTAACAAGGCACCCACACCTCTGTATTTCTGCGGGTTACTTCAGCCTGGCCCTGGGATTTTTAAATCGGGGGCATTATCTTGAGCAAGAGGAAGAGTTCCAGGGCTGGCTTCCGTTGTGAGAGAGGGGCCCCCCGCCCCCTTCCCACAGGCACACCAACAGGCGGACACTCGCGTTGTCTCCCATCAGCACCTGCGGTGCACGGCTGGATGTAGCCAGAGAGTCGTGGCCGCTGGCGGCGCGGGGGCAGCAGAAGTCACCCGGCTGCATTCGCGCTGCGCTCAACAGGCACCCGCCTTTCTGGCTGCTGCGGTGGTGGTTCGGTGAGGGACGTGCTTGTCGGGTGTGGTGGAGAATGTCCTGCTCCGGTGAGCCGGGCAGCTGGAGACACCCAGGCAGGGCAGGTAACTGCAGAGATGATGAGCGCGGCCTCTTAAAGGCTTTGGGATGTTTGGGCTCCTTCATGCTTTTCAGCCGCCTTATGGCAGAGGTAAATGTTGGTATCTCCGTCAGGAGATGGAGAAACAAAGGTACAGAGCGGGTAAGTGGCTGGCTCGCAGCTTGTGGCACAGACCTGGGAGGAGAATCTAAATCCCCTGACTCCTGTGCCTCGGGAAGCGGGCGTTCCAAATCAATGGGCTGCTGCTGGTGACAGTAATTTGTTTTCTGTCTGCTGGCGTTCCTAGGAGCTGCATTTTTCCAAGGTTGAGAATGATGTGGCCCAGGTTATTCTGAATGGAACTCATACCAGCTGCAGGCTGACAGTTCTCCAAAACACACTTTGTCAGCTGGACAAGGAAGTGAAAAATACCCGTGACCTGATCAGCTGCAGGGAAAACGAGATTGCAAGGTGCAGTCTCCTGACCGAGAACAGGCAAGCGGTGCTCAGCCAGTACAACAAGAGGTTGGAGAAGATTCTTGCGCGGCAGGGGGTATGTACATTCCCATTTCAGTCCCAGGCTTGATTTTATTCTTTGTGGTGACCACAGGTGCCCCTGATAAATGTAACTGTGTAAGTGCTGAGTAGTTAAAACTTTCAGGCATCAGTATAGAGGTTTAAAAGCTGCACTAGTTAATGTAAACGTTTACGTCTGTCAAACAGCTCTTAGTGCATGGGGGGAGGAGCTGGCATGAGTGAATTGTGAAATGAGGGTGTGCCCAGCACAGATTTCTGCAGGGAGTTGTCTGCGCCCGATGAAAACGTTGAATGACATCAATACCCTGGGAGTAACTAGGGTCTCATCAGAAAACCTGCAAATCCTGACAAGGGGCGAATGGAGCAGGCGGGGTGATGTAGATCACTTGGTGCTTGGCCCCATTCAGCTGATAGATACCCAGGTCTGCCCCTGGCACCGTGAGCTGCAAGACCTTTATAGAGCCCAATGCAAGAATGAGTGCTGTGGCAGACTCTTGGACACCCAGATGTGCCTGTTGTAGGAGCTTAGGAGGCCCCTCTCGCCCCAGAGCCTGAGAGCTGTTCGGGCTTCCCTTGCATTTGTTCCCGTGAGGTCAGGAATGATTGGTCCCATCCAGCTCCTGGGAAATAGAGGCACAAAGGAAGTAACAGTATAGCAGAAGTATTCGGTAGGCATCTCAGCAGCTGGACCGGCCTTCTGCAAAAAGTGCTTCAGCAGCTTCTGCCTGATTAATCCCCAACCTTGCCCTCATCCAGGGTCAAGAACTGGGGCCACTGGAAATGGAGATCAACAAGCTGTCCAAGCAGATAGAAGAATATCACTCTGAGGTGATGACGCTACAAAAGCACTGGCTCAATCAGCAGCAAGAGCTGGTCAAGTTAACACACCAACGGGAGGAACAAGTAGCCTCCCTGGACACGTTAAAGAAACGGATCACAGTAATGCAGCAGAAGAAAGTGCGCAGGGAAAGTAGGTCATTCCCCAACTCTTTTTAAAACGTTCAGCTGTGAATGGAGGAAAAAGGGAGCGAGGGCTTACGGACGGGTGAGCCAGACCTTCACCAGAGAATGCGCCATGCTC
The DNA here is from genome assembly GCF_034619465.1 of Leptosomus discolor. NCBI lineage: Eukaryota > Metazoa > Chordata > Aves > Leptosomiformes > Leptosomidae > Leptosomus > Leptosomus discolor. The sequence continues at coordinate 427,464 of NW_028237973.1, read as the reverse complement.
CTACGTCCGTGTGAGCAGTAACGCAGGCGGCCCCAGCGCTGCTCTGGGGCTACGAGCCAGGCACCTCTGCTGCTCTGCCTGGCGTTATTCCCTGTCCCGACTGATCCCGCTGCCTTAACGGGCACAACCGAACCGAAGTGGCCGTGTCACGTGCTACACTTCTTAAATAACGTTTGCAAGTAGTTGGTGGGTAAATGTCCCCACCACGATGGCGCTTCCCTTGGCTCAAACCAGCTCTTTTCCACAGCAGTCTCCTTCAAAACCTTATTTGGGTTTTGGGCTTGTGGAAAAACGGTTTGGCTGGGTACGTGGGACGCAGGTGGCTCTGCAGGCAGCGTTGTCTGGTCTGATGGCAGTCTGTCACGCCTTGCCTGTGTTCCACCTGCTGCTTGTGGGAATTTTAAGACTTTTTTTTTTTTTTTTCTGTTCACCTGTAGATGAAATTCAGCAGGAAACAAAAGAGCAGAAAGACATCGAACGTCACATGAGGAACATGTCCAATGACTTGATAAAGCTGAATGTGTTGATCAACAAGAACAGCAGCAGCTTCGAGGAGCTGCAACATGGCAACACGATCACCGAGAACGAGTTTGTGCGCTCTCTCAAGGTACAGACATCTCATTTCCAGGTCTCAGCCTCCCGTGCAGATCGGAGGCAGACAGTGACCGTGTAAATCTTTCTTAGTCTGACCACGTTGTGTTGTCTGACAATGTTATGCTTCCCAAACCTAGGCAGCAGAAAAAGAGTCGGTTGAGATGCAGGAGAAGCACAGTCAGCTGACTGAGGAGAAGGAAAGACTCCTAAACAGCCTGGTGGAAGCAGAGTAGGTACCAGAGAGGTTCTTGCTTTGTGCCACCCTCTTTGAATGTAGGTGTCCATGTCACCTTTCCTCTCTGCTCATCGAACTGAACCAGCAACAGCAAATGTGCTTCTGTCCTTCTCGGAGAAGATGAAAGGAGTTTCATGGATTTTTGGGCGCAGAAGCTGAAAGGTGCTTTAGCTGTCTCTGCAAGCAGCGAGAGCCGTGAGGATGTCAGCTTTAACAGTTCCAGCAGGCTCGTGCTGGACGTTGCTGAGATCTGTACGGGGTGACTCTGCCTGCGCTCTCCTCCGCCAGTCACTCGGAGCGAGCGTGCTGCGCTGGGCAGCTCACTGGGGTCCACCAGCCCCCGGCAGCCTGGGCACGCTTGTTGTTAGTCACCGTGCCACCACCGTGCCACGTTGTGGATGGCGGAGCTCCCTGTCTGGTTCCACGCTGCTCCTGGCTGCCCTTTTACGTGTCCCACGTGCAAACCCTCAGGTTCTGCTGCACCTTCAGCTCCATGTTCAGGACTGAGCTCGGGAGCGTGCTGCCACGCGTGCACAGGGAGCGAGCGTCCTCTCGGGCGCTGACAAAGGTGCCGCTTTCCCTTTCTGTCACTGAAGGCATCAAATCCTGCTGTGGGAGAAGAAGATCCAGCTGACGAGAGAGATGCGTGCGGCGGTGGAGTCTGAGTCAGGGCACGGCGAGCTCCACGCCATGAGAACAGAGATTCACAGGATGCAGGTGAGCCCCGGGGGAGGAGCACTGGGGAGGGGAAGCTGCACACGATGGATTCAGCTTCGGCGTTGCTGAAGGCAGGAGATGAGAAACGGGCTGGGGAAGCAGCATTGCCAGTTCACAGCAATGTTGGAAATCGTACACCCTCCAGCTGGGCTGAATGAAATACATCCAGCGTGCGTGCTCTTCGTGCCTTCCTTGCGCCTGCCGTGTAATGGGCTGCAGCAGAGTCTAGAGACACCTGAGAAATCTATTTAAAACATAATATGTTTGCCACCTTATGCCGTGACCCCAATTTATAAGCAAAGGAATGTTGATGACTAAATATTGCATCATCTTAATCAGTGGTTAGGGAAGCCTTCTGTCTTCTGGCAAAGCAACTCTTCCCTTTTGTTCCCAGGTTACTTTACTCTTCTGCTTTTCCTATTGCTAAGGAGTTCCAGTGAAACCTTTTGAAGATTACTTTAGATGAGTTGATAATCCAGCCCTTTGCTTTCCAGATCCACACAGGGCAAGCAGGGTTTGGGTTTAGAGCAAATTTGGCTTGCCAACGCTCACGTGTCACGTATGTCTGGTTTATGTGGAGGGGATGTGCCGCACAGAATCGGTTCAGTGCCGTTTGTGAACATTTGTTACTTTCAGCCTATTTCATGTCTTGACACACGGCAGGTCCGCTACGGCCAGCTGATGAAGCAGCAGGAGAAGATGATTCGTGATATGGAGGCATCTGTTTCTCGCAGAGAGGTGATAGCGCTTCGTGGAGAGGGTCAGAACAAAAGAGACAAGAAGCTTGTCCCCAAGAGCGTCTTCCACTGCGAGCTCGCGAGCCCGACGGGACCGGCTGCTTTCTCCTGGTGCCGGCTCCCCATCTCCCTGTCTCGCCACCATCCTGAACTGAGTGTGCTTGGCATTTTAGCGGCATTTTAAGTTAACTGAGCACACCTTGAGGGCTCATGGGGGTCCTGAATTGGGGCTGCAGTTGTACTCTTAGCGAGGCAGCATTCACCTGGAGACATCAGCCTGAAGGACATGGTTTGTGTCTTGAAAATACCCGGTCACAGCTCTCCTCTGTGAGCGCTTTCTGGCTGCTCATATGTCACAGATTTGAGAGCCAGCTGAAGGTCTTGAATGGCCTCCTGCAAAGGTTGTAAGTTGGTCAAACTCTGTCCTGGCGAGGGTTGCCCTGTGCATGCAGGTATTTCTCTGATTTATGGAATTCTGTGATGAACATTTAATTTTTATTTTTTTTTTTCTATTAGCTGACGTGTAGATGTGGTGCTTAGGGACACGGTTTAATGGTGGACTTGGCAGCGTTAGGTTCATGGTTGGACTCAATGATCTTAAAGGTCTCTTCCAACCTAACCACTTCTCTGGCTGTACCCGTTAGCAGCTGTTCTGCCGGTACAAAGGGGACTTCATAGCCCTGTCCCTCTTCAGAAGCCCTTCCCTTTCAGAATGTGATGGTTCCAGTACCGGTGACAAAAGTCACCTGCCTTTCTTAGTGCTTTTCTCTCTGCGGCCTGCTGTCAAAGCAATTTCTGTTGTTGCTTTCCTCAGAACCTTTTGGAGATCGTGTCCTACCAGACTCGCCGGAAGCACCTGCAGGCGCTGAAGGAAGGGACGTACACTCCCCTGTGCCGCACGGAGCAAGCCTGGAGAAATGAGCACCAGAAACTGCGCCACCGGCTCCAGACCATCGATGCCATCGTCCAGCAGATCCAGCAGGACCATCCCCAGCACTACCGGACTCTCCAGTGGCTCAGACAGTGCTTGGGCTCCAGGCTGGGCTCGCAGGAAGCCTGACTGCCACCAACCCCATCCATGTAACCCTCAGCTCTTGTTCTGCTGGAGCCTGCAGGCTTTGTAAATAAACAAATATCTAAAAACTAAGTCTGTGTAGCAGGTAGTGGTCACCAAAGCTGTAGCAGTGCAAATGATTTTTGTTTCCTTGGCTGCACAAGGGTGGCTTCATCCCTCCCCCTGGCCTGGGGCGCTGGGGGCAGCCGCCCCCTTCCCCTCCGGGCCCCCCCTCTCTCACCGCCTTTCCCTGCAGCTCCGGGAGGCGGAAGGCCCCGGCCCCGGCGGGGGAAGGCGCCCGCCCGCTCCCGGGGCCGGTCCCGCCCCGCAGACGCCTCCGTGACGCGGGGCCGGTCCCGCCGCGCCTGCTGGGAGGCCGGGCCGGGCCGGCGGGGCCATGGCGGGGCCGGGGCTCCCGGCCGCGCTGCTGCTGCTGGCGCTGCTGGGCTCCGCCGCGGCGGGCAGCCCCGGGGCCGCCGGCTGCCAGGTGCCCCCGGGCGAACGCTTCGACTGCGGCCCCGAGCGGCTGCTGTCGCGGGCGGACTGCGAGGAGCGGGGCTGCTGCTACGCACCCGCCGGCTCCGGCTCCAGCCCCGGCTCCAGCCCCGGCTCCAGCCCCGGCCCGCCCTGGTGCTTCTTCCCCAGCGGCTACCGGAGCTACCGGGCGGAGAACCTGACGGCCACCGCCACCGGCTACGCCACCCGGCTCCGCCGCGTCGCCGCCAGCTTCCTGCCGGGGGCCGTGGGCAGCTGGCAGCTGGACGTGGCGCTGGAGACCCCCACCCGCCTCCGCTTCACGGTGCGAGCCGGCCCCGGGACCGGTGCCCCGGTGCTCCGGACCCCCCCGCTGACACCCCCCCCCTCCCTTCTGTCCCCGCAGCTGCGGGACCCGGCCCAGCAGCGGTACGAGGTGCCCCTGGCCACGCCGCGGGCGAGCGGCCGAGCCGCCTCCCCGCTCTACGGGCTGCAGATCAACCAGGATCCCTTCGGCCTCGTCGTCTGCCGGCAGCGCGACGGGCAGGTCCTGTAAGTGCCCGTCCTGCCCCGAGCCTTCCCGAAGGGATTCGGTCTGGAAGCGGGTCCTGGCCCCAACCCCAGCGGTGCGTGGGACGGAGCAGGGATGCGGCAGGGGATGGCGGTGACAGCAGCGGGGTGGCGGTCAGCGGCTGCGGGGGCTTTGCTTTGAGCCCCTCTGCGGTTCGGTGCTTGGGAAGGGAAGCAGGAGCCCCAGAGATCAGTCGAAACCCGGCTGCTGGGCACCGCTAGGGCTGTTTGCCGGAGTCTCCCTTTCTCTCCAACAGGCTGAACACCACCGTTGCGCCCCTCTTCTTCGCAGACCAGTTCCTGCAGATCTCCACCTCTTTGCCCTCCCATTTCATTTCTGGGCTGGGGGAGCCCCAGACGCCGCTGGTCCTCGACACGGCGTGGACCAGGGTCACCCTCTGGAATCGGGATATGGCGCCTGTGGTACGGAGCGGGGCTGAGGGAGAGGGAGGTGGCTCATCTGCACCTGTGGGGGTGGCCCTGCAACCTCTGACATCTTGTTTGGGGCTGGGGAAAGGCATCGGTGGCTGTGGAGCTCTGGGACCTGGCCTCAGCCCTGGGCAAGCCCGTGGGACCGTTGTCCCCAAGTCAGGCTTTGTCCCCCCTGGGGCTCTTGTTTGGCTCAGAAGCCGCTTTCCCTGACACGGTCCAGGGCTCTTGTTTGGGGCAGAGCTCTGCTGACTCGGGCAGTGTCTGGGGCTGCAAGCCCTGGCTTTGCACCCCGAGTCGTGACGGTGCTTCTGGCCAGTGGCAGGCAGGTGGGTGGGTGGGTGCTGTGCTGGGGCCTCCAACGGAGCCTCACCCGCACTGCGCTGTGCTCTACTCCAGCCCCAGGTCAACCTCTACGGCTCCCACCCTTTCTACCTGGTGATGGAGGACAGCAGTTTGGCTCACGGCGTCTTTCTGCTGAACAGCAACGCGATGGGTGAGTCCCACGGAGGTGCTGGGCATGGGCTTGGCCCACGTCCCCATCCTCAGCTTGTTCCTCCGGCGCTCGTGCTTCGCCAGATGTGCTCCTGCAGCCCAGCCCGGCCCTGACCTGGCGCACGACGGGCGGGATCCTGGACTTCTACGTCTTCCTGGGCCCTGACCCCAAGAGCGTGGTGCGGCAGTACCTGGACGTCATTGGTAGGGCCGAGCCGCGGGCGGGGGGCACGGGTGCTCCTGGGATGGCTCTGCCGGGATGCTGCGTGGCCCGTCTGAGGTGAGGGCTGGGGCTGCCCCTGAGGTGAGCGAGGCCCTTGGGTGGGTGACGGGGTGTCTCCTGCCTGCTGGCTGCCCGGGGGTGGTGGGTGGGAGCTCCAAGCCGGAGCCGGGCCGGCTGGGGCATCCCCGGGGGTGACCTGAGGGCTGGGCAGGGGAAGGAGAAGGAGACAGACCCCCCAGCACAGGCACTGGGCACCCCGACTCTCAGAGCCCCCCTGATCCCCCCCAGCCCCGCTCCCCCCCTGCAGCTGCCCCGTCCCCAGCCCCTCCCCTGAGGCCAGTCCCGCAGCCCCAGGCTGCCCCACGGCCTGTCCTGGCAGCGGCGAGCGGGGCCTCGGGCAGGCCCAGGGCTCTGTTAACCCAGGGGCCTTCAGCAGCAGTGCGGGGAAGGAGCGGGGTCTGCAGGAGCGGCTGCAGCAGGAGGGGCTCCGGCCTGGGGCCGGCTGTGACAGTCAAGGTTCTTTCCCTCTGCCAGAGGCCGTGCCAGGGGCTCGGTGGTCTGTTCCTGCCCTGGGGATGTCGTCAGCTGCATCCAGCTCAGGCTGAAGCTGAAGAGATGGGCAAAAGGAAAAGCAGCCGGAGAAGGACACGAAGGGGATCCGGCTGCAAGCTGCCCCCAGCTGCAGACAAGAGACAGCCGGCCTCTCGGCGTGAGGAAGGGTCCCTGTGAGTAGTCCTCAGCAGAGCTGGTCACCAACATGCACCGCGGGGTCTGTGTGCGTAACCAAAGCACGGTATAGCTGTGGGGGCGGGGTGTGTGTGTGTGTGCGCAGTGAGGCTGTGTATGTAGGAAGCCTCATGTTGTAAGAGCTGAGAGAGGCAGAGACAGAAGTGTCTCAACAGTAAAATCCTCCCAGCAGCACCAAGAGCGGGAGCGGCAGTGAGTCCTGGGCCCTTGTGTTATAATCAGATCTGAATTTTGAATTTCATTGATAATTAATTGTTTTGAATAAACAACTAATTTCTTATAGTTAATTATTTCCTGATTCAATTAATTTACATTATGGTAAGGAGTAGACAAAACCTCACTTATGCTAAGAGACAGCAGATGCAGGCCTTAGGAAGATGGCCAAAGCTGAAGCTGCTGTGGATTGGGAAACTGTACAGAACACAGAACGAGGAGGGAGGGAGGCAGGTACAAGGGGTGAAATTGTACGTTCTCAGCTAGTTCTCTTATGTGATGAAACCATGGAAACAAAGGAATGTTGCTGTGAAGACTCTCCCATCCTCCCCATCCTAATTTGTATATCAGAGATTTTGATCAGTAAAATAACGAATGACTAGATTAGGAAAGGACTGTTAAGAAAGTTATAGAATAGGGCGGACCAATCATTGTAACTGTCAAAATTAATAGCGGGCATAAGATACATGCTTATGTTAAAATCTGTTAAAGATCATGACTTTGCAGAAAAAGGGTATAAGATGTTGAATTTTTGATGTAACTTTGAAGCACGTCAGATGGAGCTGTCCCCATGCTTCCCAGCGCTGCAATAAAGACGTGCTGGCTTATCTGCAGTTGTGTAGATAAATTTGTCGTGATTGCAACCCTCCGTCCACACTTGGGGCCGTGTCACCCCTCTTGTGCTCCGGGTGCCTCCCTGTGCCTGTGCCCTCCCACCTTCCATCACTGACGTCACTCTTTTGCTTCCCTGTACCTTTCTTCTTCTGTCTGTTCTCGTACCCTGCTCCCTCTTCGTCCCTCTCTGCTTTCCAAGCCCCTCTCTTGTTCTGCTATTCTACCTGCCCCTTTGGTTTTTCTTGCTCTCCCTCTGTCCTGCTCCCTGCCCCTCTTTTTTCCTTCCTCTGTCTCTGTCCTGCAGCGCATGGCTGGTTTTTTGTTCACTGCCTCTTTGTCCCGATCTGCATCCCTCCTTGTTGTTCACAGTCTCTCTGGCTTCTTGCCTGCGCTGCTTTTTCTCTCTCTGCCTGCATGTCCCACTCCCTGCCCCTGTCCTCCTCTCTCTCCTTCATCGAATTGTAGAATGTATTGGGTTGGAAGCGACCTCTAAAGGCCATCTAGTCCAAGCCTCCTACAACAAGCCGGGACATCTCTAACGAGGTCAGGTTGCTCAGAGCCCCATCAGGCCTGACCTTGAATGGCTCCAGGGATGGGGCTTCCAATACCTCTCTGGCAACCTCTTCCAGTGACCCAGCACCCTCATATTAAAGAACTTTTTCCTAATGTCCAACCGAAATCTACACTTTTCTAGCTCAAAACCACTACCTCTCGTCCTATTGCTACAAACCCTTGCGAATTGTTCTTCCCTGCCTTCTTAGAGGCCCCCTTCAGGTATTGCAAGGTTGCTACCAGGTCCTCCTGGAGCCTTCTCTTCTCCAGGCTGAACAACCCCAACTCTCTCAGCCTGTCTTCATAGGGGTGTCAGACCTTGGTGGCACCAAACTGATCTCAAACAAAGACAACAGGAGTTTGAAGATAAGAGAACGGTAAATGTCTGATTTCCTAGGTCAAGTTAGGAGGGACATCATTTACTTCACTGCAGTTCCTTTGTTGTTGTTTTGTATCTTAAGACCCAGCTTCTTTCCCCAAAGGGGTGCTAGCTTTGTGGAGGTACCACCTAGCACACTTTTCTGTGCAGGACTGGAATTAAACAAATATCCCGACTGTGTTTTTCAGCTCTTTGCAGACTGAGTAAAAGAACCCTGATTTGGGGGACAACAGGACTTACAGTGCTAATTCCCCCCCCCCGCTTTTTGGAAAGCACATAGAAGAAAGTGTGACAAATGAGCTCATAGAGAGGAGGGGGGAAGAAAACCCACCAGATGACTGAGAGCTATGTCTGTAGTTGGATAAAGCTGCTCCGAGAGAGAGAGAGACATCCATCTTCCCTGCATGGGAGAGTCAGGGCAACGACTAGAAATGAGGAGCTGTAATCAGGTGTCCTTTTTCAACCCCAGTGTCGAAGCTGTCCTTTGAGCATTTCCTAATCCTACTGCAGCTGAAGTGGGTCAGGTACCTCAAAAGCATCTCTTGACTGACCCAGCTGATCTCTGCACTTGTCCACATGTGAAGGCGGAAAATACCCGCTTTGAGTAATGGCCTCATTAATGCCTTTAGCCTTAGGGTCTGGGTATGGACTCTGACAAGCAGGAGGAGTTGAATAGACCTTCTGATGGGTCTCCCCCTGTTGCTGCTAGTGTTTCTGTAGGGATCCTTCATCTGTTAAGTACAGTTCTTGCCTCCTGTCCCACTCCTCTCTCTCTGCTGGTTTCAGCTGGTAGTGAAAAGTCGGGGGTTTTCTCCATTTTTCCCTTTCTAAAGCAAGGGGTTTATATGTAAAAAAAAAAAAAAAAAAAAAAAAAAAAAAAAAAAAAAAAAGCTAATGCTGCCTTTAACTGAATGTTGCCCTGCCCTGTCGGTCCTGTGCTGCTTCTGACTGCAAATGAGCCTCAACACGCAGGACAAGTGGAGGGTGGGAGGTGAAAATGATGCCTTGCTGTAGCTGGAGTTCCAGGGCAGTAACCTGGGGGGCTCCAAACCAGGTGCCTGGTGTCGTGCTCTGCCTAACGGGGCAGTGAGCTGGCTGAGCCAGATCTGAACACCCTCTACAACCAGAGCTTGGCTTGGGCTGCTTTGTATGCTGACTGCTTTAGATAAAACAGCTGTGTGTACAGCTGAGCCTCTGGACTATAAAAACTGAACACCGTGTTACGAGCAGGAGGCTCTCCCAGCAACATTCGCTGCAGATTGGTTCATGTTCTCCCACTCTTCCATAAACAAACCCAAGGTAATACTGAATTTACTGCATGAGCTGTGTTTAACAGACTGCTTTGTTATTTCTCCTTCCACTAGAAGGCCCTTCCAGAATCAGCAGCAGCACAGCAAATACATTGAACGAAAAGAAGCCGGTGTTAAACTGTCTTGTTTAGTGTCATCAGGAAGCTGATGGGAATATCCTTAAGTCAAAACTGGTATGGAACTGGAAATGGGTCCAAAACCTCTGCTGTGTGGCCCTTAGTAGGGTTGAAACCTTTTCCTTTCCTGGTGATTAGTTCTAGCTGTCCAGAGCAATGCAAATCAGTTGTGTTAAGTTGGTAGCAACTTGGATCTTTTCTTCTATCCCCAAATGTTTTTCAAAAGAGGTAGTTGTGGCTTCTAAATTGGGTCAAGTTATCTAAAAATCATCAGCAGGATTTTTTTTCTCATTTCTGTTAGTGCTGGGTAAAAGAGTAGAAGTTGATTTGGAAACCTGTAAGCTGAAGGGTGTTTCCCAATAAGTTTCTTTTTTTGCTTTTGTGGAGTCTTCAGCATTTTATTTTCTCCCACAGTACTTGTAGGCTGCAGAAGCAGCCCCGGAGGCACTATGGAATTACTTGTGTAATTAGCTTGGCTCCTGCTAAGGATATAGATTGCCGTCATACTCAGAAGCTGGTTGAAGCGATGAAGCCATGTGGGGTATTTGAAGACGAGGAAGATCTGAATCGCAGGTCTAACAAGGCTGTAAAACTTGTTCACTTCTTCATTTTTTTAGGACAAACGGATGAGTTTTCTTTACAGGCTGGTTGTTCCTGGAAAACTGAGTAACTTGGTCAAAGAATGGATGTCAGACCTTGGTGAGAGCAAGGGAAGGATTTTTTATACGTTCTTCTCAAAACAGCTGAAGCCTTTTGATTTCTTTTCAAGGCCGTACTACTGGGCTTTATGCTAAAGCTCAACTTTTGACTTTCTTCTCAAGTATTGAGTGGAGCCGTTGTAACTGTCATTGAAATAAGGTCTAAAAGATACCTCAGAGGAAGATCTTGAAGTCTTTGGGGCCCCGAATCAGTCTGTGAAGTGGCTCCATCAGTTGACTTGTAGCAGTTCACAAAGCTCGAACAAGGTGTTGTGGGGGAGGTAGATGGTAAATGGGCACTGATTTGCCCCAAACAGCCTGCAGCACCCAGTCTGCTTCGACATTGTGACAGGAGATTTGCCTTTTGTATAGCTGCTTCATGTGTGCCTGCTGCAGGGAAGAACAACCATAGGTCTTATTTTGGGTAAAGTAATGAAAGGAATGCTACATTGGGGTGGGGGTTGGGGGGTGTGCTTTTGGGTTTTTTGAGTTGCAAGCACTCACTGCAGAAAACCAGCATCAGTCTGTTAGACTAACCACTGGGTACGGGCCTGAGAAGACACTTTATGGAGGCTGTTCTGGTAATGGTGGTGACGGGAGCCTCGGTGGAGTTGACAGCATTTGTGTTTCCTTTCAGCAGAGTGCTTTACCTGAGGAGAGTTGAGAGCAGAAGGAAATGACTTGTGTTCTTCTGGTTGTTTGATCCAGCCTTGTTCTTCCTTCATTAAACCGCCTGTAATTGCCATGCTATGGAATCAATTAGTGCTGTGTGTGAGCTGGTGGCTCCGTGAAGGCGCTGTAGAGCATTCAGCCTAAAGCAATGCAGGGGCAGCAGGCCCACCCCAGCTCAGATGCCCCTTTCCGCTGAGGAGGTACATCCATGTGACGATTACTGGGTGAACAGTCTCAGTTCTGTTGAAGCTGCTCTAGACTGAGCTGCGGATGGGAGCAGTCTGACCTTCAGCCATCCGGTGTCCCAGCAGGGTTGAGATTAATGGAGGAGAAAGAAAAGGACAAGGCTGCTGGGGAAGGACAGGAGGAGCAGAGCAGGAAGGAGGATGGGAGGACAGTGTGAGTGACAGTGGCAGGGAGAGGGGATGGAGGAAAGAAGAGAATGAGATGAAGAGGAGGCAAGCAAACAGGAGGGCGCAAGCGTGGGGTCAAACCCTTTCTCTCTCTCTGGAGAAAAGCTGCTACTTAGCTGAGTCATGTTTTTCTGCCAAACAACTGCTCTTTTAACGTAATAATGATGGTGATGCTGCAGACCGTGGAAGACAGAAAACTCTTTCCTTGTTCTCTTTGATCTATAAGAGTTGCTGAGGTAGTGTGGGTGGCCCTTGTGGCTAACTGCTGTGCGGCAGGAGTGTATTGTGAGGGGTGTTTGTGAGAAGATCCAACAGGAATGCCCAGTATAAACCCCTTGAATCCACTCAGTCATTGCTTCAAGGGAGTCATGCCTTTTCGTCTCCTTTTGCCAGCTTACATAACCCAGAAGTGATGTGAGTTGCAGGGCACAGAGAGAAGTGTCCGAGTTTTTAGACTGGGGAGGGGTGAGGGTGTTGCAAGGAGATGTTGAGTGCTGTATTTAATTTATGGTTTATCAGCATTTGGATGACGGATGTTCTATCCCCAGTCTGGTAGGCAGAGGTCTGTGAAGCAGATGAGGCAAATCTTAGGGAATGAGCTGGTGGAAGACTTGCCCGCTGGCAGGAGAGGCCTAGAATGGACAAGTGCTGCTTTTGATGGAACGTTTCCTGTAATGCCTTATTTCGCTTCTAGATTTGGCTGTTGCTTTGAACTGAATTTGATGATCCTTTAAATCTAACTTTCACTGCATTTGCTTGGAAATGCTGAGGTAGGAGAAGCCAATTTTGTTATCTCCAGTCAAAAGTTATATGTGCTGAATGGAGATGATGTCTTGTAACTGGCAACATCTATCCTGAAAATCAAACAACATCGTCGTAGAGATAAAAGAAGGAGAAAAGCCTTTGCCTTTGTATTTGATCTATTGCTGCCATCTTTCCTGCATGCTAACTGAAAATAATTCATCTCTTCACATTGTGTAGGGGTGTGCAGTACAGACCAAAGGTGACAGTTAATTATTTAATGAGGGTAAATGCAACAATGCAGAGAAAGGATTAGAAACACCCAAAGTACTCTAGACTGTAATTCTGAAGAGAAGAGCAGAGCATCTTCCAACTGAAGGAGGCTGTAAGGCAGGAGAAGAAAGGCACAGCAAGAGAGGCCTTGTGGAGCTAGTGTCTGTGAGCAAAGACAGACCCAGGCTGGGAGGGTGCTGGTCCATAGCGAGTTCAGGCTTTGGATGAGACCCCTAGGTAAACTTGGGCAGTTGGCAGACATAATAGTAAAACATCAGAGAAAAATGTTAATTAAAAGTCCATGAGCGTAGTAGTGCTTTATGTTAGAAGACTGATGTGCCAGGAAATAGATTTCGCAAAGCTCCATCCTGGTTGATAAGGGTGGACGGGGACACGTGCTTTTGAAGTCAGACACACGCAAAGTTGTCTTCATCCAGCTCTTTTTGCTGTGCATAGCGTGGCTGTCCCTGGCGCTGCACGGAGGGAATACGGAAGGCAAAGACAGGACCTGAACAACTGCTCCTTCCTCTCCTGCTGATGTGTTACTATGGCACGTGTATTCGTTTTCGTGTTGTCATCGATAGACGGTGATACACGGGCCTTTGGAGATCCCGATAGAGAGTCCCACTGGGAGAGGCACAGTATAAACCTCTCGTCTATCTCTGGGTTTCTCACAACTGTTAGCGTGAAGTCACGTCACATCAGATCTATAGAGAAGCCTGCTCAGCACCACGGTGAGGATATGTCGACCAGACACACCTTAAACTGGTAAGGAGGGCAGCCGAGGTGAGGGGGGATCCTGGGGGGCAGAGTACTTGCTTGAAAGATGTGAGAGGATGTGACTGTTTTGTGTTCTACATGAGCGCTTTAAGCGTGACTGAGTTCCTGAGTTTGTGTTAATAGCTCTCGCATACTGCAAGTGAGCGCTGTAAGACAGGAATTTGCTCTCGACAGCTCCCTCCAAGGAAGTTGTAGTGAGGCTGGTGTTGGTCTCTTCTCCCAAGTAACTAATGACAGGACAAGAGGTAATGGCCAGGGCAGACTGGCTATTAGGAAAAATTTCTTTACTGAAAGTGTGGTCAGACATTGGCCCAGGCTGCCCCGGGAGGTGTTGGAGTCACCATCCCTGGAGGTGTTCAAAAGACGTATAGATGTGGTGCTTAGGGACCTAGTTTAGGGGTGGGCTTGGTCGTGTTAGGTTAATGGTTGGACCTGATGATCTTAAAGGTCTTTTCCGACCAAAACGCTTCTCTGATTCTATAACATTTTTTCGGTCATTTTTCGAGTGAAAAGACAAATGTATTTGGTAGAATGGCAGTTCCCCTCTCGGCTGTTACAGAGGTACCACTGGCACTAGAGAAGATCCTACAGACAGCTCTGTGCTGTATTATCCAGCCACGTGGTAGTTAGTCTTGGAGAATGCTGGTTCTGCAGGGAAGCCCAATATGTGAGGTACCCACCAGCAGGATAGATGTTTGCATGTGGGTTTATGCCGTGTTTATCTGGGTGTTTGGGAGTTGTCCAGAACTGGCATTATTGTGACCATTTCTCAGAGAAATAAATCTCTGTTGAACATGGGTTCTTGATGCATCAGAGGGAAGGCAGCTTCTCTCAGCCTTTGTTCCACTCACGCTTTATCAGGGTCACTAAAAGTGGGCTGAAGTGAGATTTGTCAATCGTAAAAGGCTCAGGAGATGGATGACCACAAGCGATGTTACTTTTGAGAGTTGTTAAACTAGGAGGGAGGTGAGAAATGGACGCAGACGCAGACTGACTGACTTCCCAGCCAGTCAAACCCTAGATTGGGGTGGCACCAAGGCTAAGTTTAAATGTTCTTCAGGTGGAGTTTTTCATTCAGTAAGGCCTGCAATTGGCTGGTAGGTGTTGGCTGTGCAGGTATATGGGGAAAATGACAGGCTTTCCAATTCAGGAAATTGCACTGGAGATTTAAAGCAATTGTTCATCCATATAGTTTGAACGCAGAGCTGCGGCTTTCAGCGATTGGATCAATTTTGAAATGCCACCCTCCCTCGTAAGATGTCCGAGACTTCAGCCAAGGCTTTGGCACTTTCTGCCTGTTTTCCCAGTCCCTGGTTTCTGCATCTTTACAGGAGAGAACCTAGAGAGCTACAGGAGCTCGCAAAAGAGGCATCCTTAGCAGCAGTGGTGGAACTCAGTGTTAGGATTTTGAGAATTTAAATGCAGATTCTTAAGCCCGCAGGGTTCCCTGGTATGCTGCAAATGAATTGTATCAGGATGGGGTTTAGCTTTTAGTCAGACAGCAGTGATCATTTCAGCAAGATGGGTTTGCGTTATTAAGCATTCAAAATCCAGTGTAAAGCTCCTAAAATACACGGTGTTGTCCACAAATACAGAACCGTCTGGTTGTGCCTGCACTGAATCCCCAGGAAAACAAGTGAAGCCTTAAATCATTATGCCATGAAGAGCAGAGTTGATTTAAAATGAGTTTCATGCCCTTTTTTTCCTATCACAGTCCTAACTTTCTTTTGATTGTAAAGTTAATCCTGGTTTTAGCTGTGTATTTTGGTAGAGAAGAGAATGATTGCATCTAGTGTAGAAGCTACTAACTTGAATGGTAAGGTGTCAACCAAAATTTGTGAAAGTAATCTTAGAGGTAGCATGGGAGCTTGGTCAAGATGTGTGAGGCTGCGGCTGTTCAGTATTCTAAATGCTCCTTCTTTCCACTTGACATCTACAGGGCACTCCAGAGCAGTGGGCCAGGCTGGTCCAGACCTCCAGCGTAACAAAACTGGAGCAGAAGAAGAACCCACAAGCTGTTCTAGCTGTTGTCAAATTCAGACTGGGTACAGGGTATACTTGTTTTGTGCGTTTTATGAGTTATTGTGGGATCCTTTGAGCAATGTGTTCGTGTTCCAGAGGAAGAGAATTTTTTGGGATGCTTTGTGACACAGCACATTTTTCAGGGCTGCTGTCATGATGTCACGGGAACGTTGGCCCAGAGGAGAAGGAAGGTGTCAGTGCCCAGAGCAGCCTTTGTAGCACGCTCCTTCCAGGAGGGTGTGACGAGAGTGCCCTTTTGTCCCCTTGGTTGGGCCCCATCTGCAGACTTGTAGTGTAGCGCTGCAAAGGTGAAGGAGCAAGTCTGTGGTGTGCTCTTCAGTGTTCTTTTGCCTTTGGCCCATTCCTTCTGTTTTTTGCTAGACAAAGTGTGGCTGATGACGGATCTAGCAGGTAAGCAGAGGGGTTTACTAGGTGCAGGATATCTGGCTTCTGTATCGATGTGTCCTTTTGCTGTTCCTTAATAACCAAGTTGATTTTCCAACAAAAATACCATTAAGGTACCGATAGTGCAGAGGAGGCCACAAAGGTGGTGAGGGGGCTGGAGCACCTGCCCTGTGAGGACAGTCTGAGAGAGTTGGTGTTGTTCAGCCTGGAGAAGAGAAGGCTCCGGGGAGACCTTCTCGCGCCCTTCCAGTGCTTAAAGGGGGGCTACAGGCAAGGTGGGGAGGGACTCTTTGTCAGGGAGTGCCGTGATAGGACGAAAGGTAACGGTTTGAAACTGAACGAGGGGAGATTTCAATGCGATCTTGGGAAGAAATTCTTTCCTGGGAGGGTGGTGAGACACTGGAAGAGGTTGCCCAGAGAAGCTGTGGCTGCCCCCTCCCTGGCAGGGTTCAAGGCCAGGCTGGATGGGGCTGGGAGCAACCTGGTCTGGGGGAAGGTGTCCCTGCCCACAGCAGGGGGTTGGAACGAGATGGTCTTTAAGGTCCCTTCCAGCCCAAACCATTCTACGAAAAGAAGCTGCTTTAGCTCTTGGGCAGAGCAGAAGCATTGACTGTTAAAGAGCAATTTGCATTTTCTTCATCAAATTTCTGTTTATTTTATTGGCTGGCAAAACCGGGCAAAACATAGACACCAGAAACTCTAGAAAAAGAGTAGCCTAGTATATTGTCCTGCTGTCTTGCTTGCTATGTAAAATAGCTGTTGCTGCTGGCGGGCTGTTGTGAAAGAGAAATGCTATCTGTTTGGATTTACTTGTTTTGTGGGGTTCCCCCCATCAGGCAGTTTTATAACAGCATCTGGTTAATTCTCCCTTGCACGTTGCAGGTGAAAGCGCCCATGGATACCCAGAAGCCCGTCCTTCGGTGAGTGTGAAAGGAACCTCTTCCTTCCATGGCGTTTCAGAACTGTGGAGCAGGCTGTGAGCTTTGCCTTTGGTGACAGAGTGCCAGCCTCGCAGGCTGAACGAAAATACCTTTTAGTGTCTATGCAGCGGCAGTAAAGGGGTCACTGGCTGTTCTCTAATTTTCTGTTCAAGAACTTTTAGACAGATGAAAGTCTGGTTCTGCAGACAGAAGATCGCTTGCTGTTCTTGGGCATGGTGGAATATATCATTCACAACAGTATTCAGTACTGTCTAATTAATCCATTTTAATTTTTAACAACTTAGTGTCGATTTCTGTTACTTGTTATGATTTCTCCTTAGTACAGCTGGATGTGGAGCTGAATATAGATAAGGTTAGAATTGATACGTAAGTGACTGGAACCATTGCAAGAAAGTTTGAAATAATCCTCCACTCTAATGAATACTGGATTGCATAGCAATCCCAGAGATGTAGTCATGCCCTCCCCGTGAATATTGACCAGCTTTAGTAGTGTTGATGTGAGTGGACTGAATAGCAAATGACTGAACGGGGATTTGGCCTTTATTTTCGAGTATCAAGCACCTTAATTTGAGGTTTGGGATTACACAGCAGAGAGCGTGTCTAACAAAATGAAAGTCATCTTTGAATAGTCACACTTCAGATTTTCAATTGATGCCACTTTCATCATCTTGCTAAAACACACCTTTAAAATGAAGTTTGGGGTTCAGCAGAGCACCGTAAGCCTTCCCCATGGCTTTTCCCGTGGGTACGGGTGCATTGGCAGATGCTGTGGCAGTTTGCTCTAGCAGACGTAGGCAGTGGTGAGACAGTCCAGACGGGAGCTTTCAAAAGTTACTGACTCAGAGAATGCTGGTTGGATGTCACAGTGCAGGGAAAAGCAGACTCAAGTGTGGTGTGATTATCAAACCTCCCAAGTGCCAGAATGGGGACTGTCACTCACGCTGCTGGCTGTCTGTCCACAGAGCACAAAACCAGCCTCACAACCCCCACCAGCTCCCTCTGTTTCTGAAGGAGAGGATGAAGGTGATGAAGAAGAGGAAGAGGACAACAAACCTCCCCCTGTTATCGCCCCGTGGCCTGAACATACAAAACCAGTAAGTCCCAGCTTTGGTCAGCACTGCAGCGGGTGTCATTCAGAGCTACATGTTTCGGATCAGACAGCATTTGCCGTCCACGGATGAACGGGCTGGAGTCCTACCGTGACCCAGTGCTTCACCCACGTCACCGACACCAGGAAAGTGTGCCTTGAACTTTCCCATGTAGTCATGAGTTTCCTGTGATTCTGAGAGGGACCGTGTGTTCATCAGTATCAGATAAGAGGCAGCACTGTGTCTGTTAATGCCAGCGGTGTCAACGTGAGCAGCTCTGCCCAAAGTGCCTGTATGGGCTCTCTGGCATCAGCGGAGAGAGCGGTCATCAGACACAGTCCACCCCCTTGCGGGATCCTTAGGAGAAAGTGTCCCCTGGAGGTAGCCGTCGCTCTCCGCAGGCTGTACAAGTAGGTAAATGAAGAGCTTAGGCTGCCCCCTTAGCTTTTCCATGGCTGCAGTTTGGTGAGGAGAATCCTGCACAGCTCTGCCTTGTGAAGAGAAGGGAGGTCTCTGAAGGACTGGAACGCAGTTCCTCGTGGCCACTCCCTACGGCTTGAAATCCTGATGAGAAGTCAGTTCCACCATTGTGATCAGAAAAGGGAGATGCTTCCTGCTTCTGTTCAGACACTTGCGTAGCAGCTAAAGAGTCGTGTCGTTACCCGAGAAAACACACGAGCATCAAGGCACAAGGCTCTGGGGCCCTGGACAGACCTATTTCTGTATCCTTGCACCACAGTAAATTCATTGTTTGAGGCATCTTTTCAGAAAATCAATGAAAATTGAAAAAGAAACTGACCATGAACTTGTGTAAAGCCAGCCTTTCACTTTTGTCTGTTGAGGTTGAGAAGGGGAGAGCAAACCCAAACATTTTAAGAGCCCTGGATGGGGCAGACAGCATCTTCCTAAGGGTTTGCATTTGAAACACGATCTCAGGGGCATCTCTGCAAGCTGCTTTTCTGACGCAAAATACTTTCTCGTCACAGACCTACACCCGCTCTGTAATTGAACCTGCGGCTGCACCAGCACCAGCTGAAGGAGCCACCACTCGCCAGCCTGAAAACTCAAATGCTTTGTACAGAGACACGGACCGGTGGCGAAAGAAACCCGAAATGAGCGATGAGGAGATCCTAGAGAAACTGAGTATGTGTTCTGTATTTCTTGTCTGATAAAGCAGTGTGTGCTCTACGCGTGTCTCGGGGTTACAGGTGCTCAGTGTTCATCCTCAGTTCAGTGTCGCAGCGTCCCGACTCCCTACACGAACTGTGACTGTGCTGAAGAGGAAGCGAGAGAGCGCTCTGGGTGTTCCTTGTGCCGCCGAGGGCAGCTGTGACGCGGTTGGATTTGCCTGAGCTGCCTTCTCCGCTGAAGGCAGAAGCAGAGATTGTTTCTGGTTGAGCAGAAGGCTGTGACCTCCTGACTGGCCTAGCGAACACCTGTGTGCTAATGGCCAAATGGACCAGAAGATTTGGGTTCCTGAGTGATCTTTAGACTCCTGATTCTCGGCAGTCATTGGAGCCAAATATACTTTGCAGAAATCTGTTGGGCTGTTGGTTTGGGATTGCTTTGCTTTGTGGTTTTGTTGGGTTTGGTTTCTTTTTTAACCCATAGACAACCACAGCACTAAGCTGATTCTTTCAGCCTCAAGGAGCTCTCCTGCCCCAGATACTCCATTGGTGACATTTTTATGCCTGCTGTTACTACTACTGCTTCTACTAATAGATGGGAGTTCATTTTCATAAGAATTCTCTGTTTTTGTCAGAGAGAACTCCTTTGAAAGAACATCAGTTGGCACTGTGGATAGAGAGGAGGAGGTGTTTTCAATGTGCCCCAACAGAAAAAAGAAAAAACTTTTATAACAATCCTTGTTTTATTTCTTAGCTTTATGCTTCTAAAGATGTACCCGAGACACATCTGCGTGGCTCGATCAGGTAAAACTGCACTGCAGGCGTGTCTCAGGAGGCAGCCTGCAGCACATCCACTGTATATCCTTCCGATACGGGGCACTTTGTCATAGCTCATTCCCAGCCAGTTCATACCATTAGAATCCTGACCGTTGGCCCCAACCCCTGGCTAGGCCCTACTCTAGGAAAAGACACCAAGCCCTTTGTGATTCTGCAGTACAAGAGCTTAATCTGCTTCTTGCACTTCATAACGGCCAGTGCTGTGTTCTCAGGTGGAAACTTGTTGGGTCCATAGCACAGCCCAGTTTACTCTGTGTCTGCTGTTGACTGTTAGGACAGCAAGTGGATGGAGCTACACCTCCTCGTGTGTGATCTCAAAGCCAACACCATTCTGTCTGTAACGGGGACAACAGCTTGTAAAGGGGTGCAGTCTGGCTGTGGCTTCTTCACAGCGGCTGTCAGTGCTCGTCCTTGTGCTGTACCACCCTTTCTGTCGCACCTGCCCTGCCGCTGATGGCTGGTGTGACTGCAGAGGCTGAAGCCTTCCTCAGCTGGGAGATTTCAGCTGCTCCTGTAGAGTTCTCTGCACCCTTAGCAGGTTGACAGGACTCTCAAGAACTGAATCTCAGTGCCATGAGGGAGTATCCAAGGTCTCAGTTCAATAGCTTTAGCTGAGGGCACAATGAAGTAAATTCCAGGGCAGAGGGTTCCTTGCAGGTATGTTAGCTTATAAAGGGAGGAATTAGAGCATCTTCAACAGAGGCTAAATGTTTGAGGCAGGCTTTGCAAAACAGTGTTAGCAGGGGGTGTAGCCGGTGGTGGGGTTGCCCCGTCGTCTTGCCGTGCTGGCAGGCAGGATTCCTGGCTAGGCATCCAGTCAGATGCCCATGTGGATGCTGAAGCCCTCTGCTCCAGAGAAAAGGCCTGGACAGGGGAGGGAGGTGTTTGTTCCTACTTCCAGTGAATGGTGCATCACCTGGTTTTGCTTTGGATGCACAGGTGAACAAAGAAGCCTGTGTTTGTGTTGGTGATACAGGAATATTGCCAGATGGGTCAAACAAAATACACTGTGAAACACTGAAAGTCTTCCTCCTGAACTAAGATTCTTCAAGTATTTCAGTGATGTACGTTGCAAGTGAAACCTTGAGAAGTCATTTGCATTGAGTGATCACCTTCATTGTTTGTATTTTATCTGGGAAACTACCGGACCAGAGAAAGCAGTATGTTTTTTTTCAGTTATTCCTTCAGATTAGTGTAGCAGATCTTGGCTCTTTCACTCAACACAAACATGGCACCCTAATGACTGCTTGCTCTCCTCGCCGTTCAGACCGCCTGCAACTCCGAGTGGGCCAGAAGCCGTCAGGCAGCGCACGCTTCCCTGTTGGCCTTCAGTGGCAGCTGAGCTTTTTTCTGTGTAGCTCCCTATTAATATTTTCGATATATCTTCGGTTATAAAATATATTTTCTATATGTCCCTCTATCAATTCCCCCCTTTTCTGTTAAGTGAATTCTTTTACTTGGCTATTCTGGTTGGTATAATGCTTCGTACATTGAAGTTATTCTTCTAACTATACGCCAAACCCACATATATAGGGTCCCTACTAGAAATAATAAAATAGCGGTAGCTATCAACAACACTACTATTGGATGCATTAGGAGGTTGAAAAAGTCCAGTGTCTGAAGGTGACCACCCAAAAAGTGTATCCCACCATTTGTGTTCTCCATCCTTTTTGACCCTTTTCAAGACCCTACTTATCTCATTTGCCTCATGATGAACAGTTATTAGAGTTTCCTTTCCATTATTCTTGGCTTCCTCTAATATCTGCATTAAGTCTGGGTGTTTCAACAACCTTTTTGTCACTGCTAAATCCATCCCTGTAGGTGTGGGTTCTAGTTCAGAAATTAGTGTATAGTTTGATCTCAGGATTTGATGAGAAACCACAGGAGCAAAGTAGCTAAAGTCACATCCTGTGATGGTGGTAAAATTACAAATACAGAAGTTCGAGTGATTCCTGGTGTCTATTTCTACTCCTTCTACAGACACAAAGCGACATGTTGTTCTTAAACAAGCACAACCTTTTCCTGCATAGACAACAAGATTTCAATGGTAATCTTATTTCACCACGTGCCCAGACCCAGGTTACAAAGACAGGTTGTGTTAGAGTAAAATTATGCCAACAATCCAAGATACTGCAAGGCTTTCTATTTGTTGTGTTTGTTATTATATTGGATACAGCTATCTGGTTTGCCCTTTTGTAGGAAGTTCCGTTAATTCCTCAGTATCCTACGCTTATGTTTTGACCCAGCATTCCCTGCAGTTGAGGCATCATTCTCTGAAGGTCTGTGCTCCAATAATTTTTGGGCTACACTTCATTTTTATGCATAACCACGGTGGCAAGGCTTAAGCTTTTTCTATCAGAGAGCGATCCCATATCCCCAGTATATTCAATATGAGCTTGGGTCCATGGCCATTCTGGGGTGTTGCTGTTCGACCCTTGGGTTACGATAACTACAAATACAACAATTTTCCTGACTAAATCTTGGCAGGCCGAGTTACTAAACACTTCTGGCTGCAATATACTCATTTTGCTCGGCAAAGCTTTAGTTTCAGTTCATCCTCACCCTGTGTTACTTTCCAAGGAGTTTTAGGAGCTTTCTTCACTCAGGAGTGGTGAATCCAGGCGCTTTGTTCCCTGATCTTGATTGCCGTGAAAGAGGTAAGAAGCACTTGGTATGGTCCTTCCCACTGTGGCTCCACAGTTTTCTCTGTAAGAGACTTAACATACACCTAGTCTCCAGGTTGTATGTTATGCACTGACCCACCCAAACCCCTGCATCGGGTTCCAAACACCTGTTTTTCAATTTTACGAAGCTGTTTCCCTAATGCCACCATATAGGAAGTCATCAATTCTTCACCAATTTGTGAAGAGGTTCCCTTTTGTACCCCATAGGGTCGCCCATATAGGATTTCAAATGGGCTTAGCCCTTCTTTAGCTCGGGGTCTAGTTCGTATCCGTAGCATTGCTAGGGGTAGAGATTGTGGCCAGGCCCGATTGGTTTCTTGTCCTAATGTAACAATCTGTTGTTTAATCAAGTGATTCATGTTCTCCACCTGGCCACTGGATTGTGGCCGGTATGGAGTGTGTAGTTGCCAATCTGTCCCTAGATGGTGGCTTATTTTTGGCACAACTTTGGAGATGAAGTGCTGCCCTCTATCTGAGGACATCACCGCTGGGACTCCAAACCTGGGTATGATTTCTTGTAGCAACACCTTGGTCACCTCTCGAGCTTTAGCTGTTCTGCATGGGAAGGCTTCTGGCCAGCCTGAAAAGGTATCAGTTGGTACAAGCAAGTATTTATACCCCCCTTTTCTAGGAAGTTCTGAGAAATCAGTTTGCCAATGTTGTCCCGGACAATTCCCTTTCCCAATTTGGCCCATTTCTGGTTTTGGGACAATTTTTGGATTAGTCTGGAGGCAAAGGTCACATTGCTGAGTCGCTTGTCTGAGAGTGATGTATAAATATCGAGCTGTCCCGTGTCTGATAAGGTATTTGTGTAATGCCTCCGCCCCCCAGTGTCCCTTCTTGTGTTCCTCCCGGACCAATGGCCAAACCGTATAAGAGGGGACTATGAGTTTCCCATGTGATGTTACAGCCTACCCATCCTCATTGTCTGTTCCTTCCAAATCTGTGATTAACTTTCGATCCTCCTTAGTGTATTCTGGCTTACCTTCTAGGGTTATCTGTCCGTCTGGGACTAGTGCTCCCTCTACCTGTACTGTTTCTTTAACTGCCTGTTTTGCCTCTCTGTCCGCCAGTTCGTTTCCTCTTTCCAATTCAGTGCTCGCTTTCTGGTGTGCCCTGATGTGCATAAATGCCACTTTTTCAGGAAGTTGGATTGCATTCAAAAGTCTTAAAATTTCCTTTGCGTGCTTGATAGTCTTTCCTTGGGAGTTCAACAGTCCTCGCTCCTTCCAAATTGTTCCGTGGGCATGTACCACTCCAAAGGTGTATTTAGAATCAGTCCAAATATTCACAGCCTTTCCTTCGGCCCTCTCCAGGGCCCGAGTGAGGGCTATGATCTCGGCCTTTTGTGCTGAAGTGTCAGCCGGTAGTGGTCCAGATTCTATTACCTTTTCAGCAGTGGTGATGGCGTACCCAGAATGTCATTTTCCGCCGAGGATATAGCTGCTCCCATCTGTGAACCAGTGCTCTACCCCATCCATGGGGGTATCCTTTAGGTCCATGCGGCTAGAGTACGTGGTCTCAATCGTCTCGAGGCAGTCGTGGTCCACTGGTTCTCCAGCCTTCCCACTAAGAAATGAAGCTGGGTTGACAATGTTAGTGGTCACAATCTCAACATCATCCTGCTCGACCATGATAGCTTGATATTTCAGGAATCTCTGTGGGGAGAGCCAATGTCCCCCTTTCACTTCAAGGACTGTAGACACTGTGTGAGATAGGAAACCAGTCATTTTCTGACCCAGGGTAGACTTCTGAGGTTCCTGGACATTCAGGATGACTGCTGCTACCGCCCTTAGGCAGCCAGGCCACCCTTTGGCAGCAGCGTCCACTTGTTTGGAGAAGTACGCCACAGCTCGTCTGTATGGTCCCAGGTCTTGTGCCAGTACTCCTAACGCTATTCCCTGCTTTTCATGGGAAAATAGGAGAAATGGTCTACTCACATCAGGGAGTCCCAGTGCAGGTGCTGACATCAGGGCCTTCTTCAGCTGATGGAATGCCCGATCTGACTCAGCATCCCATTGGAGGTGACTTTGACTGGATTTTATCAGGGAATACAGTGGTTTGGCCAGCAGGCCATAGTCACGTATCCAGAGCTGGCACCACGCCGTCATTGCCAGGAAGGTCCGCAGTTCTTTTACAGTCTGTGGCCGAGGGGTCTGGCATAGGGCTTCTTTCCGGGCTTGCCCCAAGGACCGTTGCCCTGCACTGATCTCAGAACCCTAAGTATGTAACCTGCTGCAAAGTCACTTGTGCCTTGTTTGGGACACTCGGTACCCCTGAAGCCCAAGAAAAGTTAATAAACTTACAGTCCAGGTGACACAGGCTTCTCTGGTTTTAGTTGCAATGAGGATGTCATCCACGTATTGTAGTATTTTTCCTTCTTCCAATGGTGGTTCCCGTAATCCCAAATCTTTCGCTAGTTGGTTTCCAAAGATGGTAGGGCTGTTCTTGAAACCTTGTCGCAACACTGTCCTTGTGAGCTGGGTCTTCCGACCGCTCTTAGGGTTTTCCCACTTGAATGCAAAACTTTTCTGACTGGCTTCATGGAGAGGGAGGCAAAAGAAGGCATCTTTTACTTCTAAAACTGTAAACCAAATTAAATCAGGGGTTAAGGTGATTAGCAAGGTATGTGGATTGGCAACCCCGGGGTATAGAACCTCTGTTATTTTGTTAATGGCCCTCAGATCTTGGACTATTCGATAGGACCCATCTGGTTTTCGGACCGGGAGAATGGGGGTATTGAACTCCAATTCACATTCCCTCAATAAGCCCAATTCTAGGAATCGCTCTATTTTCAGGTGAATCCCTTCCCTGTCTTCTTTCTTTAGTGGGTATTGTTTGATTCTTACCGCTCTCTGTCCATCCTTCAAATTTCTTATTATTGGTTGGGCATTCTTGGCACGTCCTGGGGCATCAGTCACCCAAACCCCGGGGCAGACCTGATTAATGATCTCCTCGTCGATTTGTCCTTCTATGGGAATATTCACCAAAGACAAGCTCATTATTTGTACATATTGATCATCATTTACCTCCAGAGTAATCTCACCCTTTTTGAATTTTATCGTGGCCTCCAGCTGTTCCAATAGGTCTTTTCCCAACAGGGAATTCGGTGAATTTGGCATAGACAAAAATTTATGGATGCCTACCTGCTTGACCAGTTTATATTTTAATGGTTCATAAAAATAAGCTTTGTCACTCTGGCCAGTTGCTCCCTTTACCATGACATAGTCATTTCCTAAAGGCATTAAAGCTTGATTCAAAACTGAGTATGTTGCCCCCGTATCAACTAGAAACTCCTTTTTTTTTTTTTTTTTCTTTTTTTTTCTCCTCATTTCGTTGTAATCAATGGATCCTCTAATCAGTCCATTACATGTGCGATCGTTTTTCTTGGGTTATCCCGCCACCTATTGTTCCCCTGACGCTGTCGCTCCAGACATTCCCTTTTCCAGAGACCATTTTTTTTACATATAGCACATTGATCCCTGCTCAGGGGCGCCGGTCCACGTCTCATCCTGGATTTAGGTTTCCATTCTCTCTCTTCTCTAACTACTGCCACCAATTTGCCTAGACTCTGCTTATAATTGTCCTCTCTGTTGCTAAACACCCTCCAAGCCTCTTCCAATAACACTTCCAAGTTTCGACTATTTGGTGGACGTAATTTTTGTCATTTACGTCTGATATCATTCTGAGATTGTCCTAGAAATAGGGATACCAGATGTTGTATTCCCACTGCTGACCCGGGGTCCAGTGGTGTATGACAACACATCGTGTCCCTTAGTCTATCCAGAAATTTGGAAGGGGACTCAGAGGGACCTTGTTTCACTGCATATAGCACTGCTCGATTTATAGGTTTTGGAATTGCCTTCTCCATTCCTTTCACTACCCATCCTTGGTCTGCTCGTAATGTATCCACCTCAGCTGATCGATTAGGGTCCCAGTTTGGGTCCTGCAAGGGGAAGTATTCTTTAACATCACCCCTTTTTATCTCATAATATTCTTTTGCCAAATCCCCGGCAGTTTTTATAACCAACTGTGTTTCTGTTTCGGTTAAGCAGTCCAATAACAGTTACATGTCATTGCAATCGGGGCTGTACTGTTTTATTATAAACTGGAGATTTTGAGTAACGCCTACTGGGTCACTGCGATATTTTTGGGCAGCATCTTTCCATTCCTTCAGCTCGTTACCAGAGAATGGTATTTTGACTTTTCCTGTTTCTCCATCCGGTCCACCTGCGTCCTGGAGAGGAGCTTGGAGAACTGTTTCTGTTATCTGCCTTCCCCGGGTTCGGGAAGATATCGGGCCATCTGGTGGGGAGGAGGGAGGATGTGGAGGGGTACGGACCCTTTCTAAGTCCTCATCTCGCCCTTGTGGCTGCTGAGGGGGCCCAAATAGATCACTTAGGGCTTGTTCTGATCCACGGTTAGTTTGACTTCTCTCTGTACACCTTTGGCCAATGCTACAAGCCGAACAGCACCTTTTAATTTATTTTTGTTGTTGTTTTTGTTTTCTTTTTCTAATGCAAGGACAATGGGTTCTCGTGGGGGTACTAATCCGCAGTCCCTTTGCCACTCAGGATTGTCCCGGAGAACAAAGAACATATCAGCGTATGTTACTTCATCCCATTTCCCTTCTCTCCTCAGAAACAACATTAACTGCAAGAGCGTGTTATAGTCTAACGTGCCGCCTTCCTTAGGCCATTTTGCCCCATCTTCCAGCTTATAAAGCGGCCACCATTGATTGCAATACTTAATTAACTCTTTCTTCTTTTCTGTGCCCCCTTGTCCTGCTCTGTCTTTCCAATGTGTCAGAACACATCCTAAAGGGGATTTTTCATGAGGTTTACTCTTTCCTCCCCCCATCTTTTGTTTTTCAAACCCGAACCCTTCGCTTATCTTTTCCTTCCTTCTCCGCACAACTCTACTTTCAACGGACCAACATTACTACTTATCAATATCCACGTGTTACACAGACGTATCAAGGATGGGCACGGCACTCCTTATTCATACTTCAAATTATTACACTCGCTTCGCTCTTCTCCGGCCGCCTCAGTCGCCCCAGCTCGGAACCGCGGATAGAGCTCCTCACTCACTTCGTACGTCTCACTCACTCATACACTCAGAATGTCCGGACAGTTTTGATAGTAACGACAGGAATTGTAATTGCAGGAAGCTTCAACTAACATATAAAGCCATTCACAAACGACTCATGTTGATCCCCAGGCAAATCATACAATTACCTCCCGTTTTGTTGCCAGGTGATGGAGTCCACCTACTCATCCAGGGCACAGGCAAACCGACTTCCCTGGACAAGAGTCATAACCAACATCCCCTGGCAAGATTGTGGGGTTTAAGTTTAGTTATTTAGCCTTCCCAGTGAACACCATTCTAAGCAGCTGCAAATATTGGAAAGATGACATGATCGTGAGAGGCCCGCTTACCCTTCTCCTGCTTCTTATGTACCAGTCATTAGCAGGTCCGTCCTGGCTCCCGATGTTGGGATGCAGCGGCAACCTCGGATTTGCTCGATCTACTGCCAAGATCGCTAGCGGCCGCCCTATCAGTCAGCAAATCCCCCTGTTACCGTGCAGGATACCCTCCTCCCATACGGGGACTATGCTGCACGCCAGATGTCTCTGCTCGGTTTACCAGCTGCCCCGGCCACGCGTACGACTTACAGGCCCCTCTCACAAAACATACCGTTTGATCCGCGGCTTCAGGAGGTTGTTGTCTGCTCCCGCGGTGAGCGGCTGGCAGCGGAGGCTCCTCCGAGGAAAGTGCTTGGGGTGCGCCCAGGGGCGTCCGCTCCCCAGGCGATCCCACAGCCGAGCAGAGAGCCTTCTGGCTGGCTCGCCAAAACTGATGTAGGGAAAAGACTTTACAACCCGAAAGGTTACACAGTAGGTGTGTTTATTGCGCGCAGATGCACGGGGGATCGCTCCACCACAAACGTGCATCCCCACTGTGGCCGCTTGTCCAGTATTTACCCAGTTAAAACATCACCTATTTCGAAACGCCTAGACATATTCATGACCTGTCCCCAAAAAGGCCATTCCTTCCTGTCACTCCATTTCCATAATCTCCGCCTCGGGCTCCTCCTCGGGGCGCTTGCGCAGTTCCTCCTGGTGGTCCTGGGCAGGGGTCTTCAGGGATGAAGGCCGTAGGTCTTCCTCCCTCTGTACTCCTCCCCTCTCCCCTGGAATCTCTAATTTGGCTGAGCTTGCAGTACCAGACTGGTTTCAGCCTGGTTTGTCCTTGTGTGCACACCTGGCTATCTCCTTTTTGTTCTTGTTTAGAGATGGATGTTAGCGAGCCCTCCTTAGCTCTTATCTCCTCCTGCCTTTGACGCCTTTGAGCCATGAATTAGGTCCTTGTTTCTGTCTTTTCTGTTTCCTTTATCAGCTTCTTTCTTGAGCAGTTTGCAGGGGTTAGTGACTAATTGCCTACTTGCATGCGTGTTAGTTCTGGGATGCAAGTTTTAATAGTTTTAGCTTTGTTTTTCTATGTAGCTCCCTATTAATATTTTCGATGTATCTTTGGTTATACAATATATTTTCTATGTGGCCCCCTATCACCAGCTGTCTTTTCCATGAGGTAATTTAGCTGTGCCTGTTCATCTCAGTGCCCTTGTTTTCTTCTTTCAGCTACCTGGTCGGTGATGAGCTCCGGGCGGTGACGGAATACATGGCCAGAGGCGCTTTAACCGAAGATGTTACCCAGTTTTGTATGGAGGAAGGGCAGATGGCAGCTGTCTGTAGGGAGGTGAGGGATCCCGCGTGTGCTTCCTCTCCCTTGGACGGGATGGTACTGGTGAACAGGTGGCAAGAACAGGAGGGATTTCATCTTGAGAGCTTTGTTTCTGCCTTGCTTTATGATATGGAGAAGAAAGGACACCTTAAGTGAACTGCCTGACAGTGTCACTGCACTTTCTGTACTCTGTGATTACACTCTTAAACACCGTTATTGCATTACATTTTTTTACTTTTTTTTTTTCAGTTTGACTCTTCTCAACTTTTCCTCTTTAAACACGTGCCTGGAGCATGTCTGTACTGCATTCCTTGCCTGTAAAAGCAAACATGCTGGTGGCAGAATTTTAAAAGAACAGCAAGGCAAAGGAGAGACTCATTTGTCAGAGTCTCAGCTTAAAAGGATAGCATTCCACCCAAAATGGTGTTTGCTCCTGAAAAATGACTAAGGTGCTATTTCCAAATCTGCTGTAGAGCCTGACAATAAAGTCTTTGTCCTGCAACCTCCCACCCAACAGTGATCTACTTCACACGGAAGGAAGGGACTTTCTCATTTCTGGCAAACAATACTTTGTCATATGGATGGACATAGTACACTGATTGCGGCAGCAGCCGTCCTGCCTGTGCTTTCAGGGGCTAGTCTGTGACAGTAATGGACATTTCTCTTCCCAAACCTGATATGCCTTCGTTTGGAAAGTTGTTACTTTAATAGTGTTGAAGCAGCAAGCTATTCCTCTTGACAGTGCAATATTCAGGCATTGCTCACAATTCATCTGGAAATTAAATGTTTTAGAGGCGTTTCATTCTTGAGTGATGAAATCTGGTCATTAATTTTTACCCTCATGTTTCCTTTTTACCTATCAGTGCCTGCAAGCCCTGGATTTCCTTCATTCAAAGCAAGAGATTCACAGGTTTGGGTTCAGCCTGATGCTGAGTCAGCTGAGTGCACCGCAGCTGGCAGGGTGGCACTAGGCCTGTGTCCCTGGTTTGCGGGCTGAAAATTCCCAGCTTCCTTAACCTCAAAGGTTGCTTAGGGCTCCTGGAGAAGCCTCGGGTCAACTGTGAGGCAGGGAACTGGATTTTTTCTCTCTGATCAAATTCACATTCAGCCATTCCTGCCCTTGCCCAGATTATTTGAGATGCTCTTTTTCTCCCTACATGCCTCGTCTGCTGCAGGAGTTGAGATCAGCTTGAGCACTCAGAGCTTCACGGTGTCTTCAGGTGCCTGAGTAAAACTGCAGGAGGTTAAAATCAGGCACCTGGAGTTGGTCCCACCTGTGTTCACTTCCTGGGCTCTTGGGCAGGGGCTGTTGACCCTGAGCTGGGAACAGTGAACAGCTTGTGATGGACCGCCTGAAGTTCCCCAGTTCCCAGCTGGTTTTATGAAAGTGAATCAGCCCCAACAGGGACAGGATCCTTCTGCTCTTGTGTGTGGAATCACAGAGTGCAGCGAGAGCTCTCAGCTGCATCCAAACAGGAGAGCTGATAAGCAAGACCCGTCTTTACAGGTCAGGTTTTTAGCTGATGGCACACAGTAGCTGTTGGGTTTAATAGTCACATTTAGACCCCATCCAGGGAGTTCTGCGAAGCCTGGTAACCAAAGGATGTTCTTTCACATTTTTGTGAATGCTTGTTTTAACAGTGCAAGGCACGCAGCAGCTTCCGTTCCTGACAGGAGTTGAAATATCTAAATGTACTCTAAGGGCATTAAAGGATCATTGATCAAAGAGTTAACACCAGTCTGAATGTAGATATGATTGTTGTTTTCCACGTGTAGAGCAAATGCATCCCCTGTTGCTCACGTTCTTTCCAGCCGATGCAGAACTCACAGGAATGAACCATTTTCCAGCCAAGAGTGGCCTGGATATTTCTGTGACAGTGTTTGTTTTCTCTCACTGGGATTTCCTTCCACCAGGCATACGCCTGGGGCCTGAGGGACAAATATTGGTGCGATAAACGTCCTTTGAAACGCTGGTTGGACCTCCCCAGTTTCAGTTTTAAAAATACCCAACAAACCAAATCCTAGGCATTCCTGTTTCACAGCCAGGCGAATGTAGCCGGAATAAAATTCCCAAGGCTGGCATGGGTGCTGTGTTCCCTTATCGCAGGAGAAGGGACGTCCCTGGGGCAGCACAATTTAACCGCAGTGAGGACAGGCCCTCCGGCTCACCGCTGTGCCCGGTGCCTGAGGGCAGCTGCAGAGGGACGGGACAGGACTGATTTTGTGACACTTCTGTTGTGGGAAAAGTAGAGAAACTTCCTTTTATTGTTTTTCCTCTAGGATAGTTCATTTGCCTTTTTAGGCCTGGAAATTTTCCTCTACCTTTAAGAGGATAAGAGCAAAGTCCCTTTGGCCACCGTCTCTTTAAACGCCAGTAGCGCAGAGCTGTTCTTGTCATGGCGGACATTTGTATGGAAGACTCCTAGGCCTATTTCTATTATTATTGCTGTATATTTGGGACATATTCTGTAAGTTTAGGTTCAAACAGTTCAAAACATTTGTCATGCCGTTCTGAAGAACGTCTTACAAAAGCAGAATGAACTCATCTGTCCAGCTTCGCAGCGTGTTAGACCTTGGTTCCAAGTGAACTGTCCCGGATAATGCTCGCCCAATGTTTTGCAAAATTACGTTCTAATTCCTTGGCATGAGGTCTGTCAGGAAGACTTGCTGATCTGGAATTTGGAGACTGCTGAAAGACAGAGTTGCGGGTGGCTCCTGTCTGCCCAGTTATGTGTTTTCTTCATAGTGTATTTGTGCACGCAGCTAACGTGTCTGTGTTGAAAATGAGGTTCCAAATGTTTCTGTTTAGCCTAGGAATAATCTGATGGATCTACTTTTTTATCCTCTAGTTACCATTTTTATCTAGAACAGAGGGAAAATCTGGACTACCTTTGTTTTAAGGAAGCTGTACTTTAGGGAGCAGTGAGCACTGCAGGGATGCATTTTATGTCCGAATCCTTTGAAATAATACAGCTGGACCAAGTTCACTCTTTAAAATAGCCAGGAAAGCTGGTGTCGATGCACAGAGAAGCCAAATGTGCTTTTGCTGATGGAGTTCCTCCTAACTAGGTCAGCCACTGCAATCAGCTGTCGAGGCAAGATCACGTTGATGTTGGAGTAGCTGTGGCGGCATCAGAGGTTTTTTGTAGGTAGAGAAAAATCATCTCTAACCCTCTGCCAGGGAGGAAACTGGCACTGGAGGCTGGACCTTAAAAAATGGGCTCTCTGTGAGCAGTTCTGGGTAAGAATGAAACAGGTGGAGTCTTGTGTTTCTTGTCACTCTAGGCGATGGATCTGATAGCGACCAACGGGACACCAGAGCTGCAGAACCCCGAGCAACTGTCCGCTGAGTTTCGGGCCTTTTGGAGCTGCTGCCTGGAGGTGGACGTGGGCAGGCGAGGGTCTGCCCAGGACCTTCTGCAGGTAAAACGCGAAGCGGCTGCAGGTGAAAGAGCTGCGCTGTGTCATGGTATTCTCATCAGCTGAACTCGAAAGCATCAGATGGAGCCCCCTCGTGTTAGTCTCCACTCTCGGTGCTTTTCAGCTGAAAAATCAGTGGAATCCTACAGTGGTTTGGGCTGGAAGGGACCATTAGAGGCCATCCAGTCCAGCCCCCCTGCAGTGAGCAGGGACATCTTTAGCTGCATCAGGTTGCTCAGAGATGCATCCAGCCTGACCTTGGATGTCTCCAGGGATGGGGCTTCTGCCACCTCTCTGGGCAGCCTGTGCCTGTGTTTCACCACCCTCAGCGTAAAAAATTTCTTCCTTATATCTAGTCCTAATCTGGCCTCTTTAGTTTAAAACCGTTACCCCTTGTCCTATTGCAACAGGCCCTGCTAAAAAGTCTGTCCCCATCTTTCTTCTAGGCCCCCTTTAAGCACTGGAAGGGTGCTAGAAGGTCTTCCCGGAGCCTTCTCCTCTCCAGGCTGAACAACCCCAACTCGCTCAGCTTGTGCTCACAGGGGAGGTGTTCCATCCCTCTGGTCATTTTCGTGGCCCTCTTTTGTGTTTTGGTAGGAAGTTCAGGTTTACAGGGTGGCAAAATAACTGCAGTGGAACGATAGCAGGTGCAGAGGCCTGAAATGGGGTTGGGGACTGGTGTATGCCGAGAGATGAGCAGGGAGGAACGCGGTGAAGTCAGTCCCAGCCAAGCGGACAGAGGTTTGGCGGTGGGAAGGAAGGGGCTGCGGGTGCTCCCTGTGAGCATCAGAGGGGCCCCGGCTTGTCCCTCCTGCCCCACTTGTGGAGGTTTCTACCAGCGAAACGGGGATGGCTGAGCAGGACTTGTCACAGCTCCTTCTGTTGCCTGGCATAGTCGAGTAGATGAAAACTGCTGCAGGTTTGGTGCTAGGTTTTGTGGCAGATAGGGGGTGGCACCGTGTGCCCCTTGGCTGTCTCTGCTGTGAAGGTGCCAGCCAGCGCAGGAGGGGCAGGACATGGGGTGGTGGACACTGCTGTCCCTGCAACCCAGATCTGAGTGCATCAGCGCTCTGTCTCTTGTCTCCCTGCTCTTCTCTCAACCTCAGTGGCCTTCAGAAGAACACGTGGGCCTAAATATTGCTGGGATAAACATGTCCTAGAGGAACTGGAGTTCCTTGAGGTGTGGCTTGTGCCCCTCATCTTTTCTGAGCACTAAAAGAGCCCGTGTCTGTAGCAAACAGGAACCTAAGTGAGCATTTTGAGGTTCCTGAGAGGAACAAGGCCCTGGGACAGCAAGCAGCATTCCCAGAGCACTGGCAGGGCAAAATTGCCAGCAAGCTGAAGACACCTTGATAAATGGATTAATCGAATGACGGGCCATGTTGGCCTGGGATAGCAAGGGACTGGAATTGCAGACGCAGGTGCAGGTGGTCCCCTAAGTCCCATTTCTGCATATTGCTGGTAACCAGCAGAACACTGCTTGAGCCCATCAGTAACTGAGTTTGGAAAGTAATGGTTCATTTCTTTTTTTTTTTCCTTTGGGCAGCATCCATTTTTAAAGAAAGCCCAGCCTCTGCCGCTGCCAGCCACGGGGCCTGCACGCCCTCATCCCACAGGCAGAGTGTTCAGCAGGGGTTTGTCAGGGCTGTCCGATCCCAGCTTCCGCCTCCCCTCCTGCTTGGAAACCCCCCGTATTGCTGACACCCCCACCTCCACCCCCCCTTGAGAGGCCACCGTGCCCCACGCCCAGAAACGGCGGCTCTGTGACATCAGCCCCAGGGCCAAGGCCATCAGAGGCAGCGAGACTGCTGCGGGCAGTACGTCGGCGGCTGCGCTGGAGGCAACAAGACCTCGTTCTTGCAGCTGACGCGTGCCGCTGGCAGCGATGAAAGTGCTCGCCCTCCTCGTCCTGCTGGCCGTGTGCCGGCCTGCGCACAGCATGTGGGACAGCTGTGGGTAAGTGGGCCGAGGCTCTGGGAGGGAGCTCGGGCAGCCCTTGATGGGCTTCACTGGAGGGGGCCCGCGCGGCCCCTGTGGCCACTCCACAGCTTCCCAAACTCCCTGTGGGAGCCTCAGCTCCTTGCCAGCACCCAGGCTGCTGGCACAACCCGTCTACGGGGCTACAGCGGACAGAGGGCTGGAGGCACAGCCACGGGGTTCCCTGGCCCTGCCGTCCTTGCAGCCCCTCGGGGGGAGGGAAGACGGCTGACCTTCAGCCTCAACAGCAGCACAGCCGTCCAGCAGCACACTCATGAGTTTCTTCTTACACCAGGACCTGCGGGCTCCGGCCCATGGCGGCTCGCTACGGCATGTCGCGCGTCGTGGGTGGCACGGGTGCCCAGCCAGGGGCCTGGCCCTGGATCGTCAGCATCCAGAGCCCCTGGGGCCACGTGTGTGGAGGGTCCCTCATCAGCCCGCAGTGGGTCCTCACAGCAGCCCACTGCTTCAACGCGGCCAGGTAAGGAGGAGCAGGGAAGGGGGCTATCCCCACAGCACCAGCAGGCGCCCCGTCCGCAGCCCCACGAGCTCCTGCCATCCCGCTGCCTTGCAGTATGCCCGGTGCCAGGGCACTGGCGAGCCCAGCTGAGAGACTGCTCTGCAGAAGGCTGGGCTCGTGCCACCGCTTCCTAGCAGCCTCCAGCTCCACGTTCCTGGTGCCCAAGGCATGCTAGGGCAGTGGCACCCTCCGCAGCGCTGCTTTCCTCCCTGCCTTGGGAAGCAGAAGGCAGGGAACCACGGGGCTGCTGCAGCACGTGGCTCCGCTCCCTCTGAGGCCTCTCTGCATCTGCCTTCCAGTTACCTCACCATGTGGCGTGTGGTGATCGGGGCCACCCACTTGGCTCAGCCGGGCCCTGAGACCCAAGTGCGCGGTATTTATCGGCTAATACTTCATGAACACTACGATAACGTCACGGAGAGGAACGACATCGCCTTGCTGGAACTGGACCAGCCTGTCCAGTGCGGCTACTACGTACAGCTGGCCTGCGTGCCCGACGCCTCGCTGAGAGTGTCAGAGCTGACGAGCTGCTACGTCAGCGGTTGGGGTGCCACCATGGCAAGATGTGAGTTCCCAAAGAGTATTCCTGTGCCGAGGGTAAGCTCGGCACGCTGGGGAGGCGGGCTGGGCTTCTGGGCAGCGGTGGCGGCGAAAACCAGAGTCGGGCTGCGGGGACGTACGGCCACGGAGAGATGGGCCCGAGCCATTAGCCAAAGCGAGATGGAAGGGCAAGCCCGGCACAAGGCCTCTGCAGGGGCAAAGGCGAGCCCTAGGGAAGGGCTTCGCCCACACAGGGGAGGAGAAGTGGGAACAGAAGGGCTGCTGGCTGCTAACTCCTTCCTGTGCTCACAGCTGGAGGATCGACTGCTGTCCTGCAGGAGGCCCAGGTCCACCTCATTGATGTCAAGGTCTGCAACAGCAGCCGCTGGTACAGAGGGGCCGTCCACCCCCACAACGTGTGTGCCGGCTATCCGCAGGGCGGCATCGACACCTGCCAGGTAGGAGCGTGCTCCGCGCCAGCCCCCAGCAGCACAGGCAGCCCTGTCGCCAGCGCCCAAATGTCCCCCGGCGCGTGTTGCGCCTGCCGAGTTGCCCTCCTGCCGCTGGGTCCCCACCGCTGTCGGGGCTTGCCTCCCCTTCCCCGTCTGCAGGCCCTTGCCCAGCACCCCTCTTGTCCCAGAGCCCCGGCACTCTGCCCAGAAAGGCCACCCAGTGCTCTTGCCCCAGCCCAGAGGTCTGCATCCCAGTCCTGGAACGTCCCCCTTCCACACCTCCAGGATCAGCGGGCAGAGAGGAGAGAGCGCCCTACCTTGCAGGCCCACCACCCCCTCCCAGACAAGGTCCTGCAGGCTCCAGCACCCGAGCAGAGCCTTGCTGGGCACTGGGTACAGCTCTGGCAGGTGCCAGGAGAGAGAAGGAGCCAGCCACAGTGCTGACAGGGGCCACCCAACACCACCAGAACCCTCTGACTCTCCTCCGCTCCGCTGCAGGGTGACAGCGGTGGTCCTCTCGTCTGCCAAGACAAGCACGCCGACTACTTCTGGCTCGTGGGGGTGACCAGCTGGGGGATAGGCTGCGCGAGAGCCAGGCGGCCCGGAGTCTACACCTCCACGCAGCACTTTTACAACTGGATCCTGGTACAGATGGGACTGCACCCAGCAGTCCGGGCTGCTCCAACGGCGCGGGCATGGAGTCATTTTCTCACCGCCTCCACCCCCGTGCAGAGGCCAAGGCCGATCCCAACACAGTCGGGCACGTTTAGCTCCTGCCCATTCCCACTCCAGAAGCTGGTGGAGTTCTTTACTCGGGTGCAGGAGCTCCTGCAGGTGCTAAGGGGGAAAAAGGCTTGAGCAGCAAGAGGAAGAGGATCCAGTGCAGGCTGCAGAGTAGCACCACCCTTTCCTCCTGGGGCAATGCCTGCTGAGATCCAAAGGCAGCCTCAGTGCCAGTGGCCTGCTCGGTCCTGCCCACGCTCCTCTCAGGGCACACACAACTGCTGCTCTTGACTTAGTTCTTGAAATAAAGTTGACCATTTTCACAGCTAACCAGGCTTCAGTCCAGTCTCCTGTGCAAGGCAAGGACTTCCACGCCCAGCTCCTGCAGAACGAGGCTGCAGGCAGACAAGTCGGTCACACGGGCAAAGAGCCACTCCAAAAGCTGAAACGGTGCCCGGTCTGAGACGAGGGTGCTCAGAGCCACCGTGGGGTGGAGAAGACTGGCTAGAGGGAGGCTAGCAAGAGGAGAGGAGGAAATGATGTGACACGCAGCCAGCGTTGGGGGTATGCCTTAAGGCACGCAAGCTGAAGATTAGGGCCTGCCGGGAGCCTTCGTTTACTGAACACACCGTGGGAAACGCCTGAGCATGCCAAGAGCTATTGCTGCCTGTAGCAAAGCGAGTGCGAAGCTGACGGGAGTCAGAGTGCCATGAGGAAGAGCCGGATTTCACAGGTAGTTAAGGGGGATTGGTGTGGGAGGTGGCCACACTTGACAGATAACTGAAGGAAGAGCTGGGGTGGTTTTGGGGAGAGCAGTCTGGCAGGGACAGCAGTACCCAGGAAAAAACTGCATCGGTAATGCCGTGGAAGTCCGAGGTGACCCAGCTAACAGCGCCTGAAACACCAAACCTGTGGACGGCTGTGGCAAACCTGGGAGCAAGGGGGAAAAAATACCCGCGGGGAGGTCCCTTGCTTGGGAGGAGACAGGGGCGGAGAAAGAGGGGAGTCAAGGCATTTGAGGGGCATGTATAGGCATGGAAAAAGGAGAGGAGGGAGGGATCAAGGAGCCAACCCCACAGAGGCAAACTGCTGGTTGGTGTGCTTGTTTGACTGAGCCCTGCAGGTGATCACTGCAGTGCGTCCTACCTCCTCTTGGAGAGCGATTCCCACTCCTTCGTGTGCGGCCCCACTCTGCACCCAGGACGCGGGTGGGTCCAGAGGGCTGGCGGCCAGCAAGGGCAGAAGGGAACACAGGCCACGGCGACCCAGCGGTGGGCAAGAGCGAGTGTCTCGGGCCAGCTACTGTTCGGAGCGCTGTGTGTTTGTGCAATTCACTAGGGAAACCAGAAGCTGGACTAGCTCACGAGCAAAGGAGAGAGACCCTTGCAGTCGTGCAGATGGCCTGTGGTTGCAGCCCACCCGCTTTGTTGAGCTGCCCGGGGGTGCCGATCCTGGGGAAGGCTCAAGAAACGGCGGCTGCCTGTACCTGCAGGTGGGCAGTGGAGTGTGCACAGCGGGAGCCAGCGGTGGTTTGTGGGGCTGTTGAACGGGTTTGGGCTTTAAATGTGCCCAGCCCAGTACACCTGGTTCCTTTCTCCTTGCAGGTTGTATTCAGAGCTGTAATGCTATTTTTTTAAAAAAGCAAAAGCAAAAGCAACCAGCAAACAAAAAAAAAGCTGGGCAATTCCACCCTGCAACTGGTTGTCTCCCCCAGGCCCTGGCCACCCTGCCAGGCGACATTCACCACCACCAGCAGGGTGCAGGAGCGGGCCCGGGGCAGGGCTTTCACAGGCCGCCCCTATTTTGAGGCTCCTGGCCATGCAGTTCCTGGGCAGTGCTCAAGCAATGGCAGCAGTGCCCACAGCCGGTATTTTTGATCTTTCTCCCTTTCTCCCAGGCTCTGGCTCCCTGGTTTCCAGCTGTTCTCTTTCTGCCTTAAAGCCTGTTGTGCTGCTTCTCTTCCCCTTCCTCACTCTGGCTCCTTGTCCCCATCTTTTTTAGCCTCCTCCCTGCCTGCCCCGGCCCCTCGTGCTCCCCCTGCTCCCCTACCCCGGCGGCCACCGTTGCTCGGTCCCTCTCTGCCGCCCTGCCCCACACTCCCCCTCCCGCTGGCCCTCAGGCTCTGGGGGATGTTTCCCGCCCTGCTCTTGGCTTGGGGGAGGGGCCATGGGGCCCGCGGGGGCGGAGCAGGGCCGGGGGAAGTGTCCCTGCAGGGGCAGGCAGCAGGAAGAGGCCCCGGGGCATGCTGGGAGCTGTAGTCCTGGGGCAGGGGCTGCCGGGCGGCCATGCTGGTGCCGGGAGGTACAGGCTCTGCTCAAGCCATGGCCCGTCTGAGGTGAGGGCTGGGGCTGCCCCTGAGGTGAGCGAGGCCCTTGCACGGGGGAGGGGGTGTCTCCTGCCTGCTGGCTGCCTGGGGGTGGTGGGTGGGAGCTCCAAGCCAGAGCCGGGTCAGTTGGGGCATCCCCGGGAGTGACCTGGGAGCTGGGGAGGGGAAGGAGAAGGGAGACAGACCCCCCAGCACAGGCACTGGACACGCCGACTCTCAGAGCCCCCCTGATTCCCCCCAGCCCCGCTCCCCCCCTGCAGCTGCCCCGTCCCCAGCCCCTCCCCTGAGGCCTGTCCCGCAGCCCCAGGCTGCCCCACGGCCTGTCCTGGCAGCCGCGAGCGGGACCTCGGGCAGGCCCAGGGCTCTGTTAACCCAGGGGCCTTCAGCAGCAGTGCGGGGAAGGAGCGGGGTCTGCAGGAGCGGCTGCAGCAGGAGGGGCTCCGGCCTGGGGCCGGCTGTGACAGTCAGGGTTCTTTCCCTCTGCCAGAGGCTGTGCCAGGGCTCGGTTGTCTGTTCCTGCCCTGGGGATGTCGTCAGCTGCATCCAGCTCAGGCTGAAGCTGAGGAGATGGGCAAAAGGAAAAGCAGCCGGAGAAGGACACGAAGGGGATCCGGCTGCGAGCTGCCCCCAGCTGCAGACAAGAGACAGCCGGCCTCTCGGCGTGAGGAAGGGTCCCTGTGAGTAGTCCTGAGCAGAGCTGGTCACCAACATGCACCGCGGGGTCTGTGTGCGTAACCAAAGCACGGTATAGCTGTGGGGGTGGGGTGTGTGTGTGTGTGCGCAGTGAGGCTGTGTATGTAGGAAGCCTCATATTGTAAGAGCTGAGAGAGGCAGAGACAGAAGTGTCTCAATAGTAAAATCCTCCCAGCA
This sequence comes from Leptosomus discolor, assembly GCF_034619465.1. Lineage (NCBI taxonomy): Eukaryota > Metazoa > Chordata > Aves > Leptosomiformes > Leptosomidae > Leptosomus > Leptosomus discolor. The sequence goes on along the minus strand of NW_028237973.1, from coordinate 387,751 downwards.
GCACCAAGAGCGGGAGCGGCAGTGAGTCCTGGGCCCTTGTGTTATAATCAGATCTGAATTTTGAATTTCATTGATAATTAATTGTTTTGAATAAACAACTAATTTCTTATAGTTAATTCTTTCCTGATTCAATTAATTTACATTATGGTAAGGAGTAGACAAAACCTCACTTATGCTAAGAGACAGCAGATGCAGGCCTTAGGAAGATGGCCAAAGCTGAAGCTGCTGTGGATTGGGAAATTGTACAGAACACAGAACGAGGAGGGAGGGAGGCAGGTACAAGGGGTGAAATTGTACATTCTCAGCTAGTTCTCTTATGTGATGAAACCATCGAAACAAAGGAATGTTGCTGTGAAGACTCTCCCGTCCTCCCCATCCTAATTTGAATATCAGAGATTTTGATCAGTAAAATAACCAATGATTAGATTAGGATAGGACTATTAAGAAAGTTATAGAATAGGGCGGACCAATCATTGTAACTGTCAAAATTAATAGCGGGCATAAGATGCATGCTTATGTTAAAATCTGTTAAAGATCCTGACTTTGCAGAAAAAGGGTGTAAGATGTTGAATTTTTGATGTAACTTTGAAGCCCGTCGGGTGGAGCTGTCCCTGTGCTTCCCAGCGCTGCAATAAAGACGTGCCGGCTTATCTGCAAGTGTGTAGATAAATTTGTCGTGATTGCTACCCTCCGTCCACACTTGGGGCCGTGTCACCCCTCTTGTGCTCCGGGTGCCTCCCTGTGCCTGTGCCCTCCCACCTTCCATCACTGGCGTCACTCTTTTGCTTCCCTGTACCTTTCTTCTTCTGTCTGTTCTTGTCCCCTGCTCCCTCTTCGTCCCTCTCTGCTTTCCAAGCCCCTCTCTTGTTCTGCTATTCTACCGGGGTGCAGGGCTGGGCGGGTGGGGGGGCTCCCACCCATCATCCAGCACAGGGAAGGAAGCGCTGGGGAGGAAATCCCCGTTTAAAATCCCAGTTTGACTCAGAGCATGGCCAGGAGCTGAGACAGAGTGGGGGACCCGGCTCCCACGTGCACCCCCAGAAAGACCCTTCCCCACCCTCAAACCCCTCCCCTGCCTTCCCAGCCCCCTCCCTGCATGCAGTGACCCCCTGCCCAACGCCCACCCCCCCCCCCCCGACACCCTGCACACCCCCAGCCCCGGGAAGGAGGGGGGTCGGGGCAGGGGCGGGTGTGGCAACAGCACCCATCGCTCACCCGCGTCCGAGGACTCGGAGGAGACGGAGCTGCGGGGGGAGCCCAAGGCTGACGACCCCCGGCACGGGCTGGCCCGGCGCCTGTGCAAGGACAGCCCCGCCACCCGCCGCCTCGGGGTGTCCCAGTGGCTGCGGGCAGGGCGGGGGCGGCGATCAGCCCGTGGGGACCCACCGGTACCCCTCGGGGTGCCCCCCTCGGGTGGGGCGGTGGGTGGTGTCCCCCCCCTCCGCGCTCAGCACTGCCCTGAGCCGGCAGCATTCACGCGTGGGGGGGAGGGGGGTGCGGTGCGGGGCAGCCCCCCCCCCGCCCTGTCTCCACTCACCTTCCCAGTCCCACCAGCTTGTCCATATCCAGCGTCAGCGGGGTGACCGGCGACATGCCCGCTCGCCTCCTGGCCACTCCGGCTAGCCCACGGCCACCGGGGCCGCCCTGCGCCGCCATGGCGAGTGCAGGAAAGGAAGGGAGGCGTTAATTACACCCGTTGGAGCGACCGTTCCCGGCCCCGGCGGAGCGGAGCGGGGCCGCGCCGATGCTCCGCCGTCCGGTGCGCGAGGGGGGGGGGGCGCGCGCCCGCGGCCGCCCCTATTTATATTCGAAAACTACCAGGGGAGCGGCGCAGCGGGAGCCAATGGGGAGGGGCGGGGGGCGGGGCCACGGCCGGGTCGGGGGCGCGCGGGCAGGGGAGCGGAGCCCGGGGGTGCGGGCAAAGCACGGGGGGAGGGGCCAGCAGGGGTGCAGGGGCATGGCTGGAGGGGCTCAGGGGGCATCGCCCAAAATGGGGGGGGGCATGGCTGGGTGGGGGGACATGGCTGGGGAGCACAGGAGAGCTCGGCCCAAAGTGGGTGAGGGGCATCGGGGGGGCACGGCTGAGGGGGTAAATGGAAATGGAGGGGTGCGTAGTTGGGGTCTTGGGGGGCATACGGCTGGGGGGGCACGGAATGGTGCGTGGGTGGGGAGACATCACTGGGGGGCTGCACGTCGGGCGTGCGGCTGGGCAGGATGAGGGGTGGGTGTCCGTCAGTGATTGTGCAGCCCAGGGGGGAGCCCAGTGTTTGGACACTGCCCCCACCCCCAGCCACAAGCCCCCAGCCATGTGGAAGTCTTTGCAGTAAAGATCTCCTGGCGATCCGAAAGCCCATCCGCTGTTCGCACCAGGGGGGAAAGCGCTGAACCCCTGCCAAATCTGCTGGGGCTGCTCACACCCACCTCTTGTCCCGTGCTGATGTCGAGTGCTGTATAGACAGTTCCAGACGCCCTAGAAACAAAAGAGCAGCAGAGACACGAGAAGTGGTTTAGACCCTGGAAGTGAAAGCCCTGACAGGAGCTCTCTGCTGCCTGTAGTGTTTCTAAAACACCTTGGTTCCTCCACTCCTTCAGCCAGCAGCGCACAGCGCAGCAGCCCAGAAGCCCCCTGCCATGCAGGCTATCCAAGTGAAAACTTAGGTCCAAGAGGAAGAAAAAGGGCTGGTGCAAATCTCCAGAGTTCATACTAAATTCTTTCAGTCCACAACTGAAGGGCAGGGTGCCTACAGAGACTGGAAAATAATAGATTTCATTCTTTTCCCCTTTTCTCCAGTTTTGCTCTGTTGAGGTTTAGTTTTTTCCTTTTTCTTTTTTTTTTTTTTTTTTTTTTATTGCGGGGGGGGTGTGTGGTTTTTTTCCAGAGAATGTAACACACGCCCAGTCTAGCTGTGCCTTCTTAGACCTCTTCTTTGGATCTATCTGCAAAACTCCGGCAACACCATGCAGTCATTCTGAGAGCCCTGAACACACGTGCCAGCCATCTGAGGAAAGGACAGTGCATTGACACTGCATGTATTACTGAATGGTTGGTTTTCACTACCTCTGCCAGAAAAGATATAATCCTGATCACTAAATACTTTTTTAAAGCAAAAGAGTGGCAAGAAATGTTCTTGAGAAGTGTTATTTACCTGACAGCTATCAGGTTCTAAGTTGCTCTTTCAGGCAATAAAGATTTTTCTCCTTTCTTTAGCGTGGCCGTATTATTTTGAGACACACAAAAATGATTTCCCCTAAGAAAACAAGCAAACGGGTGCTACAAACTTGAGGGACAGTAGATCTTCCAGGTCCTGCCCCTCGCTGCAGACAAGACGTTGCCAGCATCAAGTGCTCTTTGACGACGCCTTCTGACCACAGGCACCAATTCTGATCAGTACTGAGAGACAGGAGAATCTAAGCCCAGGGTCTGAACACGTTTGGAGCTTGCCCGACTTCACGCTTGATATCACACCAGCAAAATACCTGGCCCGTGATTTTGTAGCAGTAACTGTGACGGGACTTACCCTTGCCCGACTTGTTCAAATCGAGTGTATTTCTGCTTAGGATCTGCCACGCTCACAGTGCTCCCTGAAAGAAACAACATTAAAAATGGAGACACCCCCTTCCAGCAGATCAGAAATGCCGCCCCACTGTCTGGGGTTGGGAGCCGTTTGTAGGCAGCTGGGTGACAACAACGATACAGGCAGCTCCGCAGCACAGAGAGTCTCCACAAAGACTGATTTTTACAGTCCTCTGGAGAGTCACCCGGACAGGAAACCAAGAACTTGGAGAAACATTCACAGGAGCCGCAGATCAGAAAAGAACAAGTACCAGTGCAAGTGCTTGTTGTCTCGAAACACTAAGGACAGCTGGAACAACAGAGCCTTCATCTTCTTAGCAAGAAATAGTCTGTGCGATTCCCCAGAAGGTTTAAGACTTCTGGAGGTTAACTTCCCCTTGGGTTCTGGAATCCATTCTGATGAACAGGTGCCACTTGCAGACAGGAAGAATATTGCAGAGTGTTCCCAGGAGGGGATCTTCTCAATGTTTCAGCGGCTTGCCAAAAGAATGCCGTCATGTTTTTACAGAACAGCGTCTCCTGTTACAAACAAGAGAGAAAAAGCATCTCAGGCAAGAAGCCAGAGAGATTGGGAACAACAAGGAGGAATGCAGATTGGGACAAAGAGGCAGTGAACGAAAAACCAGCCATGCGCTGCAGGACAGAGACAGAGGAAGGAAAAAAGAGGGGCAGGGAGCAGGACAGAGGGAGAGCAAGGAAAACCAAAGGGGCAGGTAGAATAGCAGAACAAGAGAGGGGCTTGGAAACCAGAGAGGGACGAAGAGGGAGCAGGGTATGAGAACAGACAGAAGAAAGGGACAGGGAAGCAAAAGAGTGACGCCAGTGATGGAAGGTGGGAGGGCACAGGCACAGGGAGGCACCCGGAGCACAAGAGGGGTGACACGGCCCCAAGTGTGGACGGAGGGTCGCAATCACGACAAATTTATCTACACACTTGCAGATAAGCCGGCACGTCTTTATTGCAGCGCTGGGAAGCACAGGGACAGCTCCACCCGACGGGCTTCAAAGTTACATCAAAAATTCAACATCTTATACCCTTTTTCTGCAAAGTCAGGATCTTTAACAGATTTTAACATAAGCACGCATCTTATGCCCGCTATTAATTTTGACAGTTACAATGATTGGTCCGCCCTATTCTATAACTTTCTTAATAGTCCTATCCTAACCTAATCATTGGTTATTTTACTGATCAAAATCTCTGATATTCAAATTAGGATGGGGAGGACGGGAGAGTCTTCACAGCAACATTCCTTTGTTTCGATGGTTTCATCACATAAGAGAACTAGCTGAGAACGTACAATTTCACCCCTTGTACCTGCCTCCCTCCCTCCTCGTTCTGGGTTCTGTACAGTTTCCCAATCCACAGCAGCTTCAGCTTTGGCCATCTTCCTAAGGCCTGCATCTGCTGTCTCTTAGCATAAGTGAGGTTTTGTCTACTCCTTACCATAATGTAAATTATTTGAATCAGGAAATAATTAACTATAAGAAATTAGTTGTTTATTCAAAACAATTAATTATCAATGAAATTCAAAATTCAGATCTGATTATAACACAAGGGCCCAGGACTCACTGCCGCTCCCGCTCTTGGTGCTGCTGGGAGGATTTTACTGTTGAGACACTTCTGTCTCTGCCTCTCTCAGCTCTTACAATATGAGGCTTCCTACATACACAGCCTCACTGCGCACACACACACACACCCCGCCCCCACGGCTATACCGTGCTTTGGTTACGCACACAGACCCCGCGGTGCATGTTGGTGACCAGCTCTGCTCAGGACTACTCACAGGGACCCTTCCTCACGCCGAGAGGCCGGCTGTCTCTTGTCTGCAGCTGGGGGCAGCTCGCAGCCGGATCCCCTTCGTGTCCTTCTCCAGCCGCTTTTCCTTTTGCCCATCTCCTCAGCTTCAGCCTGAGCTGGATGCAGCTGACGACATCCCCAGGGCAGGAACAGACCACCGAGCCCCTGGCACGGCCTCTGGCAGAGGGAAAGAACCCTGACTGTCACAGCTGGCCCCAGGCCGGAGCCCCTCCTGCTGCAGCAGCTCCTGCAGACACCGCTCCTTCCCCGCACTGCTGCTGAAGGCCCCTGGGTTAACAGAGCCCTGGGCCTGCCCGAGGCCCCGCTCACCGCTGCCAGGACAGGCCGTGGGGCAGCCTGGGGCTGCGGGACAGGCCTCAGGGGAGGGGCTGGGGACGGGGCAGCTGCAGGGGGGAGCGGGGCTGGGGGGGCTCAGGGGGGCTCTGAGAGTCGGCGTGTCCAGTGCCTGTGCTGGGGGGTCTGTCTCCCTTCTCCTTCCCCTACCCAGCTCTCAGGTCACCCCCGGGGATGCCCCAACTGACCCGGCTCCGGCTTGGAGCTCCCACCCACCACCCCCGGGCAGCCAGCAGGCAGGAGACACCCCCTCCCCCGTGCAAGGGCCTGGCTCACCTCAGGGGCAGCCCAGCCCTCACCTCAGACGGGCCATGGCTGGAGCAGAGCCTGCACCTCCCGGCACCAGCCCCTGTCCCAGGACTACAGCTCCCAGCATGCCCCGGGGCCTCTTCCTGCTGCCTGCCCCTGCAGGGACACTTCCCCCGGCCCTGCCCCGCCCCCGCGGGCCCCATGGCCCCTCCCCCAAGCCAAGAGCAGGGCGGGAAACATCCCCCAGAGCCTGAGGGCCAGCGGGAGGGGGAGTGTGGGGCAGGGCGGCAGAGAGGGACCGAGCAACGGTGGCCGCCGGGGTGGGGGAGCAGGGGGAGCACGAGGGGCCGGGGCAGGCAGGGAGGAGGCTAAAAAAGATGGGGACAAGGAACCAGAGTGAGGAAGGGGAAGAGAAGCAGCACAACAGGCTTTAAGGCAGAAAGAGAACAGCTGGAAACCAGGGAGCCAGAGCCTGGGAGAAAGGGAGAAAGATCAAAAATACCGGCTGTGGGCACTGCTGCCATTGCTTGAGCACTGCCCAGGAACTGCACGGCCAGGAGCCTCAAAAGAGGGGTGGCCTGTGAAAGCCCTGCCCCGGGCCCGCTCCTGCACCCTGCTGGTGGTGGTGAATGTCGCCTGGCAGGGTGGCCAGGGCCTGGGGGAGACAACCAGTTGCAGGGTGGAATTGCCCAGCTTTTTTTTTGTTTGCTGGTTGCTTTTGCTTTTTTTAAAAAATAGCATTACAGCTCTGAATACAACCTGCAAGGAGAAAGGAACCAGGCGTACCGGGCTGGGCACATTGAAAGCCCAAACCCGTTCAACAGCCGCACAAACCACCGCTGGCTCCCGCTGTGCACACTCCACTGCCCGCCTGCAGGTACAGGCAGCCGCCGTTTCTTGAGCCTTCCCCAGGATCGGCACCCCCGGGCAGCTCAACAAAGCGGGTGGGCTGCAACCACAGGCCATCTGCACGACTGCAAGGGTCTCTCTCCTTTGCTCGTGAGCTAGTCCAGCTTCTGGTTTCCCTAGTGAATTGCACAAACACACAGCGCTCCGAACAGTAGCTGGCCCGAGACACTCGCTCTTGCCCACCGCTGGGTCGCCGTGGCCTGTGTTCCCTTCTGCCCTTGCTGGCCGCCAGCCCTCTGGACCCACCCGCGTCCTGGGTGCAGAGTGGGGCCGCACACGAAGGAGTGGGAATCGCTCTCCAAGAGGAGGTAGGACGCACTGCAGTGATCACCTGCAGGGCTCAGTCAAACAAGCACACCAACCAGCAGTTTGCCTCTGTGGGGTTGGCTCCTTGATCCCTCCCTCCTCTCCTTTTTCCATGCCTATACATGCCCCTCAAATGCCTTGACTCCCCTCTTTCTCCGCCCCTGTCTCCTCCCAAGCAAGGGACCTCCCCGCGGGTATTTTTTCCCCCTTGCTCCCAGGTTTGCCACAGCCGTCCACAGGTTTGGTGTTTCAGGCGCTGTTAGCTGGGTCACCTCGGACTTCCACGGCATTACCGATGCAGTTTTTTCCTGGGTACTGCTGTCCCTGCCAGACTGCTCTCCCCAAAACCACCCCAGCTCTTCCTTCAGTTATCTGTCAAGTGTGGCCACCTCCCACACCAATCCCCCTTAACTACCTGTGAAATCCGGCTCTTCCTCATGGCACTCTGACTCCCGTCAGCTTCGCACTCGCTTTGCTACAGGCAGCAATAGCTCTTGGCATGCTCAGGCGTTTCCCACGGTGTGTTCAGTAAACGAAGGCTCCCGGCAGGCCCTAATCTTCAGCTTGCGTGCCTTAAGGCATACCCCCAACGCTGGCTGCGTGTCACATCATTTCCTCCTCTCCTCTTGCTAGCCTCCCTCTAGCCAGTCTTCTCCACCCCACGGTGGCTCTGAGCACCCTCGTCTCAGACCGGGCACCGTTTCAGCTTTTGGAGTGGCTCTTTGCCCGTGTGACCGACTTGTCTGCCTGCAGCCTCGTTCTGCAGGAGCTGGGCGTGGAAGTCCTTGCCTTGCACAGGAGACTGGACTGAAGCCTGGTTAGCTGTGAAAATGGTCAACTTTATTTCAAGAACTAAGTCAAGAGCAGCAGTTGTGTGTGCCCTGAGAGGAGCGTGGGCAGGACCGAGCAGGCCACTGGCACTGAGGCTGCCTTTGGATCTCAGCAGGCATTGCCCCAGGAGGAAAGGGTGGTGCTACTCTGCAGCCTGCACTGGATCCTCTTCCTCTTGCTGCTCAAGCCTTTTTCCCCCTTAGCACCTGCAGGAGCTCCTGCACCCGAGTAAAGAACTCCACCAGCTTCTGGAGTGGGAATGGGCAGGAGCTAAACGTGCCCGACTGTGTTGGGATCGGCCTTGGCCTCTGCACGGGGGTGGAGGCGGTGAGAAAATGACTCCATGCCCGCGCCGTTGGAGCAGCCCGGACTGCTGGGTGCAGTCCCATCTGTACCAGGATCCAGTTGTAAAAGTGCTGCGTGGAGGTGTAGACTCCGGGCCGCCTGGCTCTCGCGCAGCCTATCCCCCAGCTGGTCACCCCCACGAGCCAGAAGTAGTCGGCGTGCTTGTCTTGGCAGACGAGAGGACCACCGCTGTCACCCTGCAGCGGAGCGGAGGAGAGTCAGAGGGTTCTGGTGGTGTTGGGTGGCCCCTGTCAGCACTGTGGCTGGCTCCTTCTCTCTCCTGGCACCTGCCAGAGCTGTACCCAGTGCCCAGCAAGGCTCTGCTCGGGTGCTGGAGCCTGCAGGACCTTGTCTGGGAGGGGGTGGTGGGCCTGCAAGGTAGGGCGCTCTCTCCTCTCTGCCCGCTGATCCTGGAGGTGTGGAAGGGGGACGTTCCAGGACTGGGATGCAGACCTCTGGGCTGGGGCAAGAGCACTGGGTGGCCTTTCTGGGCAGAGTGCCGGGGCTCTGGGACAAGAGGGGTGCTGGGCAAGGGCCTGCAGACGGGGAAGGGGAGGCAAGCCCCGACAGCGGTGGGGACCCAGCGGCAGGAGGGCAACTCGGCAGGCGCAACACGCGCCGGGGGACATTTGGGCGCTGGCGACAGGGCTGCCTGTGCTGCTGGGGGCTGGCGCGGAGCACGCTCCTACCTGGCAGGTGTCGATGCCGCCCTGCGGATAGCCGGCACACACGTTGTGGGGGTGGACGGCCCCTCTGTACCAGCGGCTGCTGTTGCAGACCTTGACATCAATGAGGTGGACCTGGGCCTCCTGCAGGACAGCAGTCGATCCTCCAGCTGTGAGCACAGGAAGGAGTTAGCAGCCAGCAGCCCTTCTGTTCCCACTTCTCCTCCCCTGTGTGGGCGAAGCCCTTCCCTAGGGCTCGCCTTTGCCCCTGCAGAGGCCTTGTGCCGGGCTTGCCCTTCCATCTCGCTTTGGCTAATGGCTCGGGCCCATCTCTCCGTGGCCGTACGTCCCCGCAGCCCGACTCTGGTTTTCGCCGCCACCGCTGCCCAGAAGCCCAGCCCGCCTCCCCAGCGTGCCGAGCTTACCCTCGGCACAGGAATACTCTTTGGGAACTCACATCTTGCCATGGTGGCACCCCAACCGCTGACGTAGCAGCTCGTCAGCTCTGACACTCTCAGCGAGGCGTCGGGCACGCAGGCCAGCTGTACGTAGTAGCCGCACTGGACAGGCTGGTCCAGTTCCAGCAAGGCGATGTCGTTCCTCTCCGTGACGTTATCGTAGTGTTCATGAAGTATTAGCCGATAAATACCGCGCACTTGGGTCTCAGGGCCCGGCTGAGCCAAGTGGGTGGCCCCGATCACCACACGCCACATGGTGAGGTAACTGGAAGGCAGATGCAGAGAGGCCTCAGAGGGAGCGGAGCCACGTGCTGCAGCAGCCCCGTGGTTCCCTGCCTTCTGCTTCCCAAGGCAGGGAGGAAAGCAGCGCTGCGGAGGGTGCCACTGCCCTAGCATGCCTTGGGCACCAGGAACGTGGAGCTGGAGGCTGCTAGGAAGCGGTGGCACGAGCCCAGCCTTCTGCAGAGCAGTCTCTCAGCTGGGCTCGCCAGTGCCCTGGCACCGGGCATACTGCAAGGCAGCGGGATGGCAGGAGCTCGTGGGGCTGCGGACGGGGCGCCTGCTGGTGCTGTGGGGATAGCCCCCTTCCCTGCTCCTCCTTACCTGGCCGCGTTGAAGCAGTGGGCTGCTGTGAGGACCCACTGCGGGCTGATGAGGGACCCTCCACACACGTGGCCCCAGGGGCTCTGGATGCTGACGATCCAGGGCCAGGCCCCTGGCTGGGCACCCGTGCCACCCACGACGCGCGACATGCCGTAGCGAGCCGCCATGGGCCGGAGCCCGCAGGTCCTGGTGTAAGAAGAAACTCATGAGTGTGCTGCTGGACGGCTGTGCTGCTGTTGAGGCTGAAGGTCAGCCGTCTTCCCTCCCCCCGAGGGGCTGCAAGGACGGCAGGGCCAGGGAACCCCGTGGCTGTGCCTCCAGCCCTCTGTCCGCTGTAGCCCCGTAGACGGGTTGTGCCAGCAGCCTGGGTGCTGGCAAGGAGCTGAGGCTCCCACAGGGAGTTTGGGAAGCTGTGGAGTGGCCACAGGGGCCGCGCGGGCCCCCTCCAGTGAAGCCCATCAAGGGCTGCCCGAGCTCCCTCCCAGAGCCTCGGCCCACTTACCCACAGCTGTCCCACATGCTGTGCGCAGGCCGGCACACGGCCAGCAGGACGAGGAGGGCGAGCACTTTCATCGCTGCCAGCGGCACGCGTCAGCTGCAAGAACGAGGTCTTGTTGCCTCCAGCGCAGCCGCCGACGTACTGCCCGCAGCAGTCTCGCTGCCTCTGATGGCCTTGGCCCTGGGGCTGATGTCACAGAGCCGCCGTTTCTGGGCGTGGGGCACGGTGGCCTCTCAAGGGGGGGTGGAGGTGGGGGTGTCAGCAATACGGGGGGTTTCCAAGCAGGAGGGGAGGCGGAAGCTGGGATCGGACAGCCCTGACAAACCCCTGCTGAACACTCTGCCTGTGGGATGAGGGCGTGCAGGCCCCGTGGCTGGCAGCGGCAGAGGCTGGGCTTTCTTTAAAAATGGATGCTGCCCAAAGGAAAAAAAAAAAGAAATGAACCATTACTTTCCAAACTCAGTTACTGATGGGCTCAAGCAGTGTTCTGCTGGTTACCAGCAATATGCAGAAATGGGACTTAGGGGACCACCTGCACCTGCGTCTGCAATTCCAGTCCCTTGCTATCCCAGGCCAACATGGCCCGTCATTCGATTAATCCATTTATCAAGGTGTCTTCAGCTTGCTGGCAATTTTGCCCTGCCAGTGCTCTGGGAATGCTGCTTGCTGTCCCAGGGCCTTGTTCCTCTCAGGAACCTCAAAATGCTCACTTAGGTTCCTGTTTGCTACAGACACGGGCTCTTTTAGTGCTCAGAAAAGATGAGGGGCACAAGCCACACCTCAAGGAACTCCAGTTCCTCTAGGACATGTTTATCCCAGCAATATTTAGGCCCACGTGTTCTTCTGAAGGCCACTGAGGTTGAGAGAAGAGCAGGGAGACAAGAGACAGAGCGCTGATGCACTCAGATCTGGGTTGCAGGGACAGCAGTGTCCACCACCCCATGTCCTGCCCCTCCTGCGCTGGCTGGCACCTTCACAGCAGAGACAGCCAAGGGGCACACGGTGCCACCCCCTATCTGCCACAAAACCTAGCACCAAACCTGCAGCAGTTTTCATCTACTCGACTATGCCAGGCAACAGAAGGAGCTGTGACAAGTCCTGCTCAGCCATCCCCGTTTCGCTGGCAGAAACCTCCACAAGTGGGGCAGGAGGGACAAGCCGGGGCCCCTCTGATGCTCACAGGGAGCACCCGCAGCCCCTTCCTTCCCACCGCCAAACCTCTGTCCGCTTGGCTGGGACTGACTTCACCGCGTTCCTCCCTGCTCATCTCTCGGCATACACCAGTCCCCAACCCCATTTCAGGCCTCTGCACCTGCTATCGTTCCACTGCAGTTATTTTGCCACCCTGTAAACCTGAACTTCCTACCAAAACACAAAAGAGGGCCACGAAAATGACCAGAGGGATGGAACACCTCCCCTGTGAGCACAAGCTGAGCGAGTTGGGGTTGTTCAGCCTGGAGAGGAGAAGGCTCCGGGAAGACCTTCTAGCACCCTTCCAGTGCTTAAAGGGGGCCTAGAAGAAAGATGGGGACAGACTTTTTAGCAGGGCCTGTTGCAATAGGACAAGGGGTAACGGTTTTAAACTAAAGAGGCCAGATTAGGACTAGATATAAGGAAGAAATTTTTTACGCTGAGGGTGGTGAAACACAGGCACAGGCTGCCCAGAGAGGTGGCAGAAGCCCCATCCCTGGAGACATCCAAGGTCAGGCTGGATGCATCTCTGAGCAACCTGATGCAGCTAAAGATGTCCCTGCTCACTGCAGGGGGGCTGGACTGGATGGCCTCTAATGGTCCCTTCCAGCCCAAACCACTGTAGGATTCCACTGATTTTTCAGCTGAAAAGCACCGAGAGTGGAGACTAACACGAGGGGGCTCCATCTGATGCTTTCGAGTTCAGCTGATGAGAATACCATGACACAGCGCAGCTCTTTCACCTGCAGCCGCTTCGCGTTTTACCTGCAGAAGGTCCTGGGCAGACCCTCGCCTGCCCACGTCCACCTCCAGGCAGCAGCTCCAAAAGGCCTGAAACTCAGCGGACAGTTGCTCGGGGTTCTGCAGCTCTGGTGTCCCGTTGGTCGCTATCAGATCCATCGCCTAGAGTGACAAGAAACACAAGACTCCACCTGTTTCATTCTTACCCAGAACTGCTCACAGAGAGCCCATTTTTTAAGGTCCAGCCTCCAGTGCCAGTTTCCTCCCTGGCAGAGGGTTAGAGATGATTTTTCTCTACCTACAAAAAACCTCTGATGCAGCCACAGCTACTCCAACGTCAACGTGATCTTGCCTCGACAGCTGATTGCAGTGGCTGACCTAGTTAGGAGGAACTCCATCAGCAAAAGCACATTTGGCTTCTCTGTGCATCGACACCAGCTTTCCTGGCTATTTTAAAGAGTGAACTTGGTCCAGCTGTATTATTTCAAAGGATTCGGACATAAAATGCATCCCTGCAGTGCTCACTGCTCCCTAAAGTACAGCTTCCTTAAAACAAAGGTAGTCCAGATTTTCCCTCTGTTCTAGATAAAAATGGTAACTAGAGGATAAAAAAGTAGATCCATCAGCTTATTCCTTGGCTAAACAGAAACATTTCGAACCTCATTTTCAACACAGACACGTTAGCTGTTTGCACAAATATATTATGAAGAAAACACATAACTGGGCAGACAGGAGCCACCCGCAACTCTGTCTTTCAGCAGTCTCCAAATTCCAGATCAGCAAGTCTTCCTGACAGACCTCATGCCAAGGAATTAGAACGTAATTTTGCAAAACATGGGGCGAGCATTATCCGGGGCAGTTCACTTGGAACCAAGGTCTAACACGCTGCGAAGCTGGACAGATGAGTTCATTCTGCTTTTGTAAGACGTTCTTCAGAACGGCAAGACAAATGTTTTGAACTGTTTGAACCTAAACTTGCAGAATATGTCCCAAATATACAGCAATAATAATAGAAATAGGCCTAGGAGTCTTCCATACAAATGTCCGCCATGACAAGAACAGCTCTGCGCTACTGGCATTTAAAGAGACGGTGGCCAAAGGGACTTTGCTCTTATCCTCTTAAAGGTAGAGGAAAATTTCCAGGCCTAAAAAGGCAAATGAACTATCCTAGAGGAAAAACAATAAAAGGAAGTTTCTCTACTTTTCCCACAAGAGAAGTGTCACAAAATCAGCCTTGTTCCACCCATCTGCAGCTGCCCTCAGGCACCGGGCACAGCGGTGAGCCGGAGGGCCTGTCCTCACTGCGGTTAAATGGTGCTGCCCCAGGGACGTCCATTCTCCTGCGGTAAAGGAACACAGCACCCATGCCAGCCTTGGGAATTTTATTCCGGCTACATTCGCCTGGCTGTGAAACAGGAATGCCTAGGATTTGGTTTGTTGGGTATTTTTAAAACTGAAACTGGGGAGGTCCAACCAGCGTTTCAAAGGACGTTTATCGCACCAATATTTGTCCCTCAGGCCCCAGGCGTATGCCTGGTGGAAGGAAATCCCAGTGAGAGAAAACAAACACTGTCACAGAAATATCCAGGCCACTCTTGGCTGGAAAATGGTTCATTCCTGTGAGTTCTGCATCGGCTGGAAAGAACGTGAGCAACAGGGGATGCATTTGCTCTACACGTGGAAAACAACAATCATATCTACATTCAGACTGGTGTTAACTCTTTGATCAATGATCCTTTAATGCCCTTAGAGTACATGTAGGTATTTCAACTCCTGTCAGGAACGGAAGCTGCTGCGTGCCTTGCACTGTTAAAACAAGCATTCACGAAAATGTGAAAGAACATCCTTTGGTTTCCAGGCTTCGCAGAACTCCCTGGATGGGGTCTAAATGTGACTATTAAACCCAACAGCTACTGTGTGCCATCAGCTAAAAACCTGACCTGTAAAGACGGGTCTTGCTTATCAGCTCTCCTGTTTGGATGCAGCTGAGAGCTCTCGCTGCACTCTGTGATTCCACACACAACAGCAGAGGGATCCTGTCCCTGTTGGGGCTGATTCACTTTCATAAAACCAGCTGGGAACTGGGGAACTTCAGGCGGTCCATCACAAGCTGTTCACTGTTCCCAGCTCAGGGGCAACAGCCCCTGCCCAAGAGCCCAGGAAGTGAACACAGGTGGGACCAACTCCAGGTGCCTGATTTTAACCTCCTGCAGTTTTACTCAGGCACCTGAAGACACCGTGAAGCTCTGAGTGCTCAAGCTGATCTCAACTCCCGCAGCAGATGAGGCATGTAGGGAGAAAAAGAGCATCTCAAATAATCTGGGCAAGGGCAGGAATGGCTGAATGTGAATTTGATCAGAGAGAAAAAATCCAGTTCCCTGCCTCACAGTTGACCCGAGGCTTCTCCAGGAGCCCTAAGCAACCTTTGAGGTTAAGGAAGCTGGGAATTTTCAGCCTGCAAACCAGGGACACAGGCCTACTGCCACCCTGCCAGCTGCGGTGCACTCAGCTGACTCAGCATCAGGCTGAACCCAAACCTCTTTACTTCTTCTCCCCCCTCAGGAGGTGGCACAGTGCACACCGCTCCTCCTGTGTGCACTGGAACCAACAACCCCGGGCACCTACCAAACCAAAACAAGCCTTCCAAGAAAACTCAGGAATCTTTGTTCAAGCAGAGCGGAGGACTGACACTGGTGTAGTTGTTGTATTCCTTTCTTAAGTAGCCTCCCTGGGGGTATGTCTTGACCCTTCTGCTGTTTCTTCTCTCGGCCTGCAGCACACAGTCTGGGTGCCATAGACCAGAGAGAGCACAGCCTTATTGCTATGGGAAAAGCTACATGTCATGCTCTATTTCAATTCCAGCCTTAACACAAATGATCTATCTATACACATGGTCACAATTAATTTCCTCATACATTCCTGCATCCCTCTCAGGAATTCACTGTGCAGCACCTAACTTTGTTCCAGCTACCAGTCATGAGGTTTTATCTTGGTATACACGCCTTCACTATCACACACTCATTTGGGATAAGAGCTGGTCATTTCATTTTAAGGAATGAGGATGAAACAGAAAACCTCAAAACATTAAGAATACATTTGTTTACTCCAAGTTTCTGTGCTAAAACACATTTTTAGAAAGTCATTTGCTAATGAGTAATTATGGCATTTCTACAAGCAGCGACACTGCTTACCTGAAAGGCTCAGGTGAGCCATCGGCACTGATCCGACTTTGAGAAGACTTCTCTGCCTGCAGACACAGCTGGAATGCTTTTCAGAAAAAGTCGCCAACTGGAGAAACTTGCCGCTGAAAAATCGCTGTCACTCAGAGATACAGCTCAAAGAGATTTCAAAAAGCATACAAGGTATTTCAAGCCCAGTTGAAGGCAGAGATGGCACATCTCTGACCTGGCTACAAGTCACGTCTCTTTGGAAGTCTTCCCCTTGACGTCACCAAAGCTACAGGAGATGCTGCTGTGCTGCAGTGACAGCTTTAGAAGCGGGCCATGGGGGAACTGGTTCCAGCTGATGCGGCTGGGGTTTTGCCTCACGGGGGATTAACGGGATAGATTTGAAAGACACCGGTATCTGATTTTATGTACACCCTACCCTGAGAGGATCTTCATCAATAAAAGGAGGCTGTCCTTCCGCCATCTCTATTGCCACGACCCCAAGGGACCAGATGTCCACCTTGGGGCCGTAGGCTTCTTTCCTCACCACTTCTGGTGCCAGCCAGTCTGGAGACCCGACCACTGTGCTCCGTCGACTCTGCTCAGGGCTGAGCTGAGCACAGACGCCAAAATCAGCTGAGGAGGAAAACAAGTGGTGTTAAAGGCAGCTCGAATTAGGAAAGCGAGCAAAAGAAATCCCCACTCTATGCCCGAGAACATGGTGTGGAATCTATCTGGAAAAGCGGCTGTGCTCTGTTTGCTCAGTGCTGTAGCCACGGAAATATTGTTGAATTGGCCAATTAAAACCCACCCCTCAAGTTCCCTGCAGTGGCTTTTGTTGACTTGAACCGTTAGACTGTAACTCCCTCCCTCTGGAAGGGCCACACACAAACCCAAGACACTCTTCACACCTTTCTCCTTTCTGTGCCTCTCTGTAGGTTGGAACTGTGCTCGGAGCTGGCAGCAGTGGTCAGCGCACTGCCACAGGAATCCCTTCTGGGGAACTGGCTGTCAGTCAAAAGCAGCCCCATGCCACAGTCTGGGAAGGCTGTGCCTGACCAAGAATACCTACCCAATTTGACAGTCCCATCCACTGCAAGCAGAATGTTGTCGCTTTTGATGTCCCTGTGAATCACTTGCTTTGAATGAAGGAAATCCAGGGCTTGCAGGCACTGATAGGTAAAAAGGAAACATGAGGGTAAAAATTAATGACCAGATTTCATCACTCAAGAATGAAACGCCTCTAAAACATTGAATTTCCAGATGAATTGCGAGCAATGCCTGAATATTGCACTGTCAAGAGGAATAGCTTGCTGCTTCAACACTATTAAAGTAACAACTTTCCAAATGAAGGCATATCAGGTTTGGGAAGAGAAATGTCCATTACTGTCACAGACTAGCCCCTGAAAGCACAGGCAGGATGGCTGCTGCCGCAATCAGTGTGCTATGTCCATCCATATGACAAAGTATTCTTTGCCAGAAATGAGAAAGTCCCTTCCTTCCGTGTGAAGTAGATCACTGTTGGGTGGGAGGTTGCAGGACAAAGACTTTATTGTCAGGCTCTACAGCAGATTTGGAAATAGCACCTTAGTCATTTTTCAGGAGCAAACACCATTTTGGGTGGAATGCTATCCTTTTAAGCTGAGACTCTGACAAATGAGTCTCTCCTTTGCCTTGCTGTTCTTTTAAAATTCTGCCACCAGCATGTTTGCTTTTACAGGCAAGGAATGCAGTACAGACATGCTCCAGGCACGTGTTTAAAGAGGAAAAGTTGAGAAGAGTCAAACTTAAAAAAAAAAAGTAAAAAAATGTAATGCAATAACGGTGTTTAAGAGTGTAATCACAGAGTACAGAAAGTGCAGTGACACTGTCAGGCAGTTCACTTAAGGTGTCCTTTCTTCTCCATATCATAAAGCAAGGCAGAAACAAAGCTCTCAAGATGAAATCCCTCCTGTTCTTGCCACCTGTTCACCAGTACCATCCCGTCCAAGGGAGAGGAAGCACACGCGGGATCCCTCACCTCCCTACAGACAGCTGCCATCTGCCCTTCCTCCATACAAAACTGGGTAACATCTTCGGTTAAAGCGCCTCCGGCCATGTATTCCATCACCACCCGGAGCTCATCACCGACCAGGTAGCTGAAAGAAGAAAACAAGGGCACTGAGATGAACAGGCACAGCTAAATTACCTCATGGAAAAGACAGCTGGTGATAGGGGGCCACATAGAAAATATATTGTATAACCCAAGATATATCGAAAATATTAATAGGGAGCTACATAGGAAAACAAAGCTAAACCTATTAAAACTTGCATCCCAGAACTAACACGCATGCAAGTAAGCAATTAGTCACTAACTCCTGCAAACTGCTCAAGAAAGATGCTGATAAGGGAAACAGAAAAGACAGAAACAAGGACGTAATTCATGGCTCAAAGGCGTCAAAGGCAGGAGGAGATAAGAGCTAAGGAGGGCTCGCTAACATCCATCTCTAACCAAGAACAAAAAGGAGACAGCCAGATGTGCACACAGGGACAGACCAGGCTGAAACCAGTCTGGGACTGCAAGCTCAGCCAAATTAGAGCTTCCAGGGGAGAGGGGAGTAGTACAGAGCGAGGAAGAACTACGGCCTTCATCCCTGAAGACCCCTGCCCAGGACCACCAGGAGGAACTGCGCAAGCGCCCTGAGGAGGAGCCCGAGGCAGAGATTATGGAAATGACAAGTGACAGGAAGGAATGGCCTTTTTGGGGACAGGTCATGAATATGTCTAGGCGTTTCGAAATAGGTGATGTTTTAACTGGATAAATACTGGAGAAGCGGCCACGGTGGGGATGCACGTTTGTGGTGGAGCGATCCCCCGTGCATCTGCGCGCAATAAACACACCGACTGTGTAACCTTTCGGGTTGTAAAGTCTTTTCCCTACGTCAGTTTTGGCGAGCCAGCCAGAAGGCTCTCTGCTCGGCTGTGGGATCGCCTGGGGAGCGGACGCCCCCGGGCGCACCCCAAGCACTTTCCTCGGAGGAGCCTCCGCTGCCAGCCGCTCACCGTGGGAGCAGACAACAACCTCCTGAAGCCGCGGATCAAACGGTATGTTTTGTGAGAGGGGCCTGTAAGTCGTACGTGTGGCCGGGGCAGCTGGTAAATCGAGCAGAGACATCTGGCGTGCAGCATAGTCCCCGTATGGGAGGAGGGTACCCTGCATGGTAACAGGGGGATTTGCTGACTGATAGGGCGGCCGCTAGCGATCTTGGCAGTAGATCGAGCAAATCCGAGGTTGCCACTGCATCCCAACATCAGGAGCCAGGACGGACCTGCTAATGACTGGTATATAAGAAGCAGGAGAAGGGTAAGCGGGCCTCTCACGATCATGTCATCTTTCCAATATTTGCAGCTGCTTAGAAGGGTGTTCACTGGGAAGGCTAAATAACTAAACTTAAACCCCACAATCTTGCCAGGGGATGTTGGTTATGACTCTTGTCCAGGGAAGTCGGTTTGCCTGTGCCCTGGATGAGTAGGTGGACTCCATCACCTGGCAACAAAAGGGGAGGTAATTGTATGATTTGCCTGGGGATCAACATGAGTCGTTTGTGAATGGCTTTATATGTTAGTTGAAGCTTCCTGCAATTACAATTCCTGTCGTTACTATCAAAACTGTCCGGACATTCTGAGTGTATGAGTGAGTGAGACGTACGAAGTGAGTGAGGAGCTCTATCCGCGGTTCCGAGCTGGGGCGACTGAGGCGGCCGGAGAAGAGCGAAGCAAGTGTAATAACTTGAAGTATGAATAAGGAGTGCCGTGCCCATCCTTGATACGTCTGTGTAACACGTGGATATTGATAAGTAGTAATGTTGGTCCGTGGAAAGTAGAGTTGTGCGGAGAAGGAAGGAAAAGATAAGCGAAGGGTTCGGGTTTGAAAAACAAAAGATGGGGGGAGGAAAGAGTAAACCTCATGAAAAATCCCCTTTAGGATGTGTTCTGACACATTGGAAAGACAGAGCAGGACAAGGGGGCACAGAAAAGAAGAAAGAGTTAATTAAGTATTGCAATCAATGGTGGCCGCTTTATAAGCTGGAAGATGGGGCAAAATGGCCTAAGGAAGGTGGCACGTTAGACTATAACACGCTCTTACAGTTAATGTTGTTTCTGAGGAGAGAAGGGAAATGGGATGAAGTAACATACGCTGATATGTTCTTTGTTCTCCGGGACAATCCTGAGTGGCAAAGGGACTGCAGATTAGTACCCCCCCGAGAACCCATTGTCCTTGCATTAGAAAAAGAAAACAAAAACAACAACAAAAATAAATTAAAAGGTGCTGTTCGGCTTGTAGCATTGGCCAAAGGTGTACAGAGAGAAGTCAAACTAACCGTGGATCAGAACAAGATCTAAGTGACCTATTTAGGCCCCCTCAGCAGCCACAAGGGCGAGATGAGGACTTAGAAAGGGTCCGTACCCCTCCACATCCTCCCTCCTCCCCACCAGATAGCCCGATATCTTCCCGAACCCGGGGAAGGCAGATAACAGAAACAGTTCTCCAGGCTCCTCTCCAGGACGCAGTTGGACCGGATGGAGAAACAGGAAAAGTCAAAATACCATTCTCTGGTAACGAGCTGAAGGAATGGAAAGATGCTGCCCAAAAATATCGCAGTGACCCAGTAGGCGTTACTCAAACTCTCCAGTTTATAATAAAACAGTACAGCCCCGATTGCAATGACATGTAACTGTTATTGGACTGCTTAACCGAAACAGAAACACAGTTGGTTATAAAAACTGCCGGGGATTTGGCAAAAGAATATTATGAGATAAAAAGGGGTGATGTTAAAGAATACTTCCCCTTGCAGGACCCAAACTGGGACCCTAATCGATCAGCTGATGTGGATACATTACGAGCATACCAAGGATGGGTAGTGAAAGGAATGGAGAAGGCAATTCCAAAACCCTATAAATCGAGCAGTGCTATATGCAGTGAAACAAGGTCCCTCTGAGTCCCCTTCCAAATTTCTGGATAGACTAAGGGACACGATGTGTTGTCATACACCACTGGACCCCGGGTCAGCAGTGGGAATACAACATCTGGTATCCCTATTTCTAGGACAATCTCAGAATGATATCAGATGTAAATGACAAAAATTACGTCCACCAAATAGTCGAAACTTGGAAGTGTTATTGGAAGAGGCTTGGAGGGTGTTTAGCAACAGAGAGGACAATTATAAGCAGAGTCTAGGCAAATTGGTGGCAGTAGTTAGAGAAGAGAGAGAATGGAAACCTAAATCCAGGATGAGACGTGGACCGGCGCCCCTGAGCAGGGATCAATGTGCTATATGTAAAAAAACGGGTCTCTGGAAAAGGGAATGTCTGGAGCGACAGCGTCAGGGGAACAATAGGTGGCGGGATAACCCAAGAAAAACGATCGCACATGTAATGGACTGATTAGAAGATCCATTGATTACAACGAAATGAGGAGAAAAACAAAACAAAACAAAAAAAAGGAGTTTCTAGTTGATACGGGGGCAACATACTCAGTTTTGAATCAAGCTTTAATGCCTTTAGGAAATGACTATGTCATGGTAAAGGGAGCAACTGGCCAGAGTGACAAAGCTTATTTTTATGAACCATTAAAATATAAACTGGTCAAGCAGGTAGGCATCCATAAATTTTTGTCTATGCCAAATTCACCGAATTCCCTGTTGGGAAAAGACCTATTGGAACAGCTGGAGGCCACGATAAAATTCAAAAAGGGTGAGATTACTCTGGAGGTAAATGATGATCAATATGTACAAATAATGAGCTTGTCTTTGGTGAATATTCCCATAGAAGGACAAATCGACGAGGAGATCATTAATCAGGTCTGCCCCGGGGTTTGGGTGACTGATGCCCCAGGACGTGCCAAGAATGCCCAACCAATAATAAGAAATTTGAAGGATGGACAGAGAGCAGTAAGAATCAAACAATACCCACTAAAGAAAGAAGACAGGGAAAGGATTCAACCGAAAATAGAGCGATTCCTAGAATTGGGCTTATTGAGGGAATGTGAATTGGAGTTCAATACCCCCATTCTCCCGGTCCGAAAACCAGATGGGTCCTATCGAATAGTCCAAGATCTGAGGGCCATTAACAAAATAACAGAGGTTCTATACCCCGGGGTTGCCAATCCACATACCTTGCTAATCACCTTAACCCCTGATTTAATTTGGTTTACAGTTTATAGAAGTAAAAGATGCCATCTTTTGCCTCCCTCTCCATGAAGCCAGTCAGAAAAGTTTTGCATTCAAGTGGGAAAACCCTAAGAGCGGTCGGAAGACCCAGCTCACAAGGACGGTGTTGCCACAAGGTTTCAAGAACAGCCCTACCATCTTTGGGAACCAACTAGCGAAAGATTTGGGATTATGGGAACCACCATCGGAAGAAGGAAAAATACTACAATATGTGGATGACATCCTCATTGCAACTAAAACCAGAGAAGCCTGTGTCACCTGGACTGTAAGTTTATTAACTTTTCTTGGGCTTCAGGGGTACTGAGTGTCCCAAACAAGGCACAAGTGACTTTGCAGCAGGTTACATACTTAGGGTATAAGATCGGTGCAGGGCAACGGTCCTTGGGGCAAGCCCGGAAAGAAGCCCTATGCCAGACCCCTCGGCCACAGACTGTAAAAGAACTGCGGACCTTCCTGGGAATGACGGCGTGGTGCTGGCTCTGGATACATGACTATGGCCTGCTGGCCAAACCACTGTATTCCCTGATAAAATCCAGTCAAAGTCACCTCCAATGGGATGCTGAGTCAGATCGGGCATTCCATCAGCTGAAGAAGGCCCTGATGTCAGCACCTGCACTGGGACTCCCTGATGTGAGTAGACCATTTCTCCTGTTTTCCCATGAAAAGCAGGGAATAGCGTTAGGAGTACTGGCACAAGACCTGGGACCATACAGACGAGCTGTGGCGTACTTCTCCAAACAACTGGACGCTGCTGCCAAAGGGTGGCCTGGCTGCCTAAGGGCGGTAGCAGCAGTCATCCTGAATGTCCAGGAACCTCAGAAGTCTACCCTGGGTCAGAAAATGACTGGTTTCCTATCTCACACAGTGTCTACAGTCCTTGAAGTGAAAGGGGGACATTGGCTCTCCCCACAGAGATTCCTGAAATATCAAGCTATCATGGTCGAGCAGGATGATGTTGAGATTGTGACCACTAACATTGGCAACCCAGCTTCATTTCTTAGTGGGAAGACTGGAGAACCAGTGGACCGCGACTGCCTCGAGGCGATTGAGGCCACGTACTCTAGCCGCATGGACCTAAAGGATACCCCCATGGATGGGGCAGAGCACTGGTTCACAGATGGGAGCGGCTATATCCTGGGCGGAAAAACGACATTCTGGGTACGCCATCACCACTGCTGAAAAGGTAATAGAATCTGGACCACTACCGGCTGACACTTCAGCGCAAAAGGCCGAGATCATAGCCCTCACTCGGGCCCTGGAGAGGGCCGAAGGAAAGGCTGTGAATATTTGGACTGATTCTAAATACACCTTTGGAGTGGTACATGCCCACGGAGCAATTTGGAAGGAGCGAGGACTGTTGAACTCCCAAGGAAAGACTATCAAGCACGCAAAGGAAATTTTAAGACTTTTGAATGCAATCCCACTTCCTGAAAAAGTGGCAATTATGCACATCAGGGCACACCAGAAAGTGAGCACTGAATTGGAAAGAGGAAACGAACTGGCGGACAGAGAGGCAAAACAGGCAGTTAAAGAAATGGTAAAGGTAGAGGGAGCACTAGTCCCAGACGGACAGATAACCTTAGAAGGTAAGCCAGAATACACTAAGGAGGATTGAAAGTTAATCACAGCTTTGGAAGGAACGTACAATTAGGACGGGTGGGCCATAACATCACATGGGAAACTCATAGTCCCCTCTTATACGGTTTGGCCATTGGTCCGGGAGGAACACAAGAAGGGACACTGGGGGGCGGAGGCATTACACAAATACCTTATCAGACACGGGACAGCTCGATATTTATACACCACTGTCAGACAAGTGACTCAGCAATGTGACCTTTGCCTCCAGACTAATCCAAAAATTGTCCCCAAACCAGAAATGGGCCAAATTGGGAAAGGGAATTGTCCGGGACAACATTGGCAAATTGATTTCTCAGAACTTCCTAGAAAAGGGGGGTATAAATACTTGCTTGTACCAACTGATACCTTTTCAGGCTGGCCAGAAGCCTTCCCATGCAGAACAGCTAAAGCTCGAGAGGTGACCAAGGTGTTGCTACAAGAAATCATACCCAGGTTTGGAGTCCCAGCGGTGATGTCCTCAGATAGAGGGCCGCACTTCATCTCCAAAGTTGTGCCAAAAATAAGCCACCATCTAGGGACAGACTGGCAACTACACACTCCATACCGGCCACAATCCAGTGGCCAGGTGGAGAAAATGAATCACCAGATTAAACAACAGATTGTTACATTAGGACAAGAAACCAATTGGGCCTGGCCACAATCTCTACCCCTAGCAATGCTACGGATACGAACTAGACCCCGAGCTAAGGAAGGGCTAAGCCCATTCGAAATCCTATATGGGCGACCCTATGGGGTACAAAAGGGAACCTCTTCACAAATTGGTGAAGAATTGATGACTTCCTATATGGTGGCATTAGGGAAACAGCTTCGTAAAATTGAAAAACAGGTGTTTGGAACCCGATGCAGGGGTTTGGATGGGTCAGTGCATAACATAGAACCTGGAGACTAGGTGTATGTTAAGTCTCTTACAGAGAAAACTGTGGAGCCACAGTGGGAAGGACCATACCAAGTGCTTCTTACCTCTTTCACGGCAATCAAGATCAGGGAACAAAGCGCCTGGATTCACCACTCCTGAGTGAAGAAAGCTCCTAAAACTCCTTGGAAAGTAACACAGGGTGAGGATGAACTGAAACTAAAGCTCCGCTGAGCGAAATGAGTATATTGCACCCAGAAGTGTTTAGTAACTCGGCCTGCCAAGATTTAGTCAGGAAAATTGTTGTATTTGTAGTTATCGTAACCCAAGGGTCAAACAGTAACACCCCAGAATGGCCATGGACCCAAGCTCATATTGAATATACTGGGGATATGGGATCGCTCTCTGATAGAAAAAGCTTAAGCCTTGCCACCGTGGTTATGCATAAAAATGAAGTGTACCCCAAAAATTATTGGAGCACAGACCTTCAGAGAATGATGCCTCAACTGCAGGGAATGCTGGGTCAAAACATAAGCGTAGGATGCCGAGGAATTAACGGAACTTCCTACAAAAGGGCAAACCAGATAGGGGTATCCAATATAATAACAAACACAACAAATAGAAAGCCTTGCAGTATCCTGGATTGTTGGCATAATTTTACTCTAACACAACCTGTCTTTGTAACCTGGGTCTGGGCACCTGGTGAAATAGGATTACCATTGAAATCTTGTTGTCTATGCAGGAAAAGGTTGTGCTTGTTTAAGAACAACATGTCGCTTTGTGTCTGTAGAAGGAGTAGAAACAGACACCAGGAATCACTCGAACTTCTGTATTTGTAATTTTACCACCATCACAGGATGTGACTTTAGCTACTTTGCTCCTGTGGTTTCTCATCAAATCCTGAGATCAAACTATACACTGATTTCTGAACTAGAACCCACACCTACAGGGATGGATTTAGCAGTGACAAAAAGGTTGTTGAAACACCCAGACTTAATGCAGATATTAGAGGAAGCCAAGAATAATGGACAGGAAACTCTAATAACTGTTCATCATGAGGCAAATGAGGTAAGTAGGGTCTTGAAAAGGGTCAAAAAGGAGGGAGATCACAAATGGTGGGATACACTTTTTGGGTGGTCACCTTCAGACACTGGACTTTTTCAACGTCCTAATGCATCCAATAGTAGGGTTGTTGATAGCTACCGCTATTTTATTATTTCTAGTAGGGACCCTATATATGTGGGTTTGGCGTGTAGTTAGAAGAATAACTTCAATGTATGAAGCATTATACCAACCAGAATAGCCAAGTAAAAGAATTCACTTAACTCAATAGAAAAGGGGGGAATTGGTAGGGGGACATATAGAAAATATATTTTATAACCGAAGATATATCGAAAATATTAATAGGGAGCTACATAGAAAAAAGCTAAACCTATTAAAACTTGCTTCCCAGAACTAACATGCATGCAAGTAGACAATTAGTCACTACCCCCTGCAAATTGCTTGAGAAAGAAGCTGATAAGGGAAACAGAAAAGACAGAAACAAGGACCTAATTCATGGTTCAAAAGCGTCAAAGGCAGGAGGAGCTAAGGGCTAAGGAGGGCTCGCTAACATCCATCTCTAACCAAGAACAAAGAGGGGATAGCCAGATGTGCACACAGGGACAGACCAGGCTGAAACCAGTCTGGGACTGCAAGCTCAGCCAAATTAGAGATTCCAGGGGAGAGAGGAGGAGACCAGAGCGAGGAAGACCTACGGCCTTCATCCCTGAAGACCCCTGCCCAGGACCACCAGGAGGAACTACGCAAGCGCCCTGAGGAGGAGCCCGAGGCGGAGATTATGGAAATGACAAGTGACAGGAAGGAATGGCCTTTTTGGGGACAGGTCATGAATATGTCTAGGCGTTTTGAAATAGGTGATGTTTTAACTGGGTAAATACTGGAGAAGCGGCCACGGTGGGGATGCACGTTTGTGGTGGAGCGATCCCCCGTGCATCTGCGCACAATAAACACACCTACTGTGTAACCTTTCGGGTTGTAAAGTCTTTTCCGCACGTCAGGGTGTCACAGGCCTGGGGGACACAGGATCACCCCGGGGGCGGGGGGGTGGTGGTGGTGTGTGTGACAGGGCCTGGGGACACAGGATCACCCTGGGGGCGGGGGGGTGGTGGTGGTGTGTGTGACAGGGCCTGGGGACACAGGATCACCCTGGGGGGGGGGGGGGGGGCAGCAGGTGGCAGGGCGAGCATGAGGGGCACAACAACCGAGCTGGGGGTGCCCCCCCACCACACACCACTGTCCCAGTTGTGGGACCCCACGGTCACCCCACCATCCCCACCCCTCCTCCTGCCCCACACACAGCCCTGAGGGGGTCGGTCCAGCTGTGACCCCAGCCCCACAGGGCAGCCATCACCCCTTTAAACAGCTCTCCCGTTCCCCCAAGCGCCCCAACCCCACCCTCAAAGCAGGGGGTGACCCCTGACCCCCCTCAGATTCGCAGCGCAGTCACAGACCAGAGCCAAGGCTTTCCCTCCTCACAAAGTTATTAAACAGAAATGTTAAAAAAAAACAATAAAAACAAACAAGACATGGGGGCACAGGGGCCATTCCCCCCTCCCCAGCATGTGGTGCTCTGGCAGCAGCCACTCTGGGGTGGGGGTGAAGCCCCTCCTGCCCCCCCCAAGTTAACCAACAGGGTGGCAAAACACCACAACAACAAGGAACTCCCCAAATAGTCAGTGACCAGTACAAGGGGCACCCCCCAGCCCCACCCCCTGCAGCACCCCCTGGCTGCAAAGGAGGTTTAAGTGCTTTTCTATAAGAGTTCTGCCAATAAAGCTTGGCTGACGGGGGGTCGCAGCCCTTAGGGACGGGGTGGTGGTGGTGATGTGTGTGACAGGGCCTGGGGACACAGGATCACCCTGGGGGGGGGAGGGGGGGGTGTGATGTGCTGCAGCCCCGTGGCTTGCCCAAAGCTGGCAAAGCCACCCCCCACCCAGCCCAGGGTGCAAGGGGAAGGGGGGCACTGGCTTGGGGGGCTGCCCCACAGCCCCCGAGCCCCATCCCTGATGCTGGGGAGGGGAGGTAGCCTGACCCCCACTCCCAGAGGAAGTTTGAACCTGGCAGGGATTGAGCCCCCCTAGGCATTCCCCACCCACATGCTACAGCCCCCAGCCATCATTTGGGGTAAAACCTAAACCCTGTTTAGGTTAAAAAAGGGGTAAAAACCCACAACCATACCCCCCGGTTCTCATGCTGCTGAGGGGGGCGATGCTGGGCAGGGCACCCAGCACAGAGCTGGGAAGGCTGGGGGGGGTGGGGGAAGGGGGGCAACCAGGTTTTGGGCTGGGCAACCGTGAGCGCCGGCAGCCCTGGGTAGGGGGTGGGCAGGGGGCTGCGGGGGTCCCTCAGAAGTTCTTGAGGCGGCTGTAGAGCTCCCGCTTGCTGCGCTCGCCCGCCCCGCTGCGGCTCTTCTGGCGGAACTTGCGCAGGTCCTCCTTGAAGTCCTCGTGGTCCATCGGCCGGTAGTCCTGGGGCTCGCAGTGCATCTGGGCACCCACAGCTCTGTCAGCACCCGCAGGCCCCCCTCCCCACCCCCTTGGGCAAACCCAGCACCCCCCAGGACCCCCAGCACAACCCCCTTCCCCTGGAGATACCACCCTCAGGGAGGATGCTCAGAGCCAGACCTTTTCCCCTCACAGGGCAGGGTTTTGGGGAGCGGAGAGGGTGTTTTCCTCCCACCCAGCACTCTCACCCTCCTGCCAGGGACCGCCCGCCCTCCCACACAGGGGGTGAAAGGTAGGGGGGCTTACCTGGTACTGGGGGAAGAACTCCCGGTACCCCCCCTTCAGGACATAGAGCTCGGGGTAGTGGAGGTGGGGGTACTCGTTACAGGCTCGGTCCTTCTCCCTGATGAACCGGCACCTGCGGGACAGGGGACAGGATTGGCACCCAGATAGGATCCTGCCATGTCCAGGGGGTCCGGCAGAACCCAGCGCCCACCCCACCCCCCCCAAACCCCCAAACTCACATCCTGGGCCCCCTCTCGGAGGAGAACTCGCAGTGGAAGATGACGATCACCCTCTTGCTGGCGTCGAAGGGCACGATGGGCTTCTTCAGCAGGAACTCCTCCACGTCCTGCTCCAGCGGCAGGTTGACGGCGCCCTGGCGAGGGAGAGGGGCCCCTTTCAGCCCCCCCCTCCTCCCATTTCATCTCGGGGAGCGGGGGGGGGGCCTTCATACCCTGCCCCCCTTCTGCCCCATCTGCTGGGAATGCCTTCACCCCCCTCCTCCTTCCAGCTGGGGCTCAGCACCTCCGGGGGTGCTCAGCACCTTTGGGGAGGCTCTCAACCCCTCCAGGGGGTTCAGCACCTTTGGGGGGGGCATCAGCCCCTCTGAGGTTTGACAGGTTTGTGTCTCCCCCACCCATGACCACCCTGTCCCCAGCCCCGAGGGGCGCAGCGGCGGTTCTGACCTTGATGTGGCCTCCCTCGTACTCGTAGGGGTACCTGCAGTCCACGATCACGCAGCTCTCGATGAGGCTGCTGAACTGCCCCATCAACACTGCCACCGTCTGTGGGGGGAGCCCGTCACCGGGGGGTGGGGGGGGGGGTGGAGCAGGGAGGCAGCCCTGTGGGGGTGTTTTTTTTGGGGAAGAGGTCACTCCTCCCTTACCATTTCGGGGGAAATGTACTTCAGGTCCGGGTGCTTCCCCTCTACCGTCTGCAGAAGGTAAGGCTGGAGGAGAGGCGGGTGCTGGGTCAGAATCTGTCCCCGGGGAGACGTCCTGGCTGCCACCCGCTCCCCCCAGCCCAGAAGACCCCCCGCCTGCGAGGTTTGCTCCCTCCCAAGAGGGACGGCGCTGCGGCACTGGAAGAGCAGCGGGTCAGGCTCTTCAGGCTGGAAAGTCTCAGCCCCAAGTCCCCTTGGTCCCAAACAAGGGCCACCAGCTGTATTGGGGCTCTGGCACCAGCGCAGGGCTCCACTGATGGTCCCCCTTTGTTTCAGGAGAGGGGGGCAGGCGGCACCCCCAAGCCTGCAGCACCCCCAGCAGCCCTACCTTGGAGAAGTCCCCGATGAGCTCCCGGTGGTCGTTGGCCAGCAGGTTCTCCATCTCCTCGTGGCAGAAGGACCTGGAGCACAGCAGCCGTGCTTTCTGCGGGGACATGAACCAGAGACACCCCCCTCGGCGTTAGCGAGGGCGCCGGCAGAGCCGTTGCACCGGGCAGTCCCACCCGGGATGGGCAAGGACGCCTCACCCCGAGGATTCCCCATCACCCACCGGCTCCGCCGCTGCCGCCTCCTCGCCAGGGCTACCGGCCACGCTCCTCCGTCGCTTGGTCTTGATGGGGGTGTCCCGGTCCTGGGGTCGGTCTATCCGCTTCAGGATGGGCCTGATGACGCTGCTGGGCATCGAGGGCGAGCGGAAGAGCTGCCGGCACTTGCCGCGCTTCACCGGACACTGTGTGGGGAGAGAGCCTGTGTCGCTGCCCAAGGGTCCGGCTTTCCCCCCACATACCCCCCCCCCAGCACCACGAGAACAAAGGCAAAAGGGTCCCTCTCTAGTGGCTGCACACCACCCAGGACAAGCCCACAGCCCTGGGGTGAGTGCTGCTCGCCAACCAGTGACCCTCACCCCCAGACCCCACCCTGGAGACCCCAGGAAGGGGGAGCCTGGGGCCCCATCCACCCCCCGAGACACCCAATGTACCGGCTCGGCCTCCTCCTTCCTCACCAGCGGCGCGGTCAGCAGGTTCTCCATCCCCTGCGGCACGTCAGCATTGCTCTGCCGGGGGGGCACTCGGGGGGGCCACGGGGCGAGACAGAGGAGAGCGTGAAGGGAACGAGTCCCACTGCTGCTTCGCACCCCCCTGGGCAGGGACGGAGCCCCTGGCCAGGGTCCATCCAGCTGTCCAGATGGAGGAGCCCTCCCTACCTTCATCTCCTCCTCATCCAGGATCTCCACGAAGCCATCATCTTCCTCTTCAGACATGGAGGAGGTCAAGGAGCACCGGCGCATGATGATGGGGCTCTCGCCCTGGGCGGCGTTTTCCTTCTTGGGGGTGTCGAACTGGGGAGGGGACACGACACAGCCCATGGCTCAGGAGTGGGGCCAGCCCCACACCAGCCCTGTTTGCAGACACAGTGACCCCAATCCCCCCAGCTCCCACACCCACAGGTCTCCAGTGCAAACAGGGAGGCTGGAGCAGCAGGTCCCGGCTCAGCAGCCCCTGCAGCAGGACCACCCACCCCCGGTGCCCCCCTCTCACCAGCAGGCCGGGTGCAGAGCCGAGTCTCTGGCTGAGGGGGTCCCTCCCCGCAGCCCCATCGCTGGCGGGCAGCCGGCTGTGCTGACTTGGCCTCTGCAGCTTCTTGAAGACAAACCCCTCCTGCAGCAGTGGGGAAGGGGGGGGGTGGGCACGGCATCCCCCTGCCCCTTCCCCGGTCCTGCCTCCCTCTCCCCAGCCTTGCTGCCCCCCCTCACCTTGTCCTCAGGCTTCCTTGGGCCCCTCTGCTCCCTGGCCCCGTGGCTGTTGAACTCCCGGCAGTGGGTGATGTTCTTCAGGACCGGGCTGGCCCCCAGGAGCTGTGGCTGCGGGGCGGGTTGGGAGGGGTGAGAGGTGCTGCACAGCCCCTGCGCTCCCCAGCTCCATCCTCCTCCTTCTCCTCCTCCTCCTCCCAGCTCAGCCAGGCGCACAGCAGGATCCAGCCGCCCTCAGCTCAGCCCTGCAGAGCCCCCGGGACTTACCGGCAGTGAGTGGATCCTCCGGATAAGGAGCTTATTGCTGCAAAAAGAAAAGGATTGAATGAGGAGAGAAGATGCCCTGGACCAGCAGCGTCCCACCCCCCCCACCGCCCCGAAGCTGGCATGGATCCCCTTGTCCCCTGGGTCCCCACAGTGGGGTGAGACCTCCCCGGACAGGACCCCAGGGCAGCAATTCCTCCAGCCACTGAGCAACACCGACAGCTTGATCCAAACCCCAGGGAAGGGCAGACAGACAGCCTGGCTTTCGGGTCTGGGCACAGGGACAGAGCCCCTTCACTTACTCTTTGAGAGCTCTCCTGGATTCTAGGATCGCTGTCTCAAAGCTGCGGGAAGAGAGGAGCCAGGGTTAGGGGGGATGGCACCCCGTGCCCCAGCCTGAGCAGCCCAGGAGCCCCGGGGATGGGCAGCCGCAGCCCTTACAGGGACCCCACCCCACGCAGGGGTCATCAGCCCCCCCAAGGGGAGAGCAGCTGAGCGGCTTTCAGCCCCACAAAGGGTTAAAACCCCATCTGGAAATCACTGGTTTCAGACGGGGGGACCCCAATCTGGGCTGGGGGGTTAAGCAGCACCCTGGGGTGGTTCAGGGCACCCCGCTGACCCCGCTCGGGGCCCAGATGTAGCTGGTGGCAGTGGCGCCTGCTCTCCACCTGTATGTAAATCCGGCAGCGGGGATGCTGGGGATGCTGGCCGTCGGCCATATGGCCATGCAGCTGCACACTGCGACAGGACGAAGGGGGCACTGGTGTGTCCCCTGCAGCCCAGCCCACCCAGCCCCAAGGCTGCCCCAGCATCACCATCTGCCCCCAGTTACTCAGTCACCAACATCTGCCAGAGAGGGGCTCTGCCAACGGCCCCGGGAGTGGGCGAAGCCACCGGCGTGGCACCGGCGTGGCACCCAGAGCCCCTCAGCCCCGCAGAGCTCGGCTCTCAGCTGATCCCTGCACCCCAAATCTGCGAGGCCTGGGCAGCAGCACCCCAAGGAGGCTGAGGCGGGGGTGCTGGGAGCCCAGGGAGGTGCTCAGCACCCTCACCCCGCTGCGTGGTGAGGCAGCGAGCCGGCTGCCGGCCGTCCCTGCCAGAGGAGGACTTGGCACGGCAGCACCGCAGAGGCTTCTTGCCTGCACCCGCTGCCAGACCCCTGCCTGCAGCAGGGCTGGGCCGAGCACCAGCACCGACAGCCCCACTAGAGGTGGTTTCTCACACCACCCCCCACCAAAAATCAATTTTGGGGTGGAGGGCACAGCTGGAAGCACAGCCCCCCAGCAAGGCTGGGACAGGTTGAGCGTGGGCACTGCAGGCAGCCTGGGGAGGGTGAGCAGGGGGGACACAGTGGGCAAGGGTGGAGACCTCCCGGAGTGGGGGGACGCGGGGCGAGGGACACTCACACTTCCTCCAGTGCCGCGGGGTCCTCCTGCGTGGGGGAGTCCAGCCCCACTCCTGCGGGAACAAGGGGCAGGGGTAGCATCGGGGGGGGCGGGTGGGAGGCACGCCGTGCCCCCGGGACCCTGCTCCAGCACAGGTGTCCCCCCGCTCCTGTGGGGCGCTGGCAGGGTGCAGGGGAGCCCCCCCACCCCAGCTGTGTTCCCTTCTAGTGCTGGGGAGGGGGCCACAGGGTGGGATCTGCTGTGTGCTCAGGCGGGACCCTCACCCAAAGCTTCTCCCGTCCCCCAGCATGGCAAAGGGACGACCCTGGGACCACCCATCCTGGCCAACATGTCCCACATCACCCTGTCCAGGGACCCCCACTGGGGTGGTCCACAGCCGAGCCCCCCCCCGGGGTGCAGGCCTGGGCGGGTGGGGGGGGCTCCCACCCATCATCCAGCACAGGGAAGGAAGCGCTGGGGAGGAAATCCCCGTTTAAAATCCCAGTTTGACTCAGAGCATGGCCAGGAGCTGAGACAGAGCGGGGGACCCGGCTCCCACGTGCACCCCCAGAAAGACCCTTCCCTACCCTCAAACCCCACCCCTGCATGCAGTGACCCCCTGCCCAACGCCCACCCCCTCGGCACAGCTCCCCCTGCACACCACCAGCCCCGGCGAGGAGGGGGGTCGGGGCAGGGGCGGGTGTGGCAACAGCACCCATCGCTCACCCGCGTCCGAGGACTCGGAGGAGACGGAGCTGCGGGGGGAGCCCAAGGCTGCCGACCCCCGGCACGGGCTGGCCCGGCGCCTGTGCAAGGACAGCCCCGCCACCCGCCGCCTCGGGGTGTCCCAGTGGCTGCAGGCAGGGCGGGGGCGGCGATCAGCCCGTGGGGACCCACCGGTACCCCTCGGGGTGCCCCCCTCGGGTGGGGCGGTGGGTGGTGTCCCCCCCCTCCGCGCTCAGCACTGCCCTGAGCCGGCAGCATTCACGCGTGGGGGGGAGGGGGGTGCGGTGCGGGGCAGCCCCCCCCCCGCCCTGTCTCCACTCACCTTCCCAGTCCCACCAGCTTGTCCATATCCAGCGTCAGCGGGGTGACCGGCGACATGCCCGCTCGCCTCCTGGCCACTCCGGCTAGCCCACGGCCACCGGGGCCGCCCTGCGCCGCCATGGCGAGTGCAGGAAAGGAAGGGAGGCGTTAATGACACCCGTTGGAGCGACCGTTCCCGGCCCCGGCGGAGCGGAGCGGGGCCGCGCCGATGCTCCGCCGTCCGGTGCGCGAGGGGGGGGGGGCGCGCGCCCGCGGCCGCCCCTATTTATATTCGAAAACTACCAGGGGAGCGGCGCGGCGGGAGCCAATGGGGAGGGGCGGGGGGCGGGGCCACGGCCGGGTCGGGGGCGCGCGGGCAGGGGAGCGGAGCCCGGGGGTGCGGGCAAAGCACGGGGGGAGGGGCCAGCAGGGGTGCAGGGGCATGGCTGGAGGGGCTCAGGGGGCATCGCCCAAAATGGGGGGGGGGGCATGGCTGGGTGGGGGGACATGGCTGGGGAGCACAGGAGAGCTCGGCCCAAAGTGGGTGAGGGGCATGGGGGGGGCACGGCTGAGGGGGTAAATGGGAATGGAGGGGTGCGTAGTTGGGGTCCTGGGGGGCATACGGCTGGGGGGGCACGGAATGGTGCGTGGGTGGGGAGACATCGCTGGGGGGCTGCACGTCGGGCGTGCGGCTGGGCAGGATGAGGGGTGGGTGTCCATCAGTGATTGTGCAGCCCAGGGGGGAGCCCAGTGTTCGGACACTGCCCCCACCCCCAGCCACAAGCCCCCAGCCATGTGGAAGTCTTTGCAGTAAAGATCTCCTGGCGATCCGAAAGCCCATCCGCTGTTCGCACCAGGGGGGAAAGCGCTGAACCCCTGCCAAATCTGCTGGGGCTGCTCACACCCACCTCTTGTCCCGTGCTGATGTCGAGTGCTGTATAGACAGTTCCAGACGCCCTAGAAACAAAAGAGCAGCAAAGACACGAGAAGTGGTTTAGACCCTGGAAGTGAAAGCCCTGACAGGAGCTCTCTGCTGCCTGCAGCGTTTCTAAAACACCTTGGTTCCTCCACTCCTTCAGCCAGCAGCGCACAGCGCAGCAGCCCAGAAGCCCCCTGCCATGCAGGCTATCCAAGTGAAAACTTAGGTCCAAGAGGAAGAAAAAGGGCTGGTGCAAATCTCCAGAGTTCATACTAAATTCTTTCAGTCCAAAACTGAAGGGCAGGGTGCCTACAGAGACTGGAAAATAATAGATTTCATTCTTTTCCCCTTTTCTCCAGTTTTGCTCTGTTGGGGTTTAGTTTTTTCCTTTTTTTTTTTTTTTTTTTTTCTTGCGGGGGTGTGTGTGGATTTTTTTCCAGAGAATGTAACACACGCACAGTCTAGCTGTGCCTTCTTAGACCTCTTCTTTGGATCTATCTGCAAAACTCCGGCAACACCATGCAGTCATTCTGAGAGCCCTGAACACACGTGCCAGCCATCTGAGGAAAGGACAGTGCATTGACACTGCATGTATTACTGAACGGTTGGTTTTCACTACCTCTGCCAGAAAAGAGAGCTGAATATTTAACCTCTGGTTGCAGTTTCTAAACTATACCATTATAATCCTGATCACTAAATACTTTTTTAAAGCAAAAGAGTGGCAAGAAATGTTCTTGAGAAGTGTTATTTATCTGACAGCTATCAGGTTCTAAGTTGCTCTTTCAGGCAATAAAGATTTTTCTCCTTTCTTTAGCGTGGCCGTATTATTTTGAGACACACAAAAATGATTTCCCCTAAGAAAACAAGCAAACGGGTGCCACAAACGTGAGGGACAGTAGATCTTCCAGGTCCTGCCCCTCGCTGCAGACAAGACGTTGCCAGCATCAAGTGCTCTTTGACGACGCCTTCTGACCACAGGCACCAATTCTGATCAGTGCTGAGAGACAGGAGAATCTAAACCCAGGGTCTGAACATGTTTGGAGCTTGCCCGACTTCACGCTTGATATCACACCAGCAAAATACCTGGCCCATGATTTTGTAGCAGTAACTGTGACGGGACTTACCCTTGCCCGACTTGTTCAAATCGAGTGTATTTCTGCTTAGGATCTGCCACGCTCACAGTGCTCCCTGAAAGAAACAACATTAAAAATGGAGACACCCCCTTCCAGCAGATCAGAAATGCCGCCCCACTGTCTGGGGTTGGGAGCCGTTTGTAGGCAGCTGGGTGACAACAACGATACAGGCAGCTCCGCAGCACAGAGAGTCTCCACGAAGACTGATTTTTACAGTCCTCTGGAGAGTCACCTGGACAGGAAACCAAGAACTTGGAGAAACATTCACAGGAGCCGCAGATCAGAAAAGAACAAGTACCAGTGCAAGTGCTTGTTGTCTCGAAACACTAAGGACAGCTGGAACAACAGAGCCTTCATCTTCTTAGCAAGAAATAGTCCGTGCGATTCCCCAGAAGGTTTAAGACTTCTGGAGGTTAACTGCCCCTTGGGTTCTGGAATCCATTCTGATGAACAGGTGCCACTTGCAGACAGGAAGAATATTGCAGAGTGTTCCCAGGAGGGATCTT
Organism: Leptosomus discolor; assembly: GCF_034619465.1. Taxonomy (NCBI): domain Eukaryota; kingdom Metazoa; phylum Chordata; class Aves; order Leptosomiformes; family Leptosomidae; genus Leptosomus; species Leptosomus discolor. Next base: position 351,647 of record NW_028237973.1, on the reverse strand, counting down.
CTCAACGTTTCAGCGGCTTGCCAAAAGAATGCCGTTATGTTTTTAGAGAACAGCGTCTCCTGTTACAAACAAGAGAGAAAAAGCATCTCAGGCAAGAAGCCAGAGAGATTGGGAACAACAAGGAGGAATGCAGATTGGGACAAAGAGGCAGTGAATGAAAAACCAGCCATGCGCTGCAGGACAGAGACAGAGGAAGGAAAAAAGAGGGGCAGGGAGCAGGACAGAGGGAGAGCAAGGAAAACCAAAGGGGCAGGTAGAATAGCAGAACAAGAGAGGGGCTTGGAAAGCAGAGAGGGACGAAGAGGGAGCAGGGTATGAGAACAGACAGAAGAAAGGGACAGGGAAGCAAAAGAGTGACGCCAGTGATGGAAGGTGGGAGGGCACAGGCACAGGGAGGCACCCAGAGCACAAGAGGGGTGACACGGCCCCAAGTGTGGACGGAGGGTCGCAATCACGACAAATTTATCTACACACTTGCAGATAAGCCGGCACGTCTTTATTGCAGCGCTGGGAAGCACAGGGACAGCTCCACCCGACGGGCTTCAAAGTTACATCAAAAATTCAACATCTTATACCCTTTTTCTGCAAAGTCAGGATCTTTAACAGATTTTAACATAAGCATGCATCTTATGCCCGCTATTAATTTTGACAGTTACAATGATTGGTCCGCCCTATTCTATAACTTTCTTAATAGTCCTATCCTAACCTAATCATTGGTTATTTTACTGATCAAAATCTCTGATATTCAAATTAGGATGGGGAGGACGGGAGAGTCTTCACAGCAACATTCCTTTGTTTCGATGGATTCATCACATAAGAGAACTAGCTGAGAACGTACAATTTCACCCCTTGTACCTGCCTCCCTCCCTCCTCGTTCTGTGTTCTGTACAGTTTCCCAATCCACAGCACCTTTAGCTTTGGCCATCTTCCTAAGGCCTGCATCTGCTGTCTCTTAGCATAAGTGAGGTTTTGTCTACTCCTTACCATAATGTAAATTATTTGAATCAGGAAATAATTAACTATAAGAAATTAGTTGTTTATTCAAAACAATTAATTATCAATGAAATTCAAAATTCAGATCTGATTATAACACAAGGGCCCAGGACTCACTGCCGCTCCCGCTCTTGGTGCTGCTGGGAGGGTTTTACTGTTGAGACACTTCTGTCTCTGCCTCTCTCAGCTCTTACCATATGAGGCTTCCTACATACACAGCCTCACTGCGCGCACACACACACACCCCGCCCCCACGGCTATACCGTGCTTTGGTTACGCACACCGACCCCGCGGTGCATGTTGGTGACCAGCTCTGCTCAGGACTACTCACAGGGACCCTTCCTCACGCCGAGAGGCCGGCTGTCTCTTGTCTGCAGCTGGGGGCAGCTCGCAGCCAGATCCCCTTCGTGTCCTTCTCCAGCCGCTTTTCCTTTTGCCCATCTCCTCAGCTTCAGCCTGAGCTGGATGCAGCTGACGACATCCCCAGGGCAGGAACAGACCACCGAGCCCCTGGCACGGCCTCTGGCAGAGGGAAAGAACCTTGACTGTCACAGCCGGCCCCAGGCCGGAGCCCCTCCTGCTGCAGCCGCTCCTGCAGACCCCGCTCCTTCCCCGCACTGCTGCTGAAGGCCCCTGGGTTAACAGAGCCCTGGGCCTGCCCGAGGCCCCGCTCGCCGCTGCCAGGACAGGCCGTGGGGCAGCCTGGGGCTGCGGGACAGGCCTCAGGGGAGGGGCTGGGGACGGGGCAGCTGCAGGGGGGGAGCGGGGCTGGGGGGGATCAGGGGGGCTCTGGAAGTCGGGGTGCCCAGTGCCTGTGCTGGGGGGTCTGTCTCCTTCTCCTTCCCCTGCCCAGCCCTCAGGTCACCCCCGGGGATGCCCCAGCCGGCCCGGCTCCGGCTTGGAGCTCCCACCCACCACCCCCGGGCAGCCAGCAGGCAGGAGACACCCCGTCACCCACCCAAGGGCCTCGCTCACCTCAGGGGCAGCCCCAGCCCTCACCTCAGACGGGCCACGCAGCATCCCGGCAGAGCCATCCCAGGAGCACCCGTGCCCCCCGCCCGCGGCTCGGCCCTACCAATGACGTCCAGGTACTGCCGCACCACGCTCTTGGGGTCAGGGCCCAGGAAGACGTAGAAGTCCAGGATCCCGCCCGTCGTGCGCCAGGTCAGGGCCGGGCTGGGCTGCAGGAGCGCATCTGGCGAAGCACGAGCGCCGGAGGAACAAGCTGAGGATGGGGACGTGGGCCAAGCCCATGCCCAGCACCTCCGTGGGACTCACCCATCACGTTGCTGTTCAGCAGAAAGACGCCGTGAGCCGAACCGCTGTCCTCCATCACCAGGTAGAAAGGGTGGGAGCCGTAGAGGTTGACCTGGGGCTGGAGTAGAGCACAGCGCAGTGCGGGTGAGGCTCCGTTGGAGGCCCCAGCACAGCACCCACCCCCCCACCTGCCTGCCACTGGCCAGAAGCACCGTCACGACTCGGGGTGCAAAGCCAGGGCTTGCAGCCCCAGACACTGCCCGAGTCAGCAGAGCTCTGCCCCAAACAAGAGCCCTGGACCGTGTCAGGGAAAGCGGCTTCTGAGCCAAACAAGAGCCCCAGGGGGGACAAAGCCTGACTTGGGGACAACGGTCCCACGGGCTTGCCCAGGGCTGAGGCCAGGTCCCAGAGCTCCACAGCCACCGATGCCTTTCCCCAGCCCCAAACAAGATGTCAGAGGTTGCAGGGCCACCCCCACAGGTGCAGATGAGCCACCTCCCTCTCCCTCAGCCCCGCTCCGTACCACAGGCGCCATATCCCGATTCCAGAGGGTGACCCTGGTCCACGCCGTGTCGAGGACCAGCGGCGTCTGGGGCTCCCCCAGCCCAGAAATGAAATGGGAGGGCAAAGAGGTGGAGATCTGCAGGAACTGGTCTGCGAAGAAGAGGGGCGCGACGGTGGTGTTCGGCCTGTTGGAGAGAAAGGGAGACTCCGGCAAACAGCCCCAGCGGTGCCCAGCAGCGCCCAGCAGCCCGGTTTCGACTGATCTCTGGGACTCCTGCTTCCCTTCCCAGGCACCGAACCGCAGAGGGGCTCAAAGCAAAGCCCCTGCAGCCGCTGACCGCCACCCCGCTGCTGTCACCGCCATCCCCTGCCGCATCCCTGCTCCGTCCCACGCACCGCTGGGGTTGGGGCCAGGACCCGCTTCCAGACCGAATCCCTTCGGGAAGGCTCGGGGCAGGACGGGCACTTACAGGACCTGCCCGTCGCGCTGCCGGCAGACGACAAGGCCGAAGGGATCCTGGTTGATCTGCAGCCCGTAGAGCGGGGAGGCGGCTCGGCCGCTCGCCCGCGGCGTGGCCAGGGGCACCTCGTACCGCTGCCGGGCCGGGTCCCGCAGCTGCGGGGACAGAAGGGAGGGGGGGGGGTGTCAGCGGGGGGGTCCGGAGCACCGGGGCACCGGTCCCGGGGCCGGCTCGCACCGTGAAGCGGAGGCGGGTGGGGGTCTCCAGCGCCACGTCCAGCCGCCAGCTGCCCAGGGCCCCCGGCAGGAAGCTGGCGGCGACGCGGCGGAGCCGGGTGGCGTAGCCGGTGGCGGTGGCCGTCAGGTTCTCCGCCCGGTAGCTCCGGTAGCCGCTGGGGAAGAAGCACCAGGGCGGGCCGGGGCTGGAGCCGGAGCCGGGGCTGGAGCCGGAGCCGGCGGGTGCGTAGCAGCAGCCCCGCTCCTCGCAGTCCGCCCGCGACAGCAGCCGCTCGGGGCCGCAGTCGAAGCGTTCGCCCGGGGGCACCTGGCAGCCGGCGGCCCCGGGGCTGCCCGCCGCGGCGGAGCCCAGCAGCGCCAGCAGCAGCAGCGCGGCCGGGAGCCCCGGCCCCGCCATGGCCCCGCCGGCCCGGCCCGGCCTCCCAGCAGGCGCGGCGGGACCAGCCCCACGGCACGGAGGCGTCTGCGGGGCGGGACCGGCCCTGGGAGCGGGCGGGCGCCTTCCCCCGCCGGGGCCGGGGCCTTCCGCCTCCCGGAGCTGCAGGGAAAGGCGGTGAGAGAGGGGGGGCCCGGAGGGGAAGGGGGCGGCTGCCCCCAGCGCCCCAGGCCAGGGGGAGGGATGAAGCCACCCTTGTGCAGCCAAGGAAACAAAAATCAGTTGCACTGCTACAGCTTTGGTGACCAGTACCTGCTACACAGACTTAGTTTTTAGATATTTGTTTATTTACAAAGCCTGCAGGCTCCAGCAGAACAAGAGCTGAGGGTTACATGGATGGGGTTGGTGGCAGTCAGGCTTCCTGCGAGCCCAGCCTGGAGCCCAAGCACTGTCTGAGCCACTGGAGAGTCCGGTAGTGCTGGGGATGGTCCTGCTGGATCTGCTGGACGATGGCATCGATGGTCTGGAGCCGGTGGCGCAGTTTCTGGTGCTCATTTCTCCAGGCTTGCTCCGTGCGGCACAGGGGAGTGTACGTCCCTTCCTTCAGCGCCTGCAGGTGCTTCCGGCGAGTCTGGTAGGACACGATCTCCAAAAGGTTCTGAGGAAAGCAACAACAGAAATTGCTTTGACAGCAGGCCGCAGAGAGAAAAGCACTAAGAAAGGCAGGTGACTTTTGTCACCGGTACTGGAACCATCACATTCTGAAAGGGAAGGGCTTCTGAAGAGGGACAGGGCTATGAAGTCCCCTTTGTACCGGCAGAACAGCTGCTAACGGGTACAGCCAGAGAAGTGGTTAGGTTGGAAGAGACCTTTAAGATCATTGAGTCCAACCATGAACCTAACGCTGCCAAGTCCACCATTAAACCGTGTCCCTAAGCACCACATCTACACGTCAGCTAATAGAAAAAAAAAAATAAAAATTAAATGTTCATCACAGAATTCCATAAATCAGAGAAATACCTGCATGCACAGGGCAACCCTCGCCAGGACAGAGTTTGACCAACTTACAACCTTTGCAGGAGGCCATTCAAGACCTTCAGCTGGCTCTCAAATCTGTAACATATGAGCAGCCAGAAAGCGCTCACAGAGGAGAGCTGTGACCGGGTATTTTCAAGACACAAACCATGTCCTTCAGGCTGATGTCTCCAGGTGAATGCTGCCTCGCTAAGAGTACAATTGCAGCCCCAATTCAGGACCCCCATGAGCCCTCAAGGTGTGCTCAGTTAACTTAAAGTGCCGCTAAAATGCCAAGCACACTCAGTTCAGGATGGTGGTGAGACAGGGAGATGGGGAGCCGGCACCAGGAGAAAGCAGCCGGTCCCGTCGGGCTCGCGAGCTCCAGGGAGCGGAGCCGCTCACCCGTCGCTTCCTGTTCCAACGAGCTTCTGCGTCTGCATCGAGGCCGTCGCACTCAGCCTCCAGCCTGCGCAGTTCTCGCTGCTTTTCCGAGAAGGCGGCACCGAGGGACGCCTGGGCGCTCTCCAGCTCCAGGAGGGTTGCGTTGCAGTCCTGAACGTTCTGGCAAACGGAAGAGAAGGAAAGGGCAGAGTGTGGTTCTTCGTCCAGCTGCACTCCCAGCCATCTCCCCAGAACTCTCCTGTGGGGTTTTTTAAGGAGCCTCCAAAGCCTGTCCCGTCCGTGTCCCGACACCCCGCGTGTCTGCGCTCAGCCCACCCTGGTGCTCCTTACAGCCCCGGTGAACTCCTGCAGCCCTGCTCTGCTCGCTCACCTTCTGGGCTTTGCTGATCTTCTTTCTCAGCTCCTGTTTCTTGCAGTGGAAGACGCTGTTGGGGACAAGCTTCTTGTCTCTTTTGTTCTGACCCTCTCCACAAAGCACTATCACCTCTCTGCGAGAAACAGATGCCTCCATATCACGAATCATCTTCTCCTGCTGCTTCATCAGCTGGCCATAGCGGACCTGCCGTGTGTCAAGATATGAAATAGGCTGAAAGTAACAAATGTTCACAAACGGCACCGAACCGATTCTGTGCGGCACGTCCCCTCCACATAAACCAGACATATGTGACACGTGAGCGTTGGCAAGCCAAATTTGCTCTAAACCCAAACCCGGCTTGCCCTGTGTGGATCTGGAAAGCAAAGGGCTGGATTATCAACTCGTCTAAAGTAATCTTCAAAAGGTTTCACTGGAACTCCTTAGCAATAGGAAAAGCAGAAGAGTAAAGTAACCCGGGAACAAAAGGGAAGAGTTGCTTTGCCAGAAGACAGAAGGCTTCCCTAACCAGTGATTAAGATGATGCAATATTTAGTCATCAACATTCCTTTGCTTATAAATTGGGGTCACGGCATAAGGTGGCAAACATATTATGTTTTAAATAGATTGCTCAGGTGTCTCTAGACTCTGCTGCAGCCCATTACACGGCAGGCGCAAGGAAGGCACGAAGAGCACGCACGCTGGATGTATTTCATTCAGCCCAGCTGGAGGATGTACGATTTCCAACATTGCTGTGGCCTGGCAATGCTGCTTCCCCAGCCCGTTTCTCATCTCCTGCCTTCAGCAACGCCGAAGCTGAATCCATCGTGTGCAGCTTCCCCTCCCCAGTGCTCCTCCCCCGGGGCTCACCTGCATCCTGTGAATCTCTGTTCTCATGGCGTGGAGCTCGCCGTGCCCTGACTCAGACTCCACCGCCGCACGTATCTCTCTCGTCAGCTGGATCTTCTTCTCCCACAGCAGGATTTGATGCCTTCAGTGACAGAAAGGGAAAGCGGCACCTTTGTCAGCGCCCGAGAGGACGCTCGCTCCCTGTGCACGCGTGGCAGCACGCTCCCGAGCTCAGTCCTGAACATGGAGCTGAAGGTTCAGCAGAACCTGAGGGTTTGCACGTGGGACACGTAAAAGGGCAGCCAGGAGCAGCGTGGAACCAGACAGGGAGCTCCGCCATCCACAACGTGGCACGGTGGTGGCACGGTGACTAACAACAAGCGTGCCCAGGCTGCCGGGGGCTGGTGGACCCCAGTGAGCTGCCCAGCGCAGCACGCTCGCTCCGAGTGACTGGCGGAGGAGAGCGCAGGCAGAGTCACCCCATACAGATCTCAGCAACGTCCAGCACGAGCCTGCTGGAACTGTTAAAGCCGACATCCTCACGGCTCTCGCTGCTTGCAGAGACAGCTACAGCACCTTTCAGCTTCTGCGCCCCAAAATCCATGAAACTCCTTTCATCTTCTCCGAGAAGGACAGAAGCACATTTGCTGTTGCTGGTTCAGTTCGATGAGCAGAGAGGAAAGGTGACATGGACACCTACATTCAAAGAGGGTGGCACAAAGCAAGAACCTCTCTGGTACCTACTCTGCTTCCACCAGGCTGTTTAGGAGTCTTTCCTTCTCCTCAGTCAGCTGACTGTGCTTCTCCTGCATCTCAACCGACTCTTTTTCTGCTGCCTAGGTTTGGGAAGCATAACATTGTCAGACAACACAACGTGGTCAGACTAAGAAAGATTTACACGGTCACTGTCTGCCTCCGATCTGCACGGGAGGCTGAGACCTGGAAATGAGATGTCTGTACCTTGAGAGAGCGCACAAACTCGTTCTCGGTGATCGTGTTGCCATATTGCAGCTCCTCGAAGCTGCTGCTGTTCTTGTGGATCAACACATTCAGCTTTATCAAGTCATTGGACATGTTCCTCATGTGACGTTCGATGTCTTTCTGCTCTTTTGTTTCCTGCTGAATTTCATCTACAGGTGAACAGAAAAAAAAAAAAAAAAAAAGTCTTAAAATTCCCACAAGCAGCAGGTGGAACACAGGCAAGGCGTGACAGACTGCCATCAGACCAGACAACGCTGCCTGCAGAGCCACCTGCGTCCCACGTACCCAGCCAAACCGTTTTTCCACAAGCCCAAAACCCAAATACGGTTTTGAAGGAGACTGCTGTGGAAAAGAGCTGGTTTGAGCCAAGGGAAGCGCCATCGTGGTGGGGACATTTACCCACCAACTACTTGCAAATGTTATTTAAGAAGTGTAGCACGTGACACGGCCACTTCGGTTCGGTTGTGCCCGTTAAGGCAGCGGGATCAGTCGGGACAGGGAATAACGCCAGGCAGAGCAGCAGAGGTGCCTGGCTCGTAGCCCCAGAGCAGTGCTGGGGCCGTCTGCGTTACTGCTCACACGGACGTAGGAGCACGGCGCATTCTCTGGTGAAGGTCTGGCTCACCCGTCCGTAAGCCCTCGCTCCCTTTTTCCTCCATTCACAGCTGAACGTTTTAAAAAGAGTTGGGGAATGACCTACTTTCCCTGCGCACTTTCTTCTGCTGCATTACTGTGATCCGTTTCTTTAACGTGTCCAGGGAGGCTACTTGTTCCTCCCGTTGGTGTGTTAACTTGACCAGCTCTTGCTGCTGATTGAGCCAGTGCTTTTGTAGCGTCATCACCTCAGAGTGATATTCTTCTATCTGCTTGGACAGCTTGTTGATCTCCATTTCCAGTGGCCCCAGTTCTTGACCCTGGATGAGGGCAAGGTTGGGGATTAATCAGGCAGAAGCTGCTGAAGCACTTTTTGCAGAAGGCCGGTCCAGCTGCTGAGATGCCTACCGAATACTTCCGCTATACTGTTACTTCCTTTGTGCCTCTATTTCCCAGGAGCTGGATGGGACCAACCATTCCTGACCTCACGGGAACAAATGCAAGGGAAGCCCGAACAGCTCTCAGGCTCTGGGGCGAGAGGGGCCTCCTAAGCTCCTACAACAGGCACATCTGGGTGTCCAAGAGTCTGCCACAGCACTCATTCTTGCATTGGGCTCTATAAAGGTCTTGCAGCTCACGGTGCCAGGGGCAGACCTGGGTATCTATCAGCTGAATGGGGCCAAGCACCAAGTGATCTACATCACCCCGCCTGCTCCATTCGCCCCTTGTCAGTATTTGCAGGTTTTCTGATGAGACCCTAGTTACTCCCAGGGTATTGATGTCATTCAACGTTTTCATCAGGCGCAGACAACTCCCTGCAGAAATCTGTGCTGGGCACACCCTCATTTCACAATTCCCTCATGCCAGCTCCTCCCCCCGTGCACTAAGAGCTGTTTGACAGACGTAAACATTTACATTAACTAGTGCAGCTTTTAAACCTCTATACTGATGCCTGAAAGTTTTAACTACTCAGCACTTACACAGTTACATTTATCAGGGGCACCTGTGGTCACCACAAAGAATAAAATCAAGCCTGGGACTGAAATGGGAATGTACATACCCCCTGCCGCGCAAGAATCTTCTCCAACCTCTTGTTGTACTGGCTGAGCACCGCTTGCCTGTTCTCGGTCAGGAGACTGCACCTTGCAATCTCGCTTTCCCTGCAGCTGATCAGGTCACGGGTATTTTTCACTTCCTTGTCCAGCTGACAAAGTGTGTTTTGGAGAACTGTCAGCCTGCAGCTGGTATGAGTTGCATTCAGAATAACCTGGGCCACATCATTCTCAACCTTGGAAAAATGCAGCTCCTAGGAACGCCAACAGACAGAAAACAAATTACTGTCACCAGCAGCAGCCCATTGATTTGGAACGCCCGCTTCCCGAGGCACAGGAGTCAGGGGATTTAGATTCTCCTCCCAGGTCTGTGCCACAAGCTGCGAGCCAGCCACTTACCCGCTCTGTACCTTTGTTTCTCCATCTCCTGACGGAGATACCAACATTTACCTCTGCCATAAGGCTGCTGAAGAGCATGAAGGAGCCCGAACATCCCAAAGCCTTTAAGAGGCCGCGCTCATCACCTCTGCAGTTACCTGCCCTGCCTGGGTGTCTCCAGCTGCCCGGCTCACCGGAGCAGGACATTCTCCACCACACCCGACAAGCACGTCCCTCACCGAACCACCACCGCAGCAGCCAGAAAGGCGGGTGCCTGTTGAGCGCAGCGCGAATGCAGCCGGGTGACTTCTGCTGCCCCCGCGCCGCCAGCGGCCACGACTCTCTGGCTACATCCAGCCGTGCACCGCAGGTGCTGATGGGAGACAACGCGAGTGTCCGCTTGTTGGTGTGCCTGTGGGAAGGGGGCGGGGGGCCCCTCTCTCACAACGGAAGCCAGCCCTGGAACTCTTCCTCTTGCTCAAGATAATGCCCCCGATTTAAAAATCCCAGGGCCAGGCTGAAGTAACCCGCAGAAATACAGAGGTGTGGGTGCCTTGTTAGTGCCAGCCCACACAACTCAACACCACAAACACTACGCTGGATCTTCTCGTTTTTCTATCTGTTCCAGTTACACACTCCCAAAGAGAGCAACTGATCGTGCCACAAAGAACTGTGGGTCTGGTTCGATTGTTCCTTGGGCTGTAATCCTCACTCAGGAACGAGAGCAGGCCTGTATCGCATTCCACGATGCCGGACAGAGATACAGGTTAGTTCAATGTGGAGTACAGCAGTACTACATATCCACTGTCTTCCTCCAATACATAAGAACTGGTACTACTTTATGGTAAAAACTCCCAGAATTCATCGTTCTGTCCCGTTTTTTAAGTAAAGAAAGAACAGTACATTATGTGTCAAGGCCTTTTTGGCCAAACCCTCTCGTGTACACCAGAATCCCGCAATAAGATCACTGGAAGAACCAAACTGAAGTCACAAACTCAGCAGACCTTCAACTGCAGATCTGAAAAGCAGAACGAAGGCGCAGACGAAACACACTTGAGAAACACCGCTCAGGGCGGTTTCCTTCCCCCGCCCTCCCAAACGGAAGAGATAACACACCAGGTCTGTTTTTCTCCTACGGAGCTTTGCAGCCAGCTGCGAGAAGTGCTTTGTGGCTTTGCTGGACACCATCTGGTCCGGAAGCTTTGCCATGATTTCGTTCTCCATCTGCACTTTGGCATCAGTTCCTTTCTCTATGTCCTTACTGATGGACAGCAACTGATTCAGACAAGCAGCTTGATCCTAAACACAGGAAAGACAGGAGACAGGGTCGCTACAACTGTTTGGGGAAGGGGATTAAACATCTGTGTCTGATTTGAAAGGTTCTTCTTCCAAGTAACTCTCCTCACCATCCTGGTCCTGTTGAGGGCCTGCTCTGTCTCGTGGAGAACGCGAGCGTAGGTGCCAGATTCCACCTTCAAGGCCTCCTGCCTGGAAAGGCACCGGGCAATCAGCTTCTTTGTCATGTTGGCATCGTTCTGTGAACGGCTCAGGATGGCGACAAGCAACTCATTCTTCTCCTCCTCCTTCCTGATTGACTTCCTACAGCCATGGATGTCCGTTTCTAGGGACTTGAGGTCATGTCTGTACTTGCTGGAGAGGCAAAGAGGATGGAAAATCACCACAGGGGTAGACTCACGCGCTGAACAGTCATCTACAAATTCCTCTTTTCAAACACGCTACTGCAGCGACAACAGACCAAGGAGGAAGATCTTTACAAAGGCCACCCTGCTGTGACAGTGCAGAGTCATCAGAAGATGGATGGAGACAGAAGACTGAAAAGCAAACGTACGTAGGAAAATTAATTCCCGCTTTCAGTCCTGTCCCCACCCCCCACTCTTACCAGGATGCCACCATCAAAGCACATTGCAGGCAATCAGCCAGGCTGACTCCAGAGCAAATAAGCGCTTCCTTTGGCAACAACAGGACGGTTTTCCTGATGATTTCTGAAGGCATCACAAAACCCTAACTGAGAGCGACAGGTAAAATCCCTCTTGAAGTCTAGCTCTTTGGATTGAGAGACGTTGCAAAGGTGAAGGAACTCTTCTAAAGGACTAAAATATGAACAGAAAAACTCTAAACAGCTTTAAAAACCCCACACATTTGGGGGGAGAGTTGTGTTTTGGATACAGAATAGTGACGAAGAACTGTGCTTCCTATCCTTTAACCTTACTACGTGCTTCAGAGCAGCAAACTTGTTCTGCTTGACATACCCTGCACGCGCAGCAATAAACTGGAGACGCACTGCCCCTTTCAGCATCCCTCCCGTCCAACCCGTGTGAGGCCTCTCCTGGGACTGTTCTCAGATACCGTACCTCAGCAGCGCTTGGGTGGCGATATAGGCCTCATCTCTCTGCTTCATTCCCGCCAAGCTGCTATTCCAGTGGTTCATCAGTCGCTTTTTCTCCATGTTAATAGCCTGAACCTCCATACAAGCCTGGGGGAGAGAGGATTTGTAGACAGGATAAATCTATACTAGGCTGGGAAACCAAATTCACGTTACAATGCCTTTTTTTTGGTGTGTGTTCATAATACGCTGGGCAGGAACAGCTTCAGCTAACGTGCCTCTGGTTTATGGTCACCCCCGACCACAGAGCATAGGTCTGCAAGGAAAAAAATGCAGAGAGGGTGGGGGAGGAAGTGATTTATAGGCAATTCTTGAGGACAAAGGGAAAACCAAAACAAACCAAACCAAAACAAAAAAGTCTTCATTCCTCCAAACAGGAACTGATCATACAACTCTGTCCTACACTGTAGCTACCATGTGAGCATGAGCCAACGGGGTCGGTCCTTCCAGAGGGAAATATTAACCAGAAGCAAAAAAAAAGCATTCTCCTACCTCATTTGCTGCTTGCCGAGTTACTTTTGTGTCCTCTGCCTGAGCCACAAACTGAGCTTCGAACAGAGCAATCTGTTCCTGCAGCTCGTAGGCTTTCCGGGTCAAGCGGTCTACCAGAAGATCCTAGAGAGGCAGAGCCAAACAGCTCAGGATGAGTAACATAATCTCAGGCTTAACCAACTAAATTCTACAGCAATAACTTGGGCTGAAAATGAATTCAGTTAGCTTTGATTCCTACTGAAACTCTTCCATTCCTATCCAAACGACTCCTGAATGCAGCAGTGACAATTTTCAAGAGAACAAAACCTTCTTTGCTGGTTTTTATCGTTCCACCCACAGTAGGAAATTGGTCCTTCAGATCTGAAGCAGCATTCATCCCTGCCAGCATGGGTTACATTGCGCCACCTCTCCAGCAGCTGGGAATCTTGATAATTTATGGTTTAAAATCCTTTGTTAAAAACCATCTAAACCCATTCCATCTCAACCGTTTGCCCGCAATTCTGCATCAACAGTAATTAGCTGGTGTCCTGCTGCAAGCAGGAGGCAGCAGAGGGAGCTCCAGCACACCGACCGCTCAGTTCACCTTCCAAGTTCGCTCTTCCTTGGGACTCAGAGCAATTCTCCAGACTTCAACATATGATACTTCTTTGCTAAATATCTTTCTGCCCCCACACCCCCGTTGCCTGCGTGAAGAGTGATCACTACTGATTACTACTTCCTATTATAAGGCTCATAAAAAAATTCTGTTCAGTACATGCCACTATCTTGGTGGTGGGGATTCTTCTCATTTTCAATTATTTGGGGAAAATATCCCCACGCACCTTCCATGGTGTCTGTATATTCACTACAGCCTTCCTTCTGCCAAGGCAGCACGTCCTCCGAGACTCGCCGCTAGCTGTCACCTGAATTCATTTATTTATTTGAAAGAAGAGAGTTTTACTTGATACCTGTTTTTTCTTTTCCACGTCAGCTTGGGCCTTCTCCAGCTCAGCCCTCTTTGTCGACCGTTTCGTTAGTAAAATATTATGGTGCATATGGTCCGTGTTCTGCACGTAGAAGAGGTGCAAGGCCAAGTTTTCAAGCTGGGTCTGCATTGCAGAGACTGGGGAGGCAGGGGGAAAAATATTTACAGAAAAGTATGTTTGTAAGACACAATTTAAACAGAGGTAAAAGGGAAAGAAACACAGAAGCACCCAAAGCCAAATTCGCACACTGACCAGCCAAATCAGCCCCCCTGAAATGTGAATTTGCATCGGCTCTGGAGTACAGCTCCACAAGCACAGCTAATATCTTGGTAAGCAATTCATTGCTTCCCAGCACTCAGAAGCCCAGGAGATCAAAGAAGGGGCGGCCTCAGGAGGCTGTGACTCCACTCCTCTGCCCCAAAACAGAACTGTCTCTTTCTCAGTCTGTTGAACGCTTCTCTATTTTTTTCAGCAACCTGCCAAACCTTTCTAGGCAGTTTATCCTACGCTGAGCTACCCTCGCCATCACAGTTGTTTTCCTGTCCCCTACCCACAGGCCTGCAGCACAACCAGCATGAGTCAAGTCCATTTCTTTGGCTGGGACGGGTTCCCACACGGATGGCACTCTCAGGCTCCCGCGTGCCCCTCACGACCCACGACCTTTGCAATCTCGTCACACCCTTACAGAGACACAGGCAAACGTAACAGAGCGACAGGATCTTCCTCCTTCTAAGTCACAGAGCAGCCCATCTGCCCGGAACAGTTTTAGTCCTAAAGACCTTCTTAGAAGTACAAGGTAGCCACACGGTCTTAGAAACAACCAGGAATACCTGTGAAAGGTTTCAGCGAGTGCCTGATTCCTGATCAATGTTACTGTATTTTTCAATCCAATGCTTGACTTGGATTCAAATAAATCCCTTTCTCCACACAGTACTAGAGCCAGGAAACCCGGCAAGGGCTGCCTCGGTCACCTTTCTGGCGTTCATCGTGTGTGTTCTGACACATTTGCTTGTAAGTAAGCCTGAGGCCCTCCAGCTCCTCCTCCAGCTGCTGACGTGCTGCGGCCACCTGAGAACGGCGGTCGTGGCTCTTCTCCAGTCCCAGCTGCAGGCGGGCCAGCTGCTGCTGCGCTCCGTAAAGAACCAGCCCAAGCTCTTCCCTCTCTGCTTGCCCCTTCTTCGCTGCTGCCCTCTGCAAACACAAGAGGAAACCAGTTACCTGGCTTCAGCTCGGGCAGGGGTGGGCTGCTGCGGGAAGGCAAAGTAAGAATGCCACGTACCAGTTCCTGAAGCTCTACGCTCACTTTTTCCATCTGCTTAGTGAGGTGACTCTTCAGGGCAGCCTGGAATCTTCTCATCAGAGGCTGTCAAGAAGTATGACATTGATACAAGTCAACGTACTTGTGTAAAGAAATTATGAAGAAACCTTACTGCTGCCCCCGCTGTTAAATAACACAGCGTATTTTCTGCCACAGACCCTTGCATTCTTCCTTTAGCTACGCTCACTGTAACGAGTGAGAGGAGTTACACAGTGGGTATTTGTTGACAGCAGAAAGCCACTACTGAGGATATCTGAAAGTCAGAAACACATCAGAAGAGCTGCCTCTGAGAGCCCATCCGCTCGCTCTTGCTGACAGTACTTCTCTTTCAGGAGCACTGAGGAGTATCAGATTTACCCACTACACGGCTCCCTCCTGAGCCCCCCGTTTGGGGTTAACCCTGAGGGAGCAGACACGCTCAGGAGTCAGTACTTCTGCAAAAGCCTGTTTTAAACACGTGGTTTCAGCCTATGGCTGAGCCGCTGCTGACAATCTACCTTGTGTATTTCATACAAATAAAAACAGCAGGTCTGCGAAGAAGAACGACAAGATTGGAGGACTTCTCACATGTTCTAGATCCAAGACAACCAGCTCTGTTTCTTCTACGGTTTCTTCACTTCTTCCACTCATTTCGTGCCCCTCAGCTCCACGCTGCTGGCACGCCTGTTCCCGCCTTTGGTCACCATGCTCACTGGTGAGCTGATCCAACTGCTCAAAGGCAGTCTCTGAGCAGAGAGAAATGGGTTCTCCAATGTCACCTGGACCCCACCCCCCAAGAAAAAAAAAAAAAAAAAGAGAAGAAAAAGACAAAGAAAATGCTTAGATTTCAAAGCGTTGTGCCTCCAGTTGGACTAACAATGACGAGAAAGGGAGAAAACTAGAAACTGTGCTTGACGGGTGGTATGGAGTGTTGTACTGTTAGCAAGGGACTGAAGGATACCTGACTCTGTGCAGCTGTTCCGCTCCGCTGACCACGCAGACACCTGCTGAGGAGCTCCTGAAGGAAGGGGAGGGTTTTCTCTCTCGGTTACTGGCTGCTCCATGTCACCCAACGCAGGAGGACAACTGTCTAATTCGACTTTGTCCAAGAAAGTCTCAGGGGATTTTTTCTGAAACGTAAAATCCACCACCTGAAACAGCTTTTCAGTCTGCCCTGACAATCTGCTTGTTTCTGTCATCACGAGACAAGAACGATGCAGACACAGAATCGGCAAGAGGGCCTTGTTCTAAACTCAGCCCACAGATACACTGGCAAAGCTGTGCCTCTGCCGATTCAAAAACCACCTTTACCCACATGCAGCACGACAGAGGAACCTCTCCAGCTCTGTCACAGCTTTTGTAGACTTTGTGCCTGACCAGTTAGCTTCTCTCTGTTCAGTTCTGGTCGGGTTTGTGTTGGCAGCAACAAAACCGCCCCAGGAGAATTTGAAATTACAAATACCGGCCATGCCTTCTGTGAATAAGATTGTGTGTGTTATTAGTGTCTCACCTCTGCAGAACTAACAAACAGCTCTGTAGCTCCTCTTTCTGCTGGTGGAAATGTCTCTTTTTGGTCCTGCAGAGGAACGGACCCTTCTTCTTCACTGTCGCTCCCATTCTCCGCCTCTACTGCCTAGCACACACACAGGCAAAAAGCAGAATAGCAGCGTTACAGCAGGTTGTGCATTTGGTTTAATGCTCATGCTACCGTGCTGTAACAACTGCTTTTTGTCATGGGAGTTTAATTTTGAAGTTTAATCTCGTTCACAAAAACAGTCACCCAGGCAGCATGAAGACGGTAAAGATCCTGACAAAAATTCTACACACCACTTTTAATTTCAGATGTGTCTCTGGCTCACGTCTATTTTTTTAAAAAATGCCCTTAGGGATTTTAGTCCTCCAGCTGGTGCTACACGTAGCCAAACTATTATCTTCTTTTTAAAGAGACACCGTTTTATCCCGTACCATCATTTGCCAAATTCAAATATCGTGCAGTACCAACAGACCAAAAAAACTTAGCACCACCAACCTCGAACACAGCCCCCGTACGTGTGTCTGTGAGATGGGGGCAACCTCCTGTTTAACATGCCTACAGCCATCTGGGAGCTGAGTGAGAAGCACATGCTTCAGGACGCTGCTGACACACAGAACTACAACTACATTTAACTTGTTTTTTTTAATAGGCAGGGTAAGACTTCAACAACCGCTCCCTTGTTTTACTTCTCCCTATCGAAACTGCTTCCACAAAGCCATCACTCTGCAAGGAGAACGTAGGAACGTCATGCTGCCCCGCGAACGTTCTGAAGGAAATCACCTCCATAGCAAGAGGCGACAGAACTCGGACGATCTCCCGCGCAGCGGAGCCGGATTCCACCCCAGAGCCCTCTGCTGCGCCACCGGCGGCCTCCTCCATATTGCTGGGCTGGGGATGGCCTGTGCCTGCAACCAGAGCGGAGGGAAGAGTGAGAACCAGCCCGGCTCCCCGCGGCCCGCCAGCTGCAGGCCGCCGCGGGGCTGGGCACGGGCACCCGCGGGGCCGGGGAGGCCGGGCGGCCGAGGGCCGGGCGGTTCAAGGCCCGGCCGCGGCCCAGCCCCGCACTCACCCGCCGCCGTCTGCGCCATGTTCCCGTGTTCCCGTTGCCAGGCGACGCAGCAACACCCGGTCACGTGAGCGCTCCGGGCCGCACCACCTCAGCCCGTGGAGGGGGGGGGGAACGCGGGCCGCACCACCTCGGCTCGTGGAGATGGGGGGGGCTGTGGGGGGGGCGCTCGGCCCGCACTACCTCAGCCCGCCGGGCCCGGGGGGGGCCCGCGGCGTCCCGGCCGCCCTGGCGGCGCCAGCCCCGGTGCGGGGCAGCAGGTAACGGCGCCGAGGGCTGGAGTCCGGGCGGGGGGAGCTGCGGGAACGAGGCACCCGGGACGCTGCCCAGCACCCCGGGGATGCATCCATTTTCTTTTATCCCGCTCTTTGTCTTCCCTTCCCACCGGAGCCCCGAGGCGCTCGGTGTGCTGCCGGCTGGGGGCTGGCGGAATGCGAAAGAGTTCATTTTAACTTTATTTTCTGCTGTTCTGGGCTGGCTCCCTAAAGCTTGGGGTGTATTTAGGATTGCCTTCCTTTTGGGGAGGAGGTCCTCTCTCAAATTGCCCCAGTATCTACCTGTTCCTTTGCTGTTATCAGCAGAGACATGAAGGTGGATGGTCGGTGTAATAAGTAACATATTGTGCTTTGTTCATTAAACCTGTATGGGAAGGTATGGAGGGAAGATTTATGTGCCCGCAAGGCTTGATAGCCCAACCGAAGGACATCCGGCAAAGTAAACAGGACCCGCAGCTGAGGGGGTTGAGTAATCACATTCTTGCATAAGTTCACCCACAGGGCAACGAGGAAGACCTTCAGCCTTCATCCTTACGACCACCAGGAGGCAGAGAAAGACCCCCCAGCAACAGAAGGAACATGCGCAGAGTATCGCCCTGATTGCGACATCGCGAATGCAGGAAATGAGACTGTATATAATGTGCTTACACGAGGCGGGAAGGCGCGAGCCGTTGGCGGAGCGCAGACTCCCCGGCCGCCCAGCGCTGCCTTTGCTCTTGTTCGCTTGCTAATATAATAAAATTCGCATTGGATTTTGACACTTTAAATTGTCCGTGTCTCTACCTATCACAATTTGGTGCTGTGACTCGGATCGCGACTAGATTGTGGCCTGCAGCTGCATTGGGGAGGCGCCCCGCCAGCCGGCGGCCCCTGCAGCCCTCAGGTCGCTTCTGTCTCGACCGACGAACCTAAATTGAACACTGAGCAAAGGAGAACCGGTAACCCTGTAATCTTTGTGCACGAAGCTCCGAACGAAGACGCAGGACGCGTGAGTATAGGCCGGGAATCCGTTCGGTTTGGGTTGGGTATCCTGGGGCACGGTGTATGAGACGTCCTGCCAGGGCGAAGTGAGTGCGGACCCTCTAGTAGTGCGTTTCTCGTAGCCCGCGAGGGAGCGAGCCCCAAACGAGGGGAGCGGTTGGTGTGTGTGTGTGAGTGCCTCAGAAGATGGGACAAAGGAAAAGCAAGCCCTTTGAGCCCATGGGAGAGGGGCCCCATGTGAAATTGCCCCAAATACCGCCCGATAGTCCCCTAGGGCTGATGTTGAAACACTGGGATAACTTTCCCTCTAGGCAGGGAAAGGATAAGGTAAAAATGATCCATTATTGCATAGAGGTCTGGGGCGGAAAACAGATTCGAGGAGACCATCTGTATTGGCCTGGTTTTGGATCATTTGAGGATTGGATATGTCAGGCGCTAAACATTTATGTTAACTCAAAGGAACCATTTAATTTGGAAGAAAGTGAATATGCCAGTCTGTGGATGGTGGCCGACACTAGGGTAAATTTATACCCTTTAAAAGAAAAGGGGGGTGGCTACCGAGGGAGGAAGAATAGAGAGGAAGAATTAATAAAGCTTTCAAGGAATATCAAGAAGCAAATGAGTCGCCCACTAAATGGTTAGAGAGACTACGAAAGAGTCTCCAAATGTATCCCAGTCTGAATGTAGACACTCAGGAGGGGCAGGCTCTGCTGAAAATGCAATTTGTAGCAAATGCATGGGAAGATATTAAAAGAAAAATTGAGAAGATAGATGATTGGCAGAACAGAGGTTTGGATGAGTTATTGAGGGAGGCACAGAAGGTGTTTGTCAGAAGGGAAGACGAGAGGTTTAAGAAGCAGGCAAGATTGATGGTGGCAGTGGCTCGGGAAGGACAGCGTGGGGGTGGGATTACAAGACGGACCCAAGACCTGGGGTGGAAGGAACAAGGAGAAAGTTATTATTGTGGAGTTATTGTGGAGTGTTATTATTGTGGGAAGAAGGGTCATATGAGAAGGGAATGCAGAAAGCGGCTGCAAGATGAGAAAATATTCAAGGAGGATTAGGGGTGTCAGGGACTCTATTTGCTGGGGCTAGACATAAAACCGAGCCCTTGATAAAAATTAAAATAGGTCCCCAGCAACAGGAAATCGAGTTCCTTGTGGACTCCGGGGCCGAGAGGTCCACAATACAAGAGTTACCCCGGGGATGTCACTTGTCCCCGGAGACAATGCAAGTAATTGGAGCAAAAGGAGAGCCTTTAGGGGGTTCCAGTAATAAAAGACATTCTTTTTGAAACAAAATCTAAATTTGGGGTGGGATCCCTATTGTTGGCCCCAGAAGCAGATTATAACCTACTGGGACAAAATATAATCATCACACTGGGCATTAATTTGGAAGTTAAAAATAATGAGTTACAAGTAAAATTATGTCCCCTTAGAAGTGAGGATGAAGTAAAAATTAACCCCGAGGTTTGGTACACTCCGGAGACAGTGGGCAAATTAAATATCCCACCCTTCACTGTAACTATCAAGGATCCGGAAATTCCAATAAAAATAAAACAATACCCAATCTCACAAGAAGGCAGGATGGGGTTGAAACCAGAGATTGAAAGATTAATTAAACCAAGGCTACTGGAACCATGCATGTCTCCCTTCAATACACCCATCTTACCCGTAAAGAAAACTGATGGGTCCTATAGATTAGTCCATGACCTACGGGAAATTAACAAAAGAACACTTGCAAGGTTCCCAGTTGTGGCAAATCCGTATATTTTACTCAGCCAGCTGGGACCTGAAAGTAAAGAAACCTTACTAACCCCATAGTGGGATATCCTGTTTTACTTACTACAGAAACCTCCATACGAACAGCTGAAAGAGGGTGGACTCACGCCAGCCGAATCAAAGGACCCGTAAAGAATCAACAGTGGCAAGTGACCAGTGTACCCGGGGACCTAAAAATAAAATTTCAAAAGACCTGAATGAATACTTTTGAAATTGAATATATTGAAAATCCAATTCTGACTAAAGATGGGCATGTAAGATTGCAGATATTAAGTTGTAACTGTTACTCATTCGTGTGCTTTGTGTGTAAGGTGTGTCGGGAACGGTGGTGGGCCCATTGCCGAGACGGAAGACCCCCAAGGGGCGTCTGCCGAATCTGCTGGGAGTGGGAAAGAGAACTTACAAAATTGGCACTAAAATTAAAAGAATCACAGAGAGAGACTATTCCCGAATCAAGGGAATGGTGGGGGATATTTGCTAAGGGAATCCGGCCCGAAAATTATTGTTACCATTTGAACGAACCGATTCCTTTTGTCGTTGAAATAGTAAGAGGGCAGTGCCGGAAGTTCCTGAAAGGGGTGAAGTGCAACGCACCCCAAGTTAAAGATACCAACTGGAATTTGTACATCCTGAGGCAAGCTGCTAAAGTAAGCACTAGCCCTCCTGAAGAATACCCCTGCTGCCGAGAAGATGGTACCCCTCGTGGCTCGAAGCAACCGAGTCGACGAGCGAGGCAGAGGAGTAAAAAACTGTGGAGGAACGAACCCAACAATTGGGACAGCAAAGCAGTGCTTGAGATCCTGCCTCAAGGATGGTAGCGAAAAGGCGAAGCCCTGGAGTGCAAACGACAAAAATCGGGGACGGGTATCAAATTGGGGTAGGAATAAGCAATTAGTATATTACAAAAACCACCACTTTTCCCGATACGTATTTATAGGGGCAATCTGGGTAGTATTATGCATCCCTGTTTGTGAATCATATGCACATGAACCCTTTAAGTGGACTCTCTCTAGTTGGGACGATTCCAGGATCATTCAAACTATAGTTACGGTAGGACCACCCTCCTTTAATGTAACCAATTGTGATTTGTTAAGGTCCATATTGGGAGATGATACGAGTACTACTGCTGGCTGCCACCCGTCCCAACAATATAGCTGGGGGGGCCTCAAATCTAAAAGTTACTTATTGGTGTCCTAGTGCAAATCCTGGGAAAAGTTATTGTAACTCCCCTGGTCATTATTATTGCGCTTATTGGGGATGTGAGACCATAGTAACCGGTAAATGGACACCACAAACCCCGGATAAATATCTCGGAATTACCTGGGGGCCAAAGAAGTGTACAAAACCAACATATGATTACAGTGGTGGGATAAATAGGCCTGGAAACTGTAAGTCCTTAATACTCACAATAAAACAAGAACAGGATGCGGGATGGATCGTAGGAAGAACCTGGGGTATAAGACTTTGGGAGCCTGGAACAGATAGAGGGGGACTAATACTTATTAAAAAAGAGGCCGTTCCAAACGATCCTGAACCAATTGGACCAAATTCCATACTCGCACACGAACAAACTCTGGGACCTACAAATGATACAGAAATTAGCAATGATACCCAGTTTACTAGTACACGAATGCAGGAAATGAGACTGTATATAATGTGCTTACACGAGGCGGGAAGGCGCGAGCCGTTGGCGGAGCGCAGACTCCCCGGCCGCCCAGCGCTGCCTTTGCTCTTGTTCGCTTGCTAATATAATAAAATTCGCATTGGATTTTGACACTTTAAATTGTCCGTGTCTCTACCTATCACACCTTCATTAACAGCCTGGACAGCGAACAGGTGTACCCTCAGCAGGTCTGCAGATGATAACATTTGGAGGAGTGCCTTACACACCAGAGGGTTGCGCTGACATTCAGCAGGACCTCGGCAGGCCGGAGAAACGGGCAGAGAGGAATCTCCTGAAGCCCTACAAGGGGAAATGCAAAGTCCTCACGCGGGGAGGAATAACCCCGTCCCTCACTGCGGGCTGGAGGCAGACTGTCTGGAAAGCAGCTCTGCAGAACAGGACCCGGGGTCCTAGGTGAAGCAGCCAGCAACGCGCCTCGGCCACAAAGGCGGCCAACAGTGTCCCGGGCTGCATTAGGAAGAGCACCAGCAGGTCGGGGGACGTGACCCTGGCTGCATTAGGAAGAGCACCAGCAGGTCGGGGGACGTGACCCTTTCCCTCTGCTCAGCACTGGTGAGACACATCTGGAGTGCTGGGCCCAGGTCTAGGCTCCCCAGTACAAGGCAAACACGGACATACTGGAGCCCGATTAAGGGCTTGGAGCATCGGACATACAAGGGAAGGCTGTGTGAGCCAGGATTTTGTAGCCTCAAGAAGGACGGGGGGTGGCGGGAAAGAATCTTATCGATGCGTATAAAAACCTGATGGGAAGCAGTAAAAAAGAGTGGGTCTGACTCACCCAAGTGGTGCCCAGTGAACAGACAAGAGGCAACAGGCACAACTGGAAACACAAGAAACTTAAAAAGGAAGTTTGGGGTGGGTTTGGTTTCTTTCTTCCCCCCCGCTCCTTGCTGTTTGTTTTGTTTTTCTGTGAGGGTGGTCAAACACTGGAACTTACCCAGACAGGCTGTGGCGTTTCCATCCCTGGAGCTGGTCTAGGTGACCCTGATGGGAGCAGGGCGCTCGGACTAACTAAATGATCTCTAGAGGTCCCTTCCAACCTGAACATTAATCTGAGGGTAAAAAACCCACTTCTGTGGTAGGAAACAGAGGAACAGATAATACTCGCAGCAGAACTGGGTTGGTTTTCCTGCTGCTATTTACACCTAACAGTAAAGATGATTAAGCCTCAGTACTACAAAGCTAATTCAAACAGCCCAGAAGTCAAAATAGTTGATACCAAGTATTTATAAAACCAGCTTCATTTTACCTCAATGTAAGAAACTGCCTGTAATCTCTCTCAGTTTCCTAGAGACACTACACTGGGTTTCACTGCTTACAAATGTGAATGCTTAACGGTCAACGGATAAAACCACACAAGAACATGAAGGAAGATTCATCTGTGATGAAAGTCTTTTGTAACATTTTAGCTAGGTTAAATATACAGCTTTTTAAAAGCAAATACAAAAGCTGCTGTATCGAGAACTCCAGAAAACAACCTCCTCCACTGGATGACAAATATAATAGGGGTGGCAGCAATAAAAACGTGTTCATTACTGATCTGAAGGCAGGACCCGCAGAAGTGAGGCCCCAATCAGTTTCCAGTTCCCACTGCTTAACCAGAACTGTGCTACACAGAAACCCACCTCGGCAGTTTCAAACACAAAAGGAAAGACTCATTGTACATCTCATCATACACAACTCAGAAAACTTGTATTGCAAACCTCCCCTGAGGAGCAATGCCAAGCATTATGGATTAGCTGCAACATCCCACAGCCCTTTCAACATTCCCACTGGGTACCGCGTACTGATATTGCACCTGAAACAGGACATACAGCCTTGCTGTAGCACACACTGGTTTAGGCAGCAAACAGCACAGAGGCACAACTGGGATGGAAATAAGCAGGGTCTGCTCCTACTTTCTCTGCAATTTTGAGGAAAAGAACCTGTCACTGAGGAACAAACCCAAGCTGACATGGGCTCTGGAGTTAATCTCTTTCTTTTCTTCTGCTTTCCAAATCTAAATCAGTTTTCACTAACAGCGCCAAAACCTGCCAGTAACTTTTACAGCTGCAGGGTCATCAACTTCAAGACAGCTACTTGGCAACCTTTCCACACCATTTGGATGCGACTGTGTTCACCCGGACACACAAACAAGCTGTACAGAGAGAGACAACATAAGACAGACAACTGTTTTCAGGCCAGCATGTTATTTTGAGGAGGTTCACTTTACACCCTGAAAAAGAAGATGTTTCAACAAGCAGCCAAAGAGCACCCTTAAGAAGTATGTGACAGAACTGGAAGTTGTAGCTGAGAGAGATAAGCTGTTAGCCTGCTTCCAGGGGCACTGATCAGAAACATCAGTCCCAAGTTATATGTTAGACCCAGTATAGATGCAGCTACTTTGTGAAACACTTTGATGCCTCCAGCTGATGGAGTTGTAAGCATGCGGTGTCAGCTATACGTGTATTTGTTTGATCGAATTACAAAAGCACGAATATATTCAGTGACTTGATCAAGAGGTGACCCACAGTGGCAAACCGAAGAACGGTTATGAAAGCAATATCTGCATTCTAGAACATTGATTTTGTCACAGTATTTTAAGGTTTATTCAAGAAACAGAACTAAAGCAAGCTGTATATACGGTACCACAGATGGGTACTAAATTTGCTACTGAACGAGTTTCATGCCAGCAGAGCTGAATCTCGCAGTCTATTCAGGCAGCCTCTCATTGCTCAAACAACTCAGCAGGCAATCTATACAAAGTATGGAACAAACGCCTCAAAAAAGGAGAAGGTTCTTCAAAAACACCCCCACAACACACCAGACAACACATCCTTTTAAGAACCAGGGAAGGTAGAGGCTAATGACCTCCCATCTCATCACTGACAAAATTCCAACACTGAAAACAATCTCAAAATAACTACACGGTCTCCAATTCCTCAGTCCTACTCCAGCCCTATTCACAGCTCACAGAAGCTATAAACCTCTGGAGAAAAAAGAGAAACAAAAGGACAGGAGGCTATTTTCCAAAGAGCTCTTCAGAAGCACGAGAAGCCTGCCCGTGCGAGGCGCAGAAATGGTGTGCTGGAAGCGGAGCTACACTGTACGATGCCGACAATCTGCGAGGCCACGCTGCAGCCCGCAGAATAACCCCCTGTCCGGAGCTGGACGCTGGGGTAGTTTGGGAGAGGGTGTGAGAAAGGAAGGCAGAGGCATAAGCCGCACCACAATGCCTGTATCCGCTTTGCAGCCTCAGCCCCTCCCTATGAAACCACAGAAGGGACTGGAAGGCTGTGGACAAGAAGTGCCCACTTCTGAAAAACGGAATACGGGAAGTGACGGCAACTGGAACGATGCCGGGCCGTGAGCACTGGGACAGTGAACCAAGGAGGCTACGGGGCAGGAGCACTGTGGGAAACGAAAAGTTACTCCCGTGCTGAGTGTAGAAAGCAGCGAGTTCCTGCCATGAGCTCGTTCCTTCTCAAGTGAGCAGCAGTGGAGGAGAGACAGACACTTGGATGGCATCAGATACACAGCTCAGGGGAGGGAAGGGAAGAACAGAGGAAAGAAGAGAAGCAGGCCCCCTCACTGAGCCAGACCAGAGCTACTGCTGCTAGAAGGGAGCCAGACTAGAGCTGGAGCACTTGCCTCTGCTTTTTTCCCCTCTCAGAAAACCAAGGAGAAGCCACCAAACTTAGACACCTACCTGAAATGCATTCAGATTTTGCTGACTGCAAACCCCTACTCTGAATCACACCTAGCCTCAGAAAAACTCGCCATCAAAAGCACGCAAGAGTGACTTCAGAACATCCTCCTCTTTGGCTGAGTGTTTGTGCTGCCCTGAAGTAAGATTCATTCTTGGATCAGTGATTTCATAATGTAAAACACAAAACCCTTCAAAAAGAAACAAATACATAAGGTGGCAGTTAAGGACAGCAGTTATAATATTCCTCAAATTACACGTTGCTTTGTCTTAGGTAAATTCCTAATCTGCCTTCTCCAAAGGCCCTCCTGTCAACTGAACACACATTTCTCAGGCTAACACCCTTCAAATGCAATTTTAAAACGTGTACCTATTTCTGTAAAATTTGTCACGTGGCAGCCTCAAATCAGAATTCTGATTTTTAAAAACACTTCACCTATCTGTTTTACAACACTCACCACACACCAACAGGTATCTTGTATGCTGTTTACTCTCAGTGTCCTCAGCTGCTTTGCACTCAGGCTTGTTAAGCAAAGCAGTAATTTAGCAACATCGGCTCGTTTGTTAATGTCTCCCCTAACATGACATCTAGTCTCCCCCTGATTTCTTTACGGCTGGATTTACAGCTTGGTTCTGTCTTCCTGCAGCTGAATAAGCACCTGACAGAAACGCCCAACTGAACAGTCACATACTCATTTTGAAGCAGTCACGGAAATCTTGAGGAAAGACTCAAGAGCTTGAAATGGCCAAGAGCTGGTAGGAAATAAATCAAAACTTTGATACCTCCATACACCCCAAGTTAGCAACAAGAACAATTCAAGAATCACCAACTAAACAAAAGGCCGTATGTAAACAGAAAACCCCATTTTCATTATGATTTTTCTCTAATAAACAGGCCTTGCAATTTCTCAAAGGGTTTTTTTTGTGTGTTGAAAGGAAATACTGCCTTAGAAGGTAACAAAATTTTGTTTCACAGTTCAGCATTGCCTAGTGAATTACAAGCTATTGTTTCTATATATAAGCAGCAACATTGTGAGACTCCTTTAGAGATACAAAGACTACCGCATCGAATAATACCGACAACCTTACACCTCAAAGCATGAATTTAACTCTGCTTTCATTGTATTACCACCACAGCAGCGTTACAGCATTTCTGAAATTACACTTTTGTCCAAGTCACTGTGTCAACAGACAAGCCAGTCTGCTCCAAGCACCGAAGGGCTAAAATGGAATAAAACGGCTCAACCAGCTAAGATGCATTCAAACATGAATTCTAGTGGTGCTTCACTTCACTTTGCTACTGTAGTCAAAATTTTACTCTCTGTATTTTACAGAGCAACAGAAAATCGTAGGCGGATTTTTGGGTTCAAACAAAAGTTTGATGCCTTGCCTTTCAAGCTCTTACTACGTAAAGATGCAGGACATCAAGAGATGACGCCCATAGTCTTGCCAAACGCAATGAGATTTCTCCTTCAGAAGACCTACAGAAGTTGTCAAACCTTAGTGCCAGCACAGTCCATTCGAGGAGCTGATCCTTCCACCATTTTCAATTAAAAGTCAGGGTTTCACTTCCCCCAACCACCACAGCACAAACCACTTTAACTTCCTAGATTGTACCAGCAAACCTTTACAAACCGATGGCTGAGCACAGGAGCACACAAAAGCCCTCAGAGAGAAGAACACTGGCAGGCCTTGTTCATACACCTCGCTGAGCACAACCCCTCCAGAAGAAGAGGCAGAAAGACTAGGTAGGCAGCTTCAGAGCCAGCGCCCACAGCTGGCACTAGCCACGAGCTGCAGCGCTGCTGGACGTTCGGCTTCTGAACATCCGCATCAGCCGCTTCCACGTGCCCATCCGCCCCTTCACTGCGCAGGTGGAACGAGGAGCCTGGGCTGACCCTGACTCCCCAGCAGCTGCCCAGCCTGGACACCCAGCCTGACACAGACGGAGGCTGGTGCAGAGCTCCCCACGCCACAGGAGCAGCAGCCTGTACAGGCAGGGTGGGTGGCTGGCAGGCAGGCAGCCCGGCAGCTGAGCGCCTTCCTGCAGGCAAGACACGCACGTCAGACCCCGTGAGAAAGGGTCGTTCTGATCCCTACCAACTCCAGGGAAGACAAGCATCGCGCTGCCTGCGAGCCAAACAGGAAGGACACTCCGCTCTCTTGTACAGCAGGTTAGAAGTTGTTTCTGCTATTTCTTTCTCCTCAAAGAAAATGTCAGCATGGACACAAGCGATTACACTTGATTTCGTTTTGTATTTCAACTCTCAAGCAAATAATTGGATAGGTGCCTCTCTGAAGTCACCTACAGGACTTCTGACAATGACTGCGTGGGTCCAACACCTCTGAAAAGAGACAGAATTACATTTATCTCCTTTTTTTTTAAAAAAAAAAAACCCAAACCACAGATGTAATAAGAAGTTCTTGAAGCTTATTAGCAATCATCACTAAAGGTATAGAAAGCAAAAAAAGCCATTAAAAAGTTTCACATGGAAACAGATAGAAAATGGCCAAATCACACTTCCTTTGCAGACTATAGCGAAGTGTCTTCTCTAACCAAGACAAATTAGAAACGCCTGTATTATGCAAACTCATATCACAGTTTATGGCTTGAGAAGCCAGGGATTTCCTACTGTGTTTCTAACAGCTGGACAACTAAACTACTTCACTGTTTACTTTGTGATGCCGCATTCGTGATATGGCAGAGCCTAAACATTTTCTTAAAAGAAAACGAGCCTGAAGGAGTTAACCTCACACACAGAAAGCCTGATACCTGCCAGACCACCTCAGGCTCTACAGTTTTTAATAATGAATAGTTACTCATGCATTGCATAAATATTATTACATCATATCTCGTATGTATGCAAAATCAGAACTACAATAAAATAGGCTCCTCTGTTTCAATATTGTATCAATTAACCCACTCATCCACTTAATTTGGAGCTGTAGATGCATCAGGTCACAACAGCTTTAACATCTCACATGCCTCTGTGTCTAAACAGGAACAGACAGACCATTCTAAATACAAAAAAAACCCAACCCACCACCAACAACAACAAAAGCCCCAACAAAAAAAACTTGCTCTACCATAATAACTGGGTGAGAGGAAAGATACCATTACTGTGCTTTTTTATTATGTTTTTGTCCTGCCTAACATCTAACGTACATATCAACACCTCACTTTCAAGATGTAAGTCAATAAAACACGCAGAAATACCTTCATCCCCAAGGTCAGCATTACACAACGTGAGTATAAAATGGATCACAACAAGGACGCTGAACATGGCTCACATCTCAAAGAACACGGCTTTTTTTCCAACTCGGTAATTAATGCATGAGTAAACTACAATAAGTATTACATTCATTTTCCTAAATATTAAACTCGTTAGAAATTTGTTCTGACGGTCAGAAACACACTTGAGACACGGGAAGACTGTAACCCTGAGCCCATGGAGAAGGGGCAACGAAGAAGTGGGATGTGACATGAGGAAGTCTCGGGGGCAACACGGGCCAGGGGTTAGGACGTTCCCTTCTGCAGCGCAGCACCAGTGCCCGCCGTTGTAGGCAGTTTGTACCACGCTAGCGTAGGACCACCATAAACCCCCCACTTTGCAAGTCCTGCACAAGTCTCCCTTGTGACTACGCCCAGAGGTCTCCCCTCGCACGCTCACCCCTTCGCCACCCGCCCCGCAGGAACACACCTCCTGCTGTGCCGCCTTCACCCCCGCGCCCACAGACTGACCCCCCACGTGACAACCCAGGAATCATTTACAGCCACATGAAACATCTGAATTCGAATTACTTCACATCTCCAGCTTCTGACTAGCAGCACGAAATTCAGTGGCTTTAATTGTGAAACAACCTTTCCTAATTCTAAGCTGCTGAAATAGGCTGCTGAGTCAGCACCGTATAAAAACTTAAGTCTTACGCTAAAGGGGGAGATGAAAACACAAGAATTTGTGCCCCCCTGTGCTGCACAGTAATCCCACCCCTAAATTCCACTCCCTGTGGCTGAGCGTAGGCTGTATCTAACAGACCCCAGCCTGGCACGAGCAAACCTGTCCCCACGGCATTCCAGAAGTCTGGGCAGAGACCGACTGCTGCTCCTGGCCCCGGCAACTCGGACCCGGGGGTCTCCCTCTTCACCACCTGACGTTGCCCTTGGCAAGCGAGCCCTGGTTTGAACACCTCCCCAGCAACCCATCAGCACAACTGGTCTTGTACCAGACAGCTGCCCTTTTTCCTGACAGAAGCAAGGGGCTCGAGTAACTGGAAGACCAGCAGCCAATTATCTTTCCTAATCACAAAACAACCCCGCAGACCTTTACTTCAGCTGATGGCAAACTCCTTCCGTTCACAGCTCAGTCCTTGCACAGTCCTCACCATCCTCCAGGAAACTGGGTGGGCCTGGAAATAACTGGGTTCTCTGGACATACACACACTTTTCACCTTGAAGGTGTACTGATAGCTACACCCACAAGGTACCCCAGGGGTCACAGCATACAGGCCTGTTCTTCTGCCAGAATAAAACACACAGCGCACACCTAGAAACCTGTACCGTGAACTCTGATCTGAGAATCAGAGCTTTTAAAATCTCCAGTTGCTGACACTGCTGAACTGGTAAAGCACGGTAGAGGTGTAAAGCTTTTCCAAGAAACTTCTCTGCCTACGTTGTATTTACGTGCACAGGCTACAGGTATTTAGAGGTTCTTATTCGTGAGTGCCTAAATTTTAACCAAACCTTCTGAAGCACAGCAAGTTCTCCACTACTTCAGGGTTCTTTGTTTTTGAGGAGACTCTTTCACACTTTGAATCAGCCTGTCTCTAGTTAGATGAAGCTAGCCATTTCTCTCCCCCTTCATTGCCAAAAAAACCTTGTTTCATGTCCCCCCGAGATGGAGGTGTTTGTTAACTGACCTGCTCCCGTCTCTCCAATCCCACACGTGGGACCAGTCCGTAAGTATCGCCTCGGGGTTGCTCAGCCACAGCTTTCCAGGCTCAGCTTCTCCTCGTCCACCAAGCACCTCGTAAAAAAAGACGTAATTACAAAAGTTACTGCCTTTGCAAAGTTGTGGGATTCTAACCGGGCAGAAAAGTTCCCCAAGTCATCATACTATCCAGTGTTACAGCACCCTCAAACACAGGGCTCAACTGGCGGTTCACAGGAAGGCCGAACACTCCTGCCTCGAGCACAGCCACACTCAGAAGCACCAGGAACACCTTTGGGGGCTGTAGCAGTTTGGGCTGTCTAATTGCAGTCCACGGGCCTCAGTCCGTTAGAGTTTGCATCCAGCAGCGTGCCTGGCTACATCACCCCTGAGCCATGACTCTTGCCAGTCCTTCTCCCTCCACCTCTACCAGGAGAGTTGTTTCAAGGGACACAGGAAAAGTTGTGTTTAAAAAAATCCAAACAAAACCACAAAACAAAATAAAACAAGAGATAATTCTAAAGCCTCACTGATTGATGTGAGCGAGCTTAAAGCTTTGCAGAAACTTCAGGCAAAGCACCTAGAAACTGAAATGGCTATTTTTATCTTCTTTGCTGGAGGCACCTACACAAAACTGTTTAGAAACTCCACCCAAAAGGGAACGATTCCTAGGTACTGCCTTTTGATTTGGGTTGAGGTTTGGGAAACTGTAGAACAGTAGGTACACCAGAGACATCAGAGAGGACTTCTCTGAAGGAAGGTGAGGCTAAGAACGCTTCTGAACACACTGCGAATGGTCAACAGAGCATCAAATTGTGACTGCAGACAGTAAAACAGTGTTGAGTCCTTCATACCAAGTAAAATACCATCTCCCCTCAAAACTCACGCCAACAAGCAGCAAGGGTTACTGACACTGGCATTACTGAAGCTACAGAGAACTGTGCCTGCTGCAGCTCAACAGCTGAAATTTTTACCTCACCTACAAAGCCAAAAGCTAGAACATTATCTTCCCATGGAACATATTTATTTGCCACTTAAGAGGCCACCTGAATTCAAAACTATCGGCTCCGTTCCCACAGCTTTCAACAGCGAGGGTTCTCCTAAGGAAAACCCACTGTGTGCTGTAAGAAAGCACAACCAGGGGCATTGATTGTCATTTTGCTTCAGTTAAACACAACCGCATCTCCGAGTCCAACGATTCAGCTCTGCCCTCCCTCGCTTCCCGGCGAGGTGACCTCGAGTACGGCGTCACGGCCAAGGTGACAAGTCCCGAAAGCTGCGGCTTCCCAGTTCAGCTCCCAGCCCCCACGGTCTGCAGTTACGGCAAGGGCCGTCAAGCACTTCCCTCCCTCCCTCCCTCCCTCCCTCCCTCCCTCCCTCCCTCCCTCCCTCCCTCCCTCCCTGCCTCCCCCCCCGGCAGCGCCGAGATGAAACCCTCTCACCTCCACCCCGCCGCGGCCGTCCCCGGCAGGCGGCTCTCCGAAGGCACGGGGCGGCCAGGGAAGGGGAGCGGGCCCGGCGGCAGGGACGCAGAGAGCGGGACCGGAGGCCCCGCGGGCGGACGCCGCGTTACCTCGCTCCCCTCCGGGGCCCCGCAGCGGCGCTCCCGCCGGGAGAGGCCTCCCGGCCGCGGGGCTGCAGCTCCCTCGGCCCGGGCCGGGGCTGGTGTCGCGGCAGCCGCAGCGCCGGCCCCGCCGCCGGACGGCGAGGCGGCCCCGGCAGCGCCTCTTCCCCCGGGCTCTCACCGCAAGTGCGAGCGGCGCAAGAGCGCAGGCGCCGGCGCGGCGCGGGGAGGGCGGCCCGGGGCGGGGGGGGTCGGGGGGCGGGGCCGGGGCGGCCCCTCCGCTGCCCGGGGGAGGGCGGGCGCGTCCGGGCCGCGTCTCCCGCCGTGCCGGCGCCTGCGGGAAAACGGTCCCGGGGCTGCGAGCGTCCCGCCGGTTGCTTCCGCCTTCGGTCCCCGCTGCGGCGATGAACGCGCTCGCGGGGCGGCGGGCGGGAGGCACGCGCGGCTCCGAGACAAAGCCGCGATCGGGCACGGGGTCATCGGCCACCGCCGGGGCTTGGGGCCTGACCCCCCCCTCTGACGAGGCTGCAGAGCTGGCAGGTAGGAGGTGCCCTTGGGCCAGCGCCTTGTAGCTCCTTTTTAGCTGTTTTTCATCTCAAAACGGAGCGCGCGAGCTGGGGAGGCTCGTGTGGCGCCGTGGGGGATGTGGCTGGGGAGCTGACGTAGGCAGGATCTCCCTGCGGTTCCTTCCCTCGGGCAGAAATCAATCTGAAACTCGACTTTCCCGGGTGAGTTCGCCTTCCCGGTGGCAGCGTGGGATCCAGGAGCAGCGTCGTGAGTGATAAACCTCATGTTCGCCTCCGTGGTCAGAGCTGAGGCTTCTGCTTACCCGCTTCAAACACCCCCCCCGCCCCCCGTTCTTTTTTACCTTCCAATCTAGAATTTATTTTCCTCTGTGAGAGAAGGGGAAAGTACTGTTTCTGGGAGGTACATAGTGGTAAGGGGATGGCACGACTTGCAACTGAGGAAACGGTTTCAACCATTGAGTCTTGACGGTGCTGTAAGCCTTTGTGTTCTGTCTTGATGGTCACTGCTTTTTAAACAAGATCGAGCTCGTTTTATACTTTAGATATAGGGAGGAAAGGATTGTAGAAGAGTTGGATTTGTGGGACAACAAGAGGAGGCAACTCATCCTACTTCTACTTACGGGAGAGGGAGTGGGGAGAGGGAGTGGTTTGCGGGGCTTTTTTTGTACTTGGTATTGATGTCCTCAACTTGATTGTCATTTAAAAATGCAGCCAACAAATGAACCAAACCCAAAAACCACAACCAAAACCAACCAACAAAAAAAAAAACCCACCCCATACAAAACCCCAAACTGGTTTGGATTTTGCGTTTCAGTGGGGTTTTTTTCACTATGGTAAAAATTATTGTTTTAAGACAGCTTATAGTAGCTTCTCAGTACCTCCCTACTTCTGGCAAATTTGGAAAATTCAAGCCTTGTTCTACACCTATTATGTTCTCTAAGTTTAGGCTGTAGAAGTTGTAGGCATTTGAACATCTGAAACTTGGACCATTTTTTGGTTTAAGTGTATGTTTTAAGAAAGTTTTAGTCCTGTGTTTAGTGCCATTTGTGTTCAGAAAAATCACAGAATCACACGCTCTGCTGACTTGTGCATCGGTGTATCTCTTTAAATGTGTGTTTTGAAGCTTAATTTGCCTCTGCATAGTTAAAATCTTGATGTTTACCCAAACTGAGTTCTTCGTGAGGCCACTTCACCTCCAGAGCCTGGGAAGCATTTGCTGAAGCAGTGCTGTAACTGACTCAAAGAAAACTCACTGACAACTCAGTGTTATTAAGCAGGGATTCTGTATTACGGTGCCGGGCAGCACGGAGGATGGCTCCTTCCACCCGTGCTCCAACGGGTTAGCAAAACACATCAGTTCCTATACACAAAAATCATACGTTTGTGAAAATGAATTTGTGAAACATACCTTTGTGTAGAAACTGGAGTCAAATTAAAAAAATCCAAAGCCAACTGAAAGACTAGACGAGGTCATAGGCTTTGAGCAGGGAGGTTGGACTAGATGGTCTCCAGAAGCTCCTTCCAACCTCGACTGTTCTGTCAATCTGTTCTCTGACAGAAGAATTGCATTTAATAAACCTGCCTTAAAATAGGTTTATCCAACTAGTTTGTATTTCAGATTTTGTTCCTTGTTGAAATTTTTTAACTCATTCTATTGTCTTCAATGACAAGAAGGAATACCTGAGTCATTTCCACGTAGTAGAAATTAATGGAATCAAAACTAAGTTTTCAGCTCTTCCTCAGTGTTGAATGAATATCATTGATCTGTTTGAGAAAGACAAAGTGAAGTCACTTGTTCTGCACCTGCTTGGGAGAGATGGTCTCTGTCACAAGCTGGATTTAGAAAAACTCTGTAATTCTAGGCTGCTTGCTTTTCCATTTCCATGGTTTGATTTTCTTTACGAAGGTTTGTGTTAGACATGATTTCCTTAACATTTAAAAGCATTTAATTGGAATGACTTTAATGGCTTACAGCAAACATAAACCTCAGTGTAAGTTGTTACACATTCAAATTGGATCATTAAGAGGTTTACTTTAAAAGGAAAGGGTTTGTTTGCAAGTTGCTGAAGTGGAAACAGTTTAGGTTTATGGAGGTAGATGCACACCCAGAAGTGGAATGTGTAACACTTAAAATGTTTCTAAGAACTCGTGTTCTTGTAAGGTCAGTATTCTTTTCTGCCTGAGCTGCAGGAGGAAGACAAGGAAATGTTGACACTGAGGAGCTCCTCTCAAAAACGTCATGCCCTAAGGGTGAGCTTGCGTGCATGGCCATAAACGTACAAGTGGGGTGTTCTCTGTTGCTTTGTGGCCTCCTTGTCCGTGGTTTTGACCCCCTCTGTGTTCCTTGTCCTTTTCCAACCCCTATGCTTCCTATTTCCCTCCCTTGTTCACATGCTGTGTTTTCAGAACAGAAGTGCTCCTTCAAGCACTGTGCTCCTCTTTCCTCCTATCAAAATAAAAATGGAGGGTGCTTTTCCTTCCCTTTCCTGGGATCTCAACTTCCCAAAAAGCAAGGTGGACTTCTTTCTGGTTTGGCTTTATCAGCTGAGGCTGGTGCTGCCTCTGCCACCTCCAGGGGAACTGTTCGTAGCTCCTTAGGACACAGCACAAGAGCAGTGAGTGCTGTGCCTGTGCGTAGCGGCGTTTTGTGGGTGCGCGCTGTGGCCTCCCGTTTCCTCCTTTGCCTCACAGCTCAAAGTTAGGGCGTGGGCAGCAGAGGGTGAGAGGAGACTTCTTTGTATTTCATCTCATGCCCTTGCAAGATAGGGAGAAGGTCCAGTTCTGCTTCTTTCTTCGTTTCCAAGGAGGCTCACGTGGTTCTGGTGATATATTGCCCCCAGCAGCTGTACAGCGCCACAGGGTTTGGTGATGTTGCGATGCTCGTCACACACGGAGTCTCTTGTTCATCGGGGCAGTGGGTCTCTTTTGTGACCAGCAAGACATGAAGTGAACTCAAGAAACATGGGGAATCTCCTAAACAAGTCAAAAGAGAACTAGGATGACACTGCTGAATGTCGAACTGAGAGCTTCTGCTTCCAAGAAAAAAAAACCAAAACCCAAACAAAACCAAAACGGGGCGAGGGGTGGGGGGGAATTTAAGTTCTTCACTTTCACAGGAGATCCAGCATGTGGAAATGAAGAAAAGCAGAAGAAAAAATGTTGCTGCTTGTGGGGCTTTTTTTCCAAACAAACCTGAAAAGGCAAATTGCTCTTTTTCTTCTTTAAAAATCTGAAACAGTCAGGAGGTTAAAAAGATGGTGTGCATTTTTATAAAGTGTATGAAAGGTCTGCCAAATTTTGTTAAGGCTCTGTGATTTATTGGTAAGGTCAGTAAATAACAAATAGGTTTTCTTGCCCGTATTTGGATTGATCTGATGCGTATTTCAAAGTCTGTATTACGTTGTTTCACAGCAGTTCTGCAGAACTTCAGGCAATTTTTACTTCTGTCTTCAAGGGTCAATGTGCTTCATGGCGGCCCAAGGAACTACTTGCTCCGTTCCGATCATTATTGCAAAGCATCGTGTATCCACACTGCTGTATGCTCTGTCCAAAATACTCTGCTTTTTCTGAGTAGGGTACTGTGCAGGGCTCTCTGATAAATGAGTAGTGCAGAGTACACAACCAGCAGCTGAAAAATGGGTGTGGATTTAGAATGGAGGGAAAATTGCTGCAAAGTGCTTTCTCTTCTGTGAAACTACTAAGAAGGAACAAGACTGGAGGATCAAATACTGCAGTGTGTTTTCATATTTAGTTTCAACCTGTGTTGTACCTTTTAAACAAGACCCCTGTAAACTCAGGAAAATACCAAAACCGTAGCCTTAGGCTGACTGACAAAAGACAGTTTCAGGAAACGTCTGCCACACAGACTGTCCTCTTTTGTGCTGTAGTATTTCAAAGCATGAAAAAACCCAAGGGTGGCGAAAGAGGGTATCTCTTCCTGTGCCATAGTCACCGCTCCCTTACAGAGAGATTCCGAGTGCTGCTTCTGCCTCTCCGTTTGTGCCTTCCTATTCCCTTCTCTTTCCGTCTGGGCTATCCAGAACTCACGCCTGCCTGCTGCCGCCGCGGTGGGTTTGCTTTTACTGGGCAGAAGGCACTGAGTTTTCTCTCCCGTGACCTCGTTCCGACTAGGTAAGATCATTACACGTAAAGCCTTGAGTTAGAAATGCTTCAGGGCAGAAATAACTTCTTTTTTTTAGTGTTGTGCACTCATGTGCATGCAGGTAGCTCTGAAGTAGTGTTGGGCATTGCTTAACCGATGTATTTGCTATGGAAAATATATTGCCATGGACACCATTTCAATTGAAAACGAAGGAAGCGTTATCTTGGATATGCAGGAGCAGGAAAACCTGGGGGGAGTGTTTTTTTGGAGATCGTGTGGAAGACTGGTAAATACACAATCTTGTGCAATCGGTGACAGTCTTTATGGATTCTTATTTTTCTAGAGAGCTCAAATTAGAAGAGGGATAGCTTGGTCTGGTCTTGACTGTCCTGTAACTTGCCTAAATCTGTTCTCTTTTAATGTCTTTAGATGAAAAGACAGAGAACCGATTTGCAGCGGAGCTGGATGAATTTGGGTCAGATACAGTGAGTGAAATCAATATTGTTGGGCGAATTATCTTAAATGTTTGGAGAACGATGAGAAATGAGGTAAAGTTTCAAAAGGTTAATGTATTTGACTGACTGGGGGGTTTTTAATGATTGTAGATTTTGTTGAACATTTCATGTAACTTGTGTAACTGTTTGTTCTCAGTTTGTACACCTTTTCAAATAGAGCATTCTACCACTGGGTCAGACTGGGTTTTGTGTGTTACTGGAATGTAAAATACTGAAGCCCTTACCTTTCAGTCATGTTACGTGATGATGTTCCTTTTCACTCCTTTCTGGGTTTTGAGAACAACTTACCCATTTTCACAACTTGTCAAGTGTGGTGCTTTTACGAAATTAACTACTTGAACTTCCTTTAAGCTGTCAGACTTACTCATTGCTTTGCTGTTTAAGACCTTACATTTAATACTCAGATGGTTCAGTCCTTAGAAGTCTTGTTCTGACCAAATTCAGACCTGACCTTTGTGATTTACTTAGTTCCGCCTATTCTTTTCGATTGATGAGGGACATTCTTTCCTGACTTGTAAATAGTTCGGGACTTCTAAGTGTGTACGTTTACCATTTTAGCAAAGAATCCTAATACAAAGTTAATAAATTGAGTTGTCACAGTTTTTAAAAAGTAGGGATTTCTCTGACGATGAAAGACATGACGCAGGTTAACGCAGCCTCTGTGTTTTTCTAGGTGCATCTAATGAATTACCCTTTCGAAAACGTGGGCTTTCATGTTCTTCATCACCGTTTTCCTTTATTTACTCTCTGAGTGCTGTCTGATTGGTTTGATAATAAGGCAGATGTCTATGGGTGGATCTCTTCCTCCAGTTTGTTTGTTCTTTTTAAGGCCAGATCCTTAACATGGGAATAGGTGTAAGCTAAAGTCAGCGTAGGGAGAAATAATCAGTTTAGCTCAGGTACTGGAACAGTCTGTATGCAGCAACATGAGCTTATTTACTCTGCTGTTGTGCTGTGCTCTGTTGTGTAGTTGTACCCTCAATATTTCATCTCTCTGTATGTTTCTGTTTAAAGTACACAAAACCAAAGCAAATGCTCAGTCCCAGTTCCAACGTGTCTGAATAGATGGACCATTTTGAAGTTCTGGAAGGTATTTATTTTGTATGTACTATTCCTCAGAAAGACTTTTAATGAACTGCCAGGTTTCTGTTTTACTTCACGGTGCATGCCAACAAAGCTAGGCTTCAAAGGAGAACAAAACAGTGTGCGAGATATTAAGACAGTCACTACAGCAGCTTAAAAACAGCCTTTATATGACATGAATCACACCGGGCTTCACTCTTCGTTGGAGTGATTTGGAGTTGTGTGGTGTGAACAGCTCATAAAGCTGAGTGCTGATCTGAGCGTCATTCATGACATACAGATGATTTCTGTTCAAGTTAAATACTTTCCAACTAGGTGGAAACTTGGTTTAGTGCTGAAATTATAAATCTATGTGCAGCTGAGATAGGTGTTGTTAATACAGAAGGTGTTATATTAACAGTTGTTTGGATTGTTAATATTGAAGGGGTTTGTTCCACCAAAGTCCACTCAGTTAAAAAACCCTGTAAACAGGGGAAGAGCAACTGGAGTTTCTGTTTCAGTAGTCCTTTGGGGGAGTGGGGAAAACAGTACAAAGTGTGTCATTGAGATAGGCCTTAACAGCAGTTTGTTGTAGCACCGTCTGTGTCTCTCTTTAGAATACATAAGTGTTTGTTTGTGTGTGTCACGTTTTTGAAAGAGCCATGTGAGAATGTCCCGGGGGGAATTTTGTTTGCTGGTTTGTAACAAGCTGTCATAAAACCACGTTGTTATTAGTAGAAAGAGCAACACCCTCTTGATGGTTTATAACGAGGCGTTGCCTTTCACACATGGAAAACAGTTGCTCATTCTGTTGGCTGGGTCCATGGGAATCTCCAGTTGTCAGACAAACTGGATTGGATTGAGGGAACGCGTGAGATGGCGAGACTTTTTGGCATTCAGTTCTTACACGTATGAACAAAGGACTCCCAGGTAAGATTGGTTTTCCTCACACTTCACAAAAGCAAAACAGTCTTTATACAATCATTCTCCAGTATCTTTTCAGTTAGTGTGTGTATTTTCATAAGGTCACAGAAAACTGTTTTGCATGACATGAATGTAAAGGAAGGGCATTCAAAAGCGGTACTAATGGACTGAATGGTTAGTCTCAGAGGTTAAAAATAGCTGTTTATTTTTAACAATGAGTGCCGCAGAGGTAATCACGCCAGTGAGTCTCTTCTTCTGACTGAATCTGAGAATGAATGCTTTTTAAAACAATAACCAATAAATTGAGAACGCCTTAGAAAGATGGGATGGTTTTCTTCCAGGGCTGGCAAAGCTGCATCGAGTGTGTTCTGAGTGGCACGTGCTGTGAAGCAGACCTCTGGGTGAGGTCTGATGGTAAGACAAGAAGGGCTCTGGCTTTATTAAGGACATGTGTCATGCAAGTTGTGTGTGGTTCTGTTATTTCGATACCAGCATCAGAGGGAGCAGGAGCAGGACAGAGTGATACTTACACTGCTCTTCCTTTGAGACCCCAGCAGTTTCCAGCAATACCAAGGGCTTTCCTTGCCCAGATTCTGAGGGACTGAACTAACTAGACTGTTTTCATGGCTTCGCACGAGCCCTGAACCGCACCTGAAACGAGAGACAACTACTCTCACTCATGTGGTCTGCGCTGCTGTTGTCTTCTTTCCTGCCCTCCGTCTTCTTTCCTGCCCTCCGTCTGCTTTCCTGCCCTCCGTCTGCTTTCCTGCCCTCCTTCTGCTTTCTGTCTTAACAGACTGTAGCTGAGCTGACCAGGACTGATTATTTTGCCAACTTCTGTGGACAAAAAGACAACTTGGAAACTGCTGTCCTGAGCAGACCAGCGTTGTCCTGAGCCAGCCCGAAACGGGAGTGTCTGAAGCTGCCGGTCCTTAACACTCCAACCCAACTCAAGAGCGTTGCCATCTTTTCCCTTGGACTGCAGTTGCCTGGGTCACCTCATGCCCCAGTGCAGGTTCTTGTTGGTCTTGCTGGTGCTGGCCCTGTGTTTTGGGTGGGGGGTGGCCCTGGCCGCAGAACCCCGGTGGTGTTCAGTTGGTATTTGCCAGTTCAGCTCCCTGACCCGGTTCACCACGTTCCCCGAAAAGTGCCGCTGTTGGAGCGAGGGAGGAGAAACGCAGAGCTAGGGCCAGGGAGCGGGGGCTGGCGTGCTGCCGACGTAGGGGTGCTTGAGCGGTCACGGCTGCAGCCCGCAGAGCCTGTCCTGCCTGTCATTTTCTCAGATGGCCGTGGGTGGGGGTGAGCACAGAAACAGGCTGCATGTCCTGTCCTGACTGCTCTTTGCTCTTTCCTTCTGTGCACTCAGGTTTTGTTCCCACTGAAACTTTCCAGATCACATCAACAGCAGTTGCAGCAATTCCCAGTTACCTCAAATAATTTTTTTTCTCTCAGAAAAATCATCACTGCCATTTATGTAGATACTCCTTTTCTCCTTAGCTGGAAAAGATGTGAAACGGAATAGCACTAGGAAGAGATTTCAGATATGTTATTTTTTCCGTGTTTTTATATCTCATATGAAGTTTTACAAGACCTTTTTTAAAGATGTTTTTTTCTTTTATTAAGCTATCTTGAATATTCCATAGTAGACTAAACAACTCTAACAGGGAGACGGTCATAGATCTAGGGATTATTAGTCACATGACTGAAGAACTTGCTGAACACTAGAAAAAAGAAAACAAAACCAACCCAAACCCCTCGCTCTTGCCAGATCCAGTCCCTGAGCACCTCATCACACACCTGAGCTCAGCACTGGACACAACTTAGTGCAAGGCAGCAGCAGCAGCTCATGCTGCTGCAGAGCTACACTTTCAAACCCCAACCTGTTTGTGAGGTAGCAGGGTCTGGTTAAAGCTGCTGGTTCTCTGAGTTCATTGATAACGTCAGAGTTAAAGAAATTAGACCGAAGCCATTCAGTACAATACTTGAATGTGTAGTGCGTCAGGCAGAGGGCTTTTGAGCCGTGATTGAGTTGCTTACAAAGAACAGAATCAGGATTACCTGGGGCTGTTCTTTGATATTTTGGGATTTTCAGTCCTTTGCCACCCATGTGTGTAATTTTCAGCTATTTTCTTTTTTATTGTGAATGGACACGGTGAATACCTGGCTATCAGTGCTTTTAAAGCCTTACTAAAGCATTGAGTAATAAATAAATAGGGCTGGCTTTTTCTCATGTTGCTACCTCCACATGCAACATTTTATGATGTCTCGAACAAGGTGACAGTTCTTAAACTTTTGGGGTTTTATGCTTCCTATACTACTTGTGGCATCCTCAGGCAGAAAGCACGATACCCAGAGCAAAGCAGCAGACTTTTGAACTGGGCTAACTTGGATTCTTCCCTTAGTTCTCTTGCTGCAAAGCACGTTCTAGTTACTCCTCACGGTTAAAAGCTTGGAGGCACAATTACCAGCTGACACAGCTCCTGTGTCATTTCTC
The DNA here is from genome assembly GCF_034619465.1 of Leptosomus discolor. Lineage (NCBI taxonomy): Eukaryota > Metazoa > Chordata > Aves > Leptosomiformes > Leptosomidae > Leptosomus > Leptosomus discolor. Next base: position 309,915 of record NW_028237973.1, on the reverse strand, counting down.
TGTTTTCCCAGATGTTGAAATCATAATGCAGTGCCTCATTCCTGGAATGATGACCAGGAAAATGCTCACCAGCTGCATGTTATACTGTGTTTTCTTCAGTGTTCTGCAAGTCCAACAAAAATACAGTTTAGTAAACGCTTGTTCCCTGACTGCAGCATGGCCATCCGCACATGTTGTTGCAGCCTGTTGGGTGTTTATTTTTCCATAGGTAAAAATTAGAAGTACTTCATTTTCAGTTATTAGGGCTAAATGATGAGGAAACGCATGGAAAAGTTCCACTGTATGTGATAGAAAATGTACCTTAAAAGCGAGAGCGTGGCTGTTTATTTTGGAAAACTGGTTGTCCGTACTTTAAATTCAGGAAATGTGAGTGTGTACTCGCACAGTTGGATACAGCCGTGTTTACTCTGCATTTCTGAAATTACAGTGACTATATCCAACCTGTTGTGCAGTATCGTGTGGAGTCCCTGGTGCTGCGTATTGCAAAGCCAACGAATTGTGTTCCTGGGACACCCAGCATCCAGCAGCGAGCTCAAGGGAAAGCCCTGCAACGTGCTCCCTCAGTACCGGAGCCAGAATCCCGCTCCTGCGGCAGTGCTGTTCTCGTGTGAGCCTTCCAGACGTTAGAGCCTTCTGCTGGGATAGCGCACAGCTACTGGTTTTCAGCCTGCCTGGGACAGGTTGAAAGCTTAGGGAAGTAAGTGGTTCATCTTTTCTCACAAACTTTAACCTTTTCGAAGGTACTGAGAACCCTTGGGTTTCATTGGAAACCAGGGGCAGGTGTGAATAGCACCATTTTCTGCTACACAATAGAGATGATAAAAATCTACCCTGTGGGTGTGTGCATGCACACACACATACCTATGCACATCAATAGGTATTTTTAATTAAACCGAGAATTAGACTGTTCTGTTAAAAAAAAAAAAAATCAGCTCTGTATGTCCGTGTGTGTACAGCTGTCCCATTCTTGTGGTGAGGCCGGTTTTTCCTGTTGCTTCAGAATAAGTTAGAATGTCACATCAATCTACTCCCTGTTTTCCAAACTGGACTGGTATTATTCGGCTGTATGTTAATAAATGATTGTTGTTCTCTTTTAACAGTTGTAGTTCATTCTGGTCTTAACTATGCAAAATGGAAAGATACAATGAGTTACTCTGTGTGGCCTCTCTGATGGAGCTTAACAGCGATTCTGTTGATTGGAAATCTCATGGGTCATTATAACGTGTTATTTGTAATTGTACGTAGCTAAGAAATTTTGAATGACAGTATGTTTGTTTATAGCTGAGATTATAATTGTGACTGTATCCTTGGTAGTGTTACCAGCATTTAATGTGAGTTGGTGGGTTTCCTTGCTCGGGCTGTAAATGAAAGAATTGTCTTCATATTTCATTTTCCTCTTTATCAGACAGGATGCATTCCAATCTGGCCGTGCATCTCTCAGAGCCCTTCTTGACTGACTGTACCAGATTAGAGATGATACCCCAGTGTCACCCAGTGGAGGAGCTTTTGTCAAGGTGACGCTATCAGGGCTCTCTGACAGGCACTTTCCCTTCCTGTTGGCCAAGCAGCTGAACATCAACTTGATCTTGTGGTTTCTCTTTTGCTGCATTACGAGCAGACAGAAGGGGGGGGGTTCAGTCTCCCATTTCCCCATGTTTTTTGGTATTTGTCAGATGGCTGAACTTCTGGCAGTTCAGGAAATATTTACACTTTATGCTTTCATGTACACTGAAGGCTCATTTCATCAATAATTCAACTGTGTTTTACTTGTGCAGTTTGGGGATCAAACAGTAATTATCTGTGTGTAACACTTCATTCTTCGTCTGCCTGTAGAGCAGAATGTTTTCCTAGACAAAGTGTCGTGGTTCGGGAGATGAAACTCCCTGACCTGCTTTCTGTTGTTCTCGTTTTATATGAGGTGTCTGCTGGCTGCTTGGTAAGGAAGTAATAAATATGGCCTGGAACTCTTTCAAATAATTAGCCAATCACCAGCATACACCTATTTAATGTAAACCACAAACTTCAAGTAAAGAATATTTGCAGAATTTTTAAACAGTGTTCCTTTAGCATTTAACATTTTGAGAATGAACAAGTAAGTCTTGAAGTCCCGTTTCAGTTAACAAGGGTATCTAACCAGTGGGTGAGTGGGGCTGAGGAGAACAAAGAACAACAAGCTGTTTACCCTGCCCTTGAGAGCTTTGCCTGCATTCGGAGTTGCTCGTGGTAGTTGTGGGAAGAGCCAAATCATTGGTGCCTGAGGCACCTTGCACATTAATTTGTCCTCTGAACGGCGATTATCTTAACAGTTCTGGGGTTTGCTTTTACTGCTCACTCTTTAGGTTGGGCTTTTGAACGTGATTTTTTCCTTGGTTCCCTTTGTGGCAACCTTCAAGAAGAAAGGGTGTGCTGGCGGGAGTGCTGGGAGGGATCTTGGAGCCGAGGACGGCGGTGAAACAGCCCGTGAAGGCTTATGAGCCTGACAAGGCTGTGACTGGAATGCCTGCAGCTCGGCAGTCGGGTCTGGAATTTACAGCTGACGTCACGGGCGGTGCCAGCGGTGCTGATGGCTCTGGAGGAGGGCCGGCGGGGGCGGGGCGGCGCTGCCGCGGCGGGGGCCGCCGCTGGGGAGAGCGGGGCCGGCCCGGGCCTGGGCTGGCGGCCGGGCTGGGCGGCGGAGAGCGGCGGAGCCACCGGCTGCTCGCTGGGGGCTGCTGGGGAGCGGCGGCCCCGGCCCCGGCGGCGTCGCGGGGCTCCCGGCGGGCGGGCGGTGCCGGACTCCGCTGCCCGGGGCGCGGGGCGGCACAGGCGCAGCGCGGACCCGCGCGGGGCCGGCCGGGCCGCGGGTGCCGGTGCCCGCGGGGCAGGAGGAGCCGTCGGCCGAGCGGGAGCGCCGGGGACCGGGGCAGGCGGGGTCGCGGTGCCCGCGGCGGGGCCGGGGCAGGGGCGTCTTTGGGCCTCGGGTAGCGGCGGGGGGGGCGGCAGGCGGCGGCAGCGACCGTGCGGGAGCCGCCCGGCCCGGCCCGGGTGCGGGGAGGGGAGGGGCCCCCCGGGTGGCGAGCGGTTTCGCTGCGGGTGTGGAGCGAAGGGCGCGGTAGAGGTTTCCGCGGGGCTGCCCCGTCCGTGCGGGCCAGGCGGTCTGGGAGCCGTTCCGGCTCGGCCCCGCTCCCTCCCGAGCCAGGGCCCCCAGGTGTGCGCCCTGGGGCTGCGGTGGCTTCGCGTCAGGGTCGGGACGGGCCGTGGCGAGGAGTGAGGCGGCTCCGACATGGCCGGGCTGGAGCTTGGGTCAGCCCGTCCTGCTCTCCCCGCCTGGGAGCCTTGTGGGGGAAAAAACAGCTTGTCCCGCGCTTTTTTCTTTTTCTTTTTCTTTTTTTTTTTTTTTTTTTTTTCTTTGATGACCAAAGGACGATGGCTTTGTGCTGGCATCAGAGCCGATAATCCCGGGAAGTTTTCATTCCCGCTGAGCAGTGCTTGCACAGCGTCCGGGTCTTTTCTGCTTCTCCCACTGCCCCAGCAGCGAGCAGGCCGGCCGTGCGGAAAAATTTGGGAGGGGACAGAGCCGGGACAGCGGGCCCCAGCTGACCGAAGGACTGTGCCGTACCGTGTGACGTCATGCTCGGCAGTAAAGAGCTGGGGGAAGAAGAAGGAAGGGGGACACGTTGGGAGCGGTGGCGTTTGTCTGCCCAAGTACCCGTAAGGCGTGGTGGAGCCCGGCTCTCCTGGAGGGGGCTGCACGCCTGCCTGCCGATGGGAAGGGGTGACTGGAGTCCTTGTCTCGCTTTGCCTGTGTGCGCAGCTTTTGCTTTGCCTCTTAAACGGCCTTTATCTCCACCCACGAGTTCTCTCACTTTTACTCCTCCAGTTCTCTCCGCCGTCCCACCGGGGGGAAGTGAGCAGCGGCTGTGTGGGGCTGAGCTCCCGGCGGCGGTTAAACGGCAACTGTGCCGACGGCTGCTGTTCCTGCCCAGAGGAAAAGCCGGCAGGGGATTAGGTGTGGAAGAGGCGCGGGCTGTTGGTTTTGCTGTTCAAAGTGCAGGCAAGGATAACGAAGGGGTTATGACTGCGAGGGCAGAAGGAGGGTGGGGGCGCTTTGGGAGAAGCCCCGGGCTGCGACACTGCGAAAGTTGGGCAAGTTCCTCCCCGCGGGGCAGGGGGAGGCTGCAGCCGCTCGCCGCGACCCTCTGCGTGAGAGCCCGGCCGGGAGCCGCTGCGCCTCGCCTGCTCCTCGCTGCGGGGGGAGATGCTGCAGCCCAGGAGGTCCCGTCGGGTCTGGTTCAGCATCGGCTGGGGCAGAGCCCAGGCGCTGACGAACCTCCTTTCCCCGCGGCGAACGCGCAGAGACGCCCCGGCCCCCGCGGTGCTGCCGCTGGTCGTGTCCGTCTGAGCGAGAGGGGTGCGCAGCGCGGTTCCCGGGACAGAGCGGGCCCCCGGGGAGCCCCTGCTGGCGCCTGGTCTGCCCGTGCGTGAGCCGGGCTGTGCCGGCGAAGGACGATTTGAGAGAGGCACCTCTGTCTGTCAGGGATTTGAACTCTCCCTCACTGTCAGCAGTTCTGACTGAAATAGCGGAGCTGTTGCGTTCCAGGGTGCGGAGCGAGGGCCGCGGTAGCTGTCTGTGCTGCCCCGGGGCGCTCCGGTGCCGGGCAGGACGGCGGCTCCGTGCCGAGCGCGGGGCGCTGGTTTCTGCCGCCCGCCGCGGTGGAGCTGCGGGACCGTCCCCGCTCCGCCGAGGGGAGCCTTGCCGGGCCGGAGGCTGAGCACGGGCCTCGGGTGCCGAACGGCCGGAGGAGTGACAGGCGATCGTGGCTGTGGAACGCTCCTGCGGCGCCTCGGTCTGGTCGGGGGCGTTTCCAGCCCCCGCAGCCCAGCCCCCGCCCTGCCGGTCTCCTCCCTCCCGCCCTGCCCCGCCCGCCCCCGCGCTCCCAGCGGAGCCGCAGCCGGCGGGGACTCGCCCGGCGCCCGGCACGTCCCGCCCGGCGCCCTCAGCCGCCGGCCGGGCTCGCCTCTGCCGCGGGCGGACCGGCCCCGGGAACGGCGGGGAGCGGGGGCGGGAGGCGGGGACGGCAGCGGGACCCCCCGAGCCCCGCGTCCGCGGGAGGGGCCGGCGGGAGCGGCTGCCGTGAGCGCTCCGCTCTCCGCACGCCTCCGCGGGGCGCGCTGGCGCGGGCGGTTTGCGGGCAGAGAGCGGGGTGTCTGTGAGGGGCCGAGCGCGGTTTGGGGGGAGGTGGCAGCCGCTCCGGCCGGAGTCGGTCACTGCCGAGCCGCGCCGTCCCGGGGGAGGGGCGCGGCGGGTGACGGCGGGGCCGGGGCTGAGCGCTGCCGCCAGGGCGGGCGCTGGGACGCGGCACTGTCCCCCGGGCGCTGCGGGGGTCCCGGCTCCCGGCTGGTCTCCGCTGGGCGCAGGCACCGGGAGAGGGTTTGGGGGGCGCCGGCCTATGCCGAGCTGCCAGGTCGGAGCCGGGCGAGGAGAAGGCCCGGTCTCTCGCTCATTCACGTCAATCGTTGCCGTTAAAAGGATTCGCGCCTCGGGGTGCGAGCCCTCGGCCCTGCCCCCTCGGCGTGTCCCCTGAGCTCGGCCGTCCCTCGGCCCCCCCCCGAGCGGGAGCGCGGCCGGGGACGGAGCGGAGCGGGCTCCCCGGCACCCCGCGCCCCGCAGGCGCCTTTCGGGTGCGTCATTATTGATAATAATATCCGTTCTTTTTGTAGCGAGATTGAGGATGGATGGGGGAAAGCGATGGGAAATAATCGCCTTTTTTTTCCGGTGGAAATAAGGAAACGTGAAAATCATGCACGGGGGGGGGGGGGGGGGGGGGGAATTTCAAACAGAAAGAAAAGGCTTTTATTGGGAAAAATATGTCTGTAATCAAACCTGTCTAAATTAAATGCTGTGTACAAACCAGAAGTCACCAACCAGCAAAAAGTATACGCACTCAGTTCGGTTTCCCCTTAGTTTTATAGTTTCGCTTCCGACTCGAAATTTCCAAGTGATTACCGCTCCCGATTTCAAGGCTGAAAGAGCATTTTCTGTAAACGTTCGGTTTATAAGTACAGGGAGAAACACGTATTTGGGGATCCTGATATTCAGGCGAACGCGCCAAGAAGAAACCAGCTGCCGGCGGCGGAAGAACAAATGAACGGGAGAGAAAGGTGCGAGGGATGCCCTGCAAATAAAGCAATCGCTACAGAGATATTTAGATGTATTTAATGGGATGCGTTATTCAAAAGCCCTGCTGACTGGTCTAATCATTTAGAAAAGCTAGTTTTCCTAAAAACTTTACCAAATATTTACACTCAATAAACATTAATCGATTAACAAGCCGGTCATGCTCTTACAGGACCTTTCCTGCGGTCCCGCCATCGCGCTGTCCCCGCGCGTCTCCGCCGTTTTGTCGTTTTGACAAAGTATAAACGGAGCCTTTCAGGCGGTGGTGTTTATAAACCGGCTCGTTTGGGCTCAGAGTGAGTCTCCCCGTCCGTCCACATCACCAGATAGAATAATAGTAACGAATCAGACAGGGAAGAGCCGGGCTGAACCACCGGCCTTTTCCCTTTTTCCCCAGGGGTACTGAAGTCCCGAATCACCAATTCTTCTGACTTTCTGGCCGTTGATCCACGGGAATTCGTAGTTCAACGACGAAGGTAACAACAAAACAGTATTCGACTGTTCGACAGCTGGAGGAAAAGGGTAACTCCTGTGTACGAGCTGCTGCTGAGCTTGGCCAGATTGAGGGGAAAAAAGGGCGAACAGCCCGGCGGGGTGACGTCAGGCGCACCCAGCGCGCTGTCCGGGCTCCGGGGCTCCTTTCCCGGCGGGCCGGCAGGAGCCCCGGCGGGCGGCAGCCGCTGCGCTCTCTCCCCCTGCGCAGCCCGCGCCCTCCCGGCCCGGCCTCCCGCTCTCCCCCGCGGCTCCTCTGGCTGCCGGTGGCGGGACCCGGCTCCCACGGCCGTTCCCGGCTCGCTGTCCCGGGCAAGGCCGGCACCGCGCGCGGACTCCGGCGGCGGATCCCGCTGCCCCTTCCGAGGCGCGGTGAGACCCGAGTCCTCCGGCCGAGGCGGGGGAAGCCGCGCTCGGCGCCGCTCCTCGGGGCCGGGCCGGGGGCCGGGTGCGGAGCGGAGCGATGCTCTCCCTGAGCCCGCCCGGGGCCCCGCTGCTCCTTCGGCCCCGCTGCCAGGGGCGGCCCGGAGCCCCCCGGGAGAGCCGAGCGCTGGGCGGGCAGCCGGGCTGTCCCCGCCGCTCGGGGGGAGGGAGGGGAGCGGCGGGGCCGGCGGCGGCCGAGCTCCCGCGGGGGGACCCGCCCGTCCCCGCCTCCCCATCCCGGGGCAGCGCCGGCGGGGCTCGCCCGCCCCGGGACGGCTGCGGGCGGTCTCGGGGCTGCCGCTGCTGCCCACCCTGCCCTCCCCGGGCGTTTGCGGGGCGGACGGACACCCGCCGCCGGGGCTGCCCGGTGCCGGGGATGCTCCCGCAGTGCCTCGGTCCCCCCGGCGCCGCCGTAAAAGGCGGAGCTCTGCAGGGGGCGCGGCGGGGACGGGCGCGGGTGCCCCCGAGCGAGAGGCGACTGCTGCCGGGCGGCCGCTGGCATTCCCGGGACCGGCGAGGGGCCCGACCCCGTCCGGCCGCGACTTGCCGGCCGAAGCTCTCCCCTCCCGCTGGCAGCGCTTCGCCGGCGCTGTCGTGCCGACCCGGCGCTCCGCTGTGACGAGCTCTAGCGGCAGCGGCGCTTCCCCGCCCGCTCGTCCCCTCGTCCCGGCTCCACCGTCGATTATCCCGGGCCAGCCCGGGAAATGTCTCGAGGGGCAACGGCCGGGGCCGGGCCGGGCCGCGGAGGGTGGGTGGGCTGCTGCGCGCCCGATTCCGAGACAGCTCCGGGACTTGATTTTCGCGGGGGCCACTGCAGCGGCGGAGCCCGGGAGAGCGGCGCTCCCCCTCTCCCCTCCTCGCCCCGTGTCCCCGGCACTGGTTTCCCTGCGGGAGGGGAGAGCAGTCGGGCCCCTCTCCCCCGCACCGCAGCCGGCGGCCCCGCGGCTCCCCGCCCCCTCGCCCCGACCTCCCCGCCCCGCTCCGCTCCGCTCGCCCCCCGGGCCCTTCCGGGAAGGGGCTCTGGCCCTGTCGCCCGGGTCCTGCCGCTCTGGCCCCCCCGGAGGAGGGCAAGGAGGGGCCGGGGGAAGGAGCAGGAGCGGCGAAAGCGGCGTGAGAGGGAAGGAGGACACTGCCCCTTCCCGGGCTCTCTCCCCCCGCCCCGTGGGCAGAGCCCAGCTCGGCCAAGGCACGGGCGGGCCGGGGCCGGGCCGGGCGCTCTGGGGATTCCCCCGCGGCGGCACCGCCGCCCGGCCTGGCAGCCCCTTCCCGCGGCCCCCCGGGGCCCGACGGCGCCGGCCCCGAGCCGAGGGAACCGCGCGGCCGCGCTCCCGGCGGCACCGGCAGCGCGGGCAGAAACGGCTCCGACCGGAGCGGGGCGCCGGGCGCGGGGCCGGGGCCGCTGCGGGGGCGTTTGCCCTGCGGGACAGCGGCGGGGCCGGGGGCTGCGGGGCGCTTCCCTCCCGTGAGATGCGGGGAGGAAACTCTTCCCGGGAGGGCGGCGAGGCGCTGGCCCAGGCTGCCCGGAGCGGCTGGGGCTGCCCCTGCCTGGCAGGGCTCCAGGCCAGGCTGGACGGGGCTGGGAGCGACTGCTCTGGTGGGAGGTGTCCCTGCCCAGGGCAGCGGGTGGCACTGGATGGCCTTGGAGGCCCCTTCCAGCCCAAACCCTTCTGGGATGAGTCTGTGAAAGAAGCAACGCAAACACACTGTAAGCACCAAACTAGTATATGTTAATCCAGCTTTGTGATGAGAACGTACACTGCAGCCTCTGCCTTCGTCAGTCAGTACACATGGATTACATCAGCTGCATACATTAAAATTAGGGAAAAAATCAATGTCAGACTGGTGACTTCTGTTCGCTGCACAGATTCATACAGGAAATGTGTCTGTTCTGCGAGGGAAACAAACAAAAAAGGACAATAAACCCAGTAAATAAACCTCACACACAAGTCCTTACACCAGAAAGAAAACAACAACAATTCAAACGAGAAGAAAAATGTCAAATGATTCAATCTTCTGGGGATATTCTAAAACCTGATGCTTTGGGGTGGGAATTAGCTTTGTATTTGTTCTGGCACCATTTACTCCAAAATATACCACACTAAAGCATACAGCCCTAGTTGGGGGGGAGGGCGGGGAACAACACCCCAAAACCAACAAACAAAAACATGTCTCTGCTTTTATTCACCCAGCATCCCGGGGAAGTTAGATAATGGAAAAGTAATTCTGTGGAGCCTTGCTAAGTTTTAATGCATTTGTAATCATTAATTATTCTTCCAATATATTGAATTTCTTCACAGTGAATGTGAACAGTTTAAACATCTTGTCTCTACAATGGAAAAATCATATGTTTATCACAATTATTTGTCAATATTAGAAAATTGTTTAATCTTCCTCCATATGCAATCTCTCCAAGCGGGCAGAGAGATCATTCTTTCTAGTCTAATTCTGTTTAGGATGACTGAACACCTACACAGAACGTTAAATGCTGCTTGCAAAGTGCTCTCAAAATATAAGTAACCCTCTTCACCACCTCTTGAGTGGGTAAATATTGCACCTTTTTTTAAAGGGAGTAAATAATGTCATTTAAATCTGTTTATGGTAGTGTAACCCAGGAAAGATCTCAAAGGAACTACTTTGGTACACAAGCAACAGGTACCCAGAACATGGCTCAGCCCAGTGGGGTCGGTAATTTTCAGGAATTCTGACTAACTGTGATTATTTGAGTGTTGGATGCAGTTCACTGGGCTGCAATGAAGAGAGCTCACGCTTCAGTTACCGCACTGACCTAACTAAAGCTTCGGACAGTGTTAATCCGCAACTCGACCGGAACCAAACGGCTTTTTTCCAGTTTTTGTTCCCACTTGGTCCACTTTGGGAAAAAGGCCACTTTTTTTTGATTTGAAGACTTGCCTTTTCCTGAGCTTCTTTTTCCTGGGATGAAGGCAGAAAATTTTTTTCTCATCTTTAGAAAAGGCACCCAGACAATGTGGGCTCAGAAGGAACTTGTGTACCCCTTCAGTACTGCAACTCGTGATGCCTGACATTCCTGAAAGTGTTACAGAGTATTTATTTGTTTATTTTAACCTGGATAATGATGATACTGGCCACTAGCTCCTCCTCACCCACGGTCTTTATACTACCTCTAAAGTCAGGATCTCTTGAGGTAGAAAAGAAGAGAAAGAGATGAGGAGATTTACACTAATCAATTTCCCTAAGTCAGAAATATCTTTTTCTTTTCTGACTGTTCTAGTTACACCTATAGCTCTACTAATCAGAAAAATACATTTCAAGACGTCTCACTGAAATCTTCCAGAAATTATCTCAAATTTATCCTTCCACGAGGTAAAGGGTTCTCGCTCACCACCTGCAGCAAAGCTCACGACCAAAGCACACCCATCTGCCTCTCACAGGACTGTGAACTCCGCTCACAACCACAAGAGCTGTTTCCATAGCAACAAGCGAATTGTTCAGGGTTACAGATGACAGAGCTCCTGCATCCCTCTGTCAGCAGGCTGACAAATGAACCAACAGAGCCTTCAGTCAAAAAGCTGCCTCTCAGACCCTGAGGGACAAAAGGGGAGACATTAAGTTTCTGAAGTAAGTAGGAACACAGACAGCAGGACTCCAGAAGACCTGCCCTGGACCGTGGAATCCATCACCTCCACCTGCCCCCAGCATCTCAGGTGACCAGGCCCAGCATTCCCATCACACAGTCCTCAAACTCCACCTTAAACACGGACTTTGGCTTTTCCACCCACTGCAGCCAGGCTTTTGCAGTTCAGGCTGTAAACGAACCACCAAAGCCACCCACCTCTGTCCACACCAGCGTGCAGGCATGTCAGCAGGCCCTCTGACACCAGGCTTTTACCAAGAGCACCTTTGCAGATCTCGCTGATTTCCTGCAGCCACAGTCACTGCCCTCTGGTTTGCCCTGACCTGGAAGGCTTTGGGGTGTTGCCTCCTCCGTTGGGGTCAGGGCTTCTACTTCCACGCTACCAGAAGTCTCATGTGGTACTTCCCTGCTGGCTGCAATACTAAGGAAAGCGGGAGGCTCTGGTTCTTTGGTGGTCTCCATGGGTTTTTCCTTTGATGTTTTCTTCTCTGTCGAGCCAGATCCCCGCTCGTGGTGCCTGGAGGCAGTTTTGTTCCTGCCCGGCCTGGCCTGCGTAGCTTTGGGCTGTCCCCGCTCGGGACGTCTGCTCCAACCCCTTGTTCCTGCTCCGCAGGCAGTGAGTCTTGCTCCTGCCCCGACGAGGCAGCTGGTTGCTATTCCTGCCCCACTTGAACTGGCCGGTTTGGCCCCTGCCCCAAACTGAGGTCATCCAGTTTTCCCAGTGTCCACTCGGGGCAGTTGGTTTTCCTCCTGCTCAGCTCAGGGCAGTTCGTTCTGCCCCTGCTCCACCCGGGGAGACTTTCTTCTTTTTATCCCCCGCTGGGGCATCCCGTTTGGCCACAGCCTTGCTCGGGCGCCTTTTGCTCATCACGTCCCCCTCGGTTCTTCCCCTCCCTTGCTTGGGGAGGCTCCTTTTGCCCCTTCTCCACACAGGCTGCCTGGATTTACTCCAGCCCTGCTCCGGTGGCTCTTTATGCCCCTGCCCAAATCAGGGTGGCTAGCTTTGCTCCTGCCCCACTTGAGGCACTGAGTTTTGTCCCTGCCCTGCTCCCACCCTGCTCGGAGTGCCATTTTTTGTCCCAAAAGCCTCATTTTTATGCTCCAGACCCTCCTTTTAGGGTACAAACTCCTCCCTTAGAGAACAAAGCTTCATTTTCTTCATGTCCAAAGCCTCATTTTTAGGGTCCAAAAGGTCAGCTTGACTTGCAAAATCTCACTTTCAGGCTCCAGAGCCTCGTTTTTAGGATCCTGCTAGGCATTTTTAGGGCCCAAGCTGCATTGTGAGTCCAAACCCACATTTGGAGGGTCCAAATCCCTCTTTTAGGGCTCAGAGTCTCAGTTTGAGTTCTGAAAGACGCATTTTTAGGGTCCAAACCCTCCTTTTAGTGTACAAGCTTCTCCCTTAGGGCTCAAAGCCTCATTTTCTTCATGTCCAACGCCTCAATTTCAGCACCCAAAGACCCATTTTTAGGCTGGAAAGCCCCATTTGTAGGGCCCACATCCTCCTTTTTAGGCTCCAAGCCTGCCTTTTAGCACCCATAGCCTTTCCCCATCTTCCTCCTCCTCACTCTGAAGCTTTTAACGCCACAGCCCTGCACACAGCAGAGCAGCAGCGCAGCAATCCTTGCTGCACTCCAGAGCTCACCTCAGGAAGAGCCATTTGAATCTCTCCACACTGACTCCCGTCTCTGCTGGATCGCATCAATATTTCATCACGTGAAACCAGCTGCACCCAGGGCACCTCATCCCGCTGCTTCTCCCGCTTACAAAACAACAGGAGCTGCAAAATGGTGTCAGAATGAACAGTCCCGAGCCGTGGGCATTTTTCCCTGTTATCCAGGATATCAGGTGGCCACCAACCATTCCAATACAGAATGAGGGGGGGCCCAGACATACACACACACAGAGCCCTGCAATCAAAAGCTGGTTGGGGACATGGGGAGTGACACACGTGGGACACGGAGGGACAGGAGGGGACAGACACAGAAGTGAGTTTATTGCTTAACTCAGCGAGCGCTCGGCTGGGACGGTCACTGTCCAGGCACAAGCACCTTGTGAACAGCTGAATTAATTCTGCAGTTCCTTGCTGCAGGCAGCGTTCAGGCTTTAGGAGCCTTCATCAGTTGCTTCACACCTTGATGTGGACGACTCAAGGCAGCGGAGCACCGTGCTACAACACACCACTGAATTCTGCCTCGGTCCGGACTACAGCTGACCACAGACCCCCCGTTATTGCTGGATCTCTGTCTGTCTCACCGCTTCAATTACACTGGAGTTGCATAAAACCCGGATTGTGTTTATGCCTTCCCAGCCTTATCTTCCTCCCCTGATGCTCCTGGTTTCCTAAAATACCTGTCAGCCTAGGAAAGAAATCGTGTGTAAAGACAAAGCTTGATTTGAGGTTATGCTCCATGCCCGGTGTCACTTCAGGACACCTCTCCTAATGAAGCTCATGGGTCACGACCACCTGGACCTGCATATGCAGACAACGAGGAGACACGGCCAGAAATGAGAGCTTGGCCCTCTGAAACTCCACAGGGCAGAGCTGTGAAAGAGGAAAGAGCAGGTGAGTGCGATGGCTCAATGCTGACCTCTCCGTAATGTACTTGTTCGGTTGAAAAGGTTGGGAAAAATGCGGCTCAGCCCCTGTTTTTCCCCAGTGGGACATGGAAAAAAGCGGGTCCTGATGGGCAGACCGTAACTACGACCTTCTTCAGTGGGGTGTGAAGCAGTTACGCCTGATCCAACAGCAGCGATACCCTCCGTCTTCTGCATTTTTCTGTCGGTATTTAGGCAGACGTGGACACACGCATATAAAATTTCTCACCAGTTATGTCAAATCTGAACTGGTTTCTGCAGAGTTATTACTATGCTGAAGCTCAGACATACTCTGACGGCTTAGAGGTCTTGCAGTTTCCAAATGGACGAATGGGAAAGAAATCAGCCAACCTGGCCACTCCTCAGAATTGCTGCCCAGATACACACCTGCATAAATCAGCATATTGTCCCCAAAGACACTTCAGAGAAGCATTTCCTGATGGCAAGAAAGAAATTACCTTCCCTGATCAAACTATGAAGAATTATTTAGGGATGGGCAAGAAGAAAGTGTCTTTCCAGACAGCGCTGCTGTTCATATCCAGTGGCTTTACCTCTTCAGGTGCCCGAGGCTGCTGCTGGGAGAGGAGCAGTTTGGGCTCACTGACAGAGGCAGGGTGTGGTGACAGAGCCAGCTCGAGAAGTTCACACTGGAACATACTGCACTGTAAACATGGATGTACTGCTGGAAAGTTGGATTTTGATGGTTTTTGATAGCTTGGAGGAGACATAAAGGCTGAATAGCCGTGTGTATTTCCTCCTACCCTAATCTGAGGGATTTTTCTCTCTTGTGCATAGTTCTGGAGAACATGGGAGAACCAAGGTGGTGCGGCAGGCAGGTCTGATGGACAGCTGATAACTGAGAGCGCTCAAAGCATCACAGTTTACACTCTGCTTGGCCTGCTGCAGCAATAGACTTAGTGCAGAAGAGGTGTGGTAGAGGCTCTCAAGTATAAAGAAGTCAGGTCAGTTTTGCAGAAACAGGTTTTTGAGTACCAGCCAGCTGGGATGACACTTAACAGGCTTTACACAAACGTCGTATTTTTAAGTTCTTCCTTCATTTAGGCTTGCATATTGAATGTTTTTTCTGAGATTAAGCTGAAGCCTATATATAGTCCTTAATTTAGTTTTTTTTTAAATACTTCTACACATTTCTTTAATGCAGAGATGGAAACAAAACTATGGAGCTCAGTAATGGCCAGAGAGGAGTACACACATCACAGTTCAAGAGACAGGAGCACCCAGAGGGTGCTGTCACGACTGTACCTGGAGAGACAGCAGGAAAGTACGTACGGCTCTGGGAGAGTCATGGCCAAGGATGGTGATATCACCAGGGGCACCGATTGCGGGTAACGTCAAAACCGTTGGGAGTGTTGGCACATCAGCAAAAAGAACGTACATTCCTGTAAGCAAGAGGAGAAACCCCTTTAAGCTTGTTGTGTATATATTGTTTACAGTTTTCCTGAAATAAATTTGTTTTTCAGTGGGTGTCAATCTATCAGAGCTTTTCCTATTTTTTTCCCATTTCTACTTTTAAGCAGCAGTTTATTGGTTCAGTGTTCTGTCACATGTAGTTTAGAGGGTGGAGTCTTTTAAATCCTCAGCTGTCAGTGGAAATCCATCAAACAGCTGTAGATTACCTTCTTTCAGACATCTAAGAAAAAAAGAATCTTCAATCCAAGGTAAAAGGTTGTGCTGTTGGAATCCCTGCCATGGTGAAATACAGCAGGTGGCCAGCTTTAAGCGTCTGGGTATCAGCTTACTTGTTGCTTGACTTCCCCTGCAGTTCGCCTTAGGCGATTCTTCTTCCCTCAGAATCCCATTTTCTCTCCCTCTCACAGTCAGGAGGCAGCAGCATTAGCAGACCCCAAAGTCTGCTCTGCCAACTGCTCCTCTACGTTCATGAGGCCAGGACAGGGGAGACTGGGGGACAGGTTCATGCTCCGAGCTACTCAGAAATGTGGGAGGAAACACAGCAACAGCACAGCTCATCTCACCCCGTTCTTCCACCTCACGGGCACTTTGAAGCTGACTTGTCTTTTAAACTCCCGCAGTACCTACAAGCTCAGTGCTGCTGCCAGTGTCTGCTCCAGCTCTCCAGTGCAGTGGGTGCTGGGAAATGTCACTCTCTCACACAGCGGAAGGCACTCGCTTTCTTCCCCTTGTTCCCGCGCTTCTTCTCCGGGCAAGCGAGCTCTGCCCTCCCTGTGCCTGCGCCTTGTTACCCCAGGGGCACCCCAGCTTGCAGCAGTGAGACCTGCGCTCGCTCACAGCTGGGAGGGGCTTGGTGGGGCGGGTGGGCAGGTCCTGGCACCCCTGAACAGCAGCTCGCAGGGAACGCAGCGCTAAATCCCTTTCATGAGCATTGATAAGCAAGTCCTGTTTTGTTTTGGTTTTTATTAAATGAAAATAAGGAAAGAGAGACATTCTGAAGCCAGCACACGACAGCTCTACTGGGCGTTTGCACCAGCACACGGCACGTGTCTGATTAACCCCAGAGGGTGCCCTAAAACTGTGAGGGGTCCCTTCCGCTGCCAGCACAGACAGGCCGGCCACCCCGCAGCAGCCTGAGCAACACGCCTGAGGGCAGTTTTGCACACTTCTTTCACGTGATCTGGAGGGAAGAGACGTACATAAGGGTATGTGTGCACGTGTGCAGGAATGGGCACACGCCGAAACACAGGAGGTTCCCTCTGAACATCAGGAAACACTTTTATACTGTGAGGGTGACCGAGCGCTGGAACTGGTTGTGGAGTCTTCATCGTGCCTGTTTTTTCCCTGATAATGTGGGCAGCGTTCTCTGTGGGGAGACCGAAAGGGGCTGAGCCGTAAATGGAAGGGAAATACTATGTAGGAGTAAGTCAGAGGCGACCTTTGGAAGCCAGCCAGGCACGGTTGCTTTGGTTGGCGGGAAGCCGTGGGAACGTTAACAGTTACCAGGGCTCACAAGAGGGTATAAATAAGTTTGTTACTAAATAAAGTATCTCCGCTGGGTATAAGTAGGTTGTTGCTAAATACAGTATCTCAGCTGGGTATAAATAAGTGTGCCTGCTGAACAAAGGTGTCTCCGTGTGAGCTTTCACCTCAGCCTGAGCCCGTGCCTTCAATTGCCACAATACCACACTAGTACAATAGAGACATCCACAAGAGCCCTGACACACGGCAGCGGGAAAGGGACACAAGCTTGCAGGCGCAGGCTGAGAAACCTCCTGTCTACTCCAACACTTTCCAATGAACACTGCAGCTCCCGGAGGAGGAAGGAGGTGCAGGGACACCCCAAACACATCCATCTCATCACGACTGAAAACAGAAAACACAGCAGCAACACAAACATGTTCAGAACAAAGGCAGTAACACTCCCCTACCCCCAACGACTCACTCCCAGTTCCAGAAGGGTACTGCAGAAGTCTGTCCCCAAACAGGCCTGAAACACAAACAAGAGTGACAGCACAGTAATGAAATGGTCACCTCCCCTCCAAGCCTTCTAACAAGACACTAGAACAAGAGTGCCCAGCACCAGCTGTTTGTCTGTTTTGTTCACAAACTGACTCCTTGAGACGCCCCTCTTTCATCCTACAACAGAAATCACAAGCTTGAAGTTCTGACACCCAAAGAAATGACGGAGATGGAACAGGGACAGGTTTCAATGGAAAGATCCGGCTCAATCAGAAGGCAGCTCGTCCTTTTCTAACCTCTGGGAGTTTGGGCAGTTTAGCAAACATTTTAAGGAGCTATTACTAAGAGCAAGTGAAAAGTACGTCTTCAGAAACACGGGTATGACACCTGCCAGGCAGTACCTATCCAGATTATTCACAAAAATTTTGGTCTCGAAATTTTCATCAGTTTAAAAACTGTTTCCCCAGCCTGACTTTGATAGATCAAAGCATCTATTAAACAAAACAGAGCCCCAAGAATATCGCACAGCAGTGCACTGCAGAGGTTAATTCCACTTTGCCTTCAGAACATGTTCTTTGGTGGGTTTTACGTGTGTCTCAAATTCAACTGACTGCACCTTCAATTCTGGAAAATACAACAAGGCAAACAACCCAGGACAACCCGGGTTTCCTTTCAGAGTTAAGACACAGGGGCAGCTCCCCACAGAAACAAACCAACCCACAGTGGAGCACCCACCGCACAGAGGTGTTTTGTGGGAGCCCCGCCTGCACAGCGCTGACGCAGCCCTACATTTCTCATCCCGATATCCAGGACGTGTTCTGGAGGAAGGGGTGCCAGAGCCTGCTGCTGACTCTGCCCGGGAGCAGTTGCCTGCAGGGGGTCATCCCACTGCTCATACCGAATGTCACAGCCCTGGCCCACCCGCACGGCGCTTCCTCAGGGCAACAGCAGTGCAACCACTGGGAGAGGCCGGTGCTGGAAACAGGGGTGTTTCAAACATTGCACAGAACAGGGGTGTTGCAGAAATCACCAGATTTAGGATTTTAGAATACTGCTTAGAAGTCCCCTTACTTTTCCCATTTTGATTGGAATATCAAGAATTCTAATTAGTGGATATTAGTAGGAGAGACTAATGATTATTTTGGGAAAATAAGTCTCAAACGGAATAAATGATCAAATTGTCTGTACTGCCAATGCTGCTAGGATACTCCTGTAAAGTCCCAGACCTGAGGTGTTCATTAACCAATGATCTGTTAGTGGTTAGAAACAAGGATAATGTGTTGCAGTCCAAGATGTCTGCTAGACAGGATTTCTGATGGTTCCCGCTGTGTATAATCTTTGAATCGTGACCAAAGGAGGTACGAGCCAAGAGCCTACGAGCCAAGGACATGTTCCTTGACCAAACATGGTCAATTCGAGGAGTGGTCGAGACCTCCGACTCATGGACCACCTACCCAAATTATACCCCCTACTCACAAGGGAACAATACAAGACTACGACAGAGGCTCCATGCTAATTTGCATCAGAAGCGAGAGAAGAAGAACCAATCATCGAGAAAAGGATAATGAATATGCATTGTATAGACTGAATCTCTATGAATTCAATGTATAAATATTTGTTGATTGCAACGTGCAGGTGGATATCTTTGGGAAGGATCCCATGTCCCCGGTGCGCATTGTTAATAAAGGACGTCTCTACTGATCTCACTGTGTGTAGAGGAGTTTTTCTTAACCACTGCAGATTGGCAACAGGGGTGATTCTTTTTCCATTGAAAATGTTAAGAAATGAATAGTCTCAAGCAGAGCACAAAGTGATTTTCAGGAGTCTGTCACCTATCGGCTGGCTGGCGATTGACCACTCGTGTAACACGAGGATGGCATATCCAGTTTTCTTTTCCTAGAACTTTAACAGCAAAATAAGAACACAATAAGACACTGTACGGCCCCTCCCATGACAGCCCATGCAGGGCTCTATTATAGGAACCACTGCCCCATAGGCACCCCACAGACACCCCCTGTGAGGGGCCCTATAGGCACCACCCCCTCATAGGCACCCCACAGACACCCCATGCAGGGCTCTCAAACGTCATAGGTGCATGATACGTAACGTAACACACATGTCTTTTTTAAATAATTCTTTGTAAGGGCATAGAGAACAGAATGTGAAGCTGTAGTTTCATGAGTTTTGACAAATCCATAAGGAGGAAATGATAACACGAGCGTTTGTTGCTATTGTTCACTCGTTAATTAAATGGAGCTGAAGTTGAAATGGAAGCAAGGATGAGCCGTCTTCCCACCAAAGAGCTCACTAGGCCTAATTAGGCTTCTCATCCCAGAGCTCGTTAGGCTGCTTTAGAGCAGACACCGCCGCTTTCAAACGGCATCCAGCCCTTTCACCAGGACAACCCTCCCTGCCGCTCCCCGTCCCCTGCCACCCCCACAACAGCTCTGCCACCGCCCACCCTGCGTGTCACCGCCCGCCCTCCCCCGCTGCGCTCAAACCCGGACCTCCGCTCTCCCGCCCGGCAGGGAGCGATCGGGCCTGGCGGCGTCTCGCCGCCCGCCGCAGCCCAGCCCCGCCTCAGGGCGCCAACATGGCGGCAGAGGCTGCCCGTGAGGGCCGTGGCAGCCCCCGCCCCCGCCTCGCCGTGATTGGCTGTCATGGGAAGGCGGGCCGGCGAGACGCTCGGTGATTGGTGGCTAGGTCAGGGAAGCTGTTCTGGCGCGCAGCGGTCCGCCAGGCTGCTGCCACGAGGCTGCCGTCCGTCCGTCCGTCCTCCGCGCTGAGGGGAGGCGCGGCCCGGCCCGGCCCCGGCAGCGTCGGTAGGTCCGTGCTCCAGCCTTTTCCCCGGCGATGGTGCTCTGGGGCCGGCTGGGAGGGAAGGGGCAAAAAGGGAAAAAAAAAAAAAAAAGGCCGGGGGCGGCGGTGAGGAGAGACCCAGGGGAGCCACGGGGCCGGGCAGCGGCTGGGGAGGGGAGCCGGGGCCGGGGCAGGCGGGGGGTCGCAAGGGACTCGGCGGAAAAGAGAAGCGATCGCTCGGGGGCGCGTGGCCGGGGAGGGGGTTTGCGGGGCGGGAGCGGCGGGTCCGGCCGTGCCGGTGGCGGGGCGGGAGGGGCGGAGCGGCCCTGGGGCGGCGGGGGGTGCGGGGCGGGCGAGCGCCTGCTGCGGGGCAGGGTCGGCCCTGCGGGGAAACGGGGGTGCGTTTGGGGAGGGTTTGTGTCTGCCCGCTGCGTTTTACTGTGTGCCGGGGGCTGGGAGTGACCTGCGGGGCGGCTCGAGTGCGGGGGTGCGCCGTAGGGAACTTGCCTTTGGGGTTTTTTAAAGTCACGGCACCCTCGTGAGTGGAAGGGAGGAGTTCTCCTGGGTGGCTGACGGTGATGAGGAACTTAACAGAAGAAAACTGAAAGCTCTGTGGTGTTTGAATTCTGAGGTGACTCCAGTGGCCTTGATGTTTTTAAGTTCTGACCGTGTTGTTACTAGGAAATAGTGTTGAGAAGATGTAAAAAGTAATGTTTGTGTTCTGCAGTGTTGCAAGTGTGACGAGTCCATTTGTACGTGTTATTTGTGTGTGTAAAGCGTGCAGTTTGTGGAAAGCTCTAGCATTTGCAGAAGGTTCAGGGAAAAAGACACTTTAATTGTGTCTTGGGATGTTGTCAAATACCGGGTTTTTAGGCTAAAAATACCTTGTGTTGATCTGTGTGTATATTTTATAAGCAAGTAAATCAGCGTTGATCTATTAAATACACTCTTAGTTAAATAACGACAGAATGACTGTGATTAGAGTTGATTGTATAACAATTCCTCGCTTCTGGTTCTAGTTGCCTTAAATGCTGCACTCCTAAAAGCTCTGGCACCGCCTCTGTGGGCGATGAGCTCAGTGCCACAGGGGCCAGTTGCTTCTCCTCCGGTGATTCCGCTGTTTTAGGCAGACTGTTTTGTGAGAGGCTTCTGTGAGAGCTGTGTAGAGCCTGTGTGTGCTGTGCAGAAGGGCAGGTGTGGGGGCCCGTACAGCGGAATTGAAGAGCCTTCCTGGGAGGTTGGCAGTGGGTGGTTTTAGTATAATCTGCCGTGTGTTCTAAAAGTTTTAACAGCCCCCTCGATATCTGATGGGATAGCTAAAAGAGAATAGTTGGGCTCAAATGACAAATGAATCCTGGAATGTTACCGGCCCTGTGTTTTCCTCTCGCTGAGGATAAATATCACTGCCCCCTCCGAAGGTTTTGTTCAGCCTTGCCAAAACCATCGGATGACAAACAGTTACTAGAGATGAGTTTGCAGATGGTGCTAGTAGGAAGGAAACTTTCTGAAAAAGGAGGTACCTGTAGTGTATGTCGCGGTGTGAATTGTACTGTTTCAAAAATAGTCGTGCGTATGTATTTTGATATGGGAAAGTAGAAAATATCTGAAAATGTTCTTTTTGAAATATGTGATATACTTTAGTCTCTGCAATATTAGCTAGCTAGCCTTGTCTTTGGTAAACAAGAGTGTGACCCCCTGCCCTTGGCAGGGCTTAAGTAGGGTCTTTATCACTTGAAGGCCTGCTTCATTGTGCTCAAGTAGGGTCTTGATCACTCGAAGGCCTGCTTCATTGTTTTAGGTGAGATGGGGATGGGGGAGGAATTGTATTTGTGCAAGAGACCGTGACCACGGAGGGGGATGTTGCCTTGAGCTGTGGTCGTGGGGTGGGGGTGTGGGGGTGTGTGGAGACGAGACACTGCCCAGCTGTGGCTGAACTGCGCACTCTGGAGGACGGGTTCAAAAGGACAATCATGATGAAGACTATCGAGGAACTCTTACTTCCTCCCCAAGACCACCAAAAGACGCCCGAAGGGGAAGACTGTGCCTGCGCAAGGGGGAGGAGATCTAATTGACATCCGAAGCGGGACAGAGTGATAAATAGGTAAATATGTAAGTTTTGTTGCTTTAAATAGGACGCAATTACCGCGGCTCGGGGTGCAGCATCCTTAGGGTACCTGACCCTCGCTGCACCCAGCGCTGCAGAGCTGTAATAAACAGACCTGCTTCACCATCAGCTTGGATTGCGGAGTTCTTTCGCAGATCTGTTCAATGACAGCTTTTGAAATCCTCAAATGCGTCTGAAGTGTCTGTGGGAAGTTTGAGATTTCATTTAAAATGCGGCTCTACTTTTAGCTTCAAATTTAGAGTTTGGGTTTGCATCTGAGCTGCCTGTTTCGGAGTGAGCCTTTTGGTTCGGTTTTTACCTCACCTTTAGTCTTGGGGTTTGCATCTGATCTGGCTGTTTCTGGGTGAGGTTTTTGGTTCGGGCTTTAGCTCACCTTTAGAATTTGTGTTTGCATCTGACCTGCCTGTTTCTGGGTAAGCTTTTTGGTTCGGCTTCAAGCTCACATTTCAAGTTTGGTTTGCATCTGACCTTCCTGTTTTGGGGTGAGCCTTTTTGTTCGGTTTTTACCTCCCCTTTAGAGTTGGGATTTGCATCTGACCTGCCTGTTTCAGGGTGTGCTTTTTGGTTCGTGCTTTAAGCTCACGTTTAGAGTTTGTGTTTGCATCTGACCTGCCTGTTTCTGAGTGGGGTTTTTGGTTCGGCTTTTAGCTTCAAATTTAAAGTTTGGGTTTGCATTGGATCTGCCTGTTTATCTGTGAGCTTTTTCGTTTGGCTTTTAGCTCACCTTTAGGGTTTGGGTTTGCATCTGAGCTGCCTTTTCAGGGTGAGCTTTTTGGTTTAGGCTTTAGCTTGCCTTTAGATTTTGGGTTTGCATCTGACCTGCCTGTTTCAGGGTGAGTCTTTTGTTTCGGCTTCTAGCTCACCTTTAGACTTCGAGTTTGCATCTGACCTGCGTGTTTCATGGTTAGGTTTTTGGTTCGGGGTTTAGCTCACCTTTTAGAGTTACGGTCTGCATCTGAGCTGCCTGTTTCAGGGCGAGCTTTTTTGGTTTGGCTTTTAGCTCACATGTCAATTTACCTTTAGACTTTGTTGATGTCTTTTTATGTTTAGATGTTACATAATTATATGTCTATATGTTATGTTTTGTTTTTTAAGTCTAGACTTTATTTTTTATAATGAGGTATACTTTTTAGGTTTGGGTTTCAGGTTACGATTTTATATCGTTTTAGGGTTAGGTTGGAGGGGTGGAATCTGTCGAGGCACAGGCTGCTTTGCCCAAGCCCAAACCCCTGGGGAAATGGAGTCGAGGCAAGAGCAGAGCTCGCTCCCGCTACAAACTGCAAAGGGCACGAGAGTCCGAGAGAGCCAGGGCACAAGCAGCGCCTGGGAGGTGCGAGAGGCGCAGGCAAGAAGCTGGCCAGAACGGCCCAGAGGAGCCCTGGCAAGGGGCCGTGCTGCAGAGGAAGGCAAAAAACCGCCGGGGACACTTGCTAGCCCACCTCGGGGGTAAAAAAGCCTTCCTCCGCCCAGCTGCAGGGCCCGAGAGGCCATTGTCGTGGGGCAGGAGCAGCAGGCAGTGACCCAGCCAAACCGGAGCAGAGGGGCCCTCACAAGTGGTGGTGCTCAGTGCTGCAGAGGAAGGCAAAAAACCCCCAGGGCCCAGTGCCAATCTGCCCCGGGGGAAAATTCCTTCCTGACCCCAGCGCTGGTGATCGGCTGCTCCCTGAGCATGTGAGCATGACCTGCCTCCTCCTCCTCCTCCCACAGGCTGGTCGCGCCTCCCAGGAGGTGCCTGACCCCTGCTTCTCCCTCAACCTGGAGCCACCTCCGGGGCTGCCCAGAGCGGCCAAATGCCCCCGGCCTGATCGACCTCGGGGGCAAGAATCCCCCTCCACCACGCCTGGCAGGGCACCTGTGGGTGCTCCAAAGCACTGGCACCCCTGCCAGCGTGCCTGCGTCCCCCTTCTTACTGCCGCTGCCCCTGGCTCCGCAGGGGTGAGGATGGCGAGCTCCGCAGTGCTCCTCCAGAAGGCATCCCCTTGCCTGACCGCTGCTCTCCAGCTGGAAAGGCCCGACAGCCCTGGGCACCTCCGGCTGTCGCTGGTGGTTCTCCTCCCCAGCAGCCCCGTGCGGCCTCCGCTCGTCCTCCCTCAGTCTCTCCAAGCCATTCCGCCGGCTCCTCAGGGACCTCCTCGGGGATGTCTCCCTTGGGCTGCCCGGGCCAGCTCTGGCAGGGACAGGGCAGGGGGCTCCCTTGATCCTGCCCCGGGGCATTGTGCCATGGGGGTGATGCAGCCCCCATGCACCGCCCCGCCCACCACCCCTCTGCCCAGCCCCCTTCAGCAGAAGGCCTGGGGGCACACGGGGGGGCGATTTCAACAGCCGCAGCCCAGAGGAAACCCAAAGTCTGGGGGGTAAAATAGTGCTGTACTGCCCTGGAGCAGAACTTGTGATTCTTGGAGTGCAAATTTTCAGCAAGACATAGATCTGTTCCTGTGTTAGGGCTTGTGTCTCTGTTGGGGACACTTCACCCCATGCCAGGAAGACTCTGCTTTAGAATTTTCTTACCGCAGTCCAAAAAGCGGCAAAGTTTTTTTGTCTTTAGAAGTGCTCAGCTGATTTATTAAGAGTTTATAAATGGAAAAGGAATGGCTAAGAGGCTTAAAATGGTTAATAAGTGATATTTAGATATATGACATTAGGATATATATATAAGTAAAAGAAATGGTTAGTCTCTTCTTTTTCCCCTTATTCATGTTTTTTCTTTGGTATTTCTTTTTCTATTATTCCGTTCTCTACCTCCTTAACAGTAAAATGCCGTGCTGACCCTGCTGCCTGTAGAAGGGTTCAGGCTCGCTCTTAGTTTTTGGGCTCTGCATAGCAACAGAAGTTGGCAAGAGGAAAGGAGCTCCCCAGTATAACACAGTCTGGGGAAGAATCAGCAATTGGAAAAATTCTTCCTGAAGGGAAGCATGTTCTTTGTCCTTTTCAAAATGAGCTGTAGTGTTTCTAGACAGAATCATCTTGAAGAGAATAATAAAGACAAAAACCAAAATGTGTGTTATCTTGGATGTCCTTTGTGGTTTGTTAAACAGTCTTTTTAGTCTGGAGATTGTTTTTGGCATGTGCTTCTCTGGCAGTAACTTGATTTCCTGTGTTGGAAGAGGAAGATAATAGTGGATCTAAAAACCGCTTTTGTGGTCTACCGTGAAGTCTCCATCTGCTAAAGTGTTGTAAAGCAAGAACTGTCACGTAGGGGGTTGTAGAACTCGGCTCTATGGTACTAACACAGAATTGTCTTCCTCTTTTGTAGCTGGTTCCTGGAGGAGCAGGACCGGAATTGCTATTGTTGTCATCTCTGAAGACCTGTTATAAATACATGGGCATATAATCTAAATGGAGCTTTTGGGGTATGAGTGTGGGTGGGATTTGGTGTGGGGTTTTTGTGGGGATTTTTATTCACACACTCTTGCAGCTGACACTTGAAAAAGGGTTGGGATTCCCTCTTCAGGAGAGGTGCATTGCTAATGATAATGCTGACTTTGTAAGTTGCAATGGTGGCTTTCTTGTAAAATGCACTAATCTGTTCTGAAGAAAAGGCTTTCTTTTTGTTAGTTACTGTGTTCTGTTACGGAAGTGCACGAGTTAAGTAGTTTTAGAACTGGTTGCTGGAATGGAAAATAATAGTTACGTTTCAGTTGCTCTCAGTCTTCAGGTTTTCTACATCTGTGGCGTTTGTTTGTGGCCCAAGTCTCTCTAAAACCCGAGCCCTGAGCCGAGAGACTGCTGTTGGTTAGAGTGCTGGCAGGTACTAAGCTGGATCGTTTGTTGAAAAGCAGCTTCAGGCTGCGTCACCAGAAACCTTGTGGCAGAGCACTGTCGAGTTCTGAAAGCTCTTCAAAGTGCATCCATCTGTTTGATGCTCAGCAGCCTTTCTTTCTGCTGGCCTGGAGGTTCTGCTGTCCCAAAATCAGGGTTCTTTTACCCAATGTGCAAAGAGCAGACAACCACAGAGTCCAGATATTGGTTTAATTCCAGTCTGCACAAAAAAGGGTGTGAGGTGGTAACTCCATAAAGCTAGCACGGCTTTTGAGAACTAAAGCTGGGTCTTATATACAAAACCACAGTGAAGTCAGCGATGTCACTCCTAACCTTACATATGAAACCAGACCTTTAACATTCTTTTATGTCGGTTCTCTTGTTGTCTTTGAGATTAGTTGGGTGCCACCAAGGCAACAGACACACAAGTTGGTTGGATTGCTGGTGATAAACTCGCTGTCTGCAAAGCACGTGCAAGTTTCAGGTAAGAGTAACACAGCCTGGCTATAAAACACACTAAGTTATAAAAGCAACTCGACAGAGATTTCTAAGTTTGCTGGGGAGCACGTGGTGCAAGCGAGTGTTTGAGTCTTACCCAAAGGTCTCCCTGTGGGGGGAAAGAGAGGCTCAGCCTGTCGACTGATCCCAGAAGTTTAAGGGAGTCTGTGACTTGTCAGCGATGACATCTTCCCGAACATCCTCCTCTCTTAAGCTATTTTTATACTATTTTTTACTTTTTGGGTGGAGCTTGAGTGACTCCAGTCATACAGACCCTCATTATGATTGGTGTCCAACTCTCTCGCTTCACTTTTAGAGGTACAGGCTAGAGACATTCAGGGCTCAAGCTCAGCAAGGGATGGCCGCACCTTGAAGGCGGGTAGCTTTTGGGGTGGAGGCAGGTTCTGGGATTATAGTGAGATTATGATGGGCAAAGTCCACCCAAAGGACAGTATTCTCTCAAGGAATGTCAGCGTCGGCCCCGGGTAGCAAATACGCAGCTTATCGGTTCCGCAGCACCATCCAATTCCCATCCCAGGGTGGTACCGCAGAGCCTGGCCGCCCCCACCCTCTGTGCCGTGCCATTTGTCTCTCAGAGTCAGCACATCAAGCTCCCCTGATGTTGCCAACAGCCAAGGTTGCCTGGGGAGCTCCTGGGGAATGGATTCCTTGTGTACCCGCCGCACTCTGCTTTTGTGCCCTTCCTTAGCGGGGGAACACTGCTGCACCGTTAATCCAAGTCTAATTTCCAAGTCGCCTCTAGCTCTGCTTCCACAGCTGCGCAGAGGGGAAGGATCACTGCCCTCAGCCTGCCAGCAGCACTCCTCCCAAGGCAGCCCTGGGTGCTGTTGGCCGCCTTTGCAGCAAGGGCACGTTGCTGCCTCGTGTTCAACTTGGTGTCCCCCAGGTCCTTTTCTGCAAAGCCACTTTCCAGCCAGGCAGCCCCCAGCATATACTGGTGCCTGGGGTTGTTCCTCTCCAGGGGCAGCTGGGGACTATCCAATCAGCTGTGCTTAGTGGAAAGATCCACTTTCCTGCAAGTGCCTTGAGGAGATAGTGCTGGGTACCAGGACCGTCGTGTAAGATGAACGCAGCCAGTTTTCTTGTGGTCCTGTTCTGAGCAATGTTTAATCTGTACTGTAAAGGTATCCCGCGTTTCCTGAGCACTCAAATCTGATAGGCGGGTTTCCTCCGGCTACTCTGAAAGGTCAGTGAAGAAGTATTCCCTGTTTAAGCCTTCCTTGGACACTGAGCTGCCTGTGACTTCTTTAGGAGTGCCGCTTCACATGCTGATGGTGAAGCGAGAAGGAATGTGGGTTCTTCTCCTAAGTTTGCAGGATTTGGAAACGAGCTTGGACAAGCGAGCGCCTTGGGATTGGTAGGAGGGAGATTCCAGGTGATAGGTTTGATTTTAGTTCAGTATCCTGTGCCCATGATATAAGTAGAGTTGCCTTCCTCATAGTGGAATGGGAACATTTGTTCCGTCTTTTAAAACCCTTTTTCCCCTCTGGGGGGAACCTTCACTTCCAGGGCCCCAAGGGCGAGAACAGCCTTAATGACCCTGCTCAGCCTCTCCTGGGGTCTCCCCCCAGCCTGGCCCCAGCCCAGGAGCTCCATTGAAGCTCAGCCTGAGGCTATAACCTTCTCCCTGAGCAGTGCTGTGGGAGTGTGGGTCTTCATTGCTCCCGGCCCCAGCATGCTGGCTGTTGTTCTGTCTGTCTGTCTTGTCCTTGTAGGCCTGCCTGGCCCCCACGGGACTGTGTCTGACCTTGGCTGTGCTGGCTGGCCGTGATCCTGACTTACCTTCCTGGCTTGGTATGGGCCCTGCCTTGTCCCCGTGGCTTTGCCTGGTGCTCTGGACTTGTAGCCACCTCTGGGGCTGCCCTGCTGCCTTACTGGGGTGCTGAGGTAGGTCCTGCTGGCCCGGAGATCCCCATCCCATCAGGAGCAGCCTGCTCTTGCTGTGCCTGGACTGGGAAGCAACCTTTCCTTCTGCTTCTAGAGCTGGCTCAAAGCAGGTTAGATCACAGCCCCGGCGTGCCAATATGACGGCAGGAAGGTTTTGGTTTGGTGTGGGGTTTTTTTGTGGGGAAAGGGGTTATTTCATTGTTTGTTCTTGTTTGAAATCAGAATCTCTAGTTGAGCACAAAGACCTACATTGTGGATTATGAAACCTATTGGAAGTATTGGCGTCCCCTTACTTGGATAGGTTATAAATACTGTTTGAGGGAAGTCTGTCATTTTAGGTGTAGAGTTGACCTTTTTTTGTTTAGGTTTTGCCTGTCGATTTTATGGCATTTTCCATTTAGGTTATTTTTCTGAATCTGTTTCTGAGCTGAAGAGCGGTCATAGAGGTACAGAAAGGAGCAGCAGGATTTTATGCCACTTTATAGTGAGATTTTAGGTCTAGATTTTAGATTTCGATTTTCGGTTTAGATTTTGTCCTATTTTCCATTTAGATTTTACGTCATTTTAGGTTTTGTTTTTATGTTTACGTTTTATGTCACTTTACAATTTGATTTTAGGGTTAGATTTTACATTCAGATTTCAAGTTCAACTTTTTAAGTCTAGATTTAACATCTAGTATTTATACAACTTTATGTTTAGATTTTAGGTCTGGATGTTAGGCTGAGATTTGAGATTTAGATTCTGTCTCTTTTTATGTTTAGGTTTTATGTCACTGTATGTTTAGGTTTCTGATTCAGATTTTACATTTAACTTTTCTGTAATTTTCAGTTTAAATTACGCATTTACTTTTTTGGCCTAGCTTTCACATGTTTGTTCTATGTCATTTTACTTTTGTTTTTGTGAATCTGTTTCTGAGCCGATGCTCCCGAGCACTGACACAACTCCCGTGTGTCGCCAGGAGCAGGCTGATGCGCTCTTCAGTTCAGCTTGAAAAGACATCCCTTGCAACCTGGTGAGGGACGGTCACAGGGGTCCAGAAAAGAGCAGCGGGGGGTTATGTCATTTCATGTTTGGGTTTACACCTAGGTGTTAGGTTTAGGGTTTCCGTCGGGACGTTGGGGTTTACGTTGGGAAGTTGGGGTTTGGATCAGTTTAGGGTTCGGAGGTTAGGGTTTATGTCGGGATTTTAGGGTTTGGATCGGTTTAGGCTTTGGATGGGGGCGTTTGGCAGGCTTTGGATGGGGGCGTTTGGCAGGCTTTGGATGGGGGCGTTTGGCAGGCTTTGGATGGGGGCGTTTGGCAGGCTTTGGATGGGGGCGTTTGGCAGGCTTTGGATGGGGGCGTTTGGCAGGCTTTGGATGGGGGCGTTTGGCAGGCTTTGGATGGGGGCGTTTGGCAGGCTTTGGATGGGGGCGTTTGGCAGGCTTTGGATGGGGGCGTTTGGCAGGCTTTGGATGGGGGCGTTTGGCAGGCTTTGGATGGGGGCGTTTGGCAGGCTTTGGATGGGGGCGTTTGGCAGGCTTTGGATGGGGGCGTTTGGCAGGCTTTGGATGGGGGCGTTTGGCAGGCTTTGGATGGGGGCGTTTGGCAGGCTTTGGATGGGGGCGTTTGGCAGGCTTTGGATGGGGGCGTTTGGCAGGCTTTGGATGGGGGCGTTTGGCAGGCTTTGGATGGGGGCGTTTGGCAGGCTTTGGATGGGGGCGTTTGGCAGGCTTTGGATGGGGGCGTTTGGCAGGCTTTGGATGGGGGCGTTTGGCAGGCTTTGGATGGGGGCGTTTGGCAGGCTTTGGATGGGGGCGTTTGGCAGGCTTTGGATGGGGGCGTTTGGCAGGCTTTGGATGGGGGCGTTTGGCAGGCTTTGGATGGGGGCGTTTGGCAGGCTTTGGATGGGGGCGTTTGGCAGGCTTTGGATGGGGGCGTTTGGCAGGCTTTGGATGGGGGCGTTTGGCAGGCTTTGGATGGGGGCGTTTGGCAGGCTTTGGATGGGGGCGTTTGGCAGGCTTTGGATGGGGGCGTTTGGCAGGCTTTGGATGGGGGCGTTTGGCAGGCTTTGGATGGGGGCGTTTGGCAGGCTTTGGATGGGGGCGTTTGGCAGGCTTTGGATGGGGGCGTTTGGCAGGCTTTGGATGGGGACAGGGTCTACATCTGGATGTGACGGTTTGCCTGGCGTTGGGGTCGGGGAGGGCTTTGGGGTGTGCCTCTGGATGTGACGGTTTGCCTGGCGTTGGGGTCGGGGAGGGCGTTGGGGTCGTCGAGGGCTTTGGGGTGTGCCTCTGGATGTGACGGTTTGCCTGGCGTTGGGGTCGGGGAGGGCGTTGGGGTCGTCGAGGGCGTTGGGGTGTGCCTCTGGATGTGACGGTTTGCCTGGCGTTGGGGTCGGGGAGGGCGTTGGGGTCGTCGAGGGCGTTGGGGTGTGCCTCTGGATGTGACGGTTTGCCTGGCGTTGGGGTCGGGGAGGGCGTTGGGGTCGTCGAGGGCGTTGGGGTGTGCCTCTGGATGTGACGGTTTGCCTGGCGTTGGGGTCGTCGAGGGCGTTGGGGTCGTCGAGGGCGTTGGGGTCGTCGAGGGCGTTGGGGTCGTCGAGGGCGTTGGGGTCGTCGAGGGCGTTGGGGTCGGGGATGGCTTTGGGGTGTGCATCTGGATGTGACGGTTTACCTGGCTTTGGGGTCGGGGATGGCTTTGGGGTCGGGGATGGCTTTGGGGTGTGCATCTGGATGAGACGGTTTGCCTGGCGTTGGGGTCGTGGATGGCGTTGGGGTGTGCATCTGGATGTGACGGTTTGCCTGGCTTTGGGGTCGTGGATGGCGTTGGGGTGTGCATCTGGATGTGACGGTTTGCCTGGCTTTGGGGTCGTGGTTGGCGTTGGGGTGTGCATCTGGATGTGACGGTTTAGCTGGCTTTGGGGTCGTCGAGGGCTTTGGGGTCGTCGAGGGCTTTGGGGTGTGCATTTGGATGTGACGGTTTACCTGGCTTTGGGGTCGTCGAGGGCTTTGGGGTGTGCATTTGGATGTGACGGTTTACCTGGCTTTGGGGTCGTCGAGGGCTTTGGGGTGTGCATTTGGATGTGACGGTTTACCTGGCTTTGGGGTCGTCGAGGGCTTTGGGGTGTGCATTTGGATGTGACGGTTTACCTGGCTTTGGGGTGGTCGAGGGCTTTGGGGTGTGCATTTGGATGTGACGGTTTACCTGGCTTTGGGGTCGTCGAGGGCTTTGGGGTCGTCGAGGGCTTTGGGGTCGTCGAGGGCTTTGGGGTGTGCATTTGGATGTGACGGTTTACCTGGCTTTGGGGTCGTCGAGGGCTTTGGGGTCGTCGAGGGCTTTGGGGTCGTCGAGGGCTTTGGGGTGTGCATTTGGATGTGACGGTTTACCTGGCTTTGGGGTCGTCGAGGGCTTTGGGGTCGTCGAGGGCTTTGGGGTCGTCGAGGGCTTTGGGGTGTGCATTTGGATGTGACGGTTTACCTGGCTTTGGGGTCGTCGAGGGCTTTGGGGTGTGCATTTGGATGTGACGGTTTACCTGGCTTTGGGGTCGTCGAGGGCTTTGGGGTGTGCATTTGGATGTGACGGTTTACCTGGCTTTGGGGTCGTCGAGGGCTTTGGGGTCGTCGAGGGCTTTGGGGTCGTCGAGGGCTTTGGGGTGTACATTTGGATGTGACGGTTTACCGGGCTTTGGGGTCGTCGAGGGCTTTGGGGTGTACATTTGGATGTGACGGTTTACCGGGCTTTGGGGTCGTCGAGGGCTTTGGGGTGTACATTTGGATGTGACGGTTTACCTGGCTTTGGGGTCGTCGAGGGCGTTGGGGTCGTCGAGGGCGTTGGGGTCGTCGAGGGCGTTGGGGTCGTCGAGGGCGTTGGGGTCGTCGAGGGCGTTGGGGTCGGGGATGGCTTTGGGGTGTGCATCTGGATGTGACGGTTTACCTGGCTTTGGGGTCGGGGATGGCTTTGGGGTCGGGGATGGCTTTGGGGTCGGGGATGGCTTTGGGGTCGGGGATGGCTTTGGGGTGTGCATCTGGATGTGACGGTTTGCCTGGCGTTGGGGTCGTCGAGGGCGTTGGGGTCGTCGAGGGCGTTGGGGTCGTCGAGGGCGTTGGGGTCGTCGAGGGCGTTGGGGTGTGCACCTGGATGTGACGGTTTACCTGGCGTTGGGGTCGTCGAGGGCGTTGGGGTCGTCGAGGGCGTTGGGGTCGTCGAGGGCGTTGGGGTCGTCGAGGGCGTTGGGGTCGTCGAGGGCGTTGGGGTCGTCGAGGGCGTTGGGGTGTGCACCTGGATGTGACGGTTTACCTGGCGTTGGGGTCGTCGAGGGCGTTGGGGTCGTCGAGGGCGTTGGGGTCGTCGAGGGCGTTGGGGTCGTCGAGGGCGTTGGGGTCGTCGAGGGCGTTGGGGTCGTCGAGGGCGTTGGGGTCGTCGAGGGCGTTGGGGTGTGCATCTGGATGTGACGGTTTACCTGGCTTTGGGGTCAGGGTTGGCTTTGGGGTGTGCATCTGGATGTGACGGTTTGCCTGGCGTTGGGGTCGTCGAGGGCGTTGGGGTCGTCGAGGGCGTTGGGGTCGTCGAGGGCGTTGGGGTGTGCATCTGGATGTGACGGTTTACCTGGCTTTGGGGTCAGGGTTGGCTTTGGGGTGTGCATCTGGATGTG
Source organism: Leptosomus discolor (assembly GCF_034619465.1). NCBI lineage: Eukaryota > Metazoa > Chordata > Aves > Leptosomiformes > Leptosomidae > Leptosomus > Leptosomus discolor. The sequence goes on along the minus strand of NW_028237973.1, from coordinate 277,517 downwards.
ACGGTTTGCCTGGCGTTGGGGTCGTCGAGGGCGTTGGGGTCGTCGAGGGCGTTGGGGTCGTCGAGGGCGTTGGGGTCGTCGAGGGCGTTGGGGTCGTCGAGGGCGTTGGGGTCGTCGAGGGCGTTGGGGTGTGCATCTGGATGTGACGGTTTGCCTGGCGTTGGGGTCGTCGAGGGCGTTGGGGTCGTCGAGGGCGTTGGGGTGTGCATCTGGATGTGACGGTTTGCCTGGCGTTGGGGTCGTCGAGGGCGTTGGGGTGTGCATCTGGATGTGACGGTTTGCCTGGCGTTGGGGTCGTCGAGGGCGTTGGGGTGTGCATCTGGATGTGACGGTTTGCCTGGCGTTGGGGTCGTCGAGGGCGTTGGGGTGTGCATCTGGATGTGACGGTTTGCCTGGCGTTGGGGTCGTCGAGGGCGTTGGGGTGTGCATCTGGATGTGACGGTTTGCCTGGCGTTGGGGTCGTCGAGGGCGTTGGGGTGTGCATCTGGATGTGACGGTTTGCCTGGCGTTGGGGTCGTCGAGGGCGTTGGGGTGTGCATCTGGATGTGACGGTTTACCTGGCTTTGGGGTCAGGGTTGGCTTTGGGGTGTGCATCTGGATGTGACGGTTTGCCTGGCGTTGGGGTCATCGAGGGCGTTGGGGTGTGCATCTGGATGTGACGGTTTGCCTGGCGTTGGGGTCGTCGAGGGCGTTGGGGTCGTCGAGGGCGTTGGGGTCGTCGAGGGCGTTGGGGTCGTCGAGGGCGTTGGGGTCGTCGAGGGCGTTGGGGTCGTCGAGGGCGTTGGGGTCGTCGAGGGCGTTGGGGTCGTCGAGGGCGTTGGGGTCGTCGAGGGCGTTGGGGTCGTCGAGGGCGTTGGGGTCGTCGAGGGCGTTGGGGTCGTCGAGGGCGTTGGGGTCGTCGAGGGCGTTGGGGTCGTCGAGGGCGTTGGGGTCGTCGAGGGCGTTGGGGTCGTCGAGGGCGTTGGGGTGTGCATCTGGATGTGACGGTTTACCTGGCGTTGGGGTCGTCGAGGGCGTTGGGGTCGTCGAGGGCGTTGGGGTCGTCGAGGGCGTTGGGGTCGTCGAGGGCGTTGGGGTCGTCGAGGGCGTTGGGGTCGTCGAGGGCGTTGGGGTCGTCGAGGGCGTTGGGGTCGTCGAGGGCGTTGGGGTCGTCGAGGGCGTTGGGGTGTGCATCTGGATGTGACGGTTTACCTGGCGTTGGGGTCGTCGAGGGCGTTGGGGTCGTCGAGGGCGTTGGGGTCGTCGAGGGCGTTGGGGTGTGCATCTGGATGTGACGGTTTACCTGGCGTTGGGGTCGTCGAGGGCGTTGGGGTCGTCGAGGGCGTTGGGGTGTGCATCTGGATGTGACGGTTTACCTGGCGTTGGGGTCGTCGAGGGCGTTGGGGTCGTCGAGGGCGTTGGGGTCGTCGAGGGCGTTGGGGTCGTCGAGGGCGTTGGGGTCGTCGAGGGCGTTGGGGTGTGCATCTGGATGTGACGGTTTACCTGGCGTTGGGGTCGTCGAGGGCGTTGGGGTCGTCGAGGGCGTTGGGGTGTGCATCTGGATGTGACGGTTTACCTGGCGTTGGGGTCGTCGAGGGCGTTGGGGTCGTCGAGGGCGTTGGGGTCGTCGAGGGCGTTGGGGTCGTCGAGGGCGTTGGGGTCGTCGAGGGCGTTGGGGTCGTCGAGGGCGTTGGGGTCGTCGAGGGCGTTGGGGTCGTCGAGGGCGTTGGGGTGTGCATCTGGATGTGACGGTTTACCTGGCGTTGGGGTCGTCGAGGGCGTTGGGGTCGTCGAGGGCGTTGGGGTCGTCGAGGGCGTTGGGGTCGTCGAGGGCGTTGGGGTCGTCGAGGGCGTTGGGGTGTGCATCTGGATGTGACGGTTTGCCTGGCGTTGGGGTCGTCGAGGGCGTTGGGGTCGTCGAGGGCGTTGGGGTCGTCGAGGGCGTTGGGGTCGTCGAGGGCGTTGGGGTCGTCGAGGGCGTTGGGGTCGTCGAGGGCGTTGGGGTCGGGGATGGCTTTGGGGTGTGCATCTGGATGTGACGGTTTGCCTGGCGTTGGGGTCGGGGATGGCTTTGGGGTGTGCATCTGGATTTGACGGTTTGCCTGGCGTTGGGGTCGGGGATGGCTTTGGGGTGTGCATCTGGATGTGACGGTTTGCCTGGCGTTGGGGTCGGGGATGGCTTTGGGGTGTGCATCTGGATGTGACGGTTTAGCTGGCTTTGGGGTCGTGGTGGGCTTTGGGCTGTGCATCTGGATGTGACGGTTTAGCTGCCTTTGGGGTCGTGTTGGGCTTTGGGGTCGTGGTGGGCTTTGGGGTGCGCATCTGGATGTGACGGTTTAGCTGCCTTTGGGGTCGTCGAGGGCTTTGGGGTCGTCGAGGGCTTTGGGGTCGTCGAGGGCTTTGGGGTGTGCATCTGGATTTGACGGTTTACCGGGCTTTAGGGTCGTCCAGGGCTTTGGGGTGTACATTTGGATGTGACGGTTTACCGGGCTTTGGGGTCGTCGAGGGCTTTGGGGTGTACATTTGGATGTGACGGTTTACCGGGCTTTGGGGTCGTCGAGGGCTTTGGGGTGTACATTTGGATGTGACGGTTTACCGGGCTTTGGGGTCGTCGAGGGCTTTGGGGTCGTCGAGGGCTTTGGGGTGTACATCTGGATTTGACGGTTTACCTGGCTTTGGGGTCGTCGAGGGCGTTGGGGTTGTCAAGGGCGTTGGTGTCGGGGATGGCTTTGGGGTGTGCATCTGGATGTGACAGTTTACCTGGCTTTGGGGTCGTCGAGGGCGTTGGGGTCGGGGATGGCTTTGGGGTGTGCATCTGGATGTGACGGTTTGCCTGGCGTTGGGGTCGGGGATGGCTTTGGGGTGTGCATCTGGATGTGACGGTTTGCCTGGCGTTGGGGTCGGGGATGGCTTTGGGGTGTGCATCTGGATGTGACGGTTTGCCTGGCGTTGGGGTCGGGGATGGCTTTGGGGTGTGCATCTGGATGTCACGGTTTACCTGGCTTTGGGGTCGGGGATGGCTTTGGGGTCGGGGATGGCTTTGGGGTCGGGGATGGCTTTGGGGTCGGGGATGGCTTTGGGGTGTGCATCTCGATGTGACGGTTTGCCTGGCGTTGGGGTCGTCGAGGGCGTTGGGGTCGTCGAGGGCGTTGGGGTGTGCACCTGGATGTGACGGTTTGCCTGGCGTTGGGGTCGTCGAGGGCGTTGGGGTCGTCGAGGGCGTTGGGGTGTGCACCTGGATGTGACGGTTTACCTGGCGTTGGGGTCGTCGAGGGCGTTGGGGTCGTCGAGGGCGTTGGGGTCGTCGAGGGCGTTGGAGTGTGCACCTGGATGTGACGGTTTACCTGGCGTTGGGGTCGTCGAGGGCGTTGGGGTCGTCGAGGGCGTTGGGGTCGTCGAGGGCGTTGGGGTCGTCGAGGGCGTTGGGGTGTGCACCTGGATGTGACGGTTTAACTGGCGTTGGGGTCGTCGAGGGCGTTGGGGTCGTCGAGGGCGTTGGGGTCGTCGAGGGCGTTGGGGTCGTCGAGGGCGTTGGGGTGTGCATTTGGATGTGACGGTTTACCTGGCATTGGGGTCGTCGAGGGCGTTGGGGTCGTCGAGGGCGTTGGGGTGTGCATCTGGATGTGACGGTTTACCTGGCTTTGGGGTCAGGGATGGCTTTGGGGTGTGCATCTGGATGTGACGGTTTGCCTGGCCTTGGGGTCAGGGATGGCTTTGGGGTGTGCATCTGGATGTGACGGTTTGCCTGGCGTTGGGGTCGTCGAGGGCGTTGGGGTCGTCGAGGGCGTTGGGGTCGTCGAGGGCGTTGGGGTCGTCGAGGGCGTTGGGGTGTGCATCTGGATGTGACGGTTTGCCTGGCGTTGGGGTCGTCGAGGGCGTTGGGGTCGTCGAGGGCGTTGGGGTCGTCGAGGGCGTTGGGGTCGTCGAGGGCGTTGGGGTCGTCGAGGGCGTTGGGGTCGTCGAGGGCGTTGGGGTGTGCATCTGGATGTGACGGTTTGCCTGGCGTTGGGGTCGTCGGGCGTTGGGGTCGTCGAGGGCGTTGGGGTCGTCGGGCGTTGGGGTCGTCGAGGGCGTTGGGGTCGTCGAGGGCGTTGGGGTCGTCGAGGGCGTTGGGGTCGTCGAGGGCGTTGGGGTCGTCGAGGGCGTTGGGGTCGGGGATGGCTTTGGGGTGTGCATCTGGATGTGACGGTTTACCTGGCTTTGGGGTCGGGGATGGCTTTGGGGTCGGGGATGGCTTTGGGGTGTGCATCTGGATGAGACGGTTTGCCTGGCGTTGGGGTCGTGGATGGCGTTGGGGTGTGCATCTGGATGTGACGGTTTGCCTGGCTTTGGGGTCGTGGATGGCGTTGGGGTGTGCATCTGGATGTGACGGTTTGCCTGGCTTTGGGGTCGTGGTTGGCGTTGGGGTGTGCATCTGGATGTGACGGTTTAGCTGGCTTTGGGGTCGTCGAGGGCTTTGGGGTCGTCGAGGGCTTTGGGGTGTGCATTTGGATGTGACGGTTTACCTGGCTTTGGGGTCGTCGAGGGCTTTGGGGTGTGCATTTGGATGTGACGGTTTACCTGGCTTTGGGGTCGTCGAGGGCTTTGGGGTGTGCATTTGGATGTGACGGTTTACCTGGCTTTGGGGTCGTCGAGGGCTTTGGGGTGTGCATTTGGATGTGACGGTTTACCTGGCTTTGGGGTGGTCGAGGGCTTTGGGGTGTGCATTTGGATGTGACGGTTTACCTGGCTTTGGGGTCGTCGAGGGCTTTGGGGTCGTCGAGGGCTTTGGGGTCGTCGAGGGCTTTGGGGTCGTCGAGGGCTTTGGGGTGTGCATTTGGATGTGACGGTTTACCTGGCTTTGGGGTCGTCGAGGGCTTTGGGGTCGTCGAGGGCTTTGGGGTCGTCGAGGGCTTTGGGTGTGCATTTGGATGTGACGGTTTACCTGGCTTTGGGGTCGTCGAGGGCTTTGGGGTCGTCGAGGGCTTTGGGGTCGTCGAGGGCTTTGGGGTGTGCATTTGGATGTGACGGTTTACCTGGCTTTGGGGTCGTCGAGGGCTTTGGGGTGTGCATTTGGATGTGACGGTTTACCTGGCTTTGGGGTCGTCGAGGGCTTTGGGGTGTGCATTTGGATGTGACGGTTTACCTGGCTTTGGGGTCGTCGAGGGCTTTGGGGTCGTCGAGGGCTTTGGGGTCGTCGAGGGCTTTGGGGTGTACATTTGGATGTGACGGTTTACCGGGCTTTGGGGTCGTCGAGGGCTTTGGGGTGTACATTTGGATGTGACGGTTTACCGGGCTTTGGGGTCGTCGAGGGCTTTGGGGTGTACATTTGGATGTGACGGTTTACCTGGCTTTGGGGTCGTCGAGGGCGTTGGGGTCGTCGAGGGCGTTGGGGTCGTCGAGGGCGTTGGGGTCGTCGAGGGCGTTGGGGTCGTCGAGGGCGTTGGGGTCGGGGATGGCTTTGGGGTGTGCATCTGGATGTGACGGTTTACCTGGCTTTGGGGTCGGGGATGGCTTTGGGGTCGGGGATGGCTTTGGGGTCGGGGATGGCTTTGGGGTGTGCATCTGGATGTGACGGTTTGCCTGGCGTTGGGGTCGTCGAGGGCGTTGGGGTCGTCGAGGGCGTTGGGGTCGTCGAGGGCGTTGGGGTCGTCGAGGGCGTTGGGGTCGTCGAGGGCGTTGGGGTCGTCGAGGGCGTTGGGGTGTGCACCTGGATGTGACGGTTTACCTGGCGTTGGGGTCGTCGAGGGCGTTGGGGTCGTCGAGGGCGTTGGGGTCGTCGAGGGCGTTGGGGTCGTCGAGGGCGTTGGGGTCGTCGAGGGCGTTGGGGTCGTCGAGGGCGTTGGGGTCGTCGAGGGCGTTGGGGTGTGCACCTGGATGTGACGGTTTACCTGGCGTTGGGGTCGTCGAGGGCGTTGGGGTCGTCGAGGGCGTTGGGGTCGTCGAGGGCGTTGGGGTCGTCGAGGGCGTTGGGGTCGTCGAGGGCGTTGGGGTCGTCGAGGGCGTTGGGGTCGTCGAGGGCGTTGGGGTCGTCGAGGGCGTTGGGGTCATCGAGGGCGTTGGGGTGTGCATCTGGATGTGACGGTTTACCTGGCTTTGGGGTCAGGGTTGGCTTTGGGGTGTGCATCTGGATGTGACGGTTTGCCTGGCGTTGGGGTCGTCGAGGGCGTTGGGGTCGTCGAGGGCGTTGGGGTCGTCGAGGGCGTTGGGGTCGTCGAGGGCGTTGGGGTCGTCGAGGGCGTTGGGGTCGTCGAGGGCGTTGGGGTGTGCATCTGGATGTGACGGTTTGCCTGGCGTTGGGGTCGTCGAGGGCGTTGGGGTCGTCGAGGGCGTTGGGGTGTGCATCTGGATGTGACGGTTTGCCTGGCGTTGGGGTCGTCGAGGGCGTTGGGGTGTGCATCTGGATGTGACGGTTTGCCTGGCGTTGGGGTCGTCGAGGGCGTTGGGGTGTGCATCTGGATGTGACGGTTTGCCTGGCGTTGGGGTCGTCGAGGGCGTTGGGGTGTGCATCTGGATGTGACGGTTTGCCTGGCGTTGGGGTCGTCGAGGGCGTTGGGGTGTGCATCTGGATGTGACGGTTTACCTGGCTTTGGGGTCAGGGTTGGCTTTGGGGTGTGCATCTGGATGTGACGGTTTGCCTGGCGTTGGGGTCGTCGAGGGCGTTGGGGTGTGCATCTGGATGTGACGGTTTGCCTGGCGTTGGGGTCGTCGAGGGCGTTGGGGTCGTCGAGGGCGTTGGGGTCGTCGAGGGTGTTGGGGTCGTCGAGGGCGTTGGGGTCGTCGAGGGCGTTGGGGTCGTCGAGGGCGTTGGGGTCGTCGAGGGCGTTGGGGTCGTCGAGGGCGTTGGGGTCGTCGAGGGCGTTGGGGTCGTCGAGGGCGTTGGGGTGTGCATCTGGATGTGACGGTTTACCTGGCGTTGGGGTCGTCGAGGGCGTTGGGGTCGTCGAGGGCGTTGGGGTCGTCGAGGGCGTTGGGGTCGTCGAGGGCGTTGGGGTCGTCGAGGGCGTTGGGGTCGTCGAGGGCGTTGGGGTCGTCGAGGGCGTTGGGGTCGTCGAGGGCGTTGGGGTGTGCATCTGGATGTGACGGTTTACCTGGCGTTGGGGTCGTCGAGGGCGTTGGGGTCGTCGAGGGCGTTGGGGTCGTCGAGGGCGTTGGGGTCGTCGAGGGCATTGGGGTGTGCATCTGGATGTGACGGTTTACCTGGCGTTGGGGTCGTCGAGGGCGTTGGGGTCGTCGAGGGCGTTGGGGTCGTCGAGGGCGTTGGGGTCGTCGAGGGCGTTGGGGTCGTCGAGGGCGTTGGGGTGTGCATCTGGATGTGACGGTTTACCTGGCGTTGGGGTCGTCGAGGGCGTTGGGGTCGTCGAGGGCGTTGGGGTGTGCATCTGGATGTGACGGTTTACCTGGCGTTGGGGTCGTCGAGGGCGTTGGGGTCGTCGAGGGCGTTGGGGTCGTCGAGGGCGTTGGGGTCGTCGAGGGCGTTGGGGTGTGCATCTGGATGTGACGGTTTGCCTGGCGTTGGGGTCGTCGAGGGCGTTGGGGTGTGCATCTGGATGTGACGGTTTGCCTGGCGTTGGGGTCGTCGAGGGCGTTGGGGTGTGCATCTGGATGTGACGGTTTGCCTGGCGTTGGGGTCGTCGAGGGCGTTGGGGTGTGCATCTGGATGTGACGGTTTGCCTGGCGTTGGGGTCGTCGAGGGCGTTGGGGTGTGCATCTGGATGTGACGGTTTGCCTGGCGTTGGGGTCGTCGAGGGCGTTGGGGTGTGCATCTGGATGTGACGGTTTACCTGGCTTTGGGGTCAGGGTTGGCTTTGGGGTGTGCATCTGGATGTGACGGTTTGCCTGGCGTTGGGGTCATCGAGGGCGTTGGGGTGTGCATCTGGATGTGACGGTTTGCCTGGCGTTGGGGTCGTCGAGGGCGTTGGGGTCGTCGAGGGCGTTGGGGTCGTCGAGGGCGTTGGGGTCGTCGAGGGCGTTGGGGTCGTCGAGGGCGTTGGGGTCGTCGAGGGCGTTGGGGTCGTCGAGGGCGTTGGGGTCGTCGAGGGCGTTGGGGTCGTCGAGGGCGTTGGGGTGTGCATCTGGATGTGACGGTTTACCTGGCGTTGGGGTCGTCGAGGGCGTTGGGGTCGTCGAGGGCGTTGGGGTGTGCATCTGGATGTGGCGGTTTACCTGGCGTTGGGGTCGTCGAGGGCGTTGGGGTCGTCGAGGGCGTTGGGGTCGTCGAGGGCGTTGGGGTGTGCATCTGGATGTGACGGTTTACCTGGCGTTGGGGTCGTCGAGGGCGTTGGGGTCGTCGAGGGCGTTGGGGTGTGCATCTGGATGTGACGGTTTACCTGGCGTTGGGGTCGTCGAGGGCGTTGGGGTCGTCGAGGGCGTTGGGGTCGTCGAGGGCGTTGGGGTCGTCGAGGGCGTTGGGGTCGTCGAGGGCGTTGGGGTCGTCGAGGGCGTTGGGGTCGTCGAGGGCGTTGGGGTCGTCGAGGGCGTTGGGGTCGTCGAGGGCGTTGGGGTCGTCGAGGGCGTTGGGGTCGTCGAGGGCGTTGGGGTCGTCGAGGGCGTTGGGGTCGTCGAGGGCGTTGGGGTGTGCATCTGGATGTGACGGTTTACCTGGCGTTGGGGTCGTCGAGGGCGTTGGGGTCGTCGAGGGCGTTGGGGTCGTCGAGGGCGTTGGGGTCGTCGAGGGCGTTGGGGTGTGCATCTGGATGTGACGGTTTGCCTGGCGTTGGGGTCGTCGAGGGCGTTGGGGTCGTCGAGGGCGTTGGGGTCGTCGAGGGCGTTGGGGTGTGCATCTGGATGTGACGGTTTGCCTGGCGTTGGGGTCGTCGGGCGTTGGGGTCGTCGAGGGCGTTGGGGTCGTCGGGCGTTGGGGTCGTCGAGGGCGTTGGGGTCGTCGAGGGCGTTGGGGTCGTCGAGGGCGTTGGGGTGTGCATCTGGATGTGACGGTTTACCTGGCGTTGGGGTCGTCGAGGGCGTTGGGGTCGTCGAGGGCGTTGGGGTCGTCGAGGGCGTTGGGGTCGTCGAGGGCGTTGGGGTCGTCGAGGGCGTTGGGGTCGTCGAGGGCGTTGGGGTCGTCGAGGGCGTTGGGGTCGTCGAGGGCGTTGGGGTCGTCGAGGGCGTTGGGGTCGTCGAGGGCGTTGGGGTCGTCGAGGGCGTTGGGGTCGTCGAGGGCGTTGGGGTGTGCATCTGGATGTGATGGTTTACCTGGCTTTGGGGTCGGGGATGGCTTTGGGGTCGGGGATGGCTTTGGGGTGTGCATCTGGATGTGACGGTTTAGCTGGCTTTGGGGTCGTGGTGGGCTTTGGGGTCGTGGTGGGCTTTGGGGTGCGCATCTGGATGTGACGGTTTAGCTGCCTTTGGGGTCGTCGAGGGCTTTGGGGTCGTCGAGGGCTTTGGGGTGCGCATCTAGATTTGACGGTTTACCGGGCTTTGGGGTCGTCGAGGGCTTTGGGGTGTACATCTGGATGTGACGGTTTACCTGGCTTTGGGGTCGGGGATGGCTTTGGGGTGTGCATCTGGATGTGACGGTTTAGCTGGCTTTGGGGTCGTGGTGGGCTTTGGGCTGTGCATCTGGATGTGACGGTTTAGCTGCCTTTGGGGTCGTGGTGGGCTTTGGGGTCGTGGTGGGCTTTGGGGTGCGCATCTGGATGTGACGGTTTAGCTGCCTTTGGGGTCGTCGAGGGCTTTGGGGTGTACATCTGGATGTGACGGTTTACCTGGCTTTGGGGTCGGGGATGGCTTTGGGGTGTGCATCTGGATGTGACGGTTTGCCTGGCGTTGGGGTCGTCGAGGGCGTTGGGGTCGTCGAGGGCGTTGGGGTGTGCATCTGGATGTGACGGTTTACATGGCGTTGGGGTCATCGAGGGCGTTGGGGTGTGCATCTGGATGTGACGGTGTACATGGCGTTGGGGTCGTCGAGGGCGTTGGGGTCGGGGATGGCTTTGGGGTGTGCATCTGGATGTGACGGTTTGCCTGGCGTTGGGGTCGGGGATGGCTTTGGGGTGTGCATCTGGATTTGACGGTTTGCCTGGCGTTGGGGTCGGGGATGGCTTTGGGGTGTGCATCTGGATGTGACGGTTTGCCTGGCGTTGGGGTCGGGGATGGCTTTGGGGTGTGCATCTGGATGTGACGGTTTAGCTGGCTTTGGGGTCGTGGTGGGCTTTGGGCTGTGCATCTGGATGTGACGGTTTAGCTGCCTTTGGGGTCGTGTTGGGCTTTGGGGTCGTGGTGGGCTTTGGGGTGCGCATCTGGATGTGACGGTTTAGCTGCCTTTGGGGTCGTCGAGGGCTTTGGGGTCGTCGAGGGCTTTGGGGTCGTCGAGGGCTTTGGGGTGTGCATCTGGATTTGACGGTTTACCGGGCTTTAGGGTCGTCCAGGGCTTTGGGGTGTACATTTGGATGTGACGGTTTACCGGGCTTTGGGGTCGTCGAGGGCTTTGGGGTGTACATTTGGATGTGACGGTTTACCGGGCTTTGGGGTCGTCGAGGGCTTTGGGGTCGTCGAGGGCTTTGGGGTCGTCGAGGGCTTTGGGGTGTACATCTGGATTTGACGGTTTACCGGCCTTTGGGGTCGTCGAGGGCTTTGGGGTGTGCATCTGGATGTGACGGTTTACCTGGCTTTGGGGTCGTCGAGGGCGTTGGGGTTGTCAAGGGCGTTGGTGTCGGGGATGGCTTTGGGGTGTGCATCTGGATGTGACAGTTTACCTGGCTTTGGGGTCGTCGAGGGCGTTGGGGTCGGGGATGGCTTTGGGGTGTGCATCTGGATGTGACGGTTTGCCTGGCGTTGGGGTCGGGGATGGCTTTGGGGTGTGCATCTGGATGTGACGGTTTGCCTGGCGTTGGGGTCGGGGATGGCTTTGGGGTGTGCATCTGGATGTGACGGTTTGCCTGGCGTTGGGGTCGGGGATGGCTTTGGGGTGTGCATCTGGATGTCACGGTTTACCTGGCTTTGGGGTCGGGGATGGCTTTGGGGTCGGGGATGGCTTTGGGGTCGGGGATGGCTTTGGGGTCGGGGATGGCTTTGGGGTCGGGGATGGCTTTGGGGTGTGCATCTCGATGTGACGGTTTGCCTGGCGTTGGGGTCGTCGAGGGCGTTGGGGTCGTCGAGGGCGTTGGGGTGTGCACCTGGATGTGACGGTTTGCCTGGCGTTGGGGTCGTCGAGGGCGTTGGGGTCGTCGAGGGCGTTGGGGTGTGCACCTGGATGTGACGGTTTGCCTGGCGTTGGGGTCGTCGAGGGCGTTGGGGTCGTCGAGGGCGTTGGGGTGTGCACCTGGATGTGACGGTTTACCTGGCGTTGGGGTCGTCGAGGGCGTTGGGGTCGTCGAGGGCGTTGGGGTCGTCGAGGGCGTTGGGGTCGTCGAGGGCGTTGGGGTCGTCGAGGGCGTTGGGGTGTGCACCTGGATGTGACGGTTTACCTGGCGTTGGGGTCGTCGAGGGCGTTGGGGTCGTCGAGGGCGTTGGGGTCGTCGAGGGCGTTGGGGTCGTCGAGGGCGTTGGGGTCGTCGAGGGCGTTGGGGTCGTCGAGGGCGTTGGGGTCGTCGAGGGCGTTGGGGTCGTCGAGGGCGTTGGGGTGTGCATCTGGATGTGACGGTTTACCTGGCGTTGGGGTCGTCGAGGGCGTTGGGGTCGTCGAGGGCGTTGGGGTGTGCACCTGGATGTGACGGTTTAACTGGCGTTGGGGTCGTCGAGGGCGTTGGGGTCGTCGAGGGCGTTGGGGTCGTCGAGGGCGTTGGGGTCGTCGAGGGCGTTGGGGTCGTCGAGGGCGTTGGGGTGTGCATTTGGATGTGACGGTTTACCTGGCATTGGGGTCGTCGAGGGCGTTGGGGTCGTCGAGGGCGTTGGGGTGTGCATCTGGATGTGACGGTTTACCTGGCTTTGGGGTCAGGGATGGCTTTGGGGTGTGCATCTGGATGTGACGGTTTGCCTGGCCTTGGGGTCAGGGATGGCTTTGGGGTGTGCATCTGGATGTGACGGTTTGCCTGGCGTTGGGGTCGTCGAGGGCGTTGGGGTCGTCGAGGGCGTTGGGGTCGTCGAGGGCGTTGGGGTCGTCGAGGGCGTTGGGGTGTGCATCTGGATGTGACGGTTTGCCTGGCGTTGGGGTCGTCGAGGGCGTTGGGGTCGTCGAGGGCGTTGGGGTGTGCATCTGGATGTGACGGTTTGCCTGGCGTTGGGGTCGTCGGGCGTTGGGGTCGTCGAGGGCGTTGGGGTCGTCGAGGGCGTTGGGGTCGTCGAGGGCGTTGGGGTCGTCGAGGGCGTTGGGGTCGTCGAGGGCGTTGGGGTCGTCGAGGGCGTTGGGGTCGTCGAGGGCGTTGGGGTCGTCGAGGGCGTTGGGGTGTGCATCTGGATGTGACGGTTTACATGGCGTTGGGGTCGTCGAGGGCGTTGGGGTCGTCGAGGGCGTTGGGGTCGTCGAGGGCGTTGGGGTCGTCGAGGGCGTTGGGGTCGTCGAGGGCGTTGGGGTCGTCGAGGGCGTTGGGGTCGTCGAGGGTGTTGGGGTCGTCGAGGGCGTTGGGGTGTGCATCTGGATGTGACGGTTTGCCTGGCGTTGGGGTCGTGGATGGCGTTGGGGTCGTGGATGGCGTTGGGGTGTACATCTGGGTGTGACGGTTTGCCTGGCGTTGGGGTCGTCGAGGGCGTTGGGGTGTGCATCTGGATGTGACGGTTTACATGGCGTTGGGGTCGTCGAGGGCGTTGGGGTCGTCGAGGGCGTTGGGGTCGTCGAGGGCGTTGGGGTCGTCGAGGGCGTTGGGGTCGTCGAGGGCGTTGGGGTCGTCGAGGGCGTTGGGGTGTGCATCTGGATGTGACGGTTTGCCTGGCGTTGGGGTCGTGGATGGCGTTGGGGTCGTGGATGGCGTTGGGGTGTACATCTGGGTGTGACGGTTTGCCTGGCGTTGGGGTCGTGGATGGCGTTGGGGTGTACATCTGGGTGTGACGGTTTGCCTGGCGTTGGGGTCGTGGATGGCGTTGGGGTGTACATCTGGGTGTGACGGTTTGCCTGGCGTTGGCGTCGTGGATGGCGTTGGGGTGTACATCTGGGTGTGACGGTTTGCCTGGCGTTGGCGTCGTGGATGGCGTTGGGGTGTACATCTGGGTGTGACGGTTTGCCTGGCGTTGGCGTCGTGGATGGCGTTGGGGTGTACATCTGGGTGTGACGGTTTGCCTGGCGTTGGCGTCGTGGATGGCGTTGGGGTGTACATCTGGGTGTGACGGTTTGCCTGGCGTTGGGGTCGTGGATGGCGTTGGGGTCGTGGATGGCGTTGGGGTGTACATCTGGGTGTGACGGTTTGCCTGGCGTTGGCGTCGTGGATGGCGTTGGGGTCGTGGATGGCGTTGGGGTATACATCTGGATGTGACGGTTTGCCTGGCGTTGGGGTCGTAGAGGGCTTTGGGGTGTACATCTGGGTGTGACGGTTTGCCTGGCGTTGGGGTCGTGGATGGCGTTGGGGTGTACATCTGGGTGTGACGGTTTGCCTGGCGTTGGGGTCGTAGGTGGCTTTGGGGTGTACATCTGGGTGTGGCGGTTTGCCTGGCGTTGGGGTCGTAGGTGGCTTTGGGGTGTACATCTGGGTGTGGCGGTTTGCCTGGCTTTGGGGTCGTAGAGGGCTTCGGGGTGTACATCTGGATGTGAAGGTTTACCTGGCTTTACGGTCTACATCTGCATGTTACTATTTACCTCGCTTTAGGGCCTTCCCTCGCTTTGGGGTCTACATCTTGATGTTAGGGTCTACATTGGTTTAAGGTTTCCATATGGATGTTAGGGGTTTGCCTCGGTTTAGGGGTTTGCCTCGGTTTAGGGGTTCCACCTGGGTGTTACGGTTTACATTGGTTTAGGGGTTTACATATGTTTAGGATTTACACCTGGATGTTACGGATTACATCGGTTTAGGTTTCCACATCGGTTTAGGGTTTAGATCTGGATGTTAGGGTTTCACACTGGTTTAGGGTTTACATCTGGATGTTACGGTTCACCTCGGTTTCGGGGTTCACCTCGGTTTCGGGGTTCACATCTGGATGTTACGGTTCACACCGGTTTAGGGTTTCACACCGGTTTAGGGTTTCACACCGGTTTAGGGTTTCACACCGGTTTAGGGTTTCACATCTGGATGTTGCGGTTCGCGTCGCTTTAGGGGTTCGCGTCGCTTTAGGGGTTCACATCTGGATGTTGTGGTTCGCGTCGCTTTAGGGGTTCGCGTCGGTTTAGGGTTTACACCTGGATGTTGCGGTTCGCGTCGCCTTAGGGGTTCGCGTCGGTTTAGGGTTTACACCTGGATGTTGCGGTTCGCGTCGCCTTAGGGGTTCGCGTCGGTTTAGGGTTTACACCTGGATGTTGCGGTTCGCGTCGCCTTAGGGGTTCGCGTCGGTTTAGGGTTTACACCTGGATGTTGCGGTTCGCGTCGCCTTAGGGGTTTACGTCACCTTAGGGGTTACATCTTGATGTTACGGTTCACATCGGTTTAGGGTTTATAGCTGGATTTTAGGGTTTACATTCGTTTAGGCTTTACATCGGCTTAGGCTTTACGTTTAGATGTTAGAATTTACGTCCAGATGTTATTGTCTACCTTACTTTAGGCTCTACGTTGCTTTAGGCTTTTTATCTAGATGTTGGGGTTTGCATCCCCTTAGGTTTTTCATTGCCTTGGATTTTAGATCTAGATTATAGGTTTCATGTCATTTTTCTGTATATGTTGCCAATCCGATGCTCCTGAGCACTGGCACAACGCCCGTGTGTCACCAGGAGCAGGCTGATGCACTCTTCAGTTCAGCTTGAAAAGACATCCCTTGCAGCCTGGTGGTCCAGAAAGGAGCAGCGGGGGGTTATGTCATTTCACGTTTGGGTTCTGTTTAGAGTTTAGGTTTGGATTTTAACTTCCTATTTCAGGGTGAGCTTTTCGGTTCATGTTCTAGCCCACGTTGAGGGTTTGGGTTTGCACCTGAGCTGCCTGTTTCAGAGTGAGATTTTTGGTTTCGCTTTTAGTTTCAAATTTAGAGTTTGGGTTTGCATCAGACCTTCCTGTTTCAGGTGATGTGCGGAAAACGCACTCCCCAGTCTGTGAGACTGTAAAGTAGGTATGTGTATTCAGCGCTGGGCAGCACGGGGAGCAGCCCCACCAAAATCGTGCGCGCCCCAACGCGGCAACTTGTCTCTGATTTAAACGGTCAGATGCTACATATACCCAAGGTTTCCCAATACACCTATACATAGGCATAACCTGTCCCTGCTTTGTATTAAAATTAGTTCCAAAAGGTCGTTTCCATAAACTCCTCCTAACTGCGTTTGCGCAGTGCCTCCTTGTGGTGGTCGTCGGGGGGGGGGGGGGGCAGGTAGGGGGGTCGTGGAGATGAAGGCTGATGGCTCCTCTTTGCCATCGCTACTAACCCCTTGAAGGCTGATGGCTCCTCTTTGCCATCGCTACTAACCCCTTGAAGGCTGATGGCTCCTCTTCGTCACCGCTAGTAACCCCTTGTTCTTGCGCAGACTCAGTTGCTCCTTGGCTCTTGCTCAAACCGTAGGGTTGGTTTCAGTCGGTTCTTGAGGCATCCCCCAGGTTCTTATCAGGAACTATCCTTGTGTGGAGCCATAAATCTTCGTGATTCTGTGAGTTTATCAGGAATTGTCTTTTGTAAGGGGCCACAACATTCCTTGCTTCAACTAGTTTGTACAATAGTCAGCAAAATATTAAGCGGTATCCATTAGCCTGATTCTTTGGGTTACACAGTATTCTAGATCATCATTAAGCAATAATATTTTCACCAAGATTTCCTTAGCCCCTTCCCTTACAGGAGGAGTTTTTTGGTTCGTGTTTTAGCTTCAAATTTAGAGTTTGGGTTTGCATCTGACCTGCCTGTTTCAGGGTCAGCTTTTTGCTTTGGCTTTTAGCTTCATATTTAAAGTTCAGGTTTGTGTCTGATCTGCGTGTTTCAGGGTGAGCTTTTTGTTTCAGGCTTTAGCTCACCTTTAGACTTGGGGTTTGCATCTGAGATGCCAGTTTCAGGGTGAGCTTTTTAGTTCTGATTTTTATTTCACTTTTAGAGTTTGGGTTTGCATCTGACCTACCTGTCTCCGTGACCTTTCTGGTTTGGGCTTTAGCTCACCTTTAGGCTTGGGGTTTGCATCTGAGCTGCCCGTTTCAGGGTGAGCTTTTTGGTTCGGCTTTTATCTCAGAAGAAGCAAACAGGTTTGGGTTCAGCCTGATGCTGAGTCAGCTGAGTGCACCGCAGCTGGCAGGGTGGCAGTAGGCCTGTGTCCCTGGTTTACAGGCTGAAAATTCCCAGCTTCCTTAACCTCAACTGTTGATTACGGCTCCTCGAGAAGCCTCAGGTCAACTGTGAGGAAGGGAACTGGATTTCTTATCTCTGATCAAATTCACATTCAGCGATTCCTGCCCTTGCCCAGATTATTCGAGATGCTCTTTTTCTTCATACATGCCTCATCTGCTGCGGGAGTTGAGATCAGCACTTGGAGCTTCAAGGCATCTTCAGGTGTCTGAGTCAACCCGCAGGAGGTTAAAATCAGGCACCTGGAGTTGGTCCCGTCTGTGTTTACTCCTGGAGTCTTGGGCAGAGGCTGTTGCCCCTGAGCTGGGAACAGTGAACAGCTTGTGATGGACTGCCTGAAGTTCCCCAGTTCCCAGCTGGTTTTATGAAGGTGAATCATCCCCAGCAGGGACAGGATCCCTCTGCTGTTGTGTGTGGAATCACAGAGTGCAGTGAGAGCTCTCAGCTGCATCCAGACAGGAGAGCTGATAAGCAAGACCTGTGTTTGCAGGTCAGGTTTTTAGCTGATGGCACACAGTAAGTGTTGGGTTTAATAGTCACATTTAGACCCCATCCAGGGAGTTCTGCGAAGCCTGGAAACCAAAGGATGCTCTTTCACATTTTTCTGAATGCTTGTTTTAATAGTGCAAGGCACGCAGCAGCTTCCGTTCCTGACAGGAGTTGAAATACCTAAACGTACTCTAAGGGCATTAAAGGATCGTTGATCATAGAGTTAACACCAGTCTGAATGTAGATATGATTGTTGTTTTCCATGTGTGGAGCAAATGCATCCCCTGTTGCTCACGTTCTTTCCAGCCGATGCAGAACTCACAGGAATGAACCATTTTCCAGCCAAGAGTGGCCTGGATATTTCTGTGACAGTGTTTGTTTTCTCTCACTGGGATTTCCTTCCACCAGGCATAGGCCTGGGGCCTGAGGGACAAATACTGGTGCGATAAATATCCTTTGAAATGCTGGTTAGACCTCCCCAGTTCCAGTTTTAAGAAAACCCAACAAACCAAATCCCAGGCATTTCTGTTTGCTTTTGCATTTATTAACCACCCTGCATCAATTTTCTTCAAAACTGTAGCCATTTTCCAAATGCTGCGAATCTTTTACAGTCTCAGGCTTCTAAATCATCCATATGTTGTTCTGTCATGTATCTGGGTGCACCGGATGACTTTAGGGTCTCATTTTCACAGACTGCAGCTGTATGCCAGATCCCTTCTTGTTTCTGGGTACGTTAAAGAAATCCATGAGCTTGTTGCCCCTTTGCAGCTACTGCAAACACTTCTTTCCTTTGTACTGTACTTGTTTTTCTCTGCCAGCTGGATCACAGGAAAGCAAAAGAGACACGGCAAGAAGGTGCTTCAGCTTCCCCTAGATCTTTTTCTGTGGTCGCAGAACTGTTTAAAAGGTGCAGTACCCAGCTACAGATGACTCTGCTGATTGGAGTTCTGTGAAGAAAGGAGCAGCTGAAAGAGCTCCCTTTGTCCTGGCACTCCTGTTTCACAGCCAGGCGAATGGAGCCGGAATAAAATTCCCAAGGCTGCCATGGGTGCTGTGTTCCTTTACCGCAGGAGAAGGGACGTCCCTGGGGCAGCACCATTTAACCGCAGTGAGGACAGGCCCTCCGGCTCACCGCTGTGCCCGGTGCCTGAGGGCAGCTGCAGAGGGACGGGACGGGACTGATTTTGTGACACTTCTGTTGTGGGAAAAGTAGAGAAACTTCCTTTTATTGTTTTTCCTCTAGGATAGTTCATTTGCCTTTTTAGGCCTGGAATTTTTCCTCTGTGTTTAAGAGGATAAGAGCAAAGTCCCTTTGGCCACCGTCTCTTTAAACGCCAGTAGCGCAGAGCTGTTCTTGTCATGGCAGACGTTTTTATGGAAGACTCCTAGGCCTATTTCTGTTATTATTGCTGTATATTTGAGACATAGACTGGAAGTTTAGGTGCAAACGGTTCAAAACGTTTGTCTTGCGTTTCTAAAGAACGTCTTGCAGAAGCAGAATGAACTCATCTGTCCAGCTTCTCAGCATGTGAGACCTTGGTTCCAAGTGAACTGCCCTGGATAATGCTCGCTCCATGTTTTGCAAAATTCTGTTCTAATTCCTTGGCCTGAGGTCTGTCAGGAAGACTTGCTGATCTGGAATTTGGAGACTGCTGAAAGACAGAGTTGCGGTGGCTCCTGTCTGCCCAGTGATGCTTTTTCTTCGTAGTATATTTGTGTTCGCAGCTTGCACGTCTGTGTAGAAAATGAGATTCCAAATGTTTCTGTTTATCCAAGGAATAAGCTGATGGATCTACTTTTTTTTTCATCTGGTTACCATTTTTATCTAGAACAGGGCAAAAATCTGGACTAGGTTTGTTTTAAGGAAGCTGTACTTTAGGGAGCAGTGAGCACTGCAGGGATGCATTTTATGTAATCATCCTTTGAAATAATACAGCTGGCCCGAATTCACTCTTTAAAATAGCCAGTAAAGTTGGTGTCGATGCATGGAGAAACAAAATGTGCTTTTGCTGATGGAGTTCATAGTGAGTCAGCCACTGCAATCAGCTGTTAAGGCAAGTTCATGTTGATGTTGGAGTAGCTGTGGCTGCATCAGGTTTTTTTTTGTAGGTATAGAAAAATCATCTCTAACCCTCTGCCAGGGAAGAAACTGGCACCGAAGACTGGACCTTAAAAAATGGTCTCTCTGTGAGCAGTTCTGGGTAAGAAAGAAACAGGTGGAGTCTCGTGTTTCTGTTCTCTCTAGGTGACGTATCTGATAGCAACCAACGGGACACCAGAGCTGCAGAACCCCGAGCAACTGTGTGCTGAGTTTCGGGCCTTTTTGAGCTGCTGCCTGGAGGTGGACGTGGGCAGGCGAGGGTCTGCCCAGGACCTTCTGCCGGTAAAACGCGAAGCGGCTGCAGGTGAAAGAGCTGCGCTTTGTCCTGGTTTTGTCATCAGCTGAACTCGAAGGCATCAGATGGAGCCCCCTCATACAGCCTGGTCTGTACTTGCAGGCCGGTAACGGGCTTTGGTACCGAATGGAAGAGGCCTCAACAGCCCTTCCTGACACCAAACCGGTGCTCAGTCAAGGCGCTTACGTACTGTTTTGTATCAGGTGATAACAACTACCGGTCGCTGGGCAGGGCGGGACCTGCACCTCTGAGCACACTGACGTATCTGGTGCCCACGTGGAGGGGACAGCAGAAGTGACCCTGGACTGCTCTTCCAGACCCACCTGGGTATAGCCCGCGGGCATCTGGAGAGCCAGCGTGCCTGTGAGGTCAGACATAGTGCATTAGGCTCCCGAGGAAAGGCACAAAAGATTTCAGCCACGTATTTCAGCCATTAACTTTGAAGTGCACTGCAGTTAGACAGGTCGCTGTCCTCGAAGGCTCACCATCCGCTCCAGCCTTGCAGACTCTTTCACCAGTGGGTTCCTGAAGCCACACTTGAGAAGACAGGCCTTGTTTTCCTTCATTTCTTAACCCAGAAAGCAAACAGGGTATATAACTCTCCCTCTCATCTCAAAGACAGAGAAAGGTGTTTTGAAATGTATTCACACAAGAGCTGTATCCTAGAGGCACGACAGGTGAGGTACTAGAGACACGACACCTCCCAAAACAGGTCCATCCACCCTTCTCCACTTCGGCTTCTTCCCCGCGCACGGAGAACGAGGAAACGCAAGAGTGTGCAGACTCAGTAACTCAATGGCACCGGGTGTACGCTGGAGGGGCTTGGTGGGGCGTGGGGCCTGGCAGGTCTCTGAGGTGACAGAGCCCTGCCCTGCTGTGCTGTGCCACGCCAGCTGTGGGCAACACTCTGGCAGCGGTGGCGGCAGCAGCAGCAGCCGGTAGCAGCATGGTGTGAGCGTGTGGGGCCCGGGTCCTTACCCGCCTCCTTCTCCTCCTCCTGGTGGTCCTGCAAGCCCGCAGGCTGCTCCAAGGCGAGCACAGGGAGCAGGTAGGCAGGCAGAGGGCCAGCACCCAGCCCCGAGGAGTGCAGTGTGGCATCCAGTGCACCTCAGTGGGGCGGCGGTGGGGCCAAAGCTAAGGCTGGGTCTGGGAGAGCAGCTGGGCCGGGCCGGGCAAGCCAGGCAGGCACCGCAGTGCGGGCAGAGGGGGCAGACACCCTGTGGGGAGCTGTAGAGGGGCTGTGGCTGCTTTGGGGGCATTTTCTGGTGGGAGTGGCCGTGCAGGGTAAGAAACCCAGCACTAAGTCCCTGTGGGGACACCCAGCCCCGTGCCACAGTGCCCTGCCCCAGGGCAGCCTGCCCCCGCTGTGTGCCAGGGCGGGTGAGCACGTGGCACCGCGGGAGCCAGACAACAGCCCACGGCAGCGTTTCTCCCCGGGCTGGCTGCAGTCCTGCCCAGGGCCATGGCTCTGCCACTCCCTGGCTGGATCCCAGCTGTCAGCCTCGTGGCCACCCCAGAGGGGCACGCTCAGGAGAGGTCTGCTCGGGAAAACAGGAGCATTTCTGCTCCAGTCCTGCAGTCCTGCTCCCCTCGGATGAACCACAGGTCCCCAGCCTGCAGGAACAGGCAGGGGTAGCGCTGCTGCCGCCTGGAACAGCCTGTTGTCGCTTTTTCCTCCAGTTCCCAGGGGTGGGCTTCCTCTGTGTGCATGGAAACTTCTCTGCGCTCTGCTGGATTGCAGGCGATGGCCTTGGCCTGGCTTATCAAGCTTCTCAGCTAGAGCCTGATTAGGAGCCTTGGGAGTTCCAGGGAGCTGACAGCTCCACACCACTGCAGGCAGCCGGTAACTATCTGCAAGAGGCACCTGAGCAGAAGGCGAGAGGAGCGCTCTGGAGCAGTCCTGTGTCTGAGCTGCGTTCGCTGGCATTCAGACCTGAAGCAGCACATTGAAACGTTTCACAGGAGCTGCTCTGTCCTGTGTTCATTCACGGACACGGTTGCAGGCGAGGGCTGTCCAGCTTCCCGGCTGGGTTCCAGGGCTGAGCTGCAGAGAGGTCGCGCGGGTGCGTCATGGCCTTGTCCTTAAACCTTCGGGAGCTGCCAGCTCCAAGCCCAAAGTCAGCTAGGTGCCTCTGCGGGGGTGAGAACGCAGCCCTGCGCGCCTGTGCTGTGTCATGATGTGGCCCCTTTCTGTGTTCTGCTGTTCAGTTATGGCCCCGTGGGTCAGAACACATGACGGTAACTTCTTGTGGGTGTTTGGTTGCAGATGCGGCCACCGGGAGGGCTTTTCCAACTCCTCAGCTGGATCCCAGGCTGATTCCTAGCTGGCATCCCAGGGGTGAGTAGTCCAGCTTTGCTGACTTTACAGGGTAAGAACGCATTTTCAGTATTTTAGTCGTGTGACATTTACCTTCATACTTTCTGTTAATGTTGTCAAAGAGGGAAGTAGAAAGCTAGAATAGGGAGCTATTCCCAAAAAACCTCCCAAGTTCCAAAGGAAATCCCGATAGCTTCGGAGAAAGCAGCACCCGGTCAGTGTATTTCCCTCTGGTAACCGTCCGACTTTGGAAGCTGAGGTTCAGATCCATGCGTGGACGTGCTGTAGCCTGCACAGCAGGAAGGGGTCAGTCAGAGCCTCGCTGCAGCGACGCTCAATTTCATGCCTTGCGTGAGCTGGTGAGCCACAGAGATGGCCCAGCACAGCGTCTGCTACCAGTTGTGGTTCCAGCTGAGTCCCAGGGGCAGCTGCTGCGCCAGTTGCACTGGTCAGAGGTGCTTTGTGCAGATGCTGGTACCCAGATGTCGGGAACCAGATGGTTTGGCCATCACAATGATGTCATCGATGTATTGCAGGTGTTGTGGAGCTTCACCTGTTCCAGTGTAGTCTGAATCCGTCCATGGCAAATGGTGGGACTGTGTTTCCACCCCTGGGGCAGTCGATTCCAGGGGTACTGGACACCCCTCCAAGTGAAAGCAGACGGTGCCCTGAACTCTGCTGCCAAAGGGATTGAGAAAAACGCATGAGCAATACCAGTTGTGGCGTACCCCTTGGCTGCCTTTGACGCCAGTTGGGATTGAAGTTCTAGCGTGGCTGGCACGGCAGCACTCAGGGGTGGCGTGACTTCATTCAGGCCACCATAGTCTACTGTTAGTCTCCACTCTCCATTAGATTTTCACACTGGCCACATGGGGCTGTTAAAGGGTGAGCGAGTTGTGCCGATCACCCCTTGACTCTCCAGTTGCTGAATCAGCTCATGGGTGGGAATCGGAGAGTCTCGGTCGGTGCAATATTGCCGCCAATGTACCATTGTGGTAGCAATTGGCACTCGTTACTCTTCAGCCTTCAGCAGCCCCCCCACAGAAGGGTCCTCCGAGAGACCGAGCAAGGTGGACAACTATTCAACTTCCTCCATCTCCAAGGCAGCTATACCAAAGGCCCATGGGTACCCTCTTGGGTTCTTGAAATACCCCCTCCTGAGGTAGTCTGTGCCAAGGATGCGCGGAGCCTTTGGGCCAGTCACAATGGGGTGTTTATGCCAGTCATTCCCAGTTAGACTCAGGTCAGCTTCCAGTACAGTTAGCTGTTGGGATGCGCCTGTCACTCCAGAAAGACGAAAGGGTTCTGCCCCTCTATAGCTCGATGGCATTAGGGTACAGTGTGCACCAGCGTCTCCTGGAGCCTTAGACTCCTGTGGGTCTGACGTGCCAGGCCATCGGGCCCACGCAGTCCAGTAAAGCCGGTTGTCCCTTTCCTCCCCCTGGCTGGAGGCAGGGCCCCTCTAATCCTCATCAGAGTCGCTCCTTGTGAAAATTACTCAGAAGGTCCAGAGACCTTCTCTTCCCCTTGAGGGCACTGAGCAGTGCTGAGAAGGGCTCGGTAGGCGTGGGCCAGGCCCCAGCATATTGCAGTGATTTGTGTCTCTGGAATTGCCAGGGTGACAGCATACCTTTTCCAAGTATTTTACTAGTTTTTCAGGATTCTGTATTTGTTCAGGGGTGAAATTCCAAAACAGTGGGGATAACCACTGTCCCAGGCACTTGCCCGTACTCTCCCACACACCCTGCCACTCATAATTATCCATCCTCAGGGCAGATCTCTGGGTGGTGTTCTTAGCAAAAGTTTGTTTAACCATGAACAATACCCTGGGACACATTCAGGAGATACAGCAAGAACATGCTGGCTTGGGCATCCCAGGGATATTTGGAATTCTCAAAAGCTGCTATAATGAGCCTGAATGTGGAAGGAGAGGTGGAAGAGTGGGAGAAAGTGACCTCCTTTGTCCCTCCTGTGGGCTGGGTGCGATGAGTAACAAATGCCGTGAGAAGGTGCCTGGGGGATGGGCGTGACAGCAATGCCACATACAAATACCAGCTTAACCTCGTGACCAGTGATGCAGTGGCCAGGGATGCAATCAGACCCTAAGTCGACATCAGCCGGTGCAGCAAGATGCTAGTCCTGATCCCCCTCCCAGAGGTCCCGACCATCAGCGCAGGGAGCACACAGTGCCTGTACGAGTTGACACAGCACCGCCGCGTGAGCAGCCAAACCAGCGTGACCAGCGGTGATTTAACTGCTGTCACAGAGGGGTGTGACAGACCTTTCAACGCGCTCTGGCCAGATCTGCCGTTATCTCAACCCCTCTTGCCCCATGTCGGGCACCAAAAAGGACCCGTGGTTTGGGCCCGGCTGGGAGCAGGCACCACGCGGCCGCTCACTCACCCCTCGCCCTGTGGCGGGGTGGGGAGGAGAATGGGGAGAAAAGGGTGAAACCCCGCGGGTTGAGATAAGAACAGTTTTAATGGAACAGCACGAAGAGAGAAGAAACAACGGTAACAACAACAATACTAATGAGGTAATACATACAGCGAGTGACGTGGAATGCAACCTATGTCCCTGAAGAGGAAGGAAAAGACTGAAAATGTAGCTGAAGGTACACTTGGACGAAAATTATCAAAGATCACAGAGCACTGCAAATCTATACATTCATAGCAAGTTTATGTAATCTGTGTGTAAACCTTGGTGCCATGATATAATTTTTATGTTGTGTTCTTGAGATGAAACAGCAAGAGCAACTAGGATTATTTTTTACCTTTAAAAAAACAGCTTTGTGCTAGCACTCTTGTAAGTCTGTTTTTAAATACGTCTTTGTGGACTTGTAATCATACTTAGAGTATCTTTATTTCCTTAATTTAAATGCAGTGCCTCCCATTTTGAGACAACATGGGACTGGAGAGGGGTTGTTGAGAAGGCAGCCTCTCTGTGAGAGTCCCTGCTTGCACAGGGCCAATTCCAGCCACTGAAAAAACCCCACATAACACAGGCATCCAAGAGCAGTGGTTGCTTACTGATGTGTCCCTCTTTTTAATGAAGCTGGACAAGGAGGCTTTTTCAGCTTTGTGGGTTTTTGTCCCCATGCATGCGACTTAGGTTTTTAAACATTCCTCTGCACTTAGGAGTTTTGTCAACTTTTGCTCTGAAGGAAAGCAGAAACCACTGGATTCCAAGAATTTGCAACATGCTAATGGAATAATCATACTGTGTAACTTTCCGTGTCTGTGTGCCTGAGATGAACATAGAATATAATTTGGAGGTGTGAAAGGCTGCTTCCCCAAGTACCATGCAGCGAGCTAGAAAGCTGTCTGACCTGACAGCGTGGTGGAGGTGATTCTCTTTCCATTCCCAGGGGGGCTTTTCAGCCTTCCAAGTGTATTCCATGGCCTGAGGAGGATCGTTAAGAGGATCAGCGTTGGGGACCCATTTCCTCAGTCATCTGCAGGGCACCTGAAGAAATGACTCATCCAACAGTGCTTTAACGTTCTTGGCCCTAACCTGTAACTGCGGGGTGCCAAACGTTTGCTTTTGCAATACATAGTTACACTTTGTGAAGAGAGGGTTTCCTTTTCCCCAGTTGATTCAACCTCAGATTGAACACACACTCCCTTTGAAAATCCAGTTCCTCCGATCTCCTTTTTTGCTGTTTAAATTTCCGTGTTTCCTTTCAGATCCTAAGAAAGAGCAAGTCCCACTTGCAGGTTGGTGGGGTTTATTTATGGGTTTCCTGTGTGTGTATGTTTGGGGTTTTTTGTTTGGTTGGCTTTTTGTTTGGGTGGTTGTTGTTGTTGTCATTTACTGTCTCTGTCTTACCTAGAGCGGTTTGCCTGTCTTCAGCATTCTGTGCAGCCCTGTAAGATGCAGGGGTTTTGTTTGTTTACTTTCCTCTAGCAAACCATGTGGCTTCCACGGTACCAAAGAAAACCAAATTGGAGTGGCTTGAGTTTGTTCTTGGTGAGAACCCCTTTAATAAAATCCAGTGATCAACTTCTCTTTATGGTATGAATCCAACCTTCTTACATGATTTTTGTCTGTCCCACCTTATCTTGCAAGCAGGAATCATCAGGATTCAAATATTTCATTGGTCAAAAAGGGGGGGGGGGGGGGCGGCGAAGTTACGGCGTTAATCCCACTCAGTCTGCATATTGCGGTCACTAGAGGTCAGACTTGTACTTCACTGGATAAAGTAGTAACTGCAAGCTAGTAATTAGAGCTGAAGAAGCAGAAATAGTTGCTAAATGAAAACAAACATTTTTGATGCTTTTTTGAAATAAAGCAAATGGAAACATTACCATTTTCATTTTACTTAAAGATGCTTCATTGTGGATGTCATTGTTGCTGTGTTTTCTGAATTGCTTCACTGGTCTGAAATTTGCTTGCTCTCGTTTATTTGAAATAACATTGACAGGATTGGTGGGCAAGCTTGATTCCCTTCCGTCTCCCACTTTGTATGCACATTGCCTCATAGAAACCGTGTGTTTGCATATGTTCTGTGCTCAAAGTCTACTGAGTCCACTGTATTTTCCATTCAGTGAACTAACAAAAGAATATTGAGATAGAAATGAGTTGCCTGATATTTGAGGCCAAAATCACCATTATTGCACTACATCTCTGTAATTCTTTTCCCAGTGTGAAGCTTGAAGACTGTTCTGCCATGCAGGTGGGAAGCATTTTGCACTGGTATGAAGAGTTGACATGCACCAACAGAGGTATGACACTGGAAATAGTTTACAATTAATGGCTTTAGTCATTTTCTTTTAAATGACATTGAGATTAATGCAAAGCAACCCTCTCTCAGTCTTAGAATTTCATGCCTACTTACTTGTCTTGGCTGTGCTTTCCCCTTTAAATCCCCCAAATGCAGGTATGTTAATGAAATACAGTAACAGAATTGATTTGCTCAACATTGTCTTGTGGATAATAAACATAACTCTGTTTTATTGCTGGTTATCTCAGATTTCAAAACCAGCGAGAGAACATCTGGGATGTCCCTACATTGTAGTAAAAGGCTCATTTAGTAGTGGTGTTAGCAGTTTGATTAGTTGATAGAGACATTAAGTGTGCTGAGGCCTAGCATAAGAGTGCTGGGGGGGTGTGGATTATCAGCTATTTGTAATAAAATTCACAAGAGTTTATAAAAATAGCCTTCAAAGAGGTGTTGCTATTAACAGCTCCTCTTTTCTTGGGTTTCATGCTATCTAATGACTGATTTAAAGATTCAGCTCTTCAAATTATGTTCATTTAAATTCTTGATTTTAAAATTCTTGACTTCAATTAAAGTAACTGCCCGATGGTTCTATTATTTGAAACCCAAAAAATAACTTGCAAGTCCTTGAAGCTTCAGAGTTAGACGCCAAACTGTGGAGTTCATAATGACTTTTATTTGAAACCATACAATTGTTGACTCAGTCCTAGAATCTCCTCTGGTCTTAAGATGTTCTCTCTGTAAGATTCTGTCTTCTACCTACCCTATAAATAGTGCAAGTATCTCGATAGATGAACAACACCGAAAGGGCCTTTCTTTATCTTTCTTTTTCCCTGAGCTCCCTCTGTATTGGTGCCTCTTCATTGTCAGCTGTTCTGGGGTGAAGGCTGGTAAACATCCCCCTGTGCAGGCCCTGGGCAAAGAGCAGTGACCTCGGTTATGCACAGCCGTACCCCTCCATTTGGCAAAGACCTGTTGGGAGATGCAATGTTCAGCAGAGCCGAAGTGAAGGCCATGTATGCTGCTTACACATGAGATTCAAAATGCAGTAGGATTTCCTCCTTTTCGTACAAAGAACTCTTTCAACATCCTCTGTTTTCTGCCTTTGTTTCTTAGCTGAATCGTTCCTGCAGCTCGGGTGGTTGGACACTAAATTGGTGTGGCTCTTCGATAAGGGCTAAGGTGTGAGATGAGTAACAGTTAAGAAGAGTATATGCAAACAGAAGATATTTTCTCACCTCCTCTCACTTAGGAGCATGTTACCAGCTGCCTGTAACAACAGCAGGCACAGCACACTGAGATCCAAATTATGATACGTGAAGGTGATACTGGACTGCAGTGCTGTGCTTGGCTGAGCAGAGCTGCCGCAGCAGCCTTCAGGAGGTGTTTGCTGGAGAGGTTGATTGCTGCAAGACATATCATGAAGACACCTTCCTTTGAATAAGCACTTGAGAAGTCACAAAGGCTTTTGAAGACTAGTTGACACTTGTATTTCAAGTTGTCTTTTCTGGGTCTCCTTGTCTCTCTTTCTAGCTCGGCCCCCCTGCCTTCCCTTTTTGCTCTGCTTTGTGGTTCCTGGGCTGCTCAGCTCTTGCTTTTCTGATGGTCGTGTTCACTGGCCTTGCTCTGACTTCCCTCTCTCTAGCCACAAGAAGCTGGATGTACGCTTCTCTCCTCCTTATTGAAGACTTTGCTTTAATGTTTTTGCTTAATTTTTTTTTCCTAGTTTCATGAATATTTCTAAGGAATGATGAAACTTGGGTGAATCAGGGCTGAAAATAAAAGAACAGTGTCTTACCCATTTAATGCACTATTAAGAAATGATGTTCAGGAAAACAAGCAATATCGCTACATTCAGGTATTCTGATATTATCAGATGATTAACTTTCATTTGCACTAAACATTTCATGCTCTAGGTTAACATTTTTTCAGTGCAAAATGTGTTGGACTATGAATTGTGCTGATGATCTACAGCTGCTTGCAATGGAGGCCTTTTTGAGAACGCTTGGAGAACTAAAGAGAACTGGCTAAGTGGAATTAAAATTGGCCTTATTCTGGTGGACAGTTATCTGTTTATAGTGCCCAGAAGCTTTTCATTGAACAGCGATATATTGTATATGTAGTACTAAATAAATATCAGGTACTGCAGCAAGATTACAGAGCTATTTTAGGCTGGGGAGGACATTAAAATGAACAGATTTGGAATTTGATGTACACACCTTCAGGACCTGTCTTCCCAAGCTTCAGGCGTGCGTGCACAGGCGTCTTCCTGGTCTCAGTAAGTTCATGGCCACTGTGCAGGTCCTTGTTTCATGGTTCCTGTGTTCCCACACGGGTAACCAGGAGCTCTTGCTGTTCTCTCTCAGCAGTTGTTGCGTAGCAGTAGCAGCACGTACAGCAATGCTGTGGCTCTGCTGTGCCCACTCTACAGACAAGCATGTGCACTGTCAACCACCTCTTTCCTCTGCAGAACAGTTCCTCACTTGTGGGAGCAGGTCCCATACGCTGGCTTGGAAGAGCTTGGCAAGGCAAAGAGGCTGGTCCCCAGTAGTTCAGAGTGGTCTGAAAGGGCCCAGGAGCACACCTAAGGGAGGAGATAACCGCTGTGTTTTCAACTCTCTTTTCACAGCCAAGTTTCCAAACTTGTGCAAGCTGTGTAAACATCCAAGTGAAAGCAACTTCTGCTCATATGGAAACACTATGCCTTATGCCAAGCTTTGTCATAATGAGAAATTCGGTTCCATGACTTTGTTTGAGGGCATAAGCTGAATTAACCTATGAAAGTTAGGTTTTTCCTTTTGAAATGCGTTATCAGTTGGGTATCACCAGATCAGCCCTTTCAGCGCTCACCCTGTTCCACCCAAAGGGAAAGCTGTGTAGAAAGAAGGAGGAAAATTTCTTTTGAAACTCAGGATAAACCCAATCTCTTCTCAGCCCTATCTCCCCCTCTCTCTCCATCTAGCATGGAGCAGGTGGCAGAAACCTGTCCTAATCCTGGTGGATGCATGGGCATGTCAGGTGTTCAGATGAGATGCCTCTATGTTATTTTCTCCCCCCTGTCCGGCCCTGCCCCCCCCAGCCTCTTAGAATTAAAGTCTCTTAGGATTTAAGAGGCAAGACTTGGGATCCATCAGGAGGTGATAGTGAAAAGCACTTCCCATACTTGTATCACCCTCTGATTTTCAGACAAAGTCCATGTGGATAAGCCCCTGACAAGTTGGAAGGGGATTGCATTTTCTGTTTGTGTGATTCTGAACTATAGCCAGAATCATAACATCTGATGTGATTAGCTGGGATAGTTCTCAGCTCTCTAGCACCTTTAGGAGCCTTTTCCAATTTGGAAGCTGGTTACTGTTTTGTGTAGCTTTGTGTATCAGATACTCTTTAAGCTGTGAGGTCCTTAGGCAAAGGGTTATGTTGCTCGAGTGTTTGGAATACTTTGGTATCGTACAGCTCCTGAAAAAGCTTTTTACTAGGGGATGAAGTTTGTTGCATCAGTGGCTCTGAGTGAGCTGGTAAATGAAAGCGAAGCTGGCTGCTGTGAGCTGTAGGGATACACAGGCAGGTTTGCTCGCAGTTCCCACTTGCTTGACAGCACTTCTTAAACTTGGTCCCTGCAAAAGGACATTTGAAGTGTTGGCAGGTGCTAAGCAAACAGGGAAGCAGCATCCTGACGAGCACTGGGAGCGGCCATTCTGTTTTCATTTACTTGGGTCTCCGTGGTGCTTCTGTTTTCCACGGAGACGGTGGCCTCCTGGGTCCTGGGGGTTCCATGTCCTCAGGCTCGGGCGGGCACCTCCAGCCTGCAGCTCTTCCAGACTGTAACATCTTCACCAGGAATAATCTCTGTGCTAGAGGTTAGGTGAACACTTCAAAATCTTGAAGTATTTCATCTCTAGCATTGGTTTGAGCAGCAGTTGCCATTTATCAAGGAGTCCTGGTAGGAAGAAGGTGGGTAGATTTTACTGCTGTCAAGCCAGAGGTAATAGTTTATAGAGCTCCGGGGGTGCAAGTTGTTTATTGATAACATGGGGCAGATCGTCTACGTACTGTGAATCGGTATAGTCAGCTGAAGAAAGTGGCCTTGCTGAGGTTGTGACCTGTGACTTAAATTTGACTAAATTTGACTAAAATTTGAATTGGTCCATAATGGCATTGGTCTCTGCTATTGAATTTCAACCCTGTTACATTACTGAGGTGCTCAGCATCATGCCTGTGATATTCTGGTGCTCCTCTAAGTGATGGCTTAGTGTCATCAGCAGATCTCACTGCCTGACTTCTCTTTCTGTCTGGGTCATCAACTAAAATTATTTAATCACATGATGAATTCCATTGTTACTGCTTTCTCCTCATTTGTTAGATCCTCTCCTGTCAGCACAACTATGGCATAAAAGTTCTGGCTTCTATGCATGTTCCTTTCAGGGGCTAACATCACTGAAGTTACTTTTACACATGAGATGTATGTATAAACAACCTCTTCACAAAAATACACAAAATCTATGTACAATGTTTTTGGGTGAAATAAAGAACCTGCCTGGGAATGAGTGAGTGGGTGGTAGCCTGCTCCGTAAGCAACATTCAAATCTCCGATTGTTTGACTTGCATAAGCCAAAAATGTGCTTGACCTGGCTTTGCTGTAGGCTGAAGTGCTGTACAGCTCAGCTACTCAAATTGCAGTAACTTAGTCCCGTTTCTAAGCTCATAAATCTGTTTAACCTAAATCGAAGTAGTCAATTATTTGCCTTGTAAGGCTTCAGCTTTGTGGTTTCTTTCATCTGAAATCAGTCTGGGTTTTGTGACACACTGGCAGCCACATATGTCATGGATGTAAATTCCAACATTAGAATCATAGAATCACTCAGGTTGGAAAAGACCTTTGAGATCGAGTCCAACCGTCAACCCTACTGTACCAAGGACACCCCTAAACCATAAACCACTAAGCACCACATCTAAATGACCTTTAAACACATTGAGGGATGGTGACTCCACCACCTCCCTGGGGAGCCTATTCCAGTGCCTGACACCCTTTCAGTGAAAAATTTTTTCCTAATGTCAAGCCTAAACCTACCCTGGTGCAGCTTGAGCCCGTTCCCTCTTGTTCTGTCATTAATTACCTGTGAGAAGAGACCAGCACCTGCCTCTCTACAATGTCCTCTCAGGCAGTTGTAGAGAGCAGTAAGGTCTCCCCTCAGCCTCCTTTGCTTAAGACTAAACAGCCCCAGTTCCCTCAGCCGCTCTCCATAAGACTTGTTCTCTAGGCCCTTCACCAGCTTTGTGCCCTTCTCTGCGCTCTCTCCAGCACCTCAATGACCTTCTTGTATTGAGGTGCCCAGAACTGGACACAGTACTTGAGGTGTGGCCTCACCAGTGCTGAGTAGACAGGGACAATCACCTCCCTACTCTTGCTGGCTGCACTATTCCTAATACAAGCCAGGATGCTGTTGGCTTTTTTGGCCACCTGGGCACACTGCTGACTCATATTCAGCTGCCTGTCAACCACTATCAACATTCAGTACAGCTTTATTCCCCTGACATCCTCTGAGCTTTGTGGTGTTGAGGAAGCAGCCTAAGGTAACTGAGAATCAACAGCTCTGAGACTGAAATAAGAATTGGAGGCAGCTGAGTTGGTTTTGATTTACTAATGTGAGCTCCTGTGTAAAGAAGGGCTTGTTCTTGTATATGTAATGTAACTTCCATGGCCTAAACAAGCAGGAAATTTTAGAAGCCTGCAGAGTTGAATTTCTGTAACAGCCTGTGGAAAGTTACATGGCAAAGGTGATCTGGGGAAAGAAAAATGTCAAATATCAAACACTCACTGAGGGATGTAACTGGCTTCTAATTTGGTGTAGGGCTTACGTACAGCGCGTCTTGTTACCGAGCTCTAGCAGGCTGCAGCATAAATGGACTTGCATGTCTTTGTGACACATGGGATTCAGGATTTGATGTGCTTTGCATGTTTCCCGCCATGTCTGCCTGGCATGCAGTGCAGGTCTGATGCCTGTTTGGGCACGCTGCATTGCATGTGCAGGTTTAGCCATTTTTCCGGCTACCTAGTCAGCTCCGTTCCTTATTCTTGGCGAATAAGAGGCTATTTGAGGTGGGAGACAGAAAACTTGAACTAATTGTTCCCATTATGAGAGTGATATGATTAATCACCAACTTGAGCTGAGTATCAAAGTTTTGGGCCTGTGTGAGATCACCAGTTGGGTTAGTGTAAAACACAAACCTCCTGACATGGCACTGTGGATTTTTGGCTTTATCTGGTGTGAGGAATGCTTAGAATAGGCTTTATTACGGACTTTAACGTGTCAGAATTTTCTCATTGTAAGAAGTGATTAAGGTGTACTGAAAAAGCTCTAAATCATGAACTGACATTTGTGCCTTGTTTTGTTTCTATAGACAAGATGGATATGATTTTTTTTCTCTTTTTCTTTTAATTCTTTAGTCCTGAAATCAGCTGTCTTATGGCTCAGATTCAGTCCATCTGAATGCTTAAACTTAGGCATCTGCTTACCATTGCAGGAGCCAGAGTTGCATAATAAAATAACAGTAAGTGATAGAAATAACAAGCTTTTTAAAATTTAAGAAGGGGGAAAGTTATTTTTAAATGCCAAATTGAAATAAAAGTGAAAATAGCCGCTAGATGACACTTGAAACTTGTGTAATGAGATGGTACATCTGTTTTCAGAATCATTACAAATTTTGGTAGACCCAAAAGGATTTTAAGTGCATCTGCATAGTTCTGCGAGATGGTGGTGTTTCCAAAAACAGAGTCAAAGTTCCTTTAGCTGTATCTCCTTCTTCTGTGATCAAATTAAACCACTGCACTAAGGAATCTAGTCCGCATTAAAAGCTCATTCCTGATGCTTAAAATGCTGCCTTCAGAAAAAAGAGAAATACAGGTATTACTGATCTATGTGGACAATGTTTCAGGGTCTGTATGTGAGTGCTTCCTCGGTTCTGGACCCCTGTTTTCATTGTCATGCAACTATTCAGTCTGTCAAAATTTCTCCCCTACTTTAACCTGCTAAAAGTCAGCGGGTTTTGGGTTGTGCTGCTGCTGTGCTCTGTACTGCTCTGCAGACAAGCACTCGTCTCCTGTCTGAGAGGTGGATGCATTTCACAGCCTGCTCTGTGTTCTGGAGGAGAAGTGCGCTATTGAGAAACGGCTCTGGGAGGAAGCCCTGCAAAGCACTGACTCTGCCTCCTCTGCGTTTGGGATTTCAGACGTTTGTTCTGCTCACCCTCCCGGGGTTCTTGGCACTCTCTCCTGTTGTGGCATCAGACGTAGGAGCAAAAAGAACCGCTGCTTTGGAGCAAAAGGATGACAAAGCTTTCTGGCTGGGTGGGTCCTGCCTCCTTCACCTAGGAGCAGGGCCAGGTTTAGGAGCGCAGGTGTCCCAGTGTATCCATCCCCGGGGTGACTGACCTCATGGGGGGGGCTTGGCGCTGCTCTCCGGTGCCCATCTCCTTGGCGTCAGCGCTGCACAGAGCATGCAGCGAGGGCACCTCCTGCCTGCTCTCCAGGAGCTCCAGGCAAAGGAAAGCCCTGGGCTGATCTGGGTGGATTTTCCCAGGGGATGTGCGTGGCTGCGGGCAGACCTGCTGTGGCCGTTGGTTGGCGCCTGGGGAGGTTAGTGCCTGGTGTCTGGAAAGGCAGCTCTCACTCCAAGAAGTGGCTGTCTTCTGTGCTTTATGACCCGGAATTTTGGCTGGAGGGGTGTGTCACTGGAGTCTCATTAACGTTTCGGTGCAGTAAGTGTAGCTGTGGCCTGTGACTTGCCGGGTTTCTTGTTGTTCCTGCCTCTGCAGCTGCTGAAGGCTGCAATGAGCCCTGCAATAGCAGGTGGCCTGTTTTGCCTAAGACATGAGTCTTCAGCCAACTGCTTTTTTTCAAGTGACTGTGGAAGAAAGCCACACAATCTGAAAAAAAAAAAGTCAATGCAAAAGGGTTCTGGCTGGCTACTTCAGACTCTTTAGTTGGCGTCCTTCTGTGGTGAGCAGTGTTCCCCTCAGCTGCACCAGTGAGCCGCTCTGCAGACAGTTGCAGGCCATCATTTGGGCAGGTTGGCTGGTGTTTTATTTCCACGGTGCATGCTGCTTGTGGTTGGGGTTTTGTTTTAAGTTTACTTTTAAAAGGGTGAGCCTTCGGTGTAAGCTTCCCTTTGCCTCCCTGCCCACCCCACCCTTGCCTGCTCCCCCTGGGCTGGCACCTGGAACCCCCAGGGCTGGGTTCCTAAGCCACTTTAAAGTAAGCACCTCCAACCCCTTCCCCTGCTGCCCAGGCTTGGCCCCTGCTCTGTGTCCTCCCTCTCCTCCAACCCTGAGCTCATGGGGAGCCTGCTCTGAGTAAGCCTCGAGCACCTCGTTGGCTTTCCTCTGGGCCTGCGAAGGTCTCCTGTGAGGGCATGGCTCAGCAGAGCTGCTGAACGCCAGCGTGGCTTCTCCTCTTCCCTGTCATTTCCCTCTTCCCAAAACACTGGGTGGGGGCTCGATATGGCTGAAGAGGTGACCCGGGGGTGCAGGAGCCCCAAAGCAGCCAACGTGCCCAGCCCCTCACCCGGGGGTTGGGGACAGCAGGAGCGGTGCCTGGCTGGCCGATGGGACCTGTCCCCCCGCACCCCAGCAGCTGCACCAGCTGGCGCCCAGCCGTGCCCCTTGCTGTGCCCGGGAGCACTGCCAGCCTGGGGGGCAGCCAGCCGGTGGGGTGCCCTGGGCTGGGCTGCCCTGCAGCCCTTGCCTGCCTGCTCCTCCCTGCCTGCCTGCCTGGGGCCAGCACCCCAGCTGCTCCCTTTCGGCCCCGCTGTATCCAGTGCGGGCACCAGTGCCGTGATGCGGTTACTGGCCATTGCATCGCAGCCCCGGCACGGGTCACCTTTGGCACTGGATAGCGGCCGCATTTCTGCTGCCTCCTCCTCCTTTTCCCCGACCCATCGCCCACGGCGTGCCAATCCCTCCTGCTCCCACACTGCTGTGCCATTTGGGCAGGCTTGTTTCCCGTGCCACCTCCTTCCCTTCCGCACTTAATGCTCACCTACTGCGGAGCTGCTGGGCTGGGGGACGTGTACCGTGTTGCAGTGGCGTCGGTGTTTTGTTTTGGTGTGGAAGCGGTGTGTTTCTGCCAAGCAGCAGCTGCATTGCCTGAGCAGAGCGAGCGTTTCCTGCAGGGTGGGTGGCTTGCCATTTCATCCGCGAGAGGTTCCTTAAAGCTTGGTTCAAAGTAGAGCCAAACCTGCTGTGCCCAGCCTCAGCAACTCCATTGGGAAAGTGCTGGGCACTTTGTTATTTTTACAAAATGAATAATTAGTGTTTGAGGTCCTGACTTTTTTCAGGGATTAGGTGTACTTAGGATGAAGCATAGTAGAAAATAAAGGCTTAACCATATCCTAAACCATATCTCACTTTATAAAGGTTATTTCTGTAGGTCCAGGAGCCGACTCCCACAAGGCTGGGAGCTGGTACCTTCCAGCACTGACAGGTTTAAGATAAATGTACTGATTTGTTTTACCTAATAAGTGGCTGTTGGCATTCAGCCTGGGGAACGACCATTCAAATGGAGGGAAAAAGACGGCAAACAGCAACATAATGAAAGACTTCAGAGAACTGGGGTGGTGGTTGTATTTATAAAGCTTGTCCAAACTCCTGTCCTACTTGTGTTCAGGACATTTTGAGTCCTTTTTAAAAATACTTTTTTAGTTACATATTTGCAATGTCATGCACCACTTAGTTTTCATAATGAAATTAATTTTTTCTATGTTTAGCCTATGGAGTAGGGACAATGACCCATGATGACCTGGGCAGTTTGTCCAGCAGTGACGTTGCCCTGCGTGCCCCAGCCACGGGGGTCCCGGGGCGCTGGGTGACCCCTGACAGACACTTCCCTTCCGCTGCTCCTGTGCCGCTGCCTGCGAGTGAGTGCTCCCACGGGCTCAGCCTCCGGTTGCCTTCCCCTCAGCAGAGCCACCCACTTGTGCTCTGCGTTAAGGATGCGGAAAATAAGGCTAATTGCTGATGTCTTTTTTTTGTATTCAAAGCCCGTTATTTTGACTCTGTCAAGCTAAATGATGAGCTTTCACAGAGCTTTTCCTTTATTTTTCTTTGCCCTATTTCTTCATTCTTTTCTTTTCCTTTGCCCTTTTTTTACTCTTTTTGCTTCCGTCATCTTTCCCTGACTTTCTACTGTTTTCTCTTTCCTTTTTTTTTTTTTTATTTTTTTGAGTGTATTTTCTAGATTACAGCTGCCAAGTAGTTTGCCCTACTGACAACAAGCACTTGCTGGCAGCCTGATGATGGTACACTCTTACCTTGGTTTTCCAGTACCATACCTAATGTGGCACTCACAAATTTGGGTTAAATACGGAATTCAGGTCCAGTCATCTGTGTGTGTTCTCTGGCAGGGGCGTAAGGAAGACCCGATAGTCGAGATCTATGCTAAGTTTTGTCTTTTTAATTTCCTGATCGCTGTGCTCATGCACTGTAACAATAGGATCCAGTTCCTAAGTATGTCTTTTGAGGGCAATTTTGTAGCAGGCAGGATTTGCCTGTCTGCCACTTATTTCAATGAGGACATTCCTGAAGGCTGAAGAAATCCCTACAAGGTAAAATATTGTTTTATTATATTTCTTCATGTTGTCTTCTTTAAAAGAAGAGAAATAGAAAGAAAAACAAAAAAGAAATGATTGTTTAAAATCAGCTATCATTAAAAGACTTTGCAGTAGATTACATATCTTCTCCTGAGTTTTCAAGCTTTATTTTTTTTTGTATTATGGTTAAGTCTTATGGAAAGGTTCATGTTCATTGAGTACAGTTGCCTGAAATGGTGACACAAGCACATCTGGGCAGAGTATTCCTTGCACAGAATAAGCAAGCTTTTTCTATGCGTTGAATGGATGAGGTGTTCTTGTTCGGTTCTTGTGCCATCCTGTGCACTCGCCGTCTGTGTGGTTTCCATTTTAAAAGCAGATTTGGAGAGAGCCAGCCCTTGAAACGCCCTTTAGATTATTAGGTACGAAAGATTCACTTAAAATAATTTTAAAAGTGCTGTTGACATCCTTTTGATCTTGGGGCTTAATTTTACGTGTTAGAGAACAAAGAAAGCAAGCAACTCAGATCTGAGTTTTAAGTCAGTTTAAAATAATTTCTGAAGATGGAAGAGCATGTCATTAAAAATTAAGTGAGACCTGTTGCTGTGTTGCCAAGCATTTCATGTCGTGACAGTCTGTCCCAAACCTCTGCTAGCAAACAGGGCTCCACCACATCCTCCATTAAACCATCACATTGCTGAAAATTAGAAAGCTCATTAATGGCTTTCGGCTGTGCAACAATAAAGAATATATTCACTGACTAGTCAGTAATTAGCATCAACCAGTTCTTGTTCTTCATTATAGAAATATTCTGGTTCAGTTATTCCAGAGTGAAAAGAAATTTATTTTAAAAAAACTTGTTGCATGATGTAGGTGTATTTTACTGTCAGCAATCTCCTTTTGCATTTATTTGAAAATTCAAATACCTCTTCAGCCCACTAGACCTGTGAGAACATGAACTCATGTCCCAGTCGCCTGCTTCTTTGTTGGAACAGCTCAGGTCACTGACTCGGTCACCCCCAGTACACCAAGCCACTAGTGCCATAGTTTGGTCCCCTTTTCTCTCTTTGGTATTTGTTTTTATAAGGTAGTAGAGAATTAGATCGTGTAAAACAGAGCAGAAGGTGTGGGAAATCCACTTGAAACTTTCCCTTTGTTCCTTTGTACCAGTTATCTGCATGGAGTCAGCTGAGGGCCCAGCTGGACTCCAGGAAATGGGGTTTTAAGGTAACAGGAAACCAGAAATTCGTTTCCACTGTCCTCATGGAGGTGAGATGAGCATTGCTGAAGTTCAGACATTCTTCCACAGAGAACCTTCCCACAGGGAAGTCAAAACCACCGTAGTCAAAATTCACATCTCCAGGGTTCTGCTTCTGCAGGTCTTGGGTTTCTTTCTAGCCTGTATCACTGTGTGCCTTACAGCGCCTGGTTGCTTTTGAAGAGCTTTGTAAGGATTTCTGTGTCTGTAGACATAGTTTGGGCAATGCCTGGTGAGTGCAGCTGGTTCAGCACAACCACTAGCAGCATTCTTGGTGACAGGTCAACTGTGGGGTGAGCTTGTCCCCAAACGAGGACCGCAGAAGTCAGTCTGCTGTCTGTTATCAGGTTTTGTAAATAACAGAGGATGATAGGAGGAGAACAAAACTTAATGTTCATGAAGGAAATCAAACACTTGTTTTTAATGAACACTTAAAAAAATGAAGACTTGCATACAGTTGTCTCATTGAAATAAAAAAGTATGCTGTAAAAAAACTAAACAATTATTCTTCTCCCCTGCTCCACCCCATCATCCAGCTCTTTTGTTAAGGAATCTTAATTTTTTTGTCTCTGAAGCCCTATTAGGTATACGTATTTCTGAGTGATCCAATAAAACTGTCATTCTTTGGTTATTGTTTCTAGGACTAGAAAGGAAATAATACAGCCAACACACACACACAAAAAAAAGAAATGAAATTGTTAATTTTTTTACTGGTGTAATCTCTCTCTTCTATTCGATCTGTATCTGCACCAAAGGGAGGTGTAGAACATCACCCTGAAGGTATCTCTTGCTGTCAGTGGATCATGAATGTCAGCCTTGACAGGCATCCTCTGGTGCTGTTATAAAGCATCTATGGCTTCCTGTAAGCAAAGCTGTCCGTACTTTGGTCTTGTTGGAATATTCCTACTTTTTCCATAGCATCTCTCACTTGTCATCCTTACGCTGAGAAATGTCTTGTAAAATCTCGTTAGCTGGTTTTAATTGTCTGCCCTTCTGCTAACTTTTAAAAGCCATTGCGTCTGCCTTAAAAGATACATGGTATTTTTACTCGTACTTTAGAAGAAAAGACTTTTTTTGTGATCTGGTTCATAAATTCCAGTTATTGCAGACTTTGCACTGTGGGTGTCGTGTATCCTTGTCTACATTGAGCCTGTACCCGGGGCTAAGCTGTAACAGTCACTCTGTCACCTGGTGAACCCTCACCAGCCAGGGAGGGGAATTGGGGAAAAGGAGAGCAGACCTGGGGTAGAAGTGCAGCAGATTTAGTGAAAACACCACCAATACCGCCAGAGACGTGCTTAGCCAAGGGAATATGCAGCTGTCCCCATTGGCCAGAGGGCAGTCCTGAGGAGAAGCCAGAGGAACCCCACAGGAGCTCCCTCTCCTCAGCAAACCTTCCCCCTTTAGAATGACCATGCCATCATGGTGTGGGCTACCCCTGGAGCTAACTCAGGTCGGCTGCCCTGGCTGCCCTGGAACTGCCTAGTGTGGCTGGGCTGTGATTCTATCCCAGCCAAACCGGGACAAGCTTCTATACTTTTAAGCCCCAAATCCTGCAAAGACTCTGACTTTCCAGGGAACTATTTAACGGCCAAGCTTAAACCCATGCTTCGGTTCTGGTACAGTCCAGGTCCAGCTCTCTTTCCAAAAGCCTGCTGCTAGGGATGCTTGCCAGCACTCAGGGATCCCTGAGAGGGAGAGCAGGAGTCGGTATTTTGGCTTGCTTCTGTCTGCCAGCTTCCCATCTCCCGTACAAAACGAGCAACTAACAAGGTACTGATGATGTGTTGAGGGGAAAAAAAATCGGGTAAATAAATAGAATCTGAAAAGTCCTCTAAATGGATTCCACTGATGTTTTGCCATTCAAAAAGTAAATAATGCCAGTAAAACTTGTGCTGTCACATAATCATATGTGCATTCACGTGACCATGGAGTGCCTTGTCTAAGTAGTTACGCTGTGTCTTGCCAAAATCTTCCATACAAAAAAAATGAATGAAAGTGTCCATGTTAGCTGTGTTTTGCATTTGATTGGATTTATTTTCTTTTGATGGGACAGCTTCTCTCATAATTATATTAATAGTATGTGAATATATCAACAATTATGACAGAAGTGCCCATGAAGTGTGGTAGCAATATGGTAGATGAAGCAATCCAAAGGAAAACAAGTTCATCACACTATGTCAGCATCCCTTTTTTAAGAGGAAAAGTCCTATGCGATGTACTAGAGAATTAGAACATTTTTCATTATGCCAATCCTACATTTGACTGAGAGAGGCATCAGCAACAAGTGAATCCCAAAAAAGTCTCTGAAATGCAGGTCAAAACTTAGAACTTGAATAAGCAAAAATGGGGGGAAAAGATTTGGAAACACAGATTTATTAAAATACAGGGGTTGAAATATTTTACCTGTTCATGTTATGAACGACTCCCTATTTTATAGGAGAGAAGAGAGGGCACAGAGGATAGATTATGTAGCTCGACATACTTAAGGGGCGGGGGGCTTCCAGGCCATGCTGCAAAGGTAAAGTTTGAAGTCAGTCTGTGGCCTCAGTCCTTCCATCAGTGGGGCTAAATCCTGAGGATTTTTGTTGTTGACGATTGCAGAGATTCACTCCAAAGTTGAAGCAAAGAGCGACCGTGTGTCTTCCTGTAGTAAGTGGTGCCTGTGTAACAGCCAGGATCTGACTTACTCTGTGTCTC
Organism: Leptosomus discolor; assembly: GCF_034619465.1. Taxonomy (NCBI): domain Eukaryota; kingdom Metazoa; phylum Chordata; class Aves; order Leptosomiformes; family Leptosomidae; genus Leptosomus; species Leptosomus discolor. Next base: position 236,830 of record NW_028237973.1, on the reverse strand, counting down.
GGATCTCCTAAATGTGTGTTCAGCCTAGAGGATGATGACCCATCTTGCTCAAAAGCCTCTTTAGAGTAGAACTGCTGCTTCAGGGTGATGACTCGGGTTAAATGGTTCACAATTTAAGAAAACAACCTTCTGAACACCACTTGAATTCTTGGAGCTGAGCATACATTTTTATTTCCGCACTAATGTGCAGTAAGCTTTGGTTCATTTATTTTAGGGGAGAGAGCGGCTTTGCAATGGCATCCGCCAGCTCCCTCAACATTTGTGGGTGCATCCCATCAGGGCCCATGGATTTGTGAGTGTCTAGTTTACCTAAAAGATCCCTAACCCAATCCTTCTCGACCAAGGGGTAGTCTTCCTTTCTTCTGACTTCTTTCCCTAGTGCCAGGGTCAGGGACTCCTGAGGGTCAGCTTTAGTAGTAAAGACTGAGGCAAAGGCAGCACTTAACAACTCCACCTTCTCCCTATCCTCCGTCACCAGGGCACCCGCCTCATTCAGCAATGGGCCCACAGTTTCCCTCGTCTTTCTTTTACTGCCAATGTATTTGAAGAAGCCCTTCTTGTTGTTTTTGACATCCTTGGCTAGCTTTAATTCCAAGTGGGCCTTAGCTTTCCTGGTTGCATCCCTGCGTTCTCTGGCAGTGTTTCTATATCCCTCCCAAGTGACTAGCCCCTTTTTCCACCTGCTGTACATTTCTTTCTTCCCTTTGAGTTTTACCAGAAGTTCCTTGCCCATCCAAGCAGGCCTCCTGCCTCCTTGCTCCACTTCTTCCTCATAGGAATGCACCTATCTTGAGCTTGGAGGAAGTGCTGCTTGAATAGCAACCGGCTCTCTTGGGCCCCTCTGCTTTCTAGAGCCCCAGCCCACAGGATTCCTCCAAGTAGGTTTTTGAGGAGGCTGAAGTTGGCTCTCCAAGTCCAGGGTTGCCATCCTACTTAGTGCCCTGCTTCTTCCGTGCAGGACCCTGAACTCCACCATCTCGTGGTCACTACAGCAAGGGTGCCCCCAACCTTCACATCTCCAACCCATCCTTCTTTGTTTGTCAGTATGAGGTCAAGCAGCGCCCCTCTCCTCATTGCTTCCTCCACCACCTGTGTCAGAAAGTGTCCTCAGTGCTCTGTAGGAACCTCTTGGACTGTGGCTGCTTGGCTGGGTTGCTTTTCCAGCAAATGTCAGGGTAGTTGAAGTCCCCCATGAGACCCAGAGCCTGTGATTGTGAGGCCACTTTCAGCTGGCTGTAGGAGGCCTCATTGACTTCCTCCTCCTGGTCAGGTGGCCTGTAGTAAACACCCACAATAGTGTCACCCACATTAGCCTGCCCCTTAAGTCTCACCAGTAAGCTCTCAACTTGTCCCTCCCCTAGGCAAAGCTCGATACATTCCAGATCCTTTTTCACAGAGGGCAACTCCCCCACCTCGCCTGGCTGGCCTGTCTTTCCTGAAGAGCCCGTAGCCATCCATGACAGTGTTCCCGTCATTGAGCTGTCCCACCATGTCTCCGTTAGTGCTATGAGATCACGGCCCTGCAGCCGCACACAGATCTCTAACTCCTCCTGTTTGCTCCCCGTGCTGGGTGCGTTGGTGTACAGGCATTTTGGGGAGGTAACTGAGCATGCAGGTTTCCCTGAAGGGACGGAGGAGGATCTACCATAGCTAGACATGCCCTGGAGGCAGCTGGCCTTCTGGTTTTCTTCTGGAGAGGCAGCTGTGGGACACTTGTTGGTGCTCTGCTTCGCCTGGTCTATTCCCCAGTCGAATGTAACGGCAGGGGCATTGCCACCCTGGACCCCACGCCCGGGCACATTCAGTTTGAAGCCCTCCTTACCAAGCTGGCTGGCCTTTTACCAAAGATACCCTTGCCTCTGCCAGACAGGTGAACTCCATCCCTCCCCAATAGGTTAATGTCAAAGGATGCCCCACGATCATAAACCCCCAACCCCTCACAACGGCACCAGCCGCACAACCAAGAGTTGATGTGCATTATCTGTTGATTTGCGGCTGCCTCTTTTCCCCCTAACTGGTAAAATGCAGGAAAAGGTAACTCGGGCACCTGAATTTTGCACTGTTGACCCCAGGACATTGTAGTCTTCTTTGATTCTACACAGGTTGTGACTTGTTAGGTCATTCATGCCCACATGAAAGAGGAACAGTGGGTAGCAGTCCATGCTCTTGACAAGCTGTGGTACCTTCTCAGCTCCGTCTCGGATCTCACCCCTTCCCTTTTGTTGCTGCTAGGTGTCACTCCTTGGCGCAGATGGTTTAGAGCGGGATGCTGATGGAACCGAAGAGAAGTCCTCAGAGCAACGAGCTCGCCGACCAGTGAATGCGTTTTTCTTGTTCTGCAAACACCATCGCGCTCTCGTGCATAAAGAACACCCTTGGCTCAATAGCCGTGATGCAACCAAGGTCCTGGCGGGTCGGTGGGCTGTTGTAGAGACAGAAGAAGAGCAGAAATACACTAACATGGCCAAGGAGGTGTGTTCTGCCGGGATGTAATGGAGTTCATTACCTATTTGCCTGTTTTCTGTTTCTCTGTGTATTCAATGTTTTCTGTGAGGTCTTTCTCTTCCCTGAGTTCCTCAGCTTCCCCAGTGGGATTCTGGTGCCCAGAGCAGCTGCTGTTCTTGCTTTGAATCACGTGGTCCTTTGGACCAGAATGAAAAGAAATTGGTCTGTGTACACAAACTAACCTGGCTCTAGTAGTCATTGGCACAAATCTACGTATTTTGTGGTAGATATCACCTGGTAATCCCTGCGGTACGAGCATTAACACGGGGACAGTGCATGGGCAGGGGCCACTGAACACAGTAACATACAGTTCAGTGTCAGCTGACCAGTGATCCTTCGCTCAGGCTGTGCATTTGCTATCGGTAATACAGGTTGCTGTTATAATACAGGTGGACAAAAGAAAAAGCGTAGTCAACAAATGTAGTTGCTTTTTACTTTTGATGCTAAAGAATTTAAAAATTCTTAGTGTTTCATGAAGTACTCTCCCTATGTATTGTTCCCCAGTTTCCGACAGAGCAACGTTTCGTGAGGCAGAGTCCGGTGTCTGAATCAGAGAGCAACCCATTGTCAGAGTCCTTTAACTGGGAGCAAGGAAAAGAGATTTATCCCCATATTTCACAAAGTATCTTTAGGTCAACTTCAAATTTAAATGAGGCCTTTTAAGAAATAGCTTGCTTGGTAAGCTGGCCCCAAGAAGGCTGTAGATCTCAATAGCAGAGTGAGGGGGACACAGCCAGGCACTCAGGCTGATAACATCACCCCAGAACAGATCCCTGTAGTTACCCGTGTGATGTAGATTGTGGGTAACCACTGAACTCGATCTTAGGAAAAATGATGGAGGGCCAGTCAGAAGGAAGGACATCTCTCATTTGTCCAGCAACGGTGGAGCGCTACAAGAAGCACAGAGAGCTGTGAAATGATGGAGAAACCATTCTCTGTACCTGTACCTGTCACCCGAAGTTGTCTGTTACTGTTAACACACGGGTACAAGGTTTGGCGGTTCAGTACTTTGTGTGAGCACGGAAGAGCCCACAGGGAAATTGAAGTGTTCTGCATGGCAGGTCATTTTTGAAGCGGGGTCTGGAATGCCTCTGTAGTTCCCTGTCTGTGACACAGTGTAGAAATACTTGAGTATCAGCTTTGTCCAGCTGTTCCTGGTTTGTTCTGCATTCCCACTCACAAATTGGTGATGCTTCCTGAAAGGTGTGGGAAAAGGGCAGTTAGGAGATCCATCACTATTTTTCTTAGCCTTTTGTCTTGAATGAAGGAAACTCATTCATTGACAAGGAAAATAATTGCAGGAGTTCTGCATGGAGTGACAGATTTGAAACTATTAATGATATTGCTGTAGAAATCATTGCTCCCGTAGCGATTTATTTCTTTTTCTTGTCATGAAGAACAAATTGCATACTCACAGTCAAAGCAAAACAATAAATCTAAGTAGTTTGCATCATTACAACTGGTTCCAAGAATGTGTAGAAGAGAGATAGCATATAATTGTTATTCTTTAAACACCTGCCCTGGAGAGCTGGTGCTGTGCCTGTAGAACTCAGTGTTGGCTTCTGTTGGTGGTTTCCTTAGCAGCAGGCTTTCTATTTGTATCCTGCAGACTCCCTTGATCAACTTAACTTTTAAAGTTCCACGATCTAGGATATAAGCCCATTAGCTGAGAGGATTTATCAAGTGGAACCACAAGCGTTCCTGCCGTTCGTTAGCGTTTCCCTTCACCGAGGGGAAAATGAAATCTGGCCACTCGTAAACGTGCTCCAGCGTTTTTAGTTACTCCCATAACAGGGGTAGTGTTCTTCTGTTAACTCTCACAGGCCTTACTGGGAATATCCAGCTGCCTTGGAAAATCGCCAGCCAGGTTACGGTTGCTCAAGCCCCGTTTCCCTTGCGAGAAAGCCCGTCGTTTTTAAACACGGCCGTGCGTCAGCAAGACCCCAGCAGTGGGGATTGTTCCTGCAGGAAGCAGCCTGATGAATCCCGGCTGCTGCTGCTCAGTGACGGAGCTGGACGGGTCTGCCCGTGAGTGCTCGGCCAGCGGTTCCGCAGGTACAGGCAGCCCAACTGGGAGCTCCTGTCCTTGCTGTGCTGCTGCTTTGGCAGCCGCCTGCGGTAGGAGGGGACAAGTGTTGCCCTCCCGCAGTTTGCTCCCTCCCCTTTGGGGAGGTTGGTTGATGTTCAGCCCTGGCTTTGCAGAGCAAATCCATTCATACAGCAGCTCACGTGAACTGCTCCTGTTGGGAACCGACAAAAAGCTGATCGCTGCCTTGTCTGGCGAACGGCAGGCGTTCCGGTTCTCCTGTGATGGACAGCCTGTCAGCTCGTCGGATTTCTCTGTGGAACAGTTCGGTTACTCGAAGCAGCAAGGCTGATACGAAGAGCTCACACACCTCATTGCTAGCGGTTCTGTGCTTTCCACTCTGCAGGCTGGAAACGTGATTCCTGCGTGGGCTGTGGCTTTAACGAGGGGAGGCAAAGCTGCTTCACTGTGTATTTCCCTCCCACCTCTTTCCTTACCCCCTCCTCTTCCCTTCTCTCCACCAGGCTATTTTTGTGGCGTACTGAGCTCCCAAACCGAACTGGGGGAAAGGGGCGAGGTGAGAAGTGTTGCAGTCCTCAGGCTGCAGATTGAAGACACGGGCCCTATTCAGAAAAGGCGGGGGGTGTGGGGGGGTCAGCGGGCCCTGCAGGGTTTTGTTGTTTACAGCCGTTCCTGTAAATCCAGGCTTTCACACGGCGGGTTCACTTGGCGCTGAGCTGCTTGGCCACTGAATAGTTTTCCCCCTTGCTGCAGCCTGCAGGCAGCAAATGCCGGCTGGCAGGTTCAGATGGAAATGAAAGCAAGCGACGCACGTGCGATGGTGATCCTGCCGCAAGGCGTGCGGGGTGTTGGGCTGGGAACCACTGCAGGGACTCCATCAGAGGGCCAGGTTCCCGGAGCTGTTTCTGTGTGGGACACCCAAGGGGTTTTCTTCCTTCTGCGCGTGTTTCTGTGCAGGCACACGCGTGAAACGTAGGTGCTTCTCTGTGCCGTGGTGGGGCCTGGCGGCAGCTGGTGGGTGGGAACATGTGCAAGCCCAGGAGAACTTCCTGCAGCTGCCCTGCCGTGTGCTTCAGGGTAAAACAGCTCTTCTGGTCCTTTGCTGCCATCGAGAGCTGCTGAGTGCCCGGGAAGGTGTTGGGTGTTGGGTTCCTCCTCCCTGGGGTCAGCACTGGTCCTTGCTGGGTGGCCTCCCACAGCAGCCAGTGCTGTACACCCCTGTCAGCCGTCAGGCAGACATCTGCAGCAAGATCAGCAAGATACTTGGAAAACATCACTGTTGCATTTTGTGAACGAAATGGATCCCCATCCTTCCCCTACTCCCCAAACTGTTGAGAATCCAGAGCTTTTCCCCCACCCTCCTACGTGTAGCCTGGCTTTGTTTTGGTGCCTGCTACCAAGAATATAGCAAACAAGTGAGATGTGTGCGGTGTGCTCTGGGCCAAAGAAAGTTTTAAATGGTCCCAGTTTATTGTATGCAGCCATGCAGCACGGTACATTTGGAAGGAATGCTGGGATGATGTATCAGAAATTACTGAAAACGAAATGATACTGGTAGTGGTTTACATTTGGTGCCTGGTTTGGGAAAGCATATACTCCAATATTCTAAAATACAGATCTCCTAGAGAACAATGAGTGCAAGTTAGGGAGCATCATGATGCATTTATTGCTAAATGTATGTTTTAATTGCATTCAAACTAGAAAGTAAACCAAGATTGTACCTGCAAAAGAACTGGAATGGTGTCTGTTTCCCAGAGCGAGCGTACAAACACTGGAGAGCAGCTTGCAGGACCAGAACTTCAGCCTGCTCTGGGTGATAGAGCCTCAGGAGAGGGAAGAGAAAACCCACTTTTTAAAATACAGCTCTACTGATCTTATTATTTCTTCTTATTAAATTGTGTTGTCAGTGAGACTCTCGGCATGTGATTGAACTGTTAAAAATCAAGATATTTAAGGATTATTTACTGTATTAAATCCTCTTACAAGGGGTGCGCTCTGTTGCCCTGTGAATAGTATAATGCCATGACTGGCGTAACGGGTCCTTTTCCTTTTCTTTGCTAGCACAAGGATGAATTTATGAAGGCAAATCCCGGGTACAAGTGGTGCCCAACAACAAACCAACCTGTGAAAACCAAGACATCCGCTGTTAGAAACAGGAAAAAGCTGCGGGCCTTGGCATCAGACTCTGCAAAAGATTTACCAAGCCAGAGGGAAGTGACAGAAAGTGAAGAAATGCCCCAGTTTAACTTGGGGATGGCGGGTGAGATTTCCACCCATGTTACTCAGACGCAGTGTCCTTGTTTTGTTGGAGGGTGGGTGCGGCATTGAAACGGAACTGTGACACCGCTTTGCCTTACTGCACATGGGACTGCCGTGCAAATACCTTTCCTGTCCCTAATTAAGCTGCCAGGCTCTGGTTAAACCTCTGCATAACAACTTTCTAAAATTTTCCTTCGTGCATGATTGCTGTCGGGTGTCGAGTCCAGATCTATGGCGGCATATCATAACCCACACTGCCTTTGGGGTCCAGATTTGGCTGATTTTTAATCCCAGCTTGTCTGTTAGAGATGTTCATTTTCTCATCAAAAAGGGAAATGCTGGTTGTGTGCATTCTGTTTCACTGTCACAGAGCGGTGTTCTGTCGTTAGGAATTTGCGTTTACGCCAAGAACTTATGGGTGTCTGTGAAGTTGGAGGTGTTGACATTCTTGTGGATGAATGTACAGGTGGAGCTAACCTTTATTTAACCTGTATTTAAATCAAGAGAAGTGTAATTTAATTTCACTTACACTATGCTCTTTTCCCCATTATACCTTGGAGGGGCAGATTCGAACCCTTGAAACATTTAAAAAAAAATAGTAATCTGTGAATAAGTGTAGGTGAAGTGCCTGAACTGGTGAAAGGCAGATCATCTCTCACTGATACCCACAAATAGAACTGTTGCAACCACGACCTGGAAATACAGAGACATTAATGTTAAATACTGTCAGCTTAAGAACATAACGGTCAAGGTAGAATATAATTTTTCCCCCACCATCCTTTTTTCTTTTTTTTTCCTTTTTTTTTTTGTGCTTTAAAGTTTCTAATTTTATAAATACTGATGTATTTGAAACTTTGATGTATCCTACCTGGTTTATGACAGCTTATGTGGCAGATAGGACTTTTCTGCTTAGAGAGGTCATGGGCTGGAGGGTGGAAAATGCTTTTCTGGAACAGGTGTAAAAGGATAAAAAGGCTTGTAAGCCTTTTTGCTAGTATAGTGGTTGTGAAAATGCCAGTCATGAAATTCCTTCTGGCTATGAAGGAACTGGGAAATGTGATCAAAATAACGTTTTTCATGATACCTAGTTATGATATATGGGAGACCCATTCTAAAAATCGCAGTCCCCTTCATCAGGCCTGCTTTTGCTCTCAGAGAGTAACATTTATGGTCCTTAAGGTTTATTGGCGTAACACGAAGAACAAGGAATAGGTCCTGATCCGCCGGTCTGCCGTTCCCCTCTGCTCCTGCTGGGCTATCCCAGCGTAGAGTTTCTGAGTACAGAGAGGTCTTGAATCAAAGTAGAGGACAGAGAACGTCAGAATTAATTAGAAACTAATCTTCTCCGTTGTTTTATCTACAGAGCCATTTACTTCTGAAGACGGCCCTTTTGTGCTACATGTGATTTAATTGATTGATTGATTTACTGCAGGCTGAGTCAGTGAGTGTAGTAATTGCCAGGGTCTCACCCCAGGCCTAATGCCAATGAGTGCTGGCTACTGCTTAGGGATAACAACAGCTCCTGAAGTCACGGCAGCTCCTGACAGAGATGTTGGCACATCCAAATCACGACCAGCCTGCCACGCCAAAGGGATGAGCGTTTTGTCAGCTGTGTGCCAGTTCATGCTGAATCTGGTTTGTGGTGTTCTGCTCCCCTCAGCTTCCTGTGATAGTGCAACTCAACGCTGACTCTTCTATCCAGCACAACCTCTTTTAAAACCCAGGCTGTATACCAGCTGATGAGCTAAAAGGTAGCTGAACTACCTCAGAAACACTTTCACCTTTGACATGTCACTGGCTGTCTTGCACCTTCAAGGCATGTAGCTTCCTTAGGACAGGGATGATATGATTCCAGAATAATTCCAGGAAATTTGTTTTACTTGTAACTGTTAATCCTGTCTTGATTGCTTTTTCAATATTGCATTTCATTTTGTAAAATGGAATAGAGAGAGAGTAAGATCTTGCTTTCTTTTTTTAAAATCCCCCAGAGGCCAGATCTCTCCTCTATTTTGGCATTCCAACAGGAACCACTCCACCTTTAAGTTTCTCATGCTGACTTATCATTGTGTCAAGAACCTGAGGTGTGGCACCAGCACCGGGCTTCTGACCTGCAGACCTGCTGGTGGTGTCCTTGCTCGTCCGGCCCAGGAGTTGTAACTGAGCAGGTTTTCCTCATGACATGGCTCACCTGTGATGTGTTGGGGCAGAAGGCAAAGCCCATTGCTGTTTGCAGGGGGGTGTTACCGGTGCAGCATCTGCCCTCGCAGCTGCAGAGCTAAGTGGGCAACAGCTTTCCCATATGAATGTGCAAGATTCCCAGTGCTTTCACATTTCTGCATCAGGAGAAAACCTTCTGGGCCAAAAAGCTTTCTAGTGAGGCAAAGAGTGGAAAAAACACACTTCCTAGAATAGCCAATATCCTGAGAGAGATGCAGTTTTTGTTTGTAGAGAGAAGCTTCATTCTGCTCCCAGGAGGAAGTTAGTTGAAACTGGTACCTGCTGGCCTTCTTTCTGCATAGTTCTTCCTCGGTTCTTTCTTTCCTCTGATGGAAAACCTGCCGTGATGGACAAGCCATCCTGCCGAGTTTCTAACCAGACCAACACTAACAGAGTATGTCATTCCCAAACAGTGAGATGCTTCCAAGCTTCATCAGTAGGAAAAGCTGTTGAGAAAGTCACGAATCATTTACCATTCTGCCACTCAAGTTCTTGACTATTTTCTCACTACTGTTGCTTTAACTGTGAATTGCTTTAAAACAGCACTTCAAGCTTGTAATTTTTCATACCAGTAAGTTCTTGGTGCCATAAGAGAAACATTGTGCTGAGACGGCCCTACAAACAGGTGGCAATGTTGGTATGTATGCGTTTTGTCTTCTCTTAGATGAAGTTACTGTGTCATTTGAAACCTTAGTGGAAGGATGTTTGGTTTTCTCAGGATCAGACATCTAAGTGCCAGCCCTCTGCTACAGCTGCAGCAGAAGTATTCAAGTTGCTTACGCACCAAAATAAACTTTCCCTTCCCACTTAGCTGTCATTTTTTTCTCCCTTCCTCTTAATTTTTATATTTAAATTAACAGTTTAAGTGTTTGCTTACTTGGGGAGACCCCCAGTGCTATGTTTGTCCTGTTACAATAAGCTACTTACTTGAAGGGCAGAGACCCCCCGAGAAAACATTTAGAAGGGGGAAAGAATTTTAGAGCCATAAGCTGGATGTGCTTCAGCTGGCCAGAACTGAGGAGGGGGGGAGGAGACCTGCAGGTAGCTGAAGGGAAGCACTTGAGAGCAGCTGGGAGACACCAGTGTGCTGTGGGGATAAGAAAGTGCTGCCCTGCAGTGTGTCAGGGCGAGTGTTTCAGGAGCCCTCGAGAAGAGTTATTGCCCCTGAACAGCGCCCAGCTGGGCTGATGTGGTTTCCCTGCTGACCCTTCACGTACCAGCAAGACGAACTCCCCCTGCAAAAACTGGAGAGGAGAGCTGCAGGGATCGCTGGGACATGGGGGATGGACCTGTGTGATGACACCAGGAGTTCTTGATTTGCTTAGGCTAGAAAAGCAAGTGGAAGAAGAGTGGGGTGAGTGCTGTAAATGCAGATGAGGGAAATAACGCTTTAGGGAGAACAGTTACTAAGTTGAAAGGTATGGGCACCAGAAAAAATGTGTACCGCCTGGCCCTGAGTGAATTTAAGCTGAAAACTACAAGAAGACTCATAATGGTTAGAAGATTTGGGTCCTGCAACGGCCTTCCAATGGGAATAAAGAAAGGAGAAAGCAACCAGCCAACCCGTTCTTGCTTAATACGGAGTTCAGTAAGTCTATGATGAGCCTGGAGGTCTCTTCCAATCTCTCCTTCCTCCGAAAGAACTGCCTCTTCAGGCATTGTCTTTCAAGATACGTGTTCCCTTTTCACTTTTTCATTGCTCGGATGTCCCTTGTTTGAAGGACTGAACTGTTTGCTGATCAAGTATTTTGATGGCAAAAAGTGCTCTGCTGACAGGATCACTTCACTTGTGGATCGTGCTTCGGGACTTGCTGAGCCTTCCCATTTTCTGTCTCTATTTCTTCCATCACTGCTTGTTACTAGATCCTACTCTTCTGACAGTGCCTTGTCTCTTTGTAGACACGTAATACCTTTTGTTCCCTTTTTTATTTAAAAGTAAAAGGTTTAAAAAACCTAAACCAAACCAACAAAAACCTGTACACCTTCTACCTGTTCATCACAGCAGCGGTTTGAAGCCAGATGCTCTTTAGGCTGTGTTCTTAAGAGGATGAGCCGCTCTTCTGTCCTTGAGACAATGGATGAGCTTGGGTTACTTACATGGCCTTCCTCTGCTGCTGTTCACCGCTGCTCTAAGAGGGTATGGAAGAACCTACCCGGTGTCTGTGAGCGTGAGGTGCTGTCTGAGGGAGCCCTTTTGGCAGCATCTCTGGTATTGAATTAAACAGCACCAGCGAGTGCTCCCGTGAACTGGACCTTGATCATCTGCAGTGCTAAATCATTTGGAGGTTAACAGTTACGGGTTTGGCCAATGTCATTTAAAAAGCTCAACAAATTCCCTGGCACCACTGACGAGTAGGAAGGGGCCTGGGGATTTCCCAGGGGGCATTTTCAACGCAGCTACTCTGCACCCAAATTTTGCACAACAAAATGCCACCAAATGGACAAGAGTAACACCTTCAGGAATGTCAGGCATCACGAGTTGCAGTACTGAAGGGGTACACAAGTTCCTTCTGAGCCCACATTGTCTGGGTGCCTTTTCTAAAGATGAGAAAAAAATGTTCTGCCTTCCTCCCAGGAAAAAGAATGTCAGGAAAAGGCAAGTCCTCAAATCGTGAAGAAAAGTGGCCTTTTCCACGACGTGGACCGAGTGGGAACAAAAACCAGGAAAAGCCATTTGGATTCAGTCGAGTTGCGGATTAACACTGTCCGAAGCTTTAGTTAGGTCAGTGTGGTAACTGAAGCGTGAGCTCTCTTCATTGCAGCCCAGTGAACTGCATTCAACACTCAAATAATCACAGTTAGTCAGAATTCCTGAAAATTACCGACCCCACTGGGCTGAGCCATGTTCTGGGTACCTGCTGCTTGTATACCAAAGTAGTTCCTTTGAGAACTTTCCTGGGTTACACTACCATAAACAGATTTAAATGACATTATTTACTCACTTAAAAAAAAAAAAAAGGCACAATATTTACCCACTCAAGAGGTGGTGAAGAGGGTTACTTATATTTTGAGAGCACTTTGCAAGCAGCATTTAACGTTCTGTGTAGATGTTCAGTCATCCTAAACAGAATTAGACTAGAAAGAATGATCTCTCTGCCTGCTTGGAGAGATTGCATATGGAGGAAGAGTAAACAGCTTTCTAATACTGACAAATAATTGTGATAAATATATAATTTTTCCATTGTAGAGACAAGATCTTTAAACTGTTCATATGCACTGTGAAGAAATTAAATGTATTGGAAGAATAATTAATGATTACAAATGCATTAAAACTTAGCAAGGCTCCACAGAATTATTTTTCCATTATCTAACTTCTCCGGGATGTTGGGTGAATAAAAGCAGAGACATGTTTTTGTTTGTTGGTTTTGGGGTGTTGTTCCCTTCCCTTCCCCCCACTAGGGCTGTATGCTTTAGTGTGGTATATTTTGGAGTAAATGGTGCCAGAACAAATACAAAGCTAATTCCCACCCCAAAAGCATCAGGTTTTAGAATATCCCCAGAAGATTGACTAATTTGACATTTTTCTTCTGGTTTGAATTGTTTTCTTTCTGGTGTAAGGACTTGTGTGTGAGGTTGTTCTATTGGTTTGTTTCTTTACTGGGTTTATTGTCCTTTTTTGTTTGTTTCCCTCGCAGAACAGACACATTTCCCGTATGAATCTGTGCAGCGAACAGAGCTGAAGTCACCAGTCTGACATTGATTTTTTTCCCTAATTTTAATGTATGCAGCTGATGTAATCCATGTGTACTGACTGAGGAAGGCAGAGGCTGCAGTGTACGTTCTCATCACAAAGCTGGATTAACATATACTAGTTTGGTGCTTACAGTGTGTTTGCGCTGCTTCTTTCCCAGACTCATCCCAGAAGGGTTTGGGCTGGAAGGGGCCTCCAAGGCCACCCAGTGCCACCCGCTGCCCTGGGCAGGGACACCTCCCACCAGAGCAGTCGCTCCCAGCCCCGTCCAGCCTGGCCTGGAGCCCTGCCAGGCAGGGGCAGCCCCAGCCGCTCCGGGCAGCCTGTGCCAGCGCCTCGCTGCCCTCCCGGGAAGAGTTTCCTGCCCGTATCTCACGGGAGGGAAGCGCCCCGCAGCCCCCGGCCCCGCCGCTGTCCCGCAGGGCAAACGCCCCCGCAGCGGCCCCGGCCCCGCGCCCGGCGCCCCGCTCCGGTCGGAGCCGTTTCTGCCCGCGCTGCCGGTGCCGCCGGGAGCGCGGCCGCGCGGTTCCCTCGGCTCGGGGCCGGCGCCGTCGGGCCCCGGGGGGCCGCGGGAAGGGGCTGCCAGGCCGGGCGGCGGTGCCGCCGCGGGGGAACCCCCAGAGCGCCCGGCCCGGCCCCGGCCCGCCCGTGGCTTGGCCGAGCTGGGCTCTGCCCACGGGGCGGGGGGAGAGAGCCCGGGAAGGGGCAGTGTCCTCCTTCCCTCTCACGCCGCTTTCGCCGCTCCTGCTCCTTCCCCCGGCCCCTCCTTGCCCTCCTCCGGGGGGGCCAGAGCGGCAGGACCCGGGCGACAGGGCCAGAGCCCCTTCCCGGAGGGGCCCGGGTGGCGAGCGGAGCGGAGCGGAGCGGGGAGGTCGGGGCGAGGGAGCAGGGAGCCGCGGGGCCGCCGGCTGCGGCGCGGGGGAGAGGGGAGAAAGGAGAGGGGGCCGACTGCTCCCCTCTCCCGCGGGGAAACCAGTGCCGGGGACACGGGGCGAGGAGGGGAGGGGGGGAGCGCCGCTCTCCCGGGCTCCGCGGCGGCAGTGGCCCCCGCGAAAATCAAGTCCCGGAGCTGTCTGGGGATCGGGAGCGCAGCAGCCCACCCACCTCCCGCGGCCCGACCTGGCCCCCGGCCGTTGACCCTCCGGCGTTTCCCGGGCCGGACCGGGATAATCGACGGCGGGGCCGGGAAGAGGGGACGAGCGGGCGGGGAAGCGCCGCTGCCGCTAAAGCTCGTCACAGCGGAGCGCCGGGTCGGCACGACAGCGCCGGCGAAGCGCTGCCAGCGGGAGGGGAGAGCTTCGGCCGGCAAGTCGCGGCCGGACGGGATCGGTCCCGGGAACGCCAGCGGCCGCCCGGCAGCAGTCGCCTCTCGCTCGGGGGCACCCGCGCCCGTCCCCGCCGCGCCCCCTGCAGAGCTCCGCCTTTTACGGCGGCGCCGGGGGGGGGCAAAGAAAAGAGGGGGCGGCGGGGGGTGCAGGGGCGAGAGACCCCCGCCCCGGGCACGGCGGGACCGGGGCGCGGCGGGAGCATCCCCGGCACCGGGCAGCCCTGGCGGCGGGTGTCCGTCCGCCCCGCAAACGCCCGGGGAGGGCAGGGTGGGCAGCAGCGGCAGCCCCGAGACCGCCCGCAGCCGTCCCGGGGCGGGCGAGCCCCGCCGGCGCTGCCCCGGGATGGGGAGGCGAGGACGGGCGGGTCCCCCCGCGGGAGATCGGCCGCCGCCGGCCCTGCCGCTCCCCTCCCTCCCCCCGAGCGGCGGGGACAGCCCGGCCGCCCGCCCAGCGCTCGGCTCTCCCGGGGGGCTCCGGGCCGCCCCTGGCAGCGGGGCCAGAGGAGCAGCGGGGCCCCGGGCGGGCTCAGGGAGAGCATCGCTCCGCTCCGCACCCGGCCCCCGGCCCGGCCCCGAGGAGCGGCGCCGAGCGCGGCTTCCCCCGCCTCGGCCGGAGGACTCGGGTCTCACCGCGCCTCGGAAGGGGCGGCGGGATCCGCCGCCGGAGCCCGCGCGCGGTGCCGGCCTTGCCCGGGACAGCGAGCCGGGAACGGCCGTGGGAGCCGGGTCCCGCCACCGGCAGCCAGAGGAGCCGCGGGGGAGAGCGGGAGGCCGGGCCGGGAGGGCGCGGGCTGCGCTGGGGGAGAGAGCGCAGCGGCTGCCGCCCGCCGGGGCTCCTGCCGGCCCGCCGGGAAAGGAGCCCCGGAGCCCGGACAGCGCGCTGGGTGCGCCTGACGTCACCCCGCCGGGCTGTTCGCCCTTTTTTCCCCTCAATCTGGCCAAGCTCAGCAGCAGCTCGTACACAGGAGTTACCCTTTTCCTCCAGCTGTCGAACAGTCGAATACTGTTTTGTTGTTACCTTTGTCGTTGAACTACGAATTCCCGTGGATCAACGGCCAGAAAGTCAGAAGAATTGGTGATTCGGGACTTCAGTACCCCTGGGGAAAAAGGGAAAAGGCCGGTGGTTCAGCCCGGCTCTTCCCTGTCTGATTCGTTACTATTATTCTATCTGGTGATGTGGACGGACGGGGAGACTCACTCTGAGCCCAAACGAGCCGGTTTATAAACACCACCGCCTGAAGGGCTCCGTTTATACTTTGTCAAAACGACAAAACGGTGGAGACGCGCGGGGACAGCGCGATGGCGGGAGCGCAGGAAAGGTCCTGTGAGAGCATGACCGGCTTGTTAATCGATTAATGTTTATTGAGTGTAAATATTTGGTAAAGTTTTTAGGAAAACAGGCGATTCTAAATGATTAGACCGGTCAGCAGGGCTTTTGAATAACGCATCCCATTAAATACATCTAAATATCTCTGTAGCGATTGCTTTATTCGCAGGGCATCCCCCGCACCTTTCTCTCCCGTTCATTTGTTCTTCCGCCGCCGGCAGCCGGTTTCTTCTTGGCGCGTTCGCCTGAATATCAGGATCCCCAAATACGTGTTTCTCCCTATACTTATAAACCGAACGTTTACAGAAAATGCTCTTTCAGCCTTGAAATCGGAGCGGTAATCACTTGGAAATTTCGAGTCGGAAGCAAAACTATGAAACTAAGGGGAAACCGAACTGAGCGCGTATACATTTTGCTGGTTGGTGACTTCTGGTTTGTAGACAGCATTTAATTTAGACAGATTTGATTAGAGACGTATTTTCCCCAATAAAAGCCTTTTCTTTCTGTTTCAAATTACAAACGCTTTTCTCCTCCCTCCCTCCCGACCCCCCGCCCCCGCGTCCCAGTGCATGATTTTCACGTTTCCTTATTTCCACCGGAAAAAAGGCGATTATTTCCCATCGCTTTCCCCCATCCATCCTCAATCTCGCTACAAAAAGAACTGATATTATTATCACTAATGACGCACCCGAAAGGCGCCTGCGGGGCGCGGGGGGCCGGGAAGCCCGCTCCGCTCCGTCCCCGGCCACGCTCCCGCTCGGGGGGGGGCGAGGGACGGCCGAGCTCAGGGGACACGCCGAGGGGGCAGGGCCGAGGGCTCGCACCCCGAGGCCCGAATCCTTTTAACGACGGCGCGGCTCGGCAGTGACCGACTCCGGCCGGAGCGGCTGCCACCTCCCCCCAAACCGCGCTCGGCCCCTCACAGACACCCCGCTCTCTGCCCGCAAACCGCCCGCGCCAGCGCGCCCCGCGGAGGCGTGCGGAGAGCGGAGCGCTCACGGCAGCCGCTCCCGCCGGCCCCTCCCGCGGACGCGGGGCTCGGGGGGTCCCGCTGCCGCCCCCGCCTCCCGCCCCTGCTCCCGGCCGCTCCCGGGGCCGGTCCGCCCGCGGCAGAGCGGGACGTACCGGACGCCGGGCGAGTCCCCGCCGGCTGCGGCTCCGCTGGGAGCGCGGAGGCGGGCGGGGCAGGGCGGGAGGGAGGAGACCGGCAGGGCGGGGGTTGGGCTGCGGGGGCTGGAGCGTTCCACAGCCACGACCCCCTGTCACTCCTCCGGCCGTTCGGCACCCGAGGCCCGTGCTCAGCCTCCGGCCCGGCAAGTCTCCCCCCGGGGGAGCGGGGACGGTCCCGCAGCTCCACCGCGGCGGGCGGCAGAAACCAGCGCCCCGCGCTCGGCACGGAGCCGCCGTCCTGCCCGGCACCGGAGCGCCCCGGGGCAGCACAGACAGCTACCGCGGCCCTCGCTCCGCACCCTGGAACGCAACAGCTCCGCTATTTCAGTCAGAACTGCTGACAGTGAGGGAGAGTTCAAATCCCTGACAGACAGAGGTGCCTCTCTCAAATCGTCCTTCGCCGGCACAGCCCGGCTCACACACGGGCAGACCAGGCGCCAGCAGGGGCTCCCCGGGGGCCCGCTCTGTCCCGGGAACCGCGCTGCGCACCCCTCTCGCTCAGACGGACGCGACCAGCGGCAGCACCGCGGGGGCCGGGGCGTCTCTGCGCGTTCGCCGCGGGGAAAGGAGGTTCGTCAGCGCCTGGGCTCTGCCTCAGCCGATGCTGAACCAGACCCGACGGGACCTCCTGGGCTGCAGCATCTCCCCCCGCAGCGAGGAGCAGGCGAGGCGCAGCGGCTCCCGGCCGGGCTCTCACGCAGAGGGTCGCGGCGAGCGGCTGCAGCCTCCCCCTGCCCCACGGGGAGGAACTTGCCCAACTTTCGCAGTGTCGCAGCCCGGGGCTTCTTCCAAAGCGCCCCCACCCTCCTTCTGCCCTCGCAGTCATAACCCCTTCGTTATCCTTGCCTGCACTTTGAACAGCAAAACCCACAGCCCGCGCCTCTTCCACACCTAAGCCCCGCTCCCGCTCGGCCGACGGCTCCTCCTGCCCCGCGGGCACCAGCCCGCACCCCGGGCAGCGGAGTCCGGCACCGCCCGCCCGCCGGGAGCCCCGCGACGCCGCCGGGGCCGGGGCCGCCGCTCCCCAGCAGCCCCCAGCGAGCAGCCGGTGGCTCCGCCGCTCTCCGCCGCCCAGCCCGGCCGCCAGCCCAGGCCCGGGCCGGCCCCGCTCTCCCCAGCGGCGGCCCCCGCCGCGGCAGCGCCGCCCCGCCCCCGCCAGCCCTCCTCCAGAGCCATCAGCACCGCTGGCACCGCCCGTGACGTCAGCTGTAAATTCCAGACCCGACTGCCGAGCTGCAGGCATTCCAGTCACAGCCTTGTCAGGCTCATAAGCCTTCACGGGCTGTTTCACCGCCGTCCTCGGCTCCAAGATCCCTCCCAGCACTCCCGCCAGCACACCCTTTCTTCTTGAAGGCTGCCACAAAGGGAACCAAGGAAAAAATCACGTTCAAAAGCCCAACCTAAAGAGTGAGCAGTAAAAGCAAACCCCAGAACTGTTAAGATAATCGCTGTTCAGAGGACAAATTAATGTGCAAGGTGCCTCGGGCACCAATGATTTGGCTCTTCCCATAACTACCACGAGCAACTCCGAATACAGGCAAAGCTCTCAAGGGCAGGGTAAACAGCTTGTTGTTCTTTGTTCTCCTCAGCCCCACTCACCCACTGGTTAGATACCCTTGTTAACTGAAACGGGACTTCAAGAGTTAACTGTTCATTCTCAAAATGGTAAATGCTAAAGGAACATTGTTTAAAAATTCTGCAAATATTCTTTACTTGAAGTTTGTGGTTTACATTAAATAGGTGTATGCTGGTGACTGGCTAATTATTTGAAAGAGCTCCAGGCCATATTTATTACTTCCTTACCAAGCAGCCAGCAGACACCTCATATAAAATGAGAACAACAGAAAGCAGGTCAGGGAGTTTCATCTCCCAAACCAGGACTCTTTTTCTGGGAAGACATTCTGCTCTACAGGCAGAGGAAGGATGACGTGTTACACACAGATAATTACTGTTTGATCCCCAAACTGCACAAGTAAAACACAGTTGAACTATTGATGAAATGAGCCTTCAGGGTACATGAAAGCATAAAGTGTAAATATTTCCTGAACTGCCAGAAGTTCAGCTGTCTGACAAATATCAAAAAACATGGGGAAATGGGAGACTGAACCTCCCCCCCTTCTGTCTGCTCGTAATGCAGCAAAATAGAAACCACAAGATCAAGTTGATCTTCAGCTGCTCGGCCAACAGGAAGGGAAAGTGCCTGTCACAGAGCCCTGATATCGTCGCCTTGACAAAAGCTCCTCCACTAGGTGACACTGGGGTATCATCTCTAATCTGGTAAAGTCAGTCAGGAAGTGCTCTGAGAGATGCACGGCCAGATTGGAATGCATCCTGTCTGACAGAGAGGAAAATGAAATATGAAGACAATTCTTTCATTTACAGCCCGAGCAAGGAAACCCACCAACTCACATTAAATGCTGGTAACACTACCAAGGATACAGTCACAATTATAATCTCAGCTATAAACAAACATACTGTCATTCAAAATTTCTTAGCGACGTACAATTACAAATAACACGTTATAATGACCCATGAGATTTCCAATCAACAGAATCGCTGTTAAGCTCCATAAGAGAGGCCACACAGAGCAACTCATTGTATCTTTCCATTTTGCACAGTTAAGACCAGAATGAACTACAACTGTCAAAAGAGAACAACAATCATTTATTAACATACAGCCGAATAATACCAGTCCAGTTTGGAAAACAGGGAGTACATTTATGTGACATTCTAACTATTTCTGAAAAAAAAACGGCCTCACCACAAGAATGGGACAGACCTACACACATGGACATACAGAGTTGATTTTTTTTTTTTATCAGAACAGAGTCTAATTCTCTGTTTAATTAAAAATACCTATTGATGTGCATAGGAATATGTGTGTGCATACACCACCCCCTTACCCCACCCCCCACCCCCCCCCAGCATGGAATTCAAGTTTGTGAGAAAAGATGAACCACTTACTTCCCTAAGCTTTCAACCTGTCCCAGGCAGGCTGAAAACCAGTAGCTGTGCGCTATCCCACCGGAGGGCTCTAACGGCTGGAAGGCTCACACGAGAACAGCACTGCCGCAGGAGCGGGATTCTGGCTCCGGTACTGAGGGAGCACGTTGCAGGGCTTTCCCTTGAGCTCGCTGCTGGATGCTGGGTGTCCCAGGAACACAATTCGTTGGCTTTGCAATACGCAGCACCACGGACTCCACACGATACTGCACAACAGGTTGGATACAGTCACTGTAATTTCAGAAATGCAGAGTAAGCACGGCTGTATCCAACTGTGCGAGTACACACTCACATTTCCTGAATTTAAAGTACGGACAACCAGTTTTCCAAAATAAACAGCCAGACTCTCACTTTTAAGGTACATTTTCTATCACATACGGTGGAACTTTCCCATGTGTTTCCTCATCATTTAGCCCTAATAACTGAAAATGAAGCACTTCTAATTTTTACCTATGGAAAAATAAACACCCAACAGGCTGCAACAACATGTGCGGATGGCCATGCTGCAGTCAGGGAACAAGCGTTTACTAAACTGTAGTTTTGTTGGACTTGCAGAACACTGAAGAAAACACAGTATAACATGCAGCTGGTGAGCATTTTCCCGGTCATCATTCCAGGAATGAGGCACTGCATTATTATTTCAACATCTGGGAAAACAGAGAAATGACACGGGAGCTGTGTCAGCTGGTAATTGTGCCTCCAAGCTTTTAACCGTGAGGAGTAACTAGAACGTGCTTTGCAGCAAGAGAACTAAGGGAAGAATCCAAGTTAGCCCAGTCCAAAAGTCTGCTGCTTTGCTCTGGGTATCGTGCTTTCTGCCTGAGGATGCCACAAGTAGTACAGGAAGCATAAAACCCCCAAAAGTTTAAGAACTGTCACCTTGTTCGAGACATCACAAAATGTTGCATGTAGAAATAGCAACATGAGAAAAAAACAGCCCTATTTATTTATTACTCAATGCTTTAGTAAGACTTTAAAAGCACTGATAGCCAGGTATTCACTGTGTCCATTCACAAGAAAAAACAAAGTAGCTGAAAATTACACACATGGGTGGCAAAGGACTGAAAATCCCAAAATATCAAAGAACAGCCCCATGTAATCCTGATTCTGTTCTTTGTAAGCAACTCAATCACGGCTCAAAAGCCCTCTGCCTGACGCACTACACATTCAAGTATTGTACTGAATGGCTTCGGTCTAATTTCTTTAACTCTGACGTTATCAATGAACTCAGAGAACGAGCAGCTTTAACCAGACCCTGCTACCTCACAAACAGGTTGGGGTTTGAAAGTGTAGCTCTGCAGCAGCATGAGCTGCTGCTGCTGCCTTGCACTAAGCTGTGTCCAGTGCTGAGCTCAGGTGTGTGATGAGGTGCTCAGGGACTGGATCTGGCAAGAGCGAGGGGTTTGGGTTGGTTTTGTTTTCTTTTTTCTAGTGTTCAGCAAGTTCTTCAGTCATCTGACTAATAATCCATAGGTCTATGACCATCTCCCTCTTAGATTTGTTTAGTCTACTATGGAACAGTCATGATAGCTTAATAAAAGAAAAATCCACCTTTAAAAAAGGTCTTGTAAAACTTCATATGAGATACAAAAATATGGAAAACAAAATATCTGAAATCTGTTCTTAGTGCTATTCCGTTTCACATCTTTTCCAGCTAAGGAGAAAAGGAGTATCTACATAAATGGCAGTGATGATTCTTCTGAGAGAAAAAAAATTGTTTGAGGTGACTGGGAATTGCTGCAACTGCTATTGTTGTGATCTGGAAAGTTTCAGTGGGAACAAAACCTGAGTGCACAGAAGGAAAGAGCAAAGAGCAGTCAGAACAGGACATGCAGCCTGTTTCTGTGCTCACCCCCACGCACGGCCATCTGAGAAAATGACAGGCAGGACAGGCTCTGCGGGCTGCAGCCGTGACCGCTCAAGCACCCCTACGTCGGCAGCACGCCAGCCCCCCCTCCCTGGCCCTAGCTCTGCGTTTCTCCTCCCTCGCTCCAACAGCGGCACTTTTCGGGGAACGTGGTGAACCGGGTCAGGGAGCTGAACTGGCAAATACCAACTGAACACCACCGGGGTTCTGCGGCCAGGGCCACCCCCCGCCCAAAACACAGGGCCAGCACCAGCAAGACCAACAAGAACCTGCACTGGGGCACGAGGTAACCCAGGCAACTGCAGTCCAAGGGAAAAGATGGCAACGCTCTTGAGTTGGGTTGGAGTGTTAAGGACCGGCAGCTTCAGACACTCCCGTTTCGGGCTGGCTCAGGACAACGCTGGTCGGCTCAGGACAGCAATTTCCAAGTTGTCTTTTTGTCCACAGAAGTTGGCAAAATAATCAGTCCTGGTCAGCTCAGCTACAGTCTGTTAAGACAGAAAGCAGAAGGAGGGTAGGAAAGAAGGAGGAGGGCAGGAAAGAAGACAACAGCAGCGCAGACCACATGAGTGAGAGTAGTTGTCTCTCGTTTCAGGTGCTGTTCAGGGCTCATGAGAAGCCATGAAAACAGTCTAGTTGGTCCAGTCCCTCGGAATCTGGGCAAGGAAAGCCCTTGGTATTGCTGGAAACTGCTGGGGTCTCAAAGGGAGAGCAGTGTAAGTATCACTCTGTCCTGCTCCCTCTCCCTCTGATGCTGGTATCGAAATAACAGAACCACACACGACTTGCATGACACATGTCCTTAATAAAGCCAGAGCCCTCCTTGTCTTACCATCAGACCTCACCCAGAGGTCTGCTTCACAGCACGTGTCACTCAGAACACACTTGATGCAGCTTTGCCTGCCCTGGAAGAAAATCATCTCCTCTTTCTAAGGCGTTCTCAACTTACTGGTTATTGTTTTAAAAAGCATTAATTCTCAGACTCAGTCAGTAGAAGAGACTCACTGGCGTGATTACCTCTGGGGCACTCATTGTTAAAAATAAACAGCTATTTTTAACCTCTGAGACTAACCATTCAGTCCATTAGTACCGCTTCTGAATGCCCTTCCTTTACATTTCATGTCATGCAAAACAGTTTTCTGTGACCTTATGAAAATACACACACTAACTGAAAAGATACTGGAGAATGATTGTATAAAGACTGTTTTGCTTTTGTGAAGTGTGAGGAAAACCAGATCTTACCTGGGAGCCCCTTGTTCATACGTGTAAGAACTGAATGCCAAAAAGTCTCGCCATCTCACGCGTTCCCTCAATCCAATCCAGTTTGTCTGACAACTGCAGATCCCCACGGACCCAGCCAACAGAATGATCAACCGTTTTCCATGTGTGAAAGGCAACGCCTCGTTATAAACCATCAGGACAGTGTTGCTCTTTCTACTAGTAACAACGTGGTTTTATGACAGCTTGTTACAAACCAGCAAACAAAACTCCCCCCAGGACATTCTTACATGGCTCTTTCAAAAACGTGACACACACAAATAAACACTTATGTATTCTAAAGAGAGACACAGACTGTGCTACAGCAAACTGCTGTTAAGGCCTATCTCAATGACACACTTTGTACTGTTTTCCCCACTCCCCCAAAGGACTACTGAAACAGAAACTCCAGTTGCTCTTCCCCTGTTTACATGGGTTTTTAACTGAGTGGACTTTGGTGGAACAAACCCCTTCAATATTAACAATCCAAACAACTGTTAATATAAAACCTTCTGTATTAACAACACCTATCTCAGCTGCACTTAGATTTATAATTTCAGCGCTAAACCAAGTTTCCACCTAGTTGCAAAGTATTTAACTTGAACAGAAATCATCTGTATGTCATGAATGACGCTCAGATCAGCACTCAGCTTTATGAGCTGTTCACACCACACAACACCAAATCACTCCAGTGAAGAGTGAAGCCCAGTGTGATACGTGTCATATAAAGGCTGTTTTTAAGCAGCTGTAGTTACTGCCTTAACATCTCGCACACTGTTTTGTTCTCCTTTGGAGCCTAGCTTTGTTGGCATGCACCGTGAAGTAAAACAGAAAACTGGCAGTTCATTAAAAGTCTTTCTGATGAACAGTACATACAAAATAAATACCTTCCAGAACTTCAACATGGTCCATCTATTCAGACACGTTGGAACTGGGACTGAGCATTTGCTTTGGTTTTGTGTACTTTAAACAGAAACATACAGAGAGATGAAATATTGAGGGTACAAGTACACAACAGAGCACAGCACAACAGCAGAGTAAATAAGCTCATGTTGCTGCATACAGACTGTTCCAGCACCTGAGCTAAACTGATTATTTCTCCCTACGCTGACTTTAGCTCACACCTATTCCCATGTTAAGGATCTGGCCTTAAAAGGAACAAACAAACTGGATCAATAGCTCCACCCGTAGACATCTGCCTTATTATCAAACGAATCAGACAGCACTCGGAGAGTAAATAAAGGAAAACGGTGATGAAGAACATGAAAGCCCACGTTTTCAAAAGGGTAATTCATTAGATGCACCTAGAAAAACACAGAGGCTGCGTTAACCTGCGTCATGTCTTTCATCGTCAGAGAAATCCCTACTTTTTAAAAACTGTGACAACTCAATTTATTAACTTCGTATTAGGATTCTTTGCTAAAAAAGGTAAACATACATACGTAGAAGTCCCGAACTATTTACAAGTCAGGAAAGAATATCCCTCATCAGTTGAAAAGAATACGCTGAATTAAGTAAATCACAAAGGTCAGGTCTGAATTTGGTCAGAACAGGACTTCTAAGGACTGAACCATCTGAATATTAAATGTAAGGTCTTAAACAGCAAAGCAATGAGTAAGTCTGACAGCTTAAAGGAAGTTCAAGTAGTTAATTTCGTAAAAGCACCACACTTGACAAGTTGTGAAATCGGGTAAGTTGTTCTCAAAACCCAGAAAGGAGTGAAAAGGAACATCATCACGTAACATGACTGAAAGGTAAGGGCTTCAGTATTTTACATCCCAGTGACACGCAACATCCAGTCTGTCCCAGTGGTAGAATGCTCTATTTGAAAAGGTGTACAAACAGAGAAGAGACAGTTATAGAAGTTCGAAGAAATGTTCAACAATATCTACAATCATTAAAAAAACCCCAGCCAGTCAAATACATTAACCTTTTAAAACTTTACCTCATTTCTCATCGTTCTCCAAACATTTAAGATAATTCACCCAACAATATTGATTTCACTCATTGTATCTGACCCAAATTCATCCAGCTCAACTGCAAATCGATTCTTTTCATCTAAAGACATTAAAAGAGAACAGATTTAGGCAAGTTACAGGACAGTCAAGACCAGATCAAGCTATTCCTCTTCCAATCTGAGCTCTCTAGAAAAATAAGAATTCATAAAGACTGTCACCGATTGCACAAGATTGTGTATTTACCAGTCTTCCACACGATCTCGAAATAACACTCCCCAGGTTTTCCTGCTCTTGCACACCCAAGATAACACTTCCTTCGTTTTCATTGAAATGGTGTCCATGGCAATATATTTTCCATAGCAAATATATTGGTTAAGCAATGCCCAATGTTACTTGAAAGCTACCTGCACGCACATGAGTGCACAACGTAAAAAAAAAAGTTATTTCTGCCCTGAAGGATTTCTAACTCAAGGCTTTACTTGTAAAGTGAGTTCTGGATAGCCCAGACGGAAAGCAAGCTCACACTTAGGGCACGACATTTTTGAGAGGAGCTCCTCAGTGTCAACACTTCCTTATCTTCCTCCTGCAGCTCAGGCAGAAAAGAATACTGACCTTACAAGAACACGAGTTCTTAGAAACATTTTAAGTGTTACACATTCCACTTCTGGGTGTGCATCTACCACCTGCCACAAGAACACCGGTCCTATGAATACCAGGGCTGTGGAGATCACACCTACATCCTGCAGGACCACTCCAATTTTATGTCCCAAGATGTTAAGGGCTACAACCCTGGTTCCCTTCACTAGAACTGAACCCATGTTGTGTGGGACTTCACAACTGCAGGGAAGGAAGCCCAGCTGTGAAACACACAGGGACATCGCCGTTAAGAACCGTGTGGCTCCCAGAGAAGTGACCTTTCTTCTTTGAGGAACTCTTCATCTGCACCCCAATTCCAGCACCTTGAACAACGGCTTCTGTCACAAAGGCGGGTACTATGGAGAGCTTTGCTGATGGAACTAAACGCATCAACTGCAGTGCAGACACAGCTGTCCTGCAAGGCACGAGCTGCGACTCAGCCTTTGAGGACAAAAGCAGAGACACATTAGTTACCTGTCCCAAACAGAAGAGATTGCTCAGCCGTACTTCTACAGCAGAGCAGTAAAACTTGGTGGTCATTGGAGGGCTAAGAAACTTTTGACTGCAACACTTACCATTTCTCTTACCAAAGAAAAGGCAAGTCTTGAAGTGTGAGGGGTCACAAGTTTTTCCGAACAGCCTTCAATACCTCTGAAGACTGTACCAGAGGCACTACTGTTGCAACCAGTGCATCATCTCCATTTGAGCCATCAGGGGAAGGTAATAACAAGGTTCATGCAGTCAGTTATTATTGCTGAAGAACAAATTGGAGACCTTTGTGCTGGAGAAATTTGTGACCTTTGATGCCAATTCGTATTTAAACTTCCACGTGTTCCTGTTTTCATATATTAAGCATTTAAAGATTCATCAATGTCCAGTTGACAGCAACTTTCAACTGAAGATGCGAGTTCGTTCTCATGGTTTTCTGTCCTTGGGAGATGTCTACAAGTCAGACCTTTTCTGAACAGGTCACAGGTATCAAAAGCACGAAAAAATTCTGAAGGCATCAAAAGAGTGCACAGATGTTCAAACCTCAAGGAAGGAGTGTGTGAACACAGCTCTTCTGAAACACCGTGTTCTCCTGGCCAGGTGCGAAGACGGGAGTTGGAGAATCCACAAAAGACTCAATATGAGTTATATCAGGAAACTCCTTTTATTGTACAGATGCACTTTCTTATATAGCATAATTTTCCAAAGTCATCATGACTTGCAGTTTTTCATAAACTCCAATTGTGCTATACACACATCAGTCATCTGCTTCTACCTATCACTTTACTATTAATACTAATGCGTTCTGCCTCATACGGATGTTAGCTTCTAATTCTTCTATTCTGACCCTCAAGGTCGAAGCGTCCTTGAGGCCTACTATATTAGTTTAGACAAACTGTTCAACAGAGTTTTCCCTGTGCAGGCCCTCTAGCATTCCATGCCTGTTTTCAGCGAGCTACGCTCCCACAATTCCCCCTTTTTCGTTTTGCACAAATAAAACTCTGTGAACGAGACTCGATATGCCTTTCTGCAGCAAATTCCATACAAAGCCTAACCCTAGCAATAGCAATATAATTATAATAAGCCATCGTATGCTTTCTTTGATTAAGCCTAGTAACCAAGGGGAGAGATTTCCAAAGATGTTTGCAGCCATAAGTCGAACAAATTCGTATCCTTCTGAATCTTTTGGCTGTGCTCCTTCAGCCACCGCAACTGCTGATGAATCAATTCTCCATGATCGCTCAGGTTGAAGCAACACATCCCTTGGACATCTTCACACCCATGACCTTGTGCTAGAAGCAAGAAATCAATAGCTGCACGGTTCTGCAAGACCGCACGTCTTAAGCTATTTTGATCTAATAGCATCTGTTCTAGGATTTGTGTAGTTATATTAGACTGCTTTTCTGACCAGCAAGCTAATTTCTCTATTTGCTTGAGTGCTTGTGCTGCAGCTACGCCGGGCGCGAAAAATGATGCAAGCACTCGAGCAGTGGCAGACCACAATTCCACATTATCATCACACATCTCCGTCAGGCCGGCTGCGGCCCGTCGCCTTCGCTTTTGGGACAGGAACGAGATATTCAAGATATTCAACCACTGCCTATGACTTGGAGCTAATGCGCGGTCGCCGCAAATCAAGAACATATTGGGCGGTAGCTCTTTTGTTGTCCCATTGCTCCCCCTTTTTTTTTTTTTTTTTTTTTTTTTTTGTGAAAAGCAGCAAAGTGCGGTTAACAAAATATCTTCTATATAATGATGACAATAACACTGCGTCTCACTCACTCACACATTCAAATATTGATAACCAGTTTCTACGCTATCACACAAGGAGCTCCTTTACACCATTCACACAAGAGACACAAGAAGACACCTGCAAACATGATTACTACAATACCAACCACAACACCAAGCAGACTAACCCCATTCACGTAGTTAAATATCAGTGCAAGTGGTGAAAATACATGTTGACATCAATGCCAATCGGTGCACAGTGTGAACATTTAGCAAATTACAGAACCAGACCAGCAAGAATACCTTTTTCCGTAGATGGACCGTGTCTGCCCCTGCAGCGAGCCAGATGAGTCAGGGAGCCCCTCCGAGAAAAGGTCCCGGGGCGCGCCTAGGGAGTCCCGGTCCTCATTGGCTCCTGCAGCCGGACAGAGATTGTCACCTCTGGGTTGTCAACTGAATCTGAGAAAACTCAATAACAACTATGTGTTATCAAGCAGGTATTCTCCATTCTCCATTGCACTTCAAGAAATCTGTCAAAGGCTTTTATATCTTTTATGCAGATCCCCCTTTTTTGTATTTTTTTTTTTAATTAGATTATCTTTACAAGGAACTTGAGAGCTCTTTCATAATGAATACTGCTTTTCAAATTACACAACTTTATAGGCAACTTGTAAATGAATCCTGAATTTCTTTACCTGCTTTAGATAAAATGTCTCATATTTTACAGCCAGCTAACATCATGGATAAAAATAGCATTATGAAGCTTTCTTTTTGACCAGACACATACAGATCATAAGACAGTTTAAAAAATAGTTTTAAACTAAGGACCTGCTTTGACCCTATTGCAATGACTGAAAAATTAAGCACTTTTTAAACCTGCCTGGCAAGCACAAACCTACAGTGCGATTAGAATTTGGTACGCCGTGTAACTGCGGAAGTTTGATTTACAGAGGGACTGAAATGAGTTTACCTTGGCTGATAAAGTGACCCATTGTCCTGCAATTGAAACATCTCTTTTGCTTGCCTCCCTCCTTTCTATCTATGAGGGGCTGAACCGCACTGTATACAGCAGCAGCAAGTAAGGACGCGGTACCATTGGTGCGTTCTATAACTTCAAGCATATCAGCTACTTGTGCATCTCTGGGTAGGGTACTTAAAGCTTTTTTTGTTGTATCATTAGCATTCTCAAAGGCAAACACTTTAAAAACCTTTTCCTTCATTCCCTCATCCAAATCTGGATGACTTCTAATAACCTGATCTAAACGATCAATAAAAGAAGGAAAACTTTCTTGTGGACCCTGCTGAATGTTGGCAAAGGAACATATCTTTCCTGGTTCCCTGACTAAAATCATTGCTTGGTAAGCTAACTGCTGTGACAATTGTAATACCTCTCCTACAAAACCTTGTTGTAAAGCCACGCTCGCAAAAGGACTTTGGCCTGTTAGCATTTGTGCTTGTACCCCATACAATGGATCCCCTTGCTGCCTTGGTCGTGCAGCCTCCTAGTCACAGAGTTGTTGCCAGGCCTTGGAGAACATAAGCTGTTGAGAAGGGGACAAAAGAATTAGCAATCTGTTGTGAATCAAGTGGTAACAAAACATCTGCTGTAAAAATAGATTGTAATAATTGTTGAGTATAACTAGATTGAAGCCCATATTGTGATACTGCTAAACGTGCTTTTTCAAGGATTTTCCAATCAAACGGTTCCCATTTTCTACCTCCTGCCTGATCTGTAACGATAGGAAAGGCAGAAGGAAGAAAATTTCCTTCAATTAGGGCATCACGAATTACTCCTTTCCATCTTCGTCCTGCTTCTTGTTCACTTAATGGCGTATTTGACAATGAAGTAGTTGGCACAGGCATTTGCGACAAAGGCACTGGTAGTGATGACGGTACAGCAAAAGGATTATGAGTCGCAGCGTTTTCTGGATTCTTCTTGTTGCTGTCCGCTGCTGTATTGAGTGCCGATAGTTTGTTTATGAGTTGCTGTAGGACTTCATCAAGCAGCTCCTTTTTCTGCTTTTGTTTCGACATGATCCCCGGAGAAAGAGAGTCTTCCTGTAGGCAGGCCGTTGTGACGGTGGGATAAGGGCGGGATTCTGGGCGGGTCGTTGTGATGTCGGGATAAGGGCGGGATTCTAGGTGGGTCACTGTGACGTTGCGATAAGGGCGGGATTCTGGGAGGGTCGTTGTGACGTCGTGATAAGGGTGGGATGTTGGGCGGGTTGCTGTGTATTCAGGATAGGGGTGGGATTTGGGTGGGTCTGCTGGTTCACGTGCTTCCCCCTTTTCTTTGCCCAAGCCCCCTTGTAGTTTTTCCGCGTTCTCTTCCGAGTCCCTTCTTACTGCGATCGCGTCGCTGCCATTATGGCGCACCTCCTCCTCCGAGGGTGCGGTCCCCGCGGAGGCCCCACCAGCCCCCGAACTCGCGGTCTGCGTCTGATTAGCAGGGGTCAAGGGAGGTGGAACAGGAACAGAAATTCGCGTAGAAAAAATAGAAGTAGTAGTTGTTGGTGAAGAATCGCCAGAGGAGGGGGTAAAGGCAGCAAAGGCAGAAGCTGCAGCAGCTCTTTCAGCTTTCATACTACGTAACATCTCCATAAGCAATTTCCATAACGTGGCGTACTTGCCTGCTTCTTTTGCTCTCGCTCCCCCCGAGCTTATATCTTCCCATAACTCTTTACCTATGGCCTCCCACATAGCGAGTTCAAAAGCAACTCCCACAGAAGGGATTAAACTTCTATTCCATGCCCATAATAACAGCACTTTAAAGAGCCGAGGATTCAGTCCTCTCACTGAGAGTATGTGTTGGAGCAGATTTAGGACAGCCTCCTGGTGCTTGTCCAACCCCATCTGTCTCCCCAACCGCTCACCTGATCAGGGTGAGATTCCGTAATCGTTTCATGACGAGGTGCGCACCTTCTTTTTCTCTCCTCCTTCCTGGCAACTATGTGAGTCACCGCTTAGCGACTGGGCAGATTGCTGTTACTCTTTTATTTTTCTTTCCTTTTCTTTTTTTTTTTTAATTACTCCACCCGGGCAGCGGATCTCTTTCGGTTGGCCTTCCACCCTCTTCCTCTCCAAGTCTTGCAACTTTGTTCTGAGGAATCTGAGGGTCCCTGTTCGGGCACCACTTGCGGGAGCTGCGTGAGGACACTGACACGATCAATGTGATCTAACAAGTGAACCTTAATTTCCGTGTTTCCAGTGCAATTTATAACCCTCGACCACACCCAATAAATACTGATTGGCTTCATCGCAAATAACGGCCCATAGTCCAACCTGACTGGCCACAGTGCGAGTCATGTTCAAGCCACATTCAAAAATGTTCACACCCATCTTCTTCAAGAAATTAAAACTGCGTCATTAATGGCGGCTGTCTCTACTTCTGCACCTGCAAGATGTTCATGCCCCCTGCACCAGAAGTTGTTTACGCTTTCAGCAGTTCCAGTACGTCCCAGCTCAGATTCTCTAAAAGGGCTGGATTGTTCACATGTCCCTTATTTCATAAATGTCCTCCCAAAAAAGCCCAACATCCAGAGGCAATGCCCAACATCCAGAGGCAATACCCAACATCTAGAGGTAAAGCCTAACATCTGGATGTAAATCAAATATCTAGAGGTAAAGCCCAACATCTAGAGGTAAAGCCCAACATCTAGAGGTAAAGCCCAACATCTGGATGTAAAGCCCAACTTCTAAAGGTAAAGACCAACATCTAGAGGAAAAGCCAAATATCTAGAGGTAAAGCCAAAGTGATGTAAAGCCAAAATCTAGAGGTAAAGCCCAATATCTGGCCTTAAAGCACAAAATCTAGAGGTAAAGCACAACGTTTAGAGGTAAAGCCCAAGCTATGTAAAACCCAACTTCTAGAGGTAAAGCCCCACATCTAGGGGTAAAGACCAAAATCCGGATGTAAAGCAAACATCTAGAGGTAAAGTCGAACATCTAAATGTGAAGCCAAACATATAGACTTAAAGCCCAAGCGATGTAAAGCACAACATTTAGAGGTAAAGCCAAAGCGACGTAAATCCTATCATCTAGAGGTAAATTCAACATCTAGAGGTAAAGCCCAACACACAGAGGTAAACTCCAACATCTGGATGTAAAGTCCAACTTCTAGAGGTAAAGCCCAACATGTAGAGATAAAGCAAAACATCTAGAGGTAAAGCTCAAGATGCAGAAGTAAAGCCAAACACCTAGAGATAAAGCCCAAGCCATGTAAAGCCCAACATCTAGAGGTAAAGCCCAATTTCTAGAGTTAAAGCCCAACATCTAGAGGTAAAGCCCAACATCTAGAAGTAAAGCCCAACATCTAGAGGTAAAGCCCAACATCTAGAAGTAAAGCCCAACATCTAGAGGTAAAGCCCAAAATCTAGAGGTAAAGCCCAACTTCTAGAGGTAAAGCCCAACTTCTAGAGGTAAAGCCCAACATCTAGTCTTAAAGCCCAATGTCTACAGGTAAGGTCCAACTTACAGAGTTAAAGCCCAACATCTAGAGGTAAAGTCCAACATCTACAGGTAAAGACCAAAATCTAGATCTAAAGCCCAATTTCTAGATCTAAAGCCAAAAATCTAGAGGTAAAGCCCAATATCTGGAGGTAAAGCCCAACGTCTAGAGGTAAAGCCCAACGTCTAGAGGTAAAGCCCAACGTCTACAGGACAAGCCAAAAATCTAGATTTAAAACCCAAAATCTGGAGGTAAAGACCAGCATCTAGAGCTAAAGCCTAAAATCTAGATGTAAAGCCCAATTTCTAGATCTGAGGACAAACATCTAGAGGTGAAGCCCAACATCTAGAGGTAAAGCCCAACATCTAGAGGTAAAGACCAAAGTTTAGATGTAAAGCCCAAAAATCTAGAGGTAAAGCCCAAAATCTAGAGGTAAAACCCAACATCTAGAGGAAAAGCCTAAAATCTATATGTAAAGCCCAACTTCTAGATCTAAAGCCAAACATCTAGTGGTAACCCCAACTTCTAGAGGTAAAGCCTAACATCTAGAGGTGAATTCCAAAATCTAGACTTAAGGCCCGATATCTAGAGGTAAAGCCAAACATCTAGATATAAAACCCAGCATCTAGAGGTAAAGCCAAGAATCTAGAGGTAAAGCAAAACACCTAGATGTGAAATTCAAAATCTAGAGGTAAAGACCAACATCTAGAGGTAAAGACAAAACTCTAGTTTTAAATCGAAAAATCTAAAAATATAGCCCAACATCTAGCGGTAAAGCCGGTAATCTAGATTTGAAGCCCAAAATCTAGAGGTAAAGCCCAACATCTAGAGGTAAAGCCCAACGTCTAGAGCTGAAGCCCAACGTCTAGAGCTGAAGCCCAACGTCTAGAGCTGAAGCCCAACATGTGGAGGTAAAGTCAAATATACAGAGGTAAAGCCTAACATCTAGAGGTGAATTTCAAAATCTAGAGTTAAAGCCTGACATCTACAGTTAAAGCCAAACATCTAGCTGTAAAACGCACATCTAGTGGTAAAGCCTCATATCTAGAGTAAAGCCTAACATCTAGAGGTGAATTCCAAAATGTAGAGATAAAGACCAAAAACTAGAGGTAAAGCCAAACATCTAGAGGTAAAGCTTACCATTTAGAGGTGAATTCCAAAATCTAGAGTTAAAGCCCAACATCTAGAATTATAGCCAAAGATCTAGATGTAAACCCTACCATCTAGAGGTAAAGCCCAAGATCTAGAGGTTAAAAGCCAACATCTAGAGGTAAAGCCCAGCTTCTAGAGGCAAGGCCAAAAATCCAGATTTAAAACCCAAAATCTAGAGCTAAAGCCCAACATCTAGAGGTAAAGCCCAAAATCTAGATGAAAAGCCCAATTTCTAGATCTGAAGCCAAACATCTAGAGGTAAAGCCAAACATCTAGAGGTAAAGCCTAACATCTAGAGGTAAAGCCTAACATCTAGAGGTAAAGCCTAACATCTAGAGGTGAATTTCAAAATCTAGAGTTAAAGCCTGACATCTACAGTTAAAGCCAAACATCTAGCTGTAAAACGCACATCTAGTGGTAAAGCCTCATATCTAGAGTAAAGCCTAACATCTAGAGGTGAATTCCAAAATGTACAGATAAAGACCAAAAACTAGAGGTAAAGCCAAACATCTAGAGGTAAAGCTTACCATCTAGAGGTGAATTCCAAAATCTAGAGTTAAAGCCCGACATCTAGATGTAAAACCCAACATCTAGAGGTAAAGCCCAATATCTAGAGGTAAAGCCGAACATCTAGAGGTAAAGCCCAACATCTAGAGGTAAAGCCCAACATCTAGAGGTAAAGCTTACCATCTAGAGGTGAATTCCAAAATCTAGAGTTAAAGCCCGACATCTAGAATTATAGCCAAAGATCTAGATGTAAACCCTACCATCTAGAGGTAAAGCCCAAGATCTAGAGGTTAAAAGCCAACATCTAGAGGTAAAGCCCAATGTCTGGAGGTAAAGCCCAGCTTCTAGAGGCAAGGCCAAAAATCCAGATTTAAAACCCAAAATCTAGAGCTAAAGCCCAACATCTAGAGGTAAATCCCAAAATCTAGATGAAAAGCCCAATTTCTAGATCTGAAGCCAAACATCTAGAGGTAAAGCCTAACATCTAGAGGTGAATTCCAAAATCTAGTGTTAAAGCCCGATATCTACAGAAGAAGCAATACATCTAGATGTAAAGCCCACTTTCTAGAGGTAAAGTCAAAAATCTAGATTTGAAATCCAAAATCTAGAGGTAAAGCCCCAAATCTAGAGGTAAATCCCAAAACCTGGATGTAAAGCCCAACTTCTAGACCTAAAGCCCAACATCTAGATGTAAAGCCCAACATCTGGAGGTAAAGCCTAACATCTAGAGATTAATTCCAAAATCCAGAGTTAAAGCCCAACATCTAGTCGTAAAGCCCAATATCTACAT
This sequence comes from Leptosomus discolor, assembly GCF_034619465.1. Lineage (NCBI taxonomy): Eukaryota > Metazoa > Chordata > Aves > Leptosomiformes > Leptosomidae > Leptosomus > Leptosomus discolor. The sequence goes on along the minus strand of NW_028237973.1, from coordinate 202,450 downwards.
GTAAAGTCCAACTTATAGAGGTAAAGTCAAACATCTAGAGGAAACCCCAAAATCTAGAGGTAAAGCCCAACATCTAGACCTAAAGCCCAAATTCTAGAGGTAAAGCCTAATATCTAGAGGTGAATTCCAAAATCTAGTGTTAAAGCCCAACATCTACAGTTAAAGCCAAGCATCTAGAGGTAAAGCAAAACACCTAGATGTGAATTTCAAAATCTAGAGGTAAAGACCAAAATCTAGATGTAAATCAAATCGTCTAGATTTAAAACCCAACATCTAGAGGTAAAGCCCATCATCTAGAGGTAAAGCCTAACATCTAGAGGTGAATTCCAAAATCTAGAGTTAAGGCCCGATATCTAGAGGTAAAGCCAAACATCTAGATATAAAACCCAGCATCTAGAGGTAAAGCAAAACACCTAGATGTGAATTTCAAAATCTAGATGTAAAGACCAACATCTAGAGGTAAAGACAAAACTCTAGTTTTAAATCGAAAAATATAGCCCAACATACAGAGGTAAAGCCGGTAATCTAGATTTGAAGCCCAACATCTAGAGGTAAAGCCCAAAGTCTAGAGGTAAAGCCCAACATCTAGAGGTAAAGCCCAACATCTAGAGGTAAAGCCCAACATCTAGAGGTAAAGCCCAACATCTAGAGGTAAAGCCCAACATCTAGAGGTAAAGCCCAACATCTGGAGGTAAAGACTAACATCTAGAGGTTAATTCCAAAATCCAGAGTTAAAGCCCAACATCTAGTCGTAAAGCCCAATATCTACATGTAAAGCCCAACTTATAGAGGTAAAGTCAAACATCTAGATGTAAACCCCAACATCTAGAGGTAAAGCCCAACATCTAGATGTAAAGCCCAACATCTGGAGGTAAAGCCTAACATCTAGAGGTTAATTCCAAAATCCAGAGTTAAAGCCCAACATCTAGTCATAAAGCCCAATATCTACATGTAAAGCCCAACTAATAGAGGTAAAGTCAAACATCTAGATGTAAACCCCAAAATCTAGAGGTAAAGCCCAACATCTAGAGGTAAAGCCCAACATCTAGAGGTAAAGCCCAAAATCTAGAGGTAAAGCCCAACATCTAGATCTAAAGCCCAACATCTAGAGGTAAAGCCCAACATCTAGAGGTAAAGCCTAATATCTAGAGGTGAATTCCAAAATCTAGTGTTAAAGCCCGACACCTACAGTTAAAGACAAGCATCTAGAGGTAAAGCAAAACACCTAGATGTGAATTTCAAAATCTAGAGGTAAAGACCAACATCTAGAGGTAAAGACAAAACTCTAGTTTTAAATCGAAAAATCGAAAAATATAGCCCAAAATCTAGAGGTAAAGCCGGTAATCTAGATTTGAAGCCCAACATCTAGAGGTAAAGCCCAACATCTAGAGGTAAAGCCCAACGTCTAGAGCTGAAGCCCAACGTCTAGAGCTGAAGCCCAACATGTGGAGGTAAAGTCAAATATACAGAGGTAAAGCCTAACATCTAGAGGTGAATTTCAAAATCTAGAGTTAAAGCCTGACATCTACAGTTAAAGCCAAACATCTAGCCGTAAAACGCACATCTAGTGGTAAAGCCTCATATCTAGAGTAAAGCCTAACATCTAGAGGTAAAGCCCAACATCTAGAGGTAAAGCCCAACATCTAGAGGTAAAGCCCAACATCTAGAGGTAAAGCTTACCATCTAGAGGTGAATTCCAAAATCTAGAGTTAAAGCCCGACATCTAGAATTATAGCCAAAGATCTAGATGTAAACCCTACCATCTAGAGGTAAAGCCCAAGATCTAGAGGTTAAAAGCCAACATCTAGAGGTAAAGCCCAATGTCTGGAGGTAAAGCCCAGCTTCTAGAGGCAAGGCCAAAAATCCAGATTTAAAACCCAAAATCTAGAGCTAAAGCCCAACATCTAGAGGTAAATCCCAAAATCTAGATGAAAAGCCCAATTTCTAGATCTGAAGCCAAACATCTAGAGGTAAAGCCAAACATCTAGAGGTAAAGCCAAACATCTAGAGGTAAAGCCTAACATCTAGAGGTAAAGCCTAACATCTAGAGGTAAAGCCTAACATCTAGAGGTGAATTCCAAAATCTAGTGTTAAAGCCCGATATCTACAGAAGAAGCAATACATCTAGATGTAAAGCCCACTTTCTAGAGGTAAAGTCAAAAATCTAGATTTGAAATCCAAAATCTAGAGGTAAAGCCCCAAATCTAGAGGTAAATCCCAAAACCTGGATGTAAAGCCCAACTTCTAGACCTAAAGCCCAACATCTAGATGTAAAGCCCAACATCTGGAGGTAAAGCCTAACATCTAGAGATTAATTCCAAAATCCAGAGTTAAAGCCCAACATCTAGTCGTAAAGCCCAATATCTACATGTAAAGTCCAACTTATAGAGGTAAAGTCAAACATCTAGAGGAAACCCCAAAATCTAGAGGTAAAGCCCAACATCTAGACCTAAAGCCCAAATTCTAGAGGTAAAGCCTAATATCTAGCGGTGAATTCCAAAATCTAGTGTTAAAGCCCGACATCTACAGTTAAAGCCAAGCATCTAGAGGTAAAGCAAAACACCTAGATGTGAATTTCAAAATCTAGAGGTAAAGACCAAAATCTAGAGGTAAATCAAATCGTCTAGATTTAAAACCCAACATCTAGAGGTAAAGCCCATCATCTAGAGGTAAAGCCTAACATCTAGAGGTGAATTCCAAAATCTAGAGTTAAGGCCCGATATCTAGAGGTAAAGCCAAACATCTAGATTTAAAACCCAGCATCTAGAGGTAAAGCAAAACACCTAGATGTGAATTTCAAAATCTAGAGGTAAAGACCAACATCTAGAGGTAAAGCCCATCATCTAGAGGTAAAGCCTAATATCTAGAGGTGAATTTCAAAATCTAGAGTTAAAGCCCGACATCTACAGTTAAAGCCAAACATCTAGCTGTAAAACGCACATCTAGTGGTAAAGCCTCATATCTAGAGTAAAGCCTAACATCTAGAGGTTAATTTCAAAATCCAGAGTTAAAGCCCAACATCTAGTCGTAAAGCCCAATATCTACATGTAAAGCCCAACTTATAGAGGTAAAGTCAAACATCTAGAGGTAAACTCCAAAATCTAGAGGTAAAGCCCAACATCTAGACCTAAAGCCCAACATCTAGAGGTAAAGCCCAACTTCTAGAGGTAAAGCCTAATATCTAGAGGTGAATTCCAAAATCTAGTGTTAAAGCCCGACATCTACAGATAAAGCCAAGAATCTAGAGGTAAAGCAAAACACCTAGATGTGAATTTCAAAATCTAGAGGTAAAGACCAACATCTAGAGGTAAAGACAAAACTCTAGTTTTAAATCGAAAAATATAGCCCAACATATAGAGGTAAAGCCGGTAATCTAGATTTGAAGCCCAACATCTAGAGGTAAAGCCCAACGTCTAGAGGTAAAGCCCAACATCTAGAGGTAAAGCCCAACGTCTAGAGGTAAAGCCCAACATCTAGAGGTAAAGCCCAACATCTAGAGGTAAAGCCCAACATCTAGAGGTAAAGCCCAACGTCTAGAGCTGAAGCCCAACATGTGGAGGTAAAGTCAAATATACAGAGGTAAAGCCTAACATCTAGAGGTGAATTTCAAAATCTAGAGTTAAAGCCTGACATCTACAGTTAAAGCCAAACATCTAGCTGTAAAACGCACATCTAGTGGTAAAGCCTCATATCTAGAGTAAAGCCTAACATCTAGAGGTGAATTCCAAAATGTACAGATAAAGACCAAAAACTAGAGGTAAAGCCAAACATCTAGAGGTAAAGCTTACCATCTAGAGGTGAATTCCAAAATCTAGAGTTAAAGCCCGACATCTAGATGTAAAACCCAACATCTAGAGGTAAAGCCGAACATCTAGAGGTAAAGCCCAACATCTAGAGGTAAAGCCCAACATCTAGAGGTAAAGCCCAACATCTAGAGGTAAAGCTTACCATCTAGAGGTGAATTCCAAAATCTAGAGTTAAAGCCCGACATCTAGAATTATAGCCAAAGATCTAGATGTAAACCCTACCATCTAGAGGTAAAGCCCAAGATCTAGAGGTTAAAAGCCAACATCTAGAGGTAAAGCCCAATGTCTGGAGGTAAAGCCCAGCTTCTAGAGGCAAGGCCAAAAATCCAGATTTAAAACCCAAAATCTAGAGCTAAAGCCCAACATCTAGAGGTAAATCCCAAAATCTAGATGAAAAGCCCAATTTCTAGATCTGAAGACAAACATCTAGAGGTAAAGCCTAACATCTAGAGGTAAAGCCTAACATCTAGAGGTAAAGCCTAACATCTAGAGGTGAATTCCAAAATCTAGTGTTAAAGCCCGATATCTACAGAAGAAGCAATACATCTAGATGTAAAGCCCACCTTCTAGAGGTAAAGCCAAAAATCTAGATTTGAAATCCAAAATCTAGAGGTAAAGCCCCAAATCTAGAGGTAAATCCCAAAACCTGGATGTAAACCCCAAAATCTAGAGGTAAAGCCCAACATCTAGACCTAAAGCTCAACATCTAGAGGTAAAGCCCAACATCTAGAGGTAAAGCCTAATATCTAGAGGTGAATTCCAAAATCTAGTGTTAAAGCCCGACATCTACAGTTAAAGCCAAGCATCTAGAGGTAAAGCAAAACACCTAGATGTGAATTTCAAAATCTAGAGGCAAAGACCAACATCTAGAGGTAAAGACAAAACTCTAGTTTTAAATAGAAAAATCGAAAAATATAGCCCAACATCTAGAGGTAAAGCCGGTAATCTAGATTTGAAGCCCAACATCTAGAGGTAAAGCCCAACGTCTAGAGGTAAAGCCCAACATCTAGAGGTAAAGCCCAACATCTAGAGGTAAAGCCCAACATCTAGAGGTAAAGCCCAACGTCTAGAGGTAAAGCCCAACGTCTAGAGCTGAAGCCCAACATGTGGAGGTAAAGTCAAATATATAGAGGTAAAGCCTAACATCTAGAGGTGAATTTCAAAATCTAGAGTTAAAGCCTGACATCTACAGATAAAGCCAAACATCTAGCTGTAAAACGCACATCTAGTGGTAAAGCCTCATATCTAGAGTAAAGCCTAACATCTAGAGGTGAATTCCAAAATGTAGAGATAAAGACCAAAAACTAGAGGTAAAGCCAAACATCTAGAGGTAAAGCTTACCATCTAGAGGTGAATTCCAAAATCTAGAGTTAAAGCCCGACATCTAGAATTAAAGCCAAACATCTAGATGCAAAGCCCAACATCTAGAGGTAAAGCCCAACATCTAGAGGTAAAGCCGAACATCTAGAGGTAAAGCCCAACATCTAGAGGTAAAGCCCAACATCTAGAGGTAAAGCCCAACATCTAGAGGTAAAGCCCAACATCTAGAGGTAAAGCTTACCATCTAGAGGTGAATTCCAAAATCTAGAGTTAAAGCCCGACATCTAGAATTATAGCCAAAGATCTAGATGTAAACCCTACCATCTAGAGGTAAAGCCCAAGATCTAGAGGTTAAAAGCCAACATCTAGAGGTAAAGCCCAATGTCTGGAGGTAAAGCCCAGCTTCTAGAGGCAAGGCCAAAAATCCAGATTTAAAACCCAAAATCTAGAGCTAAAGCCCAACATCTAGAGGTAAATCCCAAAATCTAGATGAAAAGCCCAATTTCTAGATCTGAAGCCAAACATCTAGAGGTAAAGCCTAACATCTAGAGGTAAAGCCTAACATCTAGAGGTGAATTCCAAAATCTAGTGTTAAAGCCCGATATCTACAGAAGAAGCAATACATCTAGATGTAAAGCCCACCTTCTAGAGGTAAAGCCAAAAATCTAGATTTGAAATCCAAAATCTAGAGGTAAAGCCCCAAATCTAGAGGTAAATCCCAAAACCTGGATGTAAAGCCCAACTTCTAGACCTAAAGCCCAACATCTAGATGTGAAGCCCAACATCTGGAGGTAAAGCCTAACATCTAGAGATTAATTCCAAAATCCAGAGTTAAAGCCCAACATCTAGTCGTAAAGCCCAATATCTACATGTAAAGTCCAACTTATAGAGGTAAAGTCAAACATCTAGAGGAAACCCCAAAATCTAGAGGTAAAGCCCAACATCTAGACCTAAAGCCCAAATTCTAGAGGTAAAGCCTAATATCTAGAGGTGAATTCCAAAATCTAGTGTTAAAGCCCGACATCTACAGTTAAAGCCAAGCATCTAGAGGTAAAGCAAAACACCTAGATGTGAATTTCAAAATCTAGAGGTAAAGACCAAAATCTATATGTAAATCAAATCGTCTAGATTTAAAACCCAACATCTAGAGGTAAAGCCCATCATCTAGAGGTAAAGCCTAACATCTAGAGGTGAATTCCAAAATCTAGAGTTAAGGCCCGATATCTAGAGGTAAAGCCAAACATCTAGATATAAAACCCAGCATCTAGAGGTAAAGCAAAACACCTAGATGTGAATTTCAAAATCTAGAGGTAAAGACCAACATCTAGAGGTAAAGCCCATCATCTAGAGGTAAAGCCTAATATCTAGAGGTGAATTTCAAAATCTAGAGTTAAAGCCCGACATATACAGTTAAAGCCAAACATCTAGCTGTAAAACGCACATCTAGTGGTAAAGCCTCATGTCTAGAGTAAAGCCTAACATCTAGAGGTTAATTTCAAAATCCAGAGTTAAAGCCGAACATCTAGTCGTAAAGCCCAATATCTACATGTAAAGCCCAACTTATAGAGGTAAAGTCAAACATCTAGAGGTAAACTCCAAAATCTAGAGGTAAAGCCCAACATCTAGACCTAAAGCCCAACATCTAGAGGTAAAGCCCAACTTCTAGAGGTAAAGCCTAATATCTAGAGGTGAATTCCAAAATCTAGTGTTAAAGCCCGACATCTACAGATAAAGCCAAGAATCTAGAGGTAAAGCAAAACACCTAGATGTGAATTTCAAAATCTAGAGGTAAAGACCAACATCTAGAGGTAAAGACAAAACTCTAGTTTTAAATCGAAAAATATAGCCCAACATCTAGAGGTAAAGCCGGTAATCTAGATTTGAAGCCCAACATCTAGAGGTAAAGCCCAACGTCTAGAGGTAAAGCCCAAAGTCTAGAGGTAAAGCCCAACATCTGGAGGTTAATTCCAAAATCCAGAGTTAAAGCCCAACATCTAGTCGTAAAGCCCAATATCTACATGTAAAGCCCAACTTATAGAGGTAAAGTCAAACATCTAGATGTAAACCCCAAAATCTAGAGGTAAAGCCCAACATCTAGATGTAAAGCCCAACATCTGGAGGTAAAGCCTAACATCTAGAGGTTAATTCCAAAATCCAGAGTTAAAGCCCAACATCTAGTCGTAAAGCCCAATATCTACATGTAAAGCCCAACTTATAGAGGTAAAGTCAAACATCTAGATGTAAACCCCAAAATCTAGAGGTAAAGCCCAACATCTAGAGGTAAAGCCCAACATCTAGAGGTAAAGCCTAATATCTAGAGGTGAATTCCAAAATCTAGTGTTAAAGCCCGACATCTACAGTTAAAGCCAAGCATCTAGAGGTAAAGCAAAACACCTAGATGTGAATTTCAAAATCTAGAGGTAAAGACCAACATCTAGAGGTAAAGACAAAACTCTAGTTTTAAATCGAAAAATCGAAAAATATAGCCCGACATCTAGAGGTAAAGCCGGTAATCTAGATTTGAAGCCCAACATCTAGAGGTAAAGCCCAACATCTAGAGGTAAAGCCCAACGTCTAGAGCTGAAGCCCAACGTCTAGAGCTGAAGCCCAACATGTGGAGGTAAAGTCAAATATACAGAGGCAAAGCCTAACATCTAGAGGTGAATTTCAAAATCTAGAGTTAAAGCCTGACATCTACAGTTAAAGCCAAACATCTAGCCGTAAAACGCACATCTAGTGGTAAAGCCTCATATCTAGAGTAAAGCCTAACATCTAGAGGTGAATTCCAAAATGTAGAGATAAAGACCAAAAACTAGAGGTAAAGCCAAACATTTAGAGGTAAAGCTTACCATCTAGAGGTGAATTCCAAAATCTAGAGTTAAAGCCCGACATCTAGAATTATAGCCAAAGATCTAGATGTAAACCCTACCATCTAGAGGTAAAGCCCAAGATCTAGAGGTTAAAAGCCAACATCTAGAGGTAAAGCCCAATGTCTGGAGGTAAAGCCCAGCTTCTAGAGGCAAGGCCAAAAATCCAGATTTAAAACCCAAAATCTAGAGCTAAAGCCCAACATCTAGAGGTAAATCCCAAAATCTAGACGAAAAGCCCAATTTCTAGATCTGAAGCCAAACATCTAGAGGTAAAGCCAAACATCTAGAGGTAAAGCCTAACATCTAGAGGTAAAGCCTAACATCTAGAGGTGAATTCCAAAATCTAGTGTTAAAGCCCGATATCTACAGAAGAAGCAATACATCTAGATGTAAAGCCCACCTTCTAGAGGTAAAGCCAAAAATCTAGATTTGAAATCCAAAATCTAGAGGTAAAGCCCCAAATCTAGAGGTAAATCCCAAAACCTGGATGTAAAGCCCAACTTCTAGACCTAAAGCCCAACATCTAGATGTGAAGCCCAACATCTGGAGGTAAAGCCTAACATCTAGAGATTAATTCCAAAATCCAGAGTTAAAGCCCAACATCTAGTCGTAAAGCCCAATATCTACATGTAAAGTCCAACTTATAGAGGTAAAGTCAAACATCTAGAGGAAACCCCAAAATCTAGAGGTAAAGCCTAATATCTAGAGGTGAATTCCAAAATCTAGTGTTAAAGCCCGACATCTACAGTTAAAGCCAAGCATCTAGAGGTAAAGCAAAACACCTAGATGTGAATTTCAAAATCTAGAGGTAAAGACCAAAATCTAGAGGTAAATCAAATCGTCTAGATTTAAAACCCAGCATCTAGAGGTAAAGCAAAACACCTAGATGTGAATTTCAAAATCTAGAGGTAAAGACCAACATCTAGAGGTAAAGCCCATCATCTAGAGGTAAAGCCTAATATCTAGAGGTGAATTTCAAAATCTAGAGTTAAAGCCCGACATCTACAGTTAAAGCCAAACATCTAGCTGTAAAACGCACATCTAGTGGTAAAGCCTCATATCTAGAGTAAAGCCTAACATCTAGAGGTTAATTTCAAAATCCAGAGTTAAAGCCCAACATCTAGTCGTAAAGCCCAATATCTACATGTAAAGCCCAACTTATAGAGGTAAAGTCAAACATCTAGAGGTAAACTCCAAAATCTAGAGGTAAAGCCCAAAATCTAGACCTAAAGCCCAACATCTAGAGGTAAAGCCCAACTTCTAGAGGTAAAGCCTAATATCTAGAGGTGAATTCCAAAATCTAGTGTTAAAGCCCGACATCTACAGATAAAGCCAAGAATCTAGAGGTAAAGCAAAACACCTAGATGTGAATTTCAAAATCTAGAGGTAAAGACCAACATCTAGAGGTAAAGCCCAACGTCTAGAGCTGAAGCCCAACATGTGGAGGTAAAGTCAAATATACAGAGGTAAAGCCTAACATCTAGAGGTGAATTTCAAAATCTAGAGTTAAAGCCTGACATCTACAGTTAAAGCCAAACATCTAGCTGTAAAACGCACATCTAGTGGTAAAGCCTCATATCTAGAGTAAAGCCTAACATCTAGAGGTGAATTCCAAAATGTACAGATAAAGACCAAAAACTAGAGGTAAAGCCAAACATCTAGAGGTAAAGCTTACCATCTAGAGGTGAATTCCAAAATCTAGAGTTAAAGCCCGACATCTAGATGTAAAACCCAACATCTAGAGGTAAAGCCCAATATCTAGAGGTAAAGCCGAACATCTAGAGGTAAAGCCCAACATCTAGAGGTAAAGCCCAACATCTAGAGGTAAAGCTTACCATCTAGAGGTGAATTCCAAAATCTAGAGTTAAAGCCCGACATCTAGAATTATAGCCAAAGATCTAGATGTAAACCCTACCATCTAGAGGTAAAGCCCAAGATCTAGAGGTTAAAAGCCAACATCTAGAGGTAAAGCCCAATGTCTGGAGGTAAAGCCCAGCTTCTAGAGGCAAGGCCAAAAATCCAGATTTAAAACCCAAAATCTAGAGCTAAAGCCCAACATCTAGAGGTAAATCCCAAAATCTAGATGAAAAGCCCAATTTCTAGATCTGAAGACAAACATCTAGAGGTAAAGCCTAACATCTAGAGGTAAAGCCTAACATCTAGAGGTAAAGCCTAACATCTAGAGGTGAATTCCAAAATCTAGTGTTAAAGCCCGATATCTACAGAAGAAGCAATACATCTAGATGTAAAGCCCACCTTCTAGAGGTAAAGCCAAAAATCTAGATTTGAAATCCAAAATCTAGAGGTAAAGCCCCAAATCTAGAGGTAAATCCCAAAACCTGGATGTAAACCCCAAAATCTAGAGGTAAAGCCCAACATCTAGACCTAAAGCTCAACATCTAGAGGTAAAGCCCAACATCTAGAGGTAAAGCCTAATATCTAGAGGTGAATTCCAAAATCTAGTGTTAAAGCCCGACATCTACAGTTAAAGCCAAGCATCTAGAGGTAAAGCAAAACACCTAGATGTGAATTTCAAAATCTAGAGGCAAAGACCAACATCTAGAGGTAAAGACAAAACTCTAGTTTTAAATAGAAAAATCGAAAAATATAGCCCAACATCTAGAGGTAAAGCCGGTAATCTAGATTTGAAGCCCAACATCTAGAGGTAAAGCCCAACGTCTAGAGGTAAAGCCCAACATCTAGAGGTAAAGCCCAACATCTAGAGGTAAAGCCCAACGTCTAGAGGTAAAGCCCAACGTCTAGAGCTGAAGCCCAACATGTGGAGGTAAAGTCAAATATATAGAGGTAAAGCCTAACATCTAGAGGTGAATTTCAAAATCTAGAGTTAAAGCCTGACATCTACAGATAAAGCCAAACATCTAGCTGTAAAACGCACATCTAGTGGTAAAGCCTCATATCTAGAGTAAAGCCTAACATCTAGAGGTGAATTCCAAAATGTAGAGATAAAGACCAAAAACTAGAGGTAAAGCCAAACATCTAGAGGTAAAGCTTACCATCTAGAGGTGAATTCCAAAATCTAGAGTTAAAGCCCGACATCTAGAATTAAAGCCCAACATCTAGAGGTAAAGCCCAACATCTAGAGGTAAAGCCCAACATCTAGAGGTAAAGCCCAACATCTAGAGGTAAAGCCCAACATCTAGAGGTAAAGCCCAACATCTAGAGGTAAAGCCCAACATCTAGAGGTAAAGCCCAACATCTAGAGGTAAAGCTTACCATCTAGAGGTGAATTCCAAAATCTAGAGTTAAAGCCCGACATCTAGAATTATAGCCAAAGATCTAGATGTAAACCCTACCATCTAGAGGTAAAGCCCAAGATCTAGAGGTTAAAAGCCAACATCTAGAGGTAAAGCCCAATGTCTGGAGGTAAAGCCCAGCTTCTAGAGGCAAGGCCAAAAATCCAGATTTAAAACCCAAAATCTAGAGCTAAAGCCCAACATCTAGAGGTAAATCCCAAAATCTAGATGAAAAGCCCAATTTCTAGATCTGAAGCCAAACATCTAGAGGTAAAGCCTAACATCTAGAGGTAAAGCCTAACATCTAGAGGTGAATTCCAAAATCTAGTGTTAAAGCCCGATATCTACAGAAGAAGCAATACATCTAGATGTAAAGCCCACCTTCTAGAGGTAAAGCCAAAAATCTAGATTTGAAATCCAAAATCTAGAGGTAAAGCCCCAAATCTAGAGGTAAATCCCAAAACCTGGATGTAAAGCCCAACTTCTAGACCTAAAGCCCAACATCTAGATGTGAAGCCCAACATCTGGACGTAAAGCCTAACATCTAGAGATTAATTCCAAAATCCAGAGTTAAAGCCCAACATCTAGTCGTAAAGCCCAATATCTACATGTAAAGTCCAACTTATAGAGGTAAAGTCAAACATCTAGAGGAAACCCCAAAATCTAGAGGTAAAGCCCAACATCTAGACCTAAAGCCCAAATTCTAGAGGTAAAGCCTAATATCTAGAGGTGAATTCCAAAATCTAGTGTTAAAGCCCGACATCTACAGTTAAAGCCAAGCATCTAGAGGTAAAGCAAAACACCTAGATGTGAATTTCAAAATCTAGAGGTAAAGACCAAAATCTATATGTAAATCAAATCGTCTAGATTTAAAACCCAACATCTAGAGGTAAAGCCCATCATCTAGAGGTAAAGCCTAACATCTAGAGGTGAATTCCAAAATCTAGAGTTAAGGCCCGATATCTAGAGGTAAAGCCAAACATCTAGATATAAAACCCAGCATCTAGAGGTAAAGCAAAACACCTAGATGTGAATTTCAAAATCTAGAGGTAAAGACCAACATCTAGAGGTAAAGCCCATCATCTAGAGGTAAAGCCTAATATCTAGAGGTGAATTTCAAAATCTAGAGTTAAAGCCCGACATCTACAGTTAAAGCCAAACATCTAGCTGTAAAACGCACATCTAGTGGTAAAGCCTCATATCTAGAGTAAAGCCTAACATCTAGAGGTTAATTTCAAAATCCAGAGTTAAAGCCCAACATCTAGTCGTAAAGCCCAATATCTACATGTAAAGCCCAACTTATAGAGGTAAAGTCAAACATCTAGAGGTAAACTCCAAAATCTAGAGGTAAAGCCCAACATCTAGACCTAAAGCCCAACATCTAGAGGTAAAGCCCAACTTCTAGAGGTAAAGCCTAATATCTAGAGGTGAATTCCAAAATCTAGTGTTAAAGCCCGACATCTACAGATAAAGCCAAGAATCTAGAGGTAAAGCAAAACACCTAGATGTGAATTTCAAAATCTAGAGGTAAAGACCAACATCTAGAGGTAAAGACAAAACTCTAGTTTTAAATCGAAAAATATAGCCCAACATATAGAGGTAAAGCCGGTAATCTAGATTTGAAGCCCAACATCTAGAGGTAAAGCCCAACGTCTAGAGGTAAAGCCCAAAGTCTAGAGGTAAAGCCCAACATCTGGAGGTTAATTCAAAAATCCAGAGTTAAAGCCCAACATCTAGTCGTAAAGCCCAATATCTACATGTAAAGCCCAACTTATAGAGGTAAAGTCAAACATCTAGATGTAAACCCCAAAATCTAGAGGTAAAGCCCAACATCTAGATGTAAAGCCCAACATCTGGAGGTAAAGCCTAACATCTAGAGGTTAATTCCAAAATCCAGAGTTAAAGCCCAACATCTAGTCGTAAAGCCCAATATCTACATGTAAAGCCCAACTTATAGAGGTAAAGTCAAACATCTAGATGTAAACCCCAAAATCTAGAGGTAAAGCCCAACATCTAGAGGTAAAGCCCAACATCTAGAGGTAAAGCCTAATATCTAGAGGTGAATTCCAAAATCTAGTGTTAAAGCCCGACATCTACAGTTAAAGCCAAGCATCTAGAGGTAAAGCAAAACACCTAGATGTGAATTTCAAAATCTAGAGGTAAAGACCAACATCTAGAGGTAAAGACAAAACTCTAGTTTTAAATCGAAAAATCGAAAAATATAGCCCGACATCTAGAGGTAAAGCCGGTAATCTAGATTTGAAGCCCAACATCTAGAGGTAAAGCCCAACATCTAGAGGTAAAGCCCAACGTCTAGAGCTGAAGCCCAACGTCTAGAGCTGAAGCCCAACATGTGGAGGTAAAGTCAAATATACAGAGGCAAAGCCTAACATCTAGAGGTGAATTTCAAAATCTAGAGTTAAAGCCTGACATCTACAGTTAAAGCCAAACATCTAGCCGTAAAACGCACATCTAGTGGTAAAGCCTCATATCTAGAGTAAAGCCTAACATCTAGAGGTGAATTCCAAAATGTAGAGATAAAGACCAAAAACTAGAGGTAAAGCCAAACATTTAGAGGTAAAGCTTACCATCTAGAGGTGAATTCCAAAATCTAGAGTTAAAGCCCGACATCTAGAATTATAGCCAAAGATCTAGATGTAAACCCTACCATCTAGAGGTAAAGCCCAAGATCTAGAGGTTAAAAGCCAACATCTAGAGGTAAAGCCCAATGTCTGGAGGTAAAGCCCAGCTTCTAGAGGCAAGGCCAAAAATCCAGATTTAAAACCCAAAATCTAGAGCTAAAGCCCAACATCTAGAGGTAAATCCCAAAATCTAGACGAAAAGCCCAATTTCTAGATCTGAAGCCAAACATCTAGAGGTAAAGCCAAACATCTAGAGGTAAAGCCTAACATCTAGAGGTAAAGCCTAACATCTAGAGGTAAAGCCTAACATCTAGAGGTGAATTCCAAAATCTAGTGTTAAAGCCCGATATCTACAGAAGAAGCAATACATCTAGATGTAAAGCCCACCTTCTAGAGGTAAAGCCAAAAATCTAGATTTGAAATCCAAAATCTAGAGGTAAAGCCCCAAATCTAGAGGTAAATCCCAAAACCTGGATGTAAAGCCCAACTTCTAGACCTAAAGCCCAACATCTAGATGTGAAGCCCAACATCTGGAGGTAAAGCCTAACATCTAGAGATTAATTCCAAAATCCAGAGTTAAAGCCCAACATCTAGTCGTAAAGCCCAATATCTACATGTAAAGTCCAACTTATAGAGGTAAAGTCAAACATCTAGAGGAAACCCCAAAATCTAGAGGTAAAGCCTAATATCTAGAGGTGAATTCCAAAATCTAGTGTTAAAGCCCGACATCTACAGTTAAAGCCAAGCATCTAGAGGTAAAGCAAAACACCTAGATGTGAATTTCAAAATCTAGAGGTAAAGACCAAAATCTAGAGGTAAATCAAATCGTCTAGATTTAAAACCCAACATCTAGAGGTAAAGCCCATCATCTAGAGGTAAAGCCTAACATCTAGAGGTGAATTCCAAAATCTAGAGTTAAGGCCCGATATCTAGAGGTAAAGCCAAACATCTAGATTTAAAACCCAGCATCTAGAGGTAAAGCAAAACACCTAGATGTGAATTTCAAAATCTAGAGGTAAAGACCAACATCTAGAGGTAAAGCCCATCATCTAGAGGTAAAGCCTAATATCTAGAGGTGAATTTCAAAATCTAGAGTTAAAGCCCGACATCTACAGTTAAAGCCAAACATCTAGCTGTAAAACGCACATCTAGTGGTAAAGCCTCATATCTAGAGTAAAGCCTAACATCTAGAGGTTAATTTCAAAATCCAGAGTTAAAGCCCAACATCTAGTCGTAAAGCCCAATATCTACATGTAAAGCCCAACTTATAGAGGTAAAGTCAAACATCTAGAGGTAAACTCCAAAATCTAGAGGTAAAGCCCAACATCTAGACCTAAAGCCCAACATCTAGAGGTAAAGCCCAACTTCTAGAGGTAAAGCCTAATATCTAGAGGTGAATTCCAAAATCTAGTGTTAAAGCCCGACATCTACAGATAAAGCCAAGAATCTAGAGGTAAAGCAAAACACCTAGATGTGAATTTCAAAATCTAGAGGTAAAGACCAACATCTAGAGGTAAAGACAAAACTCTAGTTTTAAATCGAAAAATATAGCCCAACATATAGAGGTAAAGCCGGTAATCTAGATTTGAAGCCCAACATCTAGAGGTAAAGCCCAACGTCTAGAGGTAAAGCCCAACATCTAGAGGTAAAGCCCAACATCTAGAGGTAAAGCCCAACGTCTAGAGCTGAAGCCCAACATGTGGAGGTAAAGTCAAATATATAGAGGTAAAGCCTAACATCTAGAGGTGAATTTCAAAATCTAGAGTTAAAGCCTGACATCTACAGTTAAAGCCAAACATCTAGCTGTAAAACGCACATCTAGTGGTAAAGCCTCATATCTAGAGTAAAGCCTAACATCTAGAGGTGAATTCCAAAATGTACAGATAAAGACCAAAAACTAGAGGTAAAGCCAAACATCTAGAGGTAAAGCTTACCATCTAGAGGTGAATTCCAAAATCTAGAGTTAAAGCCCGACATCTAGATGTAAAACCCAACATCTAGAGGTAAAGCCCAATATCTAGAGGTAAAGCCGAACATCTAGAGGTAAAGCCCAACATCTAGAGGTAAAGCCCAACATCTAGAGGTAAAGCCCAACATCTAGAGGTGAATTCCAAAATCTAGAGTTAAAGCCCGACATCTAGAATTATAGCCAAAGATCTAGATGTAAACCCTACCATCTAGAGGTAAAGCCCAAGATCTAGAGGTTAAAAGCCAACATCTAGAGGTAAAGCCCAATGTCTGGAGGTAAAGCCCAGCTTCTAGAGGCAAGGCCAAAAATCCAGATTTAAAACCCAAAATCTAGAGCTAAAGCCCAACATCTAGAGGTAAATCCCAAAATCTAGATGAAAAGCCCAATTTCTAGATCTGAAGCCAAACATCTAGAGGTAAAGCCTAACATCTAAAGGTAAAGCCTAACATCTAGAGGTAAAGCCTAACATCTAGAGGTGAATTCCAAAATCTAGTGTTAAAGCCCGATATCTACAGAAGAAGCAATACATCTAGATGTAAAGCCCACCTTCTAGAGCTAAAGCCAAAAATCTAGATTTGAAATCCAAAATCTAGAGGTAAAGCCCCAAATCTAGAGGTAAATCCCAAAACCTGGATGTAAACCCCAAAATCTAGAGGTAAAGCCCAACATCTAGATGTAAAGCCCAACATCTGGAGGTAAAGCCTAACATCTAGAGGTTAATTCCAAAATCCAGAGTTAAAGCCCAACATCTAGTCGTAAAGCCCAATATCTACATGTAAAGCCCAACTTATAGAGGTAAAGTCAAACATCTAGAGGTAAACTCCAAAATCTAGAGGTAAAGCCCAACATCTAGACCTAAAGCCCAACATCTAGAGGTAAAGCCCAACTTCTAGAGGTAAAGCCTAATATCTAGAGGTGAATTCCAAAATCTAGTGTTAAAGCCCGACATCTACAGATAAAGCCAAGAATCTAGAGGTAAAGCAAAACACCTAGATGTGAATTTCAAAATCTAGAGGTAAAGACCAACATCTAGAGGTAAAGACAAAACTCTAGTTTTAAATCGAAAAATATAGCCCAACATATAGAGGTAAAGCCGGTAATCTAGATTTGAAGCCCAACATCTAGAGGTAAAGCCCAACGTCTAGAGGTAAAGCCCAACATCTAGAGGTAAAGCCCAACATCTAGAGGTAAAGCCCAACATCTAGAGGTAAAGCCCAACATCTAGAGGTGAATTCCAAAATCTAGAGTTAAAGCCCGACATCTAGAATTATAGCCAAAGATCTAGATGTAAACCCTACCATCTAGAGGTAAAGCCCAAGATCTAGAGGTTAAAAGCCAACATCTAGAGGTAAAGCCCAATGTCTGGAGGTAAAGCCCAGCTTCTAGAGGCAAGGCCAAAAATCCAGATTTAAAACCCAAAATCTAGAGCTAAAGCCCAACATCTAGAGGTAAATCCCAAAATCTAGATGAAAAGCCCAATTTCTAGATCTGAAGCCAAACATCTAGAGGTAAAGCCTAACATCTAGAGGTAAAGCCTAACATCTAGAGGTGAATTCCAAAATCTAGTGTTAAAGCCCGATATCTACAGAAGAAGCAATACATCTAGATGTAAAGCCCACCTTCTAGAGGTAAAGCCAAAAATCTAGATTTGAAATCCAAAATCTAGAGGTAAAGCCCCAAATCTAGAGGTAAATCCCAAAACCTGGATGTAAACCCCAAAATCTAGAGGTAAAGCCCAACATCTAGATGTAAAGCCCAACATCTGGAGGTAAAGCCTAACATCTAGAGGTTAATTCCAAAATCCAGAGTTAAAGCCCAACATCTAGTCGTAAAGCCCAATATCTACATGTAAAGCCCAACTTATAGAGGTAAAGTCAAACATCTAGAGGTAAACTCCAAAATCTAGAGGTAAAGCCCAACATCTAGACCTAAAGCCCAACATCTAGAGGTAAAGCCCAACATCTAGAGGTAAAGCCTAATATCTAGAGGTGAATTCCAAAATCTAGTGTTAAAGCCCGACATCTACAGTTAAAGCCAAGCATCTAGAGGTAAAGCAAAACACCTAGATGTGAATTTCAAAATCTAGAGGTAAAGCCCAACATCTAGAGGTAAAGACAAAACTCTAGTTTTAAATAGAAAAATCGAAAAATATAGCCCAACATCTAGAGGTAAAGCCGGTAATCTAGATTTGAAGCCCAACATCTAGAGGTAAAGCCCAAAGTCTAGAGGTAAAGCCCAACATCTAGAGGTAAAGCCCAACATCTAGAGGTAAAGCCCAACATCTAGAGGTAAAGCCTAACATCTAGAGGTAAAGCCTAAAATCTAGAGGTAAAGCCTAACATCTAGAGGTGAATTCCAAAATCTAGTGTTAAAGCCCGATATCTACAGAAGAAGCAATAAATCTAGATGTAAAGCCCACTTTCTAGAGGTAAAGTCAAAAATCTAGATTTGAAATCCAAAATCTAGAGGTAAAGCCCCAAATCTAGAGATAAATCCCAAAACCTGGATGTAAAGCCCAACTTCTAGACCTAAAGCCCAACATCTAGATGTGAAGCCCAACATCTGGACGTAAAGCCTAACATCTAGAGATTAATTCCAAAATCCAGAGTTAAAGCCCAACATCTAGTCGTAAAGCCCAATATCTACATGTAAAGTCCAACTTATAGAGGTAAAGTCAAACATCTAGAGGAAACCCCAAAATCTAGAGGTAAAGCCCAACATCTAGACCTAAAGCCCAAATTCTAGAGGTAAAGCCTAATATCTAGAGGTGAATTCCAAAATCTAGTGTTAAAGCCCGATATCTACAGTTAAAGCCAAGCATCTAGAGGTAAAGCAAAACACCTAGATGTGAATTTCAAAATCTAGAGTTAAAGACCAAAATCTAGAGGTAAATCAAATCGTCTAGATTTAAAACCCAACATCTAGAGGTAAAGCGCATCATCTAGAGGTAAAGCCTAACATCTAGAGGTGAATTCCAAAATCTAGAGTTAAGGCCCGATATCTAGAGGTAAAGCCAAACATCTAGATTTAAAACCCAGCATCTAGAGGTAAAGCAAAACACCTAGATGTGAATTTCAAAATCTAGAGGTAAAGACCAACATCTAGAGGTAAAGCCCATCATCTAGAGGTAAAGCCTAATATCTAGAGGTGAATTTCAAAATCTAGAGGTAAAGCCCGACATCTACAGTTAAAGCCAAACATCTAGCTGTAAAACGCACATCTAGTGGTAAAGCCTCATATCTAGAGTAAAGCCTAACATCTCGAGGTTAATTTCAAAATCCAGAGTTAAAGCCCAACATCTAGTCGTAAAGCCCAATATCTACATGTAAAGCCCAACTTATAGAGGTAAAGTCAAACATCTAGAGGTAAACTCCAACATCTAGAGGTAAAGCCCAACATCTAGAGGTAAAGCCCAACTTCTAGAGGTAAAGCCTAATATCTAGAGGTGAATTCCAAAATCTAGTGTTAAAGCCCGACATCTACAGATAAAGCCAAGAATCTAGAGGTAAAGCAAAACACCTAGATGTGAATTTCAAAATCTAGAGGTAAAGACCAACATCTAGAGGTAAAGACAAAACTCTAGTTTTAAATCGAAAAATATAGCCCAACATATAGAGGTAAAGCCGGTAATCTAGATTTGAAGCCCAACATCTAGAGGTAAAGCCCAAAGTCTAGAGGTAAAGCCCAACATCTAGAGGTAAAGCCCAACATCTAGAGGTAAAGCCCAACATCTAGAGGTAAAGCCCAACGTCTAGAGCTGAAGCCCAACATGTGGAGGTAAAGTCAAATATATAGAGGTAAAGCCTAACATCTAGAGGTGAATTTCAAAATCTAGAGTTAAAGCCCGACATCTACAGTTAAAGCCAAACATCTAGCTGTAAAACGCACATCTAGTGGTAAAGCCTCATATCTAGAGTAAAGCCTAACATCTAGAGGTGAATTCCAAAATGTACAGATAAAGACCAAAAACTAGAGGTAAAGCCAAACATCTAGAGGTAAAGCCCAATATCTAGAGGTAAAGCCGAACATCTAGAGGTAAAGCCCAATATCTAGAGGTAAAGCCGAACATCTAGAGGTAAAGCCCAACATCTAGAGGTAAAGCCCAACATCTAGAGGTAAAGCCCAACATCTAGAGGTAAAGCTTACCATCTAGAGGTGAATTCCAAAATCTAGAGTTAAAGCCCGACATCTAGAATTATAGCCAAAGATCTAGATGTAAACCCTACCATCTAGAGGTAAAGCCCAAGATCTAGAGGTTAAAAGCCAACATCTAGAGGTAAAGCCCAATGTGTGGAGGTAAAGCCCAGCTTCTAGAGGCAAGGCCAAAAATCCAGATTTAAAACCCAAAATCTAGAGCTAAAGCCCAACATCTAGAGGTAAATCCCAAAATCTAGATGAAAAGCCCAATTTCTAGATCTGAAGCCAAACATCTAGAGGTAAAGCCTAACATCTAGAGGTAAAGCCTAACATCTAGAGGTGAATTCCAAAATCTAGTGTTAAAGCCCGATATCTACAGGAGAAGCAATACATCTAGATGTAAAGCCTACCTTCTAGAGGTAAAGCCAAAAGTCTAGATTTGAAATCCAAAATCTAGAGGTAAATCCCAAAACCTGGATGTAAAGCCCAACTTCTAGACCTAAAGCCCAACATCTAGATGTAAAGCCCAACATCTGGAGGTAAAGCCTAACATCTAGAGGTTAATTCCAAAATCCAGAGTTAAAGCCCAACATCTAGTCGTAAAGCCCCATATCTACATGTAAAGCCCAACTTATAGAGGTAAAGTCAAACATCTAGATGTAAACCCCAAAATCTAGAGGTAAAGCCCAACATCTAGATGTAAAGCCCAACATCTGGAGGTAAAGCCTAACATCTAGAGGTTAATTCCAAAATCCAGAGTTAAAGCCCAACATCTAGTCGTAAAGCCCAATATCTACATGTAAAGCCCAACTTATAGAGGTAAAGTCAAACATCTAGATGTAAACCCCAAAATCTAGAGGTAAAGCCCAACATCTAGAGGTAAATCCCAACATCTAGAGGTAAAGCCCAACATCTAGATCTAAAGCCCAACATCTAGATCTAAAGCCCAACATCTAGAGGTAAAGCCCAACTTCTAGAGGTAAAGCCTAATATCTAGAGGTGAATTCCAAAATCTAGTGTTAAAGCCCGACATCTACAGTTAAAGCCAAGCATCTAGAGGTAAAGCAAAACACCTAGATGTGAATTTCAAAATCTAGAGGTAAAGACCAACATCTAGAGGTAAATCCCCAAATCTAGATGTAAAGCTCAATGTCTAGAGTTGAAGCCAAACATCTAGCGGGAAAGCCTACAATCTACAGGTAAAGCCTAATATCTAGAGTTGAATTCCAAAATCTAGAGTTAAAGCCCAACATCTAGAGCTAAAACCATAAATCTAGATGTAAAGCCCAAATTCTAGATGTAAAGTTCAATTGCGCACACAATGTTTTCTCCCAGAGCACTTTTTAACTCAGCTCCTTTCCTCCCTCCTGTCTTTTCCCACCAGTTGCTCTTGGCGCAGGCCCCACTTGAGGAAATGCTTCCCCTGCTGAAATTCTAAAGGTCTCCGTTTTCCTATTTACAGAGGAACAAATTTGCTGACATTTTTCAACTTTTCCCTTCTCAGCTTTCTTGGGAAATCTCTACTTGACAAAACTAATCATTTTAAGGTGCAGACCTTCAAGAGCACATTACTCTGGATGGGCTGTGGCTCTCCAAAGCGAAAGCAGAGAGCCACGTTGGCTTAGAACAACCTGAGCAGAACTGAATTAAGCTTAGCAGGAACCTCAAGTGGCACCTAAAGGCCTCCCACCACTGCTGCTGAATCAGTCTTTCCCCACTGCTCTTTCAAAACACCTTTCCTGGAGTGCTAATGCCACCAACTAGAACTCTTTCCATCAGGAAGCTGAGAAGACTCAGCCCCTGTGCTTTCACAGGAAGCTGCACAGAGGCAGCTCAACAGGCTGGGAGAGGCAGAGATGTTCTGCCAGACACCGAGATTAACCAAGGAGCCACCAGCACGTGGTGCACACGTGAGGTAAAGCACAAGAGCAGGTAGAACCGTACAGCCCTCAACACCCCATCAATCCAGGGCTTTCAAGGGGAAGGATGCTGACTAGAAAAGCTCCTTTGGCTAAGATACCACCAACGCCTGGCCAAAATCAGACGGAGAATCCCCACTACGGGAAGATTTCCACCATCTTGCAAAATACAGGTGGGAGACATTCCATTCTGGATGCGCTGTGCTGCAGCAGGTACCTTGCTATGCCGTACACCACGGGAACTGCACTGCTCTCCTCTTCCAACACAGTGCTAGACCTCCGCCTCCCAGCACTTACCTTGTCCTTGTTCCTCAGAACCAGGGGCACTTCGTAGACCTCACGGGGGACGTAGCTCTGGAATACCACCTCTGATGGGAACGGCTGAAATGAGCTCTGTTCCGGGTCAACTGCTGAGAACTGGAGATGCAAGACAGAGCAGTGAGAGTTCAGTTGCTGGCAGAAAGATTCATGAAGGAGAATCCTACACTACCTTGATCTCCAGGGAAGTATAGGCTCTGGGTGACTATGTCTGCCCAGCTCACACCAGGGAAGCGGCAGCTCACCCACCTGTGTTCTCAGCTGATCAGGTTTCTGGACCACGTTGAGCAGGCTCAAGCCAAGAAGCTCTTTTGGTAGGGGTTTCGCCAGGTTTCCATCTCCAAATTGGAAGGCAGCACTTACCTCCAGCAGAGCTCTGCGCTAATGTGGTCATGCAGCTCCAGAGCACTTGCTGCCAGAGCCATGAGCACTCATGGAGCAAGTGAAACCCAAGAATTTACAGGAGACTCCATGGGAGACAATTTGGGGGTAATCTTTGAGACAGAGAGACCGAGTCCCACACATCCCCAATATCTTTTTGGATATTGGAAACCAGGAAGAAGAGAACAGTACCAGAGGAGGTAAGGCCAAAAAAAAAGTAACACACTCACTAGGAAAGACAAGTGAGGTGAATGCTGGATGCTGATAGGGTTCAGCTCTTTTCTCAGCATTACTGGCCAACCTGAGTAAGACTGGACTTGGTATCTCCTGTTTCCATGAGCTTTAAACAGATGTGCTATTGTATTCTCTTATTGCTGCTTTATTTAACACCACCGCGGAAGCATGCTGAAAATATACACAATCAGCAAATGCTTACAGAGCAGAGGCGTTACTTTGAGAAAAATCCTCCCTGCTTTGTCTCCCCTCAGCTGCACTGTTCCCCCTCGAAAGACACAGGCAGGTCTCCTGCCTCTCCACAGAAGTCACTGTCACACTGAAGCCAGCAGCTGCAGCACACCGCCACTTATTTGTGCCCGCCCTCATCTGATGCCCTCCCAACCTCCCGTGCTGACCAGGGCAATCCTGAACCAATTGCTTACAGGTCTCTTGCTGGCAATTTTCCACTCAACAGCCTACCTCGGTGACCTACCCACTTGGACTGTGTTACACTGAGCAGTTCTGCAAGAAAAGCAGCTTTAAACATACATCAAAGTAAACGTGGACCCAGATAAAGCACCTCCACTCCGCTCTGCCCAGGGCAATTCCCCGCTATAACTGGCAGCCTGCAAAATCCAACACCCTGTACGGGTCCCACACGTTGTTCCAACCCAAAGCACTAATGCAACTGGTTTTGTTAAATCTTGAGTAATCACCATAGGCCCTCAGCCTGCGAAGGCCAATGCTGCCACCACCCAGGGAGTCCTGTGACCCCAAGCATTTGACAGTGACTACACCAAAGCAAGAGGCGGCTATTTCAGCAGGATGGACCATGGCAAGCTCATGCCCTCGTGTCCTGCCCCAGCCTTCCCCCAGGATCGTGCTGTCAGCAACATCAGCTAAACTCCAGCAAAACCCACCAGCTTCAGCAGAGGGTATTTACATCGGCTTAGTGCAGATCAGGACTTCAACCTCTCACCGGGGAAAAATGTTTTACCTTTCCCCCAGCAGAAGGAACTCCACCACCACCAGCAGTTTGAAAGGACAGCAGGACCTAGTCACTGAGCTATTCAGGTAAGCTGGAGGCAAGGCTGTCACAAGCACGCCTCCTCTTCACATGTCACATCAAACAGCAAGGAAAAGGGCAGGAAAAGGCTACCTTTGGATGAGAGGTTTCACTTCTCTCTAGAAGCTGGATAATCCGGGGCCGCCTCATCTCCCGAGTGCTGGCCAGTCTCTGCTTGGTGGTGAGAGACATCTCCTTCAGGAAGGCAGAGGGAGTCAGCTGAAATGCAAAACACCAGCAAGATGTACAGAAATGCCTTTGTTCAGGAAGGCTTTTCTTGTCAAGTGCCACTGATGAATAATTTGGGATCACAGCCACTCGCATAGTCCTGGAAGAACCCTAAGTCACCTGCTGAAATATTTAACATCAGTAAATGAATGATATAGAGCAGAATACACATGCCGTAACCAAGTGGCTCTGTCCCATTAGCTTCTTCATCATTTGGTGTGACATTTTGGGGGATTTCTGCTCTTCGGGCATTTGTTTCCTCTTTAGTTTTGCTGGATCGAGCCAACGACCTTTGAAAAGAGTGGGGAGGAGTTGTCAGAAATCCCCCAACTCCACCCTTGCACAACGCCAACACTCGTATGGAGACGTCTCTGCTGGGTGACTCAGAGGAAAGCAGAACAGCAGTGTTGTGCCAAGACGGAGGGGGAAAGGAATGGGTCCGAGTTTTAGTTCTCTCTTTTTAATTAGCACTTGCTCTATCTCTGTTCCGGCCTCACAGACCCCTCCACAAAAGTATACAGAGATACCGCCTGGACAGAGCCTCAGCACTAGGTCATCTCCAGTCAAGTGAGATCCAGTCAGCAAAGGGGACATTTGTGGAAGGGAAGGAGGAATTGCCCTGACTCCGCTGCTCTTTGCAGGGCTGGATCGGGGCTCCACAAAGAACACAAGATACAAACAACTGGTTTGCAGCCTGTTCTATCTGGGAGCAGCAGCTGTCAAGTCTTCAGGCAGAGTTGGAGCAGCCCACCACGTGCCCAGCTGCCTGGACGGCAGCTATGCTCAGAGCAGCACTGGCAAGTGCGCCTGCCCAACAGAAAATACCACTGCCCACGCCAAGAGGATGGAGAGAAGGACACGCTCGTGCTTCAGCCGTTCCAGTGCAATGCCCAGTACATCCGTTTAACTCTGCTCCGGCGGCACATCCAGGCAAGACTCTGGACTTTCCCTCAAGCAGCACGCAGTCCATCCCCCACTGCACCATGGCAGCCACCTCCAACAGCAGCACGGCAGCAAAGAGATGGGGAGGGCGTGTCTGGCTTCGCAATGCTGCTCGACAACAGGGGGGGCCAGCAGAGGAGGGAAACACGGGCAGTTTCCAGCCTTAACCAGCTCCTACCTGGCCTCAGCAGGTACTTACAGTTAAAGGCTCCTCTGCCTCTCTGACCAGCTTCGGATTGTGAGGTGCTACCACTTTGCTCTGGAATCCATTGGCCGTTCTGGAGGACCCCATGGAGCGATGGAGCCTAGCAGCAGCCATGTCTCAGCTCACCTGGAAGAAGCAACAAAGGGACTTTGACAATCCAGAGTCCCCTTCACGGCAGACCCAAAGGATACGCCTGTGTCTCCAGGCTGGGGCATCCTTCACAAGCGCAGAACGTTCAGGCCTCCCCACCCTGCTTCAGGATCAGACCATATGAAGTGGCAGAGTTAAAATTCATACAAGTCAAACCCCAGAACAAACATTCCGAGCCAAAACAGCCTGTTGCTGTGCGTGCAGTCCCACAAGCCACACACACACCCCAGGGCCTGCTGGCACTTCTCCCCACACTTGCATTACTTTTGGAACTCCATTTACTAGAATGATTATCCAAATCTCTAATATCATAACTGTCCTCTACTACTCTTTGGGTGGGAACAGAAGCAAGGTGTCACTCAGCTGCTTCACTTTGCAAGAGCAGCTGACCTGACTTTCTGCCTGACCCTACTAAGTGCTCAGACTATTGTGAACAACCTTAACCCCAGCAACTGCTGCTGCCTCGAGCACTAACAAAATCAGACCATCTTTTCCTGCTTTGCAAACCCAAATGTCCACCCTTTGTGCAAGAACCCTGGGGATGTTTCTCACTAATGGAGCATCGAGTTCAATACTCTGATGAAGAACTAGAGTTTCTCAAGGCTAATTTGGTTCTTTAAAGTTACAAAAATTATCCAGCAAATATGGCTCCTTCCAGGCATGAAATTACCACAGTGCCCAAGACCATTGCTCCACGGAGAACAAGGGCCCTAATTTTCACTTATTAACACCCAAACTCAAGGCTCCCTACAGGCATTACAGAGGCTGTACCAGCAGCACGAAACCATTGAAGGAACCTGAGCAATTAGCTCGAATAGAAATGCAACACACGTGAAAGCAGGGCCACTTCAGGCTTTATCCTAATGGCAGTTCTCCAGCATCCTTATCCTACAAGTAGCATGGGGTAACAGGTCCAAGGGCCACTCTTCTTCCAATCACCAGCCTGCAGACCGCCTCCCTTTGTTGTGTCACACAAAGTGGGGGTGCAAGAAAGGGCAAGAAGACAACCCCAGAAAGCAGGTCTCAAGCACCAACAAAAATCAAAGATATAAACATGTTCAGCATTTACTAAGCACTACTTTGGACGAGAAATCATTTCCCCTCCCCTTCTGGCTAACTGCACCAGGGAACAGATGGATTTGCCCACTTTTCTGGGACTTGACAGACCAGTGCTCTCAATCCCAGCTCTACTCTAGAATTTTTTTAGATCCTGACATTGAGTAAAATCACAGATCACATTCCCTCCTGCTTCCATTCATTCCTCATCATTTTTTGTGCGGACTTGCTGTGTACAGCAAGACATCATCTACACAAAGTTGACCATTCCCTTCCCCTTAAGTTTCACCCACAGCCTGCACTCAAAGCAGTAACTTCACTCCTTTCCTCCCAAAACAGCTACAGCATTGCACGTGGTTGTGGTACTGAGCCTTTAGAGTTTCAGGGAACAACAAGGTTGCCGTTTCCTTTAGTTCTTGCAAGAAACAAGAGCACAGCACTGTCCTACGGACACTAGGACCTGCTGCAGCAAGAGCTAGGATTTAAAGCTGGAAGTAACTCTTTTTCAAGAGACAAATCTAATTAATCTGGATTTCAGCGTTTTATTACTGGGTCTTGAGAATAACTGGATTATTTGTTCCAATTTTCTAACTGCAATTTCACTTCCCTTGAAATTCATCCTGTTCATCATGCCCACAATGCTTATTTCCAGAGGGTTTCCAACCTTCACGCCCCCCATCCCAGTCTTACAGCTTCCCCTACCCTCTAGCCCTGGAGTAAGGCTCTCCCACAGCCCCACTGCCCTAGAGCCTCCAGGGATCAGCCTCCCACATTAGAAGGAAAGGAGCAGAACTACCAAGTCAGCCCCATCTCCCTGCAGAGGCAGGACAAAACAGCACCCACAACACAGCACGCCTCCAGCCCAGCACCCCTGTCTGGTGGGGAGAGATCTCCATCTTCCCCACCTCAGACAGCCCTCCACCGCCCCCCAGAAATTAAGGACTAGAATTCCCCCTCTGCTCCAGGCTCAGGGCACAGACAGCTCTGGCACCTCATGTTTCGGTTCAGAGCATGAATGTCCTGAGCCTGGGCAGAGGAACCAGCTGGGCCAGGACACAACAGCTAACACCACCTAGAAAAGCAATGAAGAAATACGCCCAGGGCTGGGGCAGAAATTCCTGACATGTCGCAGAAACCCAGACGTAGCAGAGCAGGGTGCCAAGCTGAAGATCACCAAGGACATCCAAGCTTCAGCCTCCTCCCCAAGGCTCCCCTTACTCCAGTATCTACAGCTCAGCTAAAGTCTCTACCACCCCTGCAAGCTACACAGCAATTTTACAACGCATTAAAAGCCCTTCTACCTCCCCAGACCTGCTCTTAGACCAGGTACATAGTTAAATCCTGCCGAGTATCACAGAGCTGCTGCCTCCCGGCTCTTGGCCCTCCTGCCAAAAAAACTGCCTCCATCTTGCCCAGTGGCCACACACCACCTCAGGACACGTAATTCGTGCTTCTCTGGGAGGAGCCACTACACAATGTGTAGCGCCCAGCATTGCTTCCTGAACCCCAGGGGCTATTTGGTGGCTGTGAACAGCCGGGAGGGACAGGAGCAGGCCAGGGAACTACGGGTGTGACCGTGCACCCACCAGTGCAGCAATAACTGTCACTGGGCTGGCAGCCGGGGAAGAAGCTGATACGAGCACTTGGATATGGCCCTAAAGCGTCCCAACCCCTTTGTGCACATGTCCAACAGCTTCCTTCTGTAAAATACAACTGAGCAGCTCTCTGAGGACACTGGGCTGAAAAAGACAGGAAATTAAGAATATACAGCAAATTTCTTAACAGACATTAATTAAAAAAGGGAATTCCATGTAAAGGCACAGCTTTGTGTTTACACAGATCCTGTGGCTGGCACTATGCCACGTGCCAGTGCCCTCATTTCAAGGGATCCCACGTCTCTTGGGCTCAAGCAGCAGCACCAGCCTTAGAGCTGCTCTGATAGCAACCGATGGCCCTGCGAACTTAAAGGCTGGGCATATATCAGCACACTCTGCACCACAGTACACTCTACTCAGCTTTTCTGTAGGAGCACAGACTGGTGGCTGAATCTTGCCTCAGTGTACACCATAAACCCTCTTTCTTCTTCCTTCTGCAAAGACAAACCATCTCTCTCTGGAGTAATTGGTTAATTTGCCTTTCTAGTACACTTTGCTGGAAGACTAAGACAGGAGATCTGTTAAACCTGAGAACCAGGGTGCTATTTGAACAATTTTCTTCAGGTAAATCATTTTGCCCTGTTCAGGCTTAAGTAGCAAGATCACATTTCTTGCCTAGAAATCACCTCCTTAGCTACAATCATCATAGAAAGAGCATCTCAAGGAAGCCAGGAATGGAAAAGCAGAATTTCCAGGACTAATCTCTTGCCCCTCCAGCCCACTGCTAAGTGGCTGAGGGCTTTCTAAATCAACTCTTGCTACCCAGGAAGTCCCACCTGCCATCTTACCTTTATATTCCAGTCCTTCTGTATTTTATCACTTAGGTACTGTCATCCTGCACTGTAATACAAAAGCTCTACCATAGCTGAGAAAATTAATAGGAGCCTGGTGTTATACCTTCCTGATATTTCTTTTCATGAACATCAGCTGTCAGCTGACAGCGAGATGGACCAAGCTCCCCTCCCAAGGGTCTGATGGAGCTTCCCCACTTCTACACACTGTAATTTACAACTGTGGCTCCCGCCTTAAGCATTTACAGTTTACTATTACTACTTTCCCTTTCCCAGCTGCCTCCCCCAGCATCTGCTCTCTGCTATCCTGGCTTTGCAACTTTGCAACTCCTTTTTTATTTACTCTGGGTCTCCCCAGTGCCCCCCTCCTTTCCCAGTCCGCCCGGGCACACTCACACTGGGCCCTGCAGCCAGCCAGGCCGCTGCCCCCGTTCCCACGGCCACAGGGCCGGCCCAAACACTGCCATGGCAACGGGGGACAGGGCTGCTCCGGCCCGCAGAGGAGCGGGGGCTGCCGGCGGAGCCCAGGCTGCCCAACGGCCCCCGACAGCCTCAGCAGGGAGCTCCTGCCCCCTCGGGGCTGCCCCGGGCCCCCCAACCAGCTGCCCCCCCCAGCTGTCAGGGCACGGGCACTGCGGACGCCCGCCCAGCAGGGCCTCCTCTCCCAGCACTCCCAGCAGCGCGGGGGAAGCGCCCAGCGAGGACACTGCCTCCAACACACCCTGCGGCTGCAGCCCAGCCACAGCCCTGCCCGGGCAGCCCGACACCGAGCAGCGGGCGGAGAAACTCCCGGCAGAACCCGCAGGGGGTCTCCCAGCTCCCAGAAAGCGAGCCAGCACCCTGGACTGGTCAGGAAAGACCCGCACACCGCCGGGAAACACCCACTATGTCCATGGAACCTAAAAATCGAGTCACACACAACCCACAGGTGCCAGCGCTGCCCTCAAACGGACTGTCTGCTTTCCTCTCCTGCACACTTTGCCATAACCTGGAGCCCCGTTCAACCAGCTCACCTGCTTTGCTGGCACCCCCCACCTCCCAGCACCGATGCACAAACCAGCACAACCGACCTTGTCATTCTCAGGGAAGCACTGCAATAAATAAACCCTGATCAGCACAGCCCAGCAGACACAGCTCTAACCTCTTCCCTGAGCCCAGACTCCCCCTCCTGCCCTCACTGAGGAGCTCCCGATGGCCTCTCAGCTCCAGCCACCTCTGCTCTGCTCACCCAGATGGATTCCACCGGACTGCCTCTGCCCAGGGCTCTTGTGCAGGGTCTGACACTAAAGAGAAGTCAGTGCTTGCTGAGGTTTGCTCAGATCCCTCATGTTCATTTCAAGGCCAGAGATGCTGCTGCAAGGAGGAAAACAGCCAGCAGTTTCCACCACAGGGGAAAAATGAAGTTGCCTAAGATGGCAAACAAGAGCACTTCCAAATGAGATTATCTGGAGATTAATTCCTGCTTCGCAGTGAGCATCACCAGCATTTCACTAAGAATCAGTCCAGGACACCTCCAACCCTTGGGCAAATGCCATGGGACTGCAAAATGTGACCTAATGATCTAAAAGAACATGTCCTCTGTTCATCTTCCCCACAAGTCCTCTCCAACAAAAAGGCTCCTGCCTAAACAACCAGACCTGAGAAGACCCACAGTCACTAACGCACTTCACTTGGGAGGGCGGCATTGTGTTCCCGGGCAAGAGCAAGCCTTCGGGCAAGGCTCACCCTGTTCAGGACACCCTGCAGGATGCAGAGGACTACAGCCGCCACTTTCTGACCCAGTGCTGGGCTTCACCCTGCTTGGAGATGGAAAAGTCCTAAGACAGACCGTCCCTCTCACAGACCTTGCTGCCCAGCTACACAGGTGTAGCTGAGACAGGGAAGTGGAGAGAAGACCAAGCCTCTTCCAGGCTTCTTCCTCAGGACAGGGCTGATCAGTCCCAAGGCAGCTTGCAAGCCAGCCACAAAAGGAAGCGTCAGCCACCGCCCCAGGGGAGACCCACACTTTCCAAAAGTGAGCCCAGAAGCTGAATTTCACACCGTCACACATGCTCAGGACCATGGGCTCAGGGGAGGTACAGGGTTCACATCACTGCCCCCTCTCCATTCCTGGGGCTGTGCATACCCACCCCCGCACCCTCCTCAGGGACCAACAAGTTCCCTCGCCAACACCCTCTCTGCCCCAAGAGCCCCCCTCTGGTTTCCTTCGCCACATCCAACGGTCACCATCAAGCCCAGCTCGGAGCCATCACGCCCCATCACACCCGCTCTCACCTGGCTGCCTGCACTTCTGACTCCAAGGACACATTCCAAGCAGCACAGCCTGCGGCCAGGCCCCGGGAAGCGCAGAGGGGACCACACTTGCACACAGCCCAGGCAGAAGCCAGCCAGCCACCGCAGCACTTCAGACAAGCCACCCTTCTCCACCCGAGCAGGGTCTGACCAACCCAGGCTGTTGGCCCTGCTCTCTTCAGAGGCACAGGTACTGCTAGTTCATGCAGGGAGCTGCTCTTCGGGGCTGAAAATCCCTCCCCCTTCCCCTGGGAAAGGCAGTTTACCCAGCTCCCATCCCCCTGCAGACCCCAAGGAGCATACAGCCCAGGGCAGCAGGCAGGCACGTTGCATTATTAACCCCTCCTTTGCTGCAGTGCTAGAAGGACACAGAGCACTATCAGCCAGCGTCCTCAGAAGCCCTGCTGCAGGCTCTGAGGTGAGACCTGACAGCACAGGCACTGTCTCCTTCTGAACACCAGAACCAGAGCCCCCGGGGGCATTGAAACAAGCCCATCACAAACATCTTTCCTGTCATCATTGCTGCACTCACCAGATCAAACCCACACAGTAACTGGACTCACTGGGTCTTGCACAGGACACGGAGCTGCAGCAAAGGCAGAGACAAGGGCTGCAGTCAGGATCCAGGGAGAGGAGGGAAGCGCTGGCACAGGCAGCTTACACGAGCAGATGGGAGCATTCACTACTCCCAGTTTAACCCAGCGCTCGGTTAAAGAAGGGACTGACAGCAACACTCCAATCACTTGAGCTGCTATCAGAACGTTTCCTACCGAGCGACTGCGGCGAGATCACTCACCCAGCTGCAACTTCATGGAGTCACAATCATGACGTCACAATAGGCAGCCCATAGTCCTCTTTAATCCAAGCAGGGTTCGTATTGGTTTTCTTCTGAGAAAGAAGGAAAATAAAGTTGGCTCATTTAACCATGTTTCCCCTGCCTTCCTCTGAGCAATGCAATCCCATATTGCAGGGGGGAACACTGACAGTTTTGGATACCATAGACCTCAACAAACAGCCCTGCGTTTGCTTTCTCCCTTTTTATTCCCATGTCAGGAACCAATTTTATTTCCTCACTTTTTGCTTATTTTATAGCTCACTTCCAAATCCTGAACTGCTTCGCTACTCCTTTTCTAAATCAAGACAATATTTCAAATGCCCACATTCTGGAGACCCTGACATTAACTGTGCAGCCATGAAATCCAAAAAGCGTAAACTGGGGTTTCCCCACTGCCTTTTAAAACAAAGCAAAGTCCTTGGCCCCAGCAAGTGTAACGCCTCCTAGGTTTTCTTTTTCCTTAATACTATGAAACCATTTAATCCAGCTGTCTTTGTGTAAACACAGAAGAAAATTTATAAGCCTCCAGAAGTTAATCACAGTTCTAGGGGAATCTCTGACATGGAGGTTAGCAAGGCAGTAACTGAGGCTGTGATTGCCAGGAGACAATGCCACAGGAAGACGGGTAGATTTTGGATGGAGGTTCAGCTCTCATCCCCTCTCCTGCAGGGGACTTCCAAACACCAACATCTGGGTCTGTCATTTGAAGCCTGGCAGAGGAAGATTAGAAAAAACAATGGTTGTCAGTGGGACACAGGGAAGGGACAAACCCAGCCCACAACACGGGTTCCAACACAAGCCCACAGGAGCCCCTGTCACAATCCCAGCAGCTACGAAGCACCGCAGGGTGTTCAGCAGCAGTGCTGGGAAAGGAGTAGCTGGTTTTATTTATCACTTGGGAAGCACCAAAGGGACAAGCTGGTCTCCTTGCCACTGCCAGGCCAGCTGGGGCAGCTCCCTGCAGCACACAGGGCTGTGCTGAGAGGTGCTGGGACAGCCTGCAGGCACCAGCCCTGCTGTGCAAGAAGTGACAACCCGAAGCAGGCACTAAGACAAAAAATGTCAAAGCTGAACGTGGCTTTACCTGCTCTGGGCAGTTGCCTTCACAGGCCAAATCCAACCATGCAACAGCCACAGTGGCTGAGTTTGAACTCAAGCAAAATCCTGAAGCGATTCCCGAGTTGCTCAAGGAGAGACTGCTGGATCCCCTTTTGCTTAGGCAAGTATTGGGCTGCATTTGTGTCCAAGTCTTTTGCCAAAAAGACTGGGAGTTTTGTCAAAGAGTAGCTACGCAGAGGCTGTCCTGGGCTGGAACCTGAGCCAGGGCTTTCTGGTTTTTAAACAGGGCACCTACTGCATCCCTTAAAAGAGCCTCTGCTCTCTGCCATGCAGGTACCACCAGACTCTACAGCTTTTACACGATCCAGGCCTCCATGCCGACCCCCAGCACATCACATTTTGGCAGTGAGGTGAGAGGGGCAGGTTTTCATTTTCCACATCGAGATTGTCCAAGCTGAACTGTTAAATGAGTTCCTCGGGTTCTGCCTTTGAACTTATTCCCACCCTTCACATGTCCCAAGAACTACCAGGAATCAAAGAGCCAGCAACAAAACCAGCCCCAAGCATCTCCTGCAGATTGTCCTTGAGAGAAACCGTCACACTCATGAAAGCCCAGCTTTGGAATAAATATATGGACTCAAAAGCAGAGGGGAAAATCCTTCCAAACACAAAGCAGGAGTGGAGCCACTCAGGAAATTAAGCATGGTGGATCAGAAAAGCCAACAGGTCTGTGCAGAGAGCACCAAAGGCCGAAAAAATGAACCTGTCAAGTCGCTGATGTCATTTAAAACAGCTGGGATTGCAGAAGACAAGACAGTAGCCACATGGAAAAAACAAAGATGAGGATAAGAACATTAAAAGACGGGCACCCCAGTGGGCCCAGGAACAGCCAGGTTTGCATCTCTGTGACCATCAGCACAAGCACCTCTGAGTTTCAAGGCTCGGACTTGCAGGACAGACCCACCCGATGCAGAGCTGCCAGCCTCACTGCAGAGTTCTTGTTTCCCCTTACCAGGTCTGTTACAGGAGCAGCTCCAGCGGGTGCAGGTTTGATCTGAGCAAGCTCTCTCTGCCAAGGATGAAAGCAAGAGCCCGAGTAACCCATTTGTGACTTCCTCTCACATTAAAAAAATCTTCCTAGTGCACTCTGGCACCCGATCCCATTAAAAGGGAAGAGAGGGAACCGATGGAAACACGAAAAGAAGCTGACAGCTGCCAACCACTGACCCCATCTGACTCCATCCCTCTCCCCGCTGCAGCAGGAGCACGACTGGCTGCTCTTGGAAGGACAACAAGGCCAGCAGGAGACAAGGAAGATTTCAGGCAGGCAACAAACAGCAGGAGCAGATGAAATCTCGGTGAGTAAGAGCTCCTTTTATCAGGAAGAAATTCACCTGCAATCAGGAAAGACAACACATGAGGACTGTGTCATGTCTGGGAACCCTCCTGTCCCTGCAAACAGTGAGGAGTGGGGTGCTGGCTGGAACCGCCGTGGTCCCTGAGGCCATTCCAGCATGCCTCTGCTCCAGGCACCAGCAAAGCCAGCATCAGAGTCCCAGCACACAACCTGGGATCCCCAGCAGGGCCTGCAGGAATCTCACACTCCTGTCTCTCAGCCTGTAGTTCAGGCAGTCACGCGTGCTAGGAAGCCTCAGCAGACCCAGCTGAGGTCCTGTACCCAAGACCATAAGAGAAGGTACTTCTATCCACCACCCTTCCTTTCAAGGGGTTTGCTTCATTCCTGTCCCCAGAGCATCCCCCTTGGGCTCCTCCAGAGACAGCCCTGCAACTTTCCCTTACCAAGCAGCACAGGGACTCCCAGGGCACCCAGGCCACAGAGAAGCCTTCCCCATTTCCTTAC
Organism: Leptosomus discolor; assembly: GCF_034619465.1. NCBI lineage: Eukaryota > Metazoa > Chordata > Aves > Leptosomiformes > Leptosomidae > Leptosomus > Leptosomus discolor. The sequence continues at coordinate 167,478 of NW_028237973.1, read as the reverse complement.
CCAACCCAAAACCTTTCTCTCTTTCCCATAGGCAGGAAAAATCCCCCCTCTCATGCCAGAGGTAGCACATAACATAAACTAAGGAGAACACTGAAGGTCACCAATTTGCACTCATCTAGTACAGCTCTGCCAGGGACCAGGCAACACGTTTGATCTCACAGGGACTCAACTTTCCTACCTGCGAGGCAAGTCCAGCAATACCGATTGGGAAAACGCAAAGTCACAGGGACTAGCAAAGAGCTCACATTCACCACCGTGCTGTGAATATATGGAGAGGCTGATCTGTCCTCCCTCTCTGTAATCAGCCTCTCTCTAATGCCTGAGCAGCCCAACATTTTTAGCAACATAGAATAAGCTTGCTTGGTAGAAAATAGTATCTTTTACCAGACTGACTTGATGGGAACAAAAAGCATTCCTGACAAACCTTACCTTACCCATCTCCTGACAGCGCCCTGGCTAGAGCAACAGAGCTAAAACACGCGCCTGCAGCAGCTCTGAAAGACGGGGGGAAAAGCAGCTCAGCTTTGTGGCTGGAACTGCAATGACACTGCACAGGAAAATTAAGGTCTAAGTTTATTATACATCAGCTTTTCTCCAGCATCTGCCTACAAGCAGGGTCCTGTCCCACAGAAGACGCAAGGTGTCACACTCCACATGTGCTGTGGGCGTAGATGCCCACCACATCTGCAGTCAGGTTACAGCTGCCTGCCTCCTGCCTTGGTCACCCACCTCAAAACCTCGAAGCGGGAAACTGAAGGGCACCGAGCATCCACCTGGTGCCTTCAGCCCTCAGCATCCTCTCTCTCTCTAAAGAAAAACAGAACAGGGCAAGTCAAATTATGCCCAGGCACCAGGACCTTCTAGAGGCATCCATCAGCTGAATGTCTGACCAAGAGACAAAGATCTACAATTCCTCTGTAACACAGCCTCAAAGCAGATACCTTCTTCTAACCCTCCCCGGCTGCTGCTCCCATCTTTTTAACTAGGAGCCTGTTTGTCTCCCACAAAAGCCACGAGAGAGCACAACTCTCCCACACACCCTCTCTCCCTGGGAACTAAGCCTGTGCTTGTCCTCCTTGCCTTAACTGTCCATTTGAGCCCACAGCAAAATTTCAAGGCCTAGAAACACCCGGCATGGAACGAAAACAAAGGTCAGACACCAAGCGCAACCTCTCCTGGGGATGTATGCCCAGCACAAACCCCTCTCTCGTTATGGGGGTAATCCAGGTGAGCCTGAAACAGCTGCTCTGCAAGGGAGAAGCAACACAAGGAACTCCTCAGCACATCCCTCCCAAAGCCCTGCTCAGCCCTCTGGCAGGGCAGGGGCTGCTGCCAGCAGGGGCTCCCTGCCTTCCCAAATTCCCCCCTTGACATTCCCCCTTGCCCCAAGCCTACACACAGGTCCATCTGGCAACTTCACACCAACAGCAGCTGTCTTTCCAGGAAAATAACTTCATCTAGGAGAGAAAAAGGCAGCTAGCATCCGCTCCCTGCCAGAGCTTGCAGCAGACAGGAATATTGCTACGTTTCTACGTGGTTTAGAACGCTTTTTTCTCTTCCTCTCACTCCTCATAAAGCAGACCACACAGGTCATCAGTGGGAGCAAGCACAGACCCATGGAAAAATTTAGGCGGAAAAGACTTTGGATAACTCTGGTCCAACCCCTCCACACAAAATGGATAATTTCAAAGTTAAAGCAGATTGTGCAGGGATGCATCCAGCACCGTTAAATATCTCCCAGGGTGGAGATTCCCCACCTCTGGGTCACATAAGCCTTTACCTGCCTTTAAACTTACCAGACACACACGTTTGTCCTCAGCTACAGCACAGGCTCCAAGAGATAGTGTGTGTTGTGATCATCCTGCAGCCCTTGTTCTGGAAGTTGACCTCAGCACACGCCTTCGAAGTCCTCGGCTCCTTCAAAAGAAGAAAGTCTCCTGTTTTGCATGGGTTTTGTTTTTAAGCAGCCATCTGCTGAACTGCCATCTGAGCCCAAAAGGCCAGCTGCTTTGTCCCAAAGGGGAAAGCCACTGTACAGCAGAAAGGCACTGAGGTTTTCCGCCTCGCACACACAAGTGCCAGAGACGTGCGATGGACCAATAACCCCACAGAAATAAAAGCCACCTTTTTTAGCAGCCTTTATCTTCGGTCCTGCAAACGTGCTAAGGTACCTACCGCTTCTTCATGGTCTCCTGCAATCCAACAGCGCCAAGAGGGCCAGTCATCACGGCAAGGGCAAACACTAGCCCCCTGCTCTGTACAGGGGTGCCGCCAGAGAAGCCCCTGGTCCCACACCTGTCAGAAGAGCTGAGCGCTAAGGGGGAAGAACCACCAGGGCTCTCAAAACTAAGACAACGCAGAGTTGGTAACAGACTAGGAAGTGCCACTGCCAGATCTTTAACTGGCAGCAGGAGCCATAGTCCGGGCTGGGTTATCCAACAGACTCCCAGGACGAGCCTTCGCACCTTGCTCTCAAAAAGCTGGTTGCACCCAGCCCATGGGGACCCTTGCGTGTCCGGGGACCTTTGCAGTAAGAAGCACAGGCAGACACAGGCCTCCAGACTCGTGCCAGAGAGAAGGGGAAGGGTCAGCATGTCGGTGATTCCTGCTGAGCTGGCTCTGGTAACCAGTCAGGAGGAAGAGTTTGATTGTTTGGTATGTTGTGCTGCATCTCTTTGTGCTGCCTTCCTGGCAAAACTGAAGGTGATCGTTGGAGCGGTAACGCAGAAAGGGCACATCCCAGCCTCAGTCCTGGTGACAGGAATGGTAAGGGCTGGTCTCCCAAAGCCACCTGGAGCTCCCTGCAGCGGCAGTGCTAACTGTGAAGCACTGCTGTCTGTTCTACTTCCTGCTCTGTCAGCTGAACACACACATAGCAAGGCAGAGATACGCAGAAATCACCAAATTTAGGATGTTACAAGTGTGTGTGTGTGTTTTGAGGCTCATAACCACAGAAACCTCACCAGGTGGTTACAGTTTAAAAACTAGAGAAACTGGAAACCTGCCATGCACCAGTGATACTGCCTGGAAATCCCCTCACTTTTCCCATCTTGATTTGAATATCAAGAATTCTAATCAGTGAATATTAGTACGAGAAACTAATGATTATTTCGGGAAAATAAGTCTCAAATGGAATAAATGATCAAATATAAACTAAAATCTGTATTGCCAAGGGTGCTAGCATATCCCTGCAAAGTCCCAGACCTAAGGTATTTATTAACCAATAATCTATTAGAGGTTAAAAACAAGGATAATGTGTTATTGTCCAAGAGGTCTGCTGGACAGGATTTATTATGGCGCCCATTGTGTATAATCTTTGAATTGTGACCAAAGCAGGTATGAGCCAAGCGCCTGCGAGCCAAGGACATGTTCCTTGACCACACACGGTCCATTCGAGGAGTGGTCGAGACCTCCGACTCACGGACCACCTACCCAAATTATACCCCCTACTCACAAGGGAACAATGGAAGACTACGACAGAGGCTGCACGCTCATTTGCATCAGAAGCGAGAGAAGAAGAACCAATCAAGAGGACGATGCTGAATATGCATTGTATAGACTGAATATGGATGAATTTAATGTATAAATCTCTGTTGACTGCAATGTGCAGGCAGACATCTTGGGGAAGGATCCCACATCCCCGGGGCGCATCGTTAATAAAGGACGTCTCTACTGATCTCACTGTGTGCAGAGGACTTTTCCTTACCAGTGCAGACTGGCAACAGGGACGGGCCACAGGGCAGAGAGGGAGGATTTAAGAAAGGGCCCAGTAAGGGGGGCAGAGAGAGACTCAGAAAGATCAGAAAGCTCAAGGGGGGAGACAGAGCAATTAAAGACCAGGGACAGGGAGCCAGGCAGAGACCAGCGAAGGCAAGAACGGGCTGTGGGACAGATGGGGAAGAATGAAAACACAGGGACAGGAACCCGGAACGAGAGAACGTCAGGGGTTTCTGGAGACACTGTCCACGTCCCTCTTGCTGCCGGCACGACGGGGCCGGGGGCGGCCTGGGGCTACGGGACAGGCTGCGGGGGAGGTGCCGGCGCTGGGGGCAGCTGCTCGGGGCGAGCGGGGCCGGGGAGGCTCAGGGGCGGCTCCGGCGCCCGGGGGCTGCGCCCGCCTCCTTCCCCTCCTCCCCGCTCTCGGCAGCTCCCCGGGGCTCCCCTGGCCCGGCTCGCCTCCCGCGGACCGGCAGCCCGCCGCACCGGGGGGTCGGCGCTTCCCGTGCCGCCAGCGCCGGGCGCCCCGCGGGCAGCACACACCCCCGCGCCCGCCGAAGGGGCTCGCTCGCCTCACCGCTGGCCTCGGCCCTCACCTGCCGCCGCCGCCGCCGCCGCCGGGACCCACGCCCGCCGCTTCGCCCACGCTGCCTCTGCGCACCGCGCATGCGCCGGTCCCGACGGCGCGCCGCAGGGGCCAGAGCCGGCGCGCGACCGCCGGGCTGCAGGACCGCGCTTCGGCCACGCGGCAGCGGCGCGGCCCGAGCGGGAGGGGGCGGCGAGCGCGAGGGACCGCCCCGCGGCACAGCGCTGCCACGGCGCATGCGCAACGGCCGCGCTGCAGCCGCGGCCGTCGGCGCTTTGGTGTCCGGGCGGCAGCGTCGCCTTAATGACTCTTTCTCCTTAATGACTCTTTCTCCGTGATGAATGACCCCATCCGAGCGCCCGGCCGGGCGGGAACGGCCGCTGCCTCAGCCCCGCCGGAGCCGCCGAGTCCCGGCCCCGCTCGCAGCCCGGGCAGCGGCGGTCCCGGCCCTGCCCCGCACGGCCCCGCGGGGCCGGAGCGCTCCGGCCCTTCGCCTTCGGCCGCTGGGAGACCTGAGGCTCGCTCCTGCCCGTGCCCCCGCCCCGCTCCCTGGGGAGGAGCAGCCGCGCAGGGAACCCCTCACACGGGTTTGTTCCCCCCGGAGCGAGCCCCGGGGGTCGCTGTGTCGGTCTGCAGGCGGCATCGGGGCTGGGGGAGGGAGAGCAGCGGCTCAGCACACGCTGGGGGGGGAAGGCAGCCCCGGCGGCGTGCTGAAGGCAGGAGAGGAGGGGCTGCTTTCTGGGAGGGGGGCCGCGGTGTTGAGCAGGAACCAGCGCCCCCAGGCCGGCCAGACGCGAGGGGCTGACCCGCCGCGGGGCGAGACGCCGGTGACCCTCGGGCTCTGGGGGGGCGGCTGCGCCTTCCCTCGCCTCTGCGCCGCCTGTGCTCTGCTCTGCCGCCCTGCGCGCACACGAGGCTGCACTCGCACAGGGGACACTGCGCCACGGCACTCACCCCACCGGGGGGCAAAGGGATGAGCCGTGAAGCAGGGAAGGGAAAGAGGCGGCTGGTAGATGAGGTGTCCTCAGCTGGTGCCCGCAGAGCCCTGGAGGCTTCCTGTCAGCTCTGTGCCCCTGCTCTCCTTGCCCCTCCTGCCAGCAAGCGTCGCAGTTGCACTTTGCTGCCTGCAACACGCAATGCTTGGTGGGCTGGACGGGCTGCCCTGCCCATGTGTCGGGTGAGCAGCTCGCTTCCCTTGGCTGCCTGATGCACCTCCTTAAAACAATCGCTTCAACGCTCAGTTTCTTTATTTCAGACCCCTCTGAGTATCCCCTGGCCTGCAAGCCGTTTTCAGCAAGCAACACAGCTGAAACACAGCGCCGGTGTGCGGAAAAATCCTTGCACCAGCGGTCAGTGTTCACAAAGGAGACAGAGGAGTCCTGTAAAATAAACTTTATTCGAATAAAGGGAGAGTCCACTGGGCAGATCCCGTGGGCTCTCTCAAAGTTGCTGGGGTCGAAGCCCCCTTTCTATCCTAATTTCCCGGCCACATAGGACCCTCTCCTGTTCCCCATTGGCTAAGGTACTAGGAAGGCACAGACTTCCCGACCCGCCTACTACATATACTACATTTTTACCCCTTAACGTGTACCCCCCCTTTGCATCATGCATCGTATGTTTCATTATCATGTCATTATGCATCTCCTGGGTGGAGAAGATAATATTAATAAGTCTATTAAGCCTGCGCCCTGTTTCCTAAAGTTGAAAAGTTCCAACTTCCCTTGAAATTTTTGAGGAAAATTTTTTTTTTTTAATGATTTTTCTCTTGCAAGTTGTTTTATCTAACAGAGCTTTGTAGTCTGGTTCTTGGTTTCCGTTGAGATTCACTAATTGCTGAGATATATGGCACCTTTTGTTTTAGGAGGCCTGCTGATTACTTCATAAACACATGGCTCCTCTGGATAAACAGTGCCATGTACTTGCAAAAACACTCTCCTCCTTATCTATTCATTGTTTAGGTCTGTGGTATCTTGTACCAGCCCGGGTAAATGGTACTATATTTTTGTAAAGACACTCTCATAATCCTACCACTGGTAAAAATCTGTCATCTCGCTCTGATGTCAAAAGACTTTTCTAAGTTGAACCCCTAACCGTTTCAGCATCAAGACTACGAGGCGAGAAATACGCTTCTTCTCGAAGCAGCAGGACACCTGCCAAGTCGCTGGGCACAGTGACATGTGGCTGCTGGTGACAGACACCTTCTTCTCGTGCAGAGCCCTGGGCAGTGCAGAACGGACCTCAGCGTCCCCTGCACCAGGTGCCCAGGGACCAGCGTCTCGGTCTGACATCTCTGCAGCAGCCTGTGCTCCCAGCCCCTTGCCCTGGAGAAGGCGGCTGCCTGTAGCAGCAGCAGAACCGCTGCTGCCCAAAGGGGAAGGGAATGGCTTGGGGTAAAGCTCCCCAGGCTGTCTGGCCCCCGGGCAGTCGATGGCCTCGGCAGCCCGTACGCAGGGCAAAGCTACAGCCTGAGAAGGAGTCACAGGGTGTAGCAGTTTCTGCAACAGCCACACTGCCCTGCCCAGCTGGGCAGAGCCAGAGGCGAGAGAAAGAGGCTGCCGGGTGCCTCGAGGGGCAGAATTGCAGCAGACTGTGCCGTGGCTGTTCTGCTCTTTGTCTTTGGCAGAGTTACCTTCCCAGAGGCTGGCAGACAGGTATGCTTGCACGGCACGAGTACTGCTCTTAGGGCACAGAAGGCACGATAAAGCAGCGATGAAGAACAAGGCTGGGCTGTCGGGATGGTGGGAATAACATGGAGAGCCTAAAGCGTGAACCAGGCAGGGCTTGCGAGTAACCTGGTGTTGGGGTTTAACCCCAGCCGGCAACTAAGCACCACACAACCGCTCACTCACTGCCCCTCACCCAGGTAGGGTGGAGGCAGGAATCAGAAGGGCAAAAGTGAGAAAACTCATGGGTTAAGATAAAAACAGTTTAATAATTAAAAAGAAATAATGACAGCAACAATAATAACTCGTAAGGAAAAGAAGAAAAAAAAAACAGAGAAAAATAAAGCCCAAGACAGACAAGCGATACAGATGGAAACAACTGCTCAGCACCAACTGACCGATGCCCGGCCAGTCCCCAAGCAGCAGCCCCCTGCCAACCTCCCCCCTAGTTTTACCACCAAACGGTCTGGAACCCCTTGGGTCATGCGGGGTCAGCTGTCCCCACCTTCGGTGCACCCCCAGCGGTGATCCCCGTGGCTCTCTCCAAGCACCGTCCGGCAGGAGCAGGGATGGAGCCCGCAGCCCACTGCGCCCCAACACCGACAGAGCCCAGCACCGCCCAGGGGTGCCCACAGAGCCCCGCACGGGACACCCTCGCACACACAAGGTAACGTGGAAAGACACATCGAGCAGCTGCAGGCAGAGACTCACAGTTCAACAGCCCGTTGACCCCTGATGAGCACCAAAGCAGCAGCGATCAGCGCTTTGGGGAAGGAAGCTCTGGTCATTTTTAACCCATACATGATGACAAGATTCAGCTCCCTGCTGGGCTGCAGGTATTCCCTGGTTGCAGAACAGCACCTCTAACTGCACCTCGAGCTAAAAGGGCAGCAGCTCTGCTGAAATAAGGTTATAGCCCACGTGGCACTTGCCGATGGTGTGATTCCCTCCCCAGCAGTTTCTAAACACAAACCATTTGGGGACCAACGTGGCAAATGATTCAAGCAAAGCAGTCCAAACCCAGCTCTGTTCCTTCCTAAAACAAGCTGTTCATAGTCTGACCAACATCTGTCAGTAAAAAGTAAATGGTTTCACATTTTCAAACATTCCCAGGTGACTCAGGTTACATTCCCTGGTGTAAATCACAGCAGGCACTCACAGTAACTCTGTTTGTATTCCTCAAGCACATGGATGGACACACTCCAACCGTGCCTGCCTGGCACCGTGCCTATTTGCAAGTGTTCCCCCCACAGTCAAACAAGGCAGATGTTTTACAGCAACCTGGCTGCTTCATTCCCAGCTGGGAAGTCGGTGCCTTCAATGATGTGCTCCCAAATCAATATTTCTCTTTAGCTTTGGAGCTAATTATTTAAGGCTGGTTTTCATATCTGGATTAGAGGCCCTGCTCTTCCTAACCTGAGAAGTCCCACCTGAGTTGTCCTTCCTGCAGCTGCACACAAGAACAAGGCTTGGCCCCGGTGAGGGACCGGGAGTACATTACTGCTTAATTAACAGGCAGAGCAGAAGAGGGAGCTCTCGTAACATGCACAGCGCTAACGAGCCAGCAAAGGGGCTCTGCCAAACCCTCTGGAGCAGAGGCTCCTCTCCTGCCAGATGCTCAGGACCCTCAACTGCTACTCTCTGCAGCAGAGTCAGGTGACTCAGCCTCCGCTGGAAGAACGAGCACCTGCAGGCTCAGGTCCAGCAAAGCCAATTTAGGTGGAGCTGGGTAATTAAAAACTGAAAACTGATTCGGCATTCACGGTTCCAAAAACCTGAATTGGTTCCAAACAAAGAAATAAGAGTAAAGTAAACAGGCAGCTGGCAAACAAGTGGAATTTTCCCCAGAGGAAATGAATTCCACACAGGCTTCGCTGTAATGTCCTTGTTTCTCTGTTATTACAATTATATGCATTGTTAGATTTTCCCTTTAGTTTGGAATTAAACCCTCATCTAATTTACCAGGAGATGACAGCAGCCTCCAAACAGAGCTTACAGCCCTGCTCCTCCTTCCCTGCCCATCTCCCTCCACCTGCTTTTGCAGACCTTCCTCTGCATTTCAGGGGCTGTTCTTGAAGGTGCCATGCATCAAGGGCCACACTAAAGCCTGCTTGTTACTTGGTAAGACCCAGCTGTGCATGGGCTACCCCAGGTCTTCTCCCCCAAGCCCTCCTATTAGCCACAGCTAATCTCCAGCTCCCAACAGGTCGTCTCCTCTGAGCCAAATCCCAATTCCCTAAACAAAACTCTTTATTGATGATCTCTGTTATTTGTAATAGCAGCACCTCAATGCACAATAGTTAACTTTGCTGGGTTTCCTGGGGCATTATGGAAAAACCATTTGCTACTGTAATTAAAACTGCCCAGACTAGACTTTCGTACTATGGAGAGAGGCCACAGTGGGAGGAACTGCTAGAAATGTGTTTATAGATGTGCCCCAGCACGACTGCCAGATTGCTCTTGGGCTTGGAAACCACAGAGCAGCTCTGGATGGCCCTGGGGATTCCCAGGAATGTTCAGACAAGTGCTCCCACCAACATCTACAGCTGTACCTACAGCCGCAGCAGAACCTGCCCTTTCGCTGTCAAACACTAAGTAGCAGCTTTGTGAACGTGGTGTGCAGTTCGACAGACAAAAACTCACTTCACCGAGGTGGTGTTTGTCTCAGGCCACAAAGGTCTGAGAAAGCAGCTTTCCACACCAGCTTTCCTTCCCAGGGAACCAGCACAGAGGCTACAGCAAAGCAGCAGCACGAGACTGGGACAGCAGCACATCATTCTGGTGGCAGTGCCTGTGTAGGCTCTTAGCATGAGGTGACAACACACAGGGTTGGTAGGGAAGGACACGAGGTCATGTTCTACATCTGCGTGTCCAAGTGCCTAAGCACAGCTTTGTAGCTCCAGAGACTGAGCAGGACTCTGGGTTATGGGCTACGTGAGAAGTGTTGGCAGTGTTTCACAGTCCCAGCTTGGCTGGAGAACGTTGTCTCCTTCTGAGAGTCACACCCGTGGAGATCACCTCTCCCCTGAGCACCTAGCCTGACCACAGCCCGTAGGTGTTATTTCCTCAAGGGAGAGCTGAAGGTGATGTGTCACACCGCAGGCAAACAGCCTTGGGCTTTGCAAGTTACAAACATGAGATCGGGAAGGAGAAGAGCTTCAAGGAGAGGGCAAAGGTGCACGTACCTCATCTGGCTCACGTGGCCGTCTGTCGGGAACAACCAGTGGTACCGGACGAGAAGCGGGCTGCAGTTGGTCATCTCGACGTAACGCACATCTTCAGTGTCATTCAAGATGCAGCCAAAGTCCAGGGCCGTGGTCTGGATACGGAGATTCGGGAAGCAGACTTCTCCCTGAACGGTGACCAGCTCCTCATGAGGATGCTCAAGGAACTTGATCTTCAGAACCTTCTCTACTACCCGGCTACTCAAGTCTTCTTCATAAGCAGGGTTAAACCTGATAGAGAGATGAAGTTCCTCCCCTTTCTCCAGCTTGATGGGCTGCAAGGAGATGAAGAGTATTAATCACCAGGGTGATGAAGTCTCAGGGTCTGATAGCACAAAACATGCCAATGTTCAAAGGGTGACCCCCAGCTCAGGCTTCTCAGTTCATCCCTCATTTTCTTCCCAGAGTGCGCCTGACTGCAAGCACCACGAGACTCTGGTCTGAGACTCTCTCAGGCTCACGTCACTGTGCTCTGCACCAATACAAGAGGGAAATAAATATTGTTCTCCTGAATTCTGGACCCACAGAAGCTACACACTAAATACACAACCAGATCAGCGCTCTGGCACGCCAGGGCCTTTTGCCCGGCCTCTAGAGGAACTCCTTCACCTCACAGCACAAGTGACACAGCGTCGCTGCCTCGCCCTTGCAGAGGCTACTCACTGGCACGGCACAGAAGTGGCGGCCATGCCTACAACAACCCGTGTTTATCAGAGTCCATGTCCAACAGCTTCTACCAACCACGGGGCAGGCGCCAGGCAGCAGCTGGAGAAGCGTCCTCAGCCTCCCGGAAAGCAGGGCTGCCCTTGGAGAGCAAGCTGCTCTGGAGGTTATCTGAGACGGCTGCTGCAGAGCTGGGATGGTTTCCAGCAGACACCTTTACTACATGCCTTGCCCAGACCTCGCTGTCTCTTCCCTTCTCCTCGTGTCTCAGAGCCAGGACGTCTCTTCCCAAGTCAGGTATATTCTGTTTCCTTCGCTGGCTCATTTCAAACCTGATTTAGTTCAGGCCAGTCTACTGCTGACTCTAAGGAATAAATTTGTCTGCTAGAGGACCTCCCCACACAAACGCACCACCACCTTCCTCCCTCTGCAACCCGCCCCCAGCAGGAAGGTCTGTGGCTGCTCACCTGAACATCTGCAGGGAGGGGCTGCTGGTCCACATCGAAGATTAAGAAGGGTTGCCCTAAGGCCAGGACAATGCTGACTGGCAGGGAGCAGACGTTTTTTAAAGAGAGAGGCTCGTACTGAAGAGTCAGGACATCACTGGGTTGCTACAGAAACAGAAGACAAGGAAAAAATAACCTGAAGTGCCCACGGATCTCCTTCCCCTTCCGATGCATTTCAAATTTTTCAACCCCCAAAGTGCATACATCTCTATTTACTATTTTTATTAGTTTCTACCCTTCAAGAAAGTTCTTCTCTAAGTATATCGGACGTTTTTCATGTTCAGAAACCACAGCATCCCCCAGGGGACAGGGAAACAGTCTTGGGTACGGATGAGGGAACAGGACCCTGAGAGGCGGCAGCTGCCTGAACAAGATCAAAACCAGAAAGTGAACCCAGACCCTTTGTCTCCAGTTTTGTATGCTCTCTTGGGCAGAAAGGCACAAGATGATCTTCACTCACAGACAGTCATTTCTTACAACCTTATCGGTTCCAGTAGCCTCATAAAAGCAGTGATGCCAGTCAGAGGAGAAAAGCAAGCAGGATTTGGCCCGTAGCAGAGAGCCTGCAGTAGCCCAAGGTTGGCTTTGAACACTTCAAGGCACATACAGCCAGCTAGAAACCTCAACAGTCCGCTTGCAACATGTCTCCTGCTGCCCCTGCTACAGCGACAAGGTGTCTGTAGCCTCAAAGCTACCTCAGCCTAAGCTATTTCTTCCTGTTTATGCATTGCTCTGGGCTTCCTGCACGGTTTATATAAACTAAACTGTGTTTGGGAAACCAGTTCTGGATGTCCTGATATCAAACAGCTGCAGTGTCATAGCACTTGAAAAATCGGAGCGCGTGGCATCAAGCAGACCACAGGCAGACATCGGGGGGGCTGAAAAGCTTCTAACTAAAATCTGAACTGCCTGCTCACAGGAATTTGTGCTTCTCTGGAAGCCTGGGAACCAGAGGACAGACCTGAAAACACAGAAACTAAATAATGAAATATCTTCTCTTTTTTGACACCTCATGGGAGAGGAAAAGATGATGCAGGAGTCAGGATCAGAAGAACAAAGGGCATCTGCTTTGCATTGGTGTCATCATCACTGCAGCTGAGGACATCTGCAGGTCCTTTGAAGAAAGTAAGGCTTGGGGAAACGCAGAGCTAGCATCCATACCAACAGCAGAGAAGGCAAAGAGGGACAAGAGATGACAGTTTTTCCTCATCGGACTGAGGCGTTGACAGGAATCTCAGTCTGTCTCAGCTTCCCTACAGGATCGGTGTTAAGACATCACCGTGCCTCCGAGGATCCTCAAAAACCTCCCTTTTATACTGAGTACAGAAACTGGTGGCTCTCTAGAAGTGGCCCTGATCCCCCCCATGATCCCTGAGCAGCTGTCATCTCAGTTTTACTTTGGTGAAGTCAAAAAAACCAGTCCCATCTCTGAAAACAACCTCACTTACTTTACAAAGCACCTCAGAAAGGGCAGGAGGGGGCTGAGCATCGCTCAGCTGCAGCGATCTGCTCTCCCACCTGAAGCCCCAGCATTCGAGGTAGCTGTGCAAAGCCCACGCTGTTCTCCTGGGTCCCCACACACCATCTCACCCCGTGCCCTTGGCTCAGCAGCTCAATTCTGTTTCCACATCAAGAAGGGCAGAATAGAGCTACTGAGACTGTCCCTGACCCCAGAGGAGCAAAAGGATGATCTCAGACCAACAGCCAAAGCCCCGCGGACTTGGAGAAGCTGCTTAACTCCCTCCTTTGAACACCAGCACACACGCCCCACCGGCTTCCAGTCCTCAGCCACGCTACTGAATGCCAGGATGCAACCCAGAGACTTACCTTCTCCATCCGGAAAGTGATTTCTCTGGAGGACAGTTGCAGAACGGGAGCAACAAACTCACACGTGACATCCACTTGCATTATCTGTGCCTTCCCTGCCTCGCTCCCCACGACGGCGTGACACAGCAGCCGCTCCTTCACCACCTGCATGCAAGAGTCACACGTCACCCAGAGGGTCCAGAAAACACCCTGCATTTGCTGGCCACCCAACCACGGGCCGTGCTCCTGCCACACAGTTACAGTCCCTGGTCTCCTCGATCGCCCCCTTTTCTCTCCGTGCCGCGTCCTGTTTATTCTGACCCCAAAGGCCCGCAATGCTACACCCCAACAGCCACAAACGGCACTCGCGAGTCACGTGCTGCCTACAGCTGTAATAACCCCTGCCCCAAAGGATTATTGGTTTGGTTTGTCCTGTTGCCAAGCATAAGGCTTACAGAAAGCTGTAGGAACTAGTTAGAAAAAAAGTATGGAACTATATTAAGAGAAAGAAGTGATAGAGGGGCCAACGGCAGCAAACGCTCCTTGGAAGCCAAGTGGAAAGCATCCTTGGGAAAAAAAAATAAATCAAATAGCCAGCCAGCCTTTAGGTAAAGGGATCGCTCATTCCTAGGATGAGCTGTGCCCTCCTAGAGCTGGTTTTAAAAGAAATCTCCCCAGGAAAGACATGCCTTGCACTTCACGTGAAAACCCTCTGCTTAAGTGGCATGCTTCAAGACTTTTTCCTGAGTTCGCATGGTTTCACTGCCTCAAAATTCCTCCCTTCATTTCTCACTCTTCCCTCTGGTACAACACCACAACCCAACTCCTCCTCAGAGCCTACAGACTTGAAAATCATCACGTGCAATGCAGGGGGCTGGGCTTCTGGCCAACCTGAAGAGTATTAAGTTCTCAAGACCTCAGGAAGGTGGAAAGCCTGCTCCCATGGTCTTGGCTTTGACTGCAGGAGCCAGGTAGCCACAGCTGAGCTCACAGATCCCCTTTTGGCCTTCCAGGCAAGACACCCTCACCAGTGCCCTCATCACTAGTTTCTTTCTGGAACCTTTTTCCCCTCTTCAGCAAAACCTCTGGGCTCAGAACTGCACAGGGACAGTCCCGCTGCAGGCACCCAGGGGAGTAATCAAGTCTGCCTCAAGCTACTGCTGAGGGAACCCTTTAAGACACCTTTCAAAACACCAGAATCAGCAGGAGCTTAACGCAGATTTATTCTGCATTTGCTTAAAACACCTGTGCCCAGTGGTCCTGAAGCCAGGGAACGCACACCAGGGTCAGCTGGCAGCTTCTGCGCAGAGCTGGGTTTCCCCTGGGAAGAAGGGCACCCAGGGACCCTGCTGAAATGTTCCCCCCTGAGCTGCCACCCGAGGGTGCTGCAAGACCCGACTGCCCTTGGGACACTGGGGCAGGCTCTTACGGAAATATTGACCAAAGTCAAACTCTCAGTTATAATGATCCCTGGGAACAGTTTCCCACGTGGACGAACGTCACTCCGATCACGAGAGCTGACACCCTGTGTTCGTTTTTCTCCTCCAGGACTCAGCGCTAGACAAGCCCTCTGCCCATGTTTGTCTACAGAGGAAAAATGATGCTGCTCCCAGACACTCCCTCCCTTCGCAGGTGCTTTTACTCACTGCTCCCCCAGACACATTACTTGGCAGTTTTTCATTTACTTTCTGCCTGTATTCATCATCTCAGTGAACTTATTTTCTCTGCCCTCCCTTCCTGCCTCAGCACACGACACCTTGTAACCCCCCATTTGCCCCTGAAGCAGCAACACTTCCTTCGGCCTATATTTTGGTATCAGCAAATTGGGTTTATGGTAGCTATGGCAACACGAAAAAGCCTTAGCAACTGACAGTGGCCAGCAAGGAAAGCCACTGGGGCTGCCACGGTAACTTGTGGCCTTAAAACAGTTTCTTGAAAGCACCTGCTCATTTTCGCAGGCAAATGTCAAGGGGCTGCAGAAGAAGTCCCAGGGGAGGTGATCTGACGGGGAAGGGACAGCCCTCGTGGGGGACCTCACCTGGGGAGTGCTGGAGGAGCCTTCCAGCATCATCTCCACACTCTTGCCCGGCCTCAGCTCTGCCCTCAGCGGTCGAAGCTTAAACACAGGGCAGGCAGGCTGGGGCCTCTGGGAGGAGCTGCTGCCCTTGGCCTTACTGCTGGCAGGGGGGCGATCACGCTGGCGAAACGGGGCAAAACCTTCCGTTGTCCAGTAGAGCAGGTGGGTGCGTCGCCCTTTGTTCGTTACCTTGAAGCGGTAACGGCAGGGATCCAGGCTAGGAGAGAAGCAGAGATGGAAAACGTCACGGGAGCTGCTGTCTCCCAGCGGTCGCCCCGCTGCAGCGCCCCGACAGCGTTCTCTGACGGCACACTCAGCAATAAAACCACCTCCGAAAAGGCTGACCCAGATCAAAGCTTCAGCAAACGTCAGACCTTGGCTGCCCCTAAGTTTATCACCATCCAGCAGCTGGTCTCTCTGCATACAGCAAGAAAAAGCTTCCTCAAGATCACCACCTCAGTTGCTGTGGACAGAGCATCACCAGCCTTTGCTGCTCAATTATCAGAGCATTTCTCCAAGGTGCTTCCTGCAGCTCTCACTGCATCAGATGCTCAGCTGGCCTTGTCCTGGCTGCAAGGAGATGGAGCAACAGCTTCACTGCCATCTCACCTTCCCCTGGGGAGCTGCTGCCTCAGGTGGCTTCCTCTGAAGATGCTATTGGGAAGCTGCAGGGTGTATGGACTCATCTGGTGATCTGGGCACCACTGGCCTCGCTGGTGAGGCCCCTGCCCTGGCACCCATGTTAGCCCCCTCATCCCCCCACCCCTTAGGGAGCACCCAGCTCTCATCGCCCCCAACACAGCACCCTTTGCCTGAACGGTGCAGCTGTTTTTGTGTTTTAGGAAGACAAACGCACTGTGAGAACACACGATCAACAGAAGCTTCCCCAACACGAACACAGCAGCAGGACCGGGTCTAGCTGCTGAGGGGGAATGGAGTGACAACAAGGGATGAATAACTGGAGCCGATGTAAGCCAAAATGGATATTCAATGGAAATTGATTCCTTAAGGTAGAGAAACACTAACTGCAGGCTAGTCTGGAGCAATTCTTTTACCCTCCATAAATCTGAGCATGGCCAGGAAATGTTCCTGGAACAGTGACTGTTTTTTTTCGAAAGGTACGGAATATGTGGCTGACAAAACGCATGTCTGCCACAAGCAGCTAAATACAAACACAGAAGTGACAGCATAGAACAAACTTGTCCTTGAAACAGACCGGTGAAAATGATGTGCACCAGCTCAGTATGAAATGGTTTATGTTGCGGGCAGCAACAGCTAAAAGCTTGGAGAAGCTTTGGGTAGATGCAGAATTGGTGGCTCTGGGAAAGCCCAACTCGTCCGAGGTGTTACCTGGGTCCCATCTCAGCTCACCCAGTGGCAGCTCCACAGCCAACAGCGATGGCAACAGCTCCAAACCAAGTATGCAGGCGAAGACATGAAGGGTGGCAGAAGACAATGGCACCGATCCCATTGACATTGTCCCCTCTGTTGTGTAGCCAATTTGAGGCTGCACAGAGCACAAGCACCACCCTCCCTGCAACGTCCCTGCTTATGTGGATGGCTTGTGGGTGCACATTTATCCCCCCCGCCCCAAATCTATCCTAAATGCTTAAGGTAGGATTAACCTCCCCTTTCTACCCCAAAATTTCAGTATCAGAGCACTGTGGACCCTCTTTGCAGCCAGGGAAAGGAACAGACACTGACAAGATCATTCTTCTCATCCCAACAGGTCTCCAACACAAGGCAAACAGCACTTTGAAAAGCCTTATTTTTCTCTCATTTATAAGAACGTGCCCACCTTCAGACACAGGCATTAAGAGCAGGGAATCCCCTCCTTCGAGCTAAGCTCTTTCAATTAACACTCCCAATTTATCCCACCCAACCTCAGCGGGCTTCTCCCCCTCTCCCTTTCAGAGCTGCTCCTGCAGCCGCCTCGCCTGCCCGTGCCTCGGGCTGCTGCTGCGGAGCAGACGGCCAGGAAAGCCGGCAGGAGAAAGGAGGGAAGAGCGACTACGTCTGATAAAGAGCAGCCTGGCAGGGGAGCTGGGAAAGCATAATGCAGGGCAAAGAAATTCTGCTGCTCCTCCAGGACTGCTGGGCAGAAGGGAAACAAAACAGCACCATTCAATTTAGCTGAGGGGTTGCTAACAAGCTACCGCCAAGGTTTGCTGTTGTGGCGAGACGATACTGCATAGCGAACGGAAAAGCAAGCAATGCTATTGCAAAGGGAAAGAGGTTTATACTTGTAATGTAGCATTTTCCAGCCGGAGGCTTCTGGGACCTGCTGTTTTCCTCCAAATTTTTGTTTGGTAGAGTGAGAAAATAAATGGTTTATAACTGAAAACAATTCAGTGACAATTGAGCAACTGCTTTCCATTTGGATGGCTTTTGAGGGTATCTAAGAACTTTCAAGTGGCCATAAAATGTCTCTAAAGGAATCCCTGGGGCTTCAGTGAAACAGAGCCAGGACCTTGAGCACTAAAGAACCAGCCTGAAGGACCACAGCCAAACTCCTCCTTGCTGAGCCCACGGGAGGAATGGGAGCTGAGAGATACCCTACCTGAAGTGAGGTCCCAAGTTGAGCTCCGGAGCGAATCGTTCGTCGGTGACGATCGTGGTGCCGATGCCAACAGCCCGGACAGGGATGACGTAGGTACAGCTGTTCTCGATGTACACGTTCACCTCGTCCTCGAACTTCTCAGTGTCGTCCAAGTTTCCTATGACAGCCACAGACACCTCGGCCTCGGGGGGGATCACTCCTTTACTGGGCTCAATCCTCCAGCACGAGTATTTGCCAGACTGTAAGACAGGGCAAACACTAACTTAGGATGGAACCCAGGAAGCCTGGGGGAGGGCAGGAAAAGGAAAGACTAAAGATTCGAAGGTAAAAACCACAACGGCTTAATTTCCCTAAATCTAAGCTACGGTGTCTGGAAACAGCAGCTATGCAGGAGCTTATACAACCTCTACTTTACCCTCCTTTAACAGACTCACTTCGCTGACCCAGTTTTGCCCAAGCCAAGGGATGCTCATCCTCCAAGAAAGTTATTCCCCCTCCAGCCTCTCTTTTGGAGTGTGTGCCAAGAGAAGCTGCTTTCTCTCTCCTGGCTTCCCGACAACAGTGGCCGCATTTGGAAAATTCAGCTCTAAGTGGTTACAGCAGGGCAGTAAAGCCATAAGCACAAAGAAAACTGCAAGACATGTTCTGTGGACATGACCCCAGCTTCCCAAGCCCTCTCCTCCTCTGGTTTCTCTTGCACCTCCCTCTGTAAATGGGGCAATAAGGGTGCTGGACCCCCAGACCATCTAAAACCACAGTCACAGGGAGCAAGCTTGCTCGCAGAAGAGAAGCTGCATGTAACGCTCCTTGTCCAGCACGAAACGCACTGGGGTGTAGATGTATGCCTTCCAAGTGTCCATCACTGTGTTGGTGGTACCTGCACCCCACAGTTCAGTGCTGGGTTTGGGACGACAGGCACTACTCACCCACAACTCTGCAGTATTGTAACAGAAGGGGTTTTTCCTTTTTTTTTTTTTTTTTACTAGAAACCAACGCTGTGCTTGGAGGCCTGACACAAGCCAAGCAAGGCTAGATCCAGGTGAAGTCCGCTCGAGTTTCCATCTGTCAGGCTGGCAGCACTGAGCTTTAACAGGCCACCAGCCAGCCCAGGGGAGAGAAGCATCAGAAAACCAAGCAGCACTCCAACGTCACAGGAAGCATTTTAAATAACCCCCTCAGAACGACCTCTGCTAACAAGGGTAAGACGAGCTGGAGGCCAGGGAAGCAACAACCTGGTGAGCACTCAGGGTCCCCGCAGTGTGTGTAGGTGCCTGAGCTACGGCATCTCCTTAGGCTGGCTGTGCCCAGCACGGAGAGCAGGTCAGGCCTGCACGCCTGCATCCCAGGATGGAGCACGCCAAAGGCATCAAAAGGATTCAGGCGCTGGCCAAACTAATAAACTCAGCTCCGTTTAATTTGTCCTCTAGAGCTGCAAAAGAAAGTCTTAGGTAAGAATGGGATGGAGGAAGGCAGTTGGCACAGGGTGAACACTCACTGACCACACAGGATCCCACCAACCCTCTTCTGCTGTCGCTGCATCCCGCCCGTAGCTGATCGCCAGGCCTCGGAGGCAGCCACTGCGCTGCCATCGGCCCAGGGCCACCCAGCCAACACGTTCCTACCGAGCCGCTGGGCGGGAGGTTCTCACTGACATCAATGCACAACTCTTCCTCTGATTCAGGCGGGCACAGGGTAGCTCGCTTGAAAAGGAGACCTGGCAGCTCTGCTCCAGAGGTGAAGCGGCAAGTCTGCTCTCTGACAAAGCTCATTTATCAAAGCTTGGCCACAAGCTGGGCAGTAAGTTGTACCCAAGAAGCTATTACTGAGGAATAATGACAGGCTGTCTCGATGGAGCCAGACTCTGAACCTCCCAGAGTGGCCCAGCGCAGACCCAGCAGGCCCTGCCAGGCCAACAGCCCGCTCCGGAGGAGCACCATTTGCATCGTGTCCTCATTCTTTCAGGTAGCATTTGGTGTGGGTCCAAGGGGCAGCACAGGGCATCGCTGAACAGGAGACCTGCCAGGACCAAAAGGCTCTGCTGGGCTAGATTCACTCGGGTTTCTAGGTCAGCTTCTGCCTACACCCATCCAGGCTGTGTCCCAGAGACAAGAAATCTCTCAGGGTCACACTAAAAAAATTCCTCCACTTTGAAGACCACGCTCTAACTTCTGATAACATCCCTGCTACTTGCTTAGCCTTGAATGATCTGGAAAATGATGCAATAGCTGTAGGCACTGGATAGACAAAGACGATGGCTATTTTTGCCCCTGTAGGGGCTTGCACTACTGGACATCAGAGTCCCTGAGTTCTAGGCAAGCGTTGGGATCAATCACTCAATCAAGAAGTTCAATGCTGAGGTCATTAGCTTCTCCCAGGCCAGATTTCCAGTGTGAAGAAGAGCTGCCAACATTTGGTTATAACCAGCGTGCATCTGAGAGATGGCTGGATGGCTGCCCTGAGGGATGACTGAGGAGCCACCGCACTCCGTTCTCCTGACGATACTGCAGCCCAGTTCATTAAAGGGATCCGGTCATTCTGGCCTTGCGCAAGTGAACGAGGAAGCAGAACTCAATATCAAAAATGCAGCTGTGCTGTACCAAGGCCCAGCTCTAGCAAGACAGCATTCACACCTCGTCAGGCTGACCCATCGCTCCTCGCAGAGGTTGCACACGAAGGGGAAATAAAGCCCTCTCCTACCTCAGCTGTGCACAGAGCCTTGTCCCAGCTGTCCCAGCAGGCCCAAGGTGGGGGACCTCGTGTTCTTCCTTTCAAAGCTACTCTTTACCACACAGGCTGCCAGTGACAGAAGACAGCCCAAAAGTACCCTAAGCCCCAGGAGGAGGTGGAGATCAGAGCCTGAGGCTGGCTAGATGCTCCCAACAACAACCAGCCTCCTCCTGGCACCTCAGCACCAGCATCTCCCTGGCAAAAGCACAGGCACCACTTTGGTTTAGCCTCTGCCCCAGAGCACCAGCAAGGGGATGTTCTACTGAAATCAAGAGACATGGCCTCTAAAGCCAGCAGAAAAGACAAAAATTGACACTGCTGCCACTGACAGCAGAGCCTAATTTGTCACGCTTGGTTCAGCTAAGAGACCGCCGAGTGAGGTGACGAGGCTTGTCTCCATTTGCGTCCCCTGTCCATAGCTCCAGATCCCACCTGCTCTCCCCATTGGGCTGGGGAGACCAGTGCCACCACTCTGCACGTCGGGGTTCTCCAGCCAGGACACAGCTTGGCCGGCTGCGGCCAAGCACAACGGTTAATAACCAAACTCCTCCTGCTTTTCCCCTGGGAAAAGCACTTAGCGGAGTCACTCTTGCTTGCAGGAGCCTAATTGCCTTCAAGACTTCCACCCTTCTTCAGTTCAGCTGGCCAGTGGGTGCAGCACAGTACGACAAGTTCAGTTGCCCTAGACAAGCAGAATAACAATTTCTTTGATTACTGAAATACAGCAATTTTGAAAGGGCATGAACAGCTCCTTCATGTTGACCTACTCCTCCAGACTTTTCTACCCAAGAAAAAACCAAATCCTCCCCTTGCTGGATCCAGACGATTCTCTAATGGGGCTGCCTGGCAGCTGGGAAAGCAACCTGACAAGGACAAGCACATCAGACACAGGATTCAGAGGATGACATGGGATGACACACTGGTCCCAAGGGTCGCAGACCCGCAGACACCCTGGCAAGCAGGGATAAGCCAACACAGGCCTCAGGTATCAAGTCCTTCAAACTCCTCTTCAAACCCAAAAAGCCCCATCTCAGCACACAGCTTTGGAGGTTCCTTACTTATTTCCTTCTGGTGGCAGAGATGCTCAGTGCTGCTCCCTGCAACTCGTCCAACAGAGAGGACAGGGGGATGGGAAAGCCTGTGCACGAGGGGTACTCCAGGTAATCCCATGTCGCTATCCCAAACTGAAGTTATCCACCAAAACCATCTCTGCTTGCTCAGATAATGCTCTTTTCTCCCAGAAAGCAAGAAGAAAGCTTGACTTGACAGGAACAGCAATTTGCACATGACAGTTAAGGATATCACCGAGGTGGCAGCGTGGCCATCTGCATTCCAGCATTTGCCTTTGGACAAGACACCAGCCCTTTACTTGCCCTGTTGCTGCCCCTTCATTTAATCTCACTCAGTTTGTCAAGCTGCCAGTCAGTGTGCTGTAACATTGCTGATCCAACACCACTGTGAAAATTTCAGTCAACAGCTCTATCTTTCAAGTGGGGACCGTGATCTCTAAGCCTGACTGCAAACAGCCACAGTTTCCAGATGAGCCATCAAACGGGAGCTGGGGAAATCCCACCTCACCATCCTGCAGGGATCTCCAAGCAGGAAATCAAAGCAGAGGCTTTGGCATCTTAGAGAGCACAAGACTTGGGTTCAGGGGCACAAGTGAATGAAGGATGCCCAAGCCACCCACCAGCTAGGCTAAGGGGCAGCCGGAGCCAGTTCTGCTCTCGGATGTACGTGTGCAAGTCACCCTGACACCCCACTGCATCTCAAATTTGAGTTCTAAAATTATCCAGTCCTCTCTTCTTTCCATCAATAATCTGCCAGGCAGCCTAAGGCAGCAGCAAAAGGGCAAAACTTCAACTGAGGCACCAAAACAGCACCAAAGCAGGCAGCTGCTGAGGGCAGGGGAGCAGCTGGAGCACACTTCACCTCCACAGTGCTGCTCCCGCCCGGCAGGCTCAGCGTCACCGTGTTGAGGCGTCTGAAGAGCCCTCGTTGAAACAACTGATCGAGCAGCTTCTCGGGACCTGCCTGCTTGAACATCTCCATGACAGCAGCAGCTGTCCTGAGAAGCGGAGATGCTCACCAGGAGGTAACTCAACCCTGGGGAGTCAGCAGCAGGGACTATGGAGCAGCAGAGCCCATCTTACTGCAGGGAGAGAAACCATCCCCGAACCACTCATATTATTGTTCTGCTTGTCGATTAGGCACAATATTGGCGGAGCTTGCAGTGAAGTAGGACAGGATTTATTGCTCAATCCCATACAATAGGGCCCTGAGGCAATGGAGAGGCACATCTACTCCTGCCAGCCCCCCCGGGTACACTGCAAGCTGCCCAGGGGAGGGAGGGAAGGCATCACCCCAGGACAGCAGTACCTCAACAGCTCTGCCTGTCAGTGCCTGGTACAAGCATGCAAAACTCAGCATTTATACACCAGCACCACCCATCCGAGGTGGCCTGCTCTCTGCAGAGATGGAAAGTGCATTTTCATTGTGGAGTCAAAGAAAGCTGCCCTGGGAATCCCCCACTTGGAGGTTACATTTATCCCCCAAACAGCTGGAAAAGCAGCAAGAGGGAAATTCAGCCCCTTCCTCCTTAGCCCAGGAGGCTGAGCCCGGACTCTCACACACTGCCTGATGCTTTATCCACAGACACAGCCAAGCCTGCCGTGCCAGGGCTGGGTTTACCAGCTCCACAAGTCCAACCCACCTAGCACGGAGAACAAATCTCTCCCGAGCCCTGTTTGCAAGCCCCTCACAGCAGGGAGCACATCCCACCCAGCCTCAGCACACGAGCCGTTCCTGGCTGCAGCAGCCTTGCTCTCCCTGCCAGGGGAGCAACCCAAGCTCTTTCTGCTAGGCAGCTTGGCACACGAGGCAGCCTCCAGGAATTAAACAGCCTTTTTCTGCAGCCGGTCTCCAGAGAGGCTCTGCCACACGACGGAGTCCGCAGGCTGAAAGTACACAACCTTGAAAGTGTATTTTTCTGCAACAACCCAGCTGGTTTGACCCCCAGTAGGTGTGAAACTCGCCTCGCCAGGAGCAGTTTGAGGACAGACCTCACACCCTCGTTTCTACCATTAACAGCAGTTTGACACAAAGTGAATGCAGATGCAAGAGGCAAACCGTAGGGAAATCCGTGCTCTTTCAGGAGCAAAGGGGCACAGGGTTCTCTTGAGCTCAGAGCTCCAAACCCCACAACTCTCAAAGCTAAATACCTTCCACAAAATAAAGGGAGAACTTGTAAAAATGATCCAGACTCTTTTCTGCTCGAAAATCTACACAAACTCTACTTAACTGAGGGGTGCCCCAGCTAAAACTGCCCCAGAGCCAGGCTCCTCGTGCCGCATTGCGACGGAATAGCTTGCCTTCTCTCTCAGACAGCAATATGGAAATGTTGCATGTAAAAATCAAGTCACAGGCTGCTACAGACCAGTCATTTTCATTGGAAAACAGCCCCACAGCTACTTACCATCTCTGCCCGGAAGGACGCAGGGATGACAGTCTGATTGGAGAGGCGGAGAGTTCGAGAAGCATCTTGTAGAACTTGGATACTGCCGAAATTTATCTTACTCAGATGCATGTAGACAACCGGTCCTTCTCCAATGCTCACTAGATGGATTTTCTGCTCCAAGAAGCAGGTAGGAAAGATAAAAAAAACAACAGCAAACGTTTAAAAAGACTAGACAGCTCTAAGGGTACTCCTAGGCTGGGGATAACTACATCTGTTTGGAGTTTTCAGTGTTGTAAGACTGAAACAGAAGGCCTGGAGCAAGTGTGGAAACTGGAGTGATCCCATCCGAAAGTCACAAGCTCCCGTTCCCAGAGGATAAAGAAACCCTGTTCCCCACGCTGCCTTCTTCACACCTCTCCCACACTGTTACCTTCAGGAAAGCTCAAATCCAGCCTTGCACAAAACATCCCCTCAGCATGGTTTCTTACACAGCGCTTGCTTTAGCGGCGTTCGGGGAGGTCCCTGGGTGCTCCTGAACAAAAGCCCCAACGAAGCAGCAGTCGCTGTTCATCTAATGACACAGCAGAGTACGAGACCCAGGGACTGTGCTGGGTTTCACACTGGGCTTCTTATGGCATCTCACATATCCACCATTACATGCTGTGTCGGACACTTAGATCACCACCGAAGAGGACACCATCCTTCCTCTTCTCTAGGCATTAGCTGTTGCTTACGCCATGAATCCCTCCTCCTCTCACCCACACCAGCCGTATCAAGTTCTTGTTTTCCCTGGAAGAAGCCCTCTACACTTCATGCCCCACCAAGATGAGTCACACAAAGGCACACTTTTCCCCTCGCACTCACCAGTGGGGATCCTTCACTCCCAAACACCGCGATACGAGCGATGGTGTCCTGCTTCCCTGTCACCTGGGCTTCCAGTGTGAACGGGACCTCCACCGAGCTGTGAGGCTGGATGATCCCACACGGCACAGGGCTGCAGTACCGCACAGCAGCGTCCTCCTTGCGTTTCTGCAAGGGACAGAAGCAAATGCAACTTCAGAGGGACTTCTGAGGAAACTTTAGACTCCTTAACATCTACCACATTGGCAACTCACACACATTTTTAAAAATCCCTAGGAGAAACGCAGAAAGGCACAGCCCAACACAACATGCAAGACTTGCATGGGCTTAGCACCCTCAGGGCGTTCAAAAGCTGCTGCATCCACAACCACCCACTCCTGTGCTGGCAGCCTCCTTGCAGCAGCTTTTCACAACCCTCTAAGTTCTCCTGCATGAAAGCATCCCAAAGACCAGAATATCAACTGCTTCCTGAAGTTTATATTCAGGTAGGCTCCTATTTAACTGCTTCCTAAAGATTATACTCAGGTAGGTTCCTGTTCTCAGCAAACCTTTAGGTTTGAATATAAACTAGCAAGGTCTTATCCAAACCACTTTTTTTCCTTAATAAACCCCTCGATAACCTTTGAGGGCAGGAGGCGGACGCGATGCCAAACCTGAGGAAGAACCCTGTAGCAGCCTGGAAGATTGCTGTCGTTCACAAGGGTCAGCGTCTGCTGGCAAGGGACTTTCAGTAGGCACTGTTCAAACGTCACGACGGGGATGAGCGCTCGCAGCAGAGGCACCACGCATCTAGGCAAAGAGATGGCCGAAAGGGAATTGGGCACACTGAGAGAATGTAGAATGTTCACTCCCCAGATAGCGTGAAACGGAGCCTAACACATTTGTCACTGTCAAATAGACCTTTAATACCCCTACAGTGATAAATCACCTTTGACTTCGTTTTACTCAACAACCTCTTGTAAAGGAGGGGCAAACCCTGAGACTCAGCATCACAGAGGCTGCCAAGGGCCCAGGCAGAGCACGGTGCCCTGTCCCACAGCTGTCCCACCAGCTCTGCCCCTCCTCTGCCCTAGGAGGCTTGCAAGGACCCTCCCAAGGGTCCCAGCAAGGCACGACCTCTGGAGAAGCCTTCCCACCGAGGGCCAGGACTCGCCAAGACTCAAGGACACAAGACTCCAGTAAAAAGACTCCCTCCTCTCCCACACCACTGTTGCCCTGCCTGAAAACTCAGCCATTTGCCCCAGCGATGGAGGGCACAGGCCACCACCTGCCTCATGCAGCGGGTGATCATCCTCTCCCAGCTCCTACAGCTACCTTGGCCCTTCACCCCCACGGGTCCGTGCGCTGTCCGTGCCCACTTGCTCTTGTTCTACAAAACTGCAGCCCAGGCGCTGACTGGATGACTCCGCCTGGGCGAGGGAACAGCACCAGGGAACTGCACCCCTCTTGTCATTAAACTGACACCCACTGCAGCCCAACAGGACTGAGTCTGGCTGCAGCAAGAACAACTTCTGGCTGAAGTCTGAGAACATTGATGCTCAAAAGAAACCTGAGCTCACTCACCTTCCACATCAAGGACTGCTTTCCCCTTCATAAGATCTTGCCTTTATTTTTCCCTCACCAGTCCTGCCATAAGCCCCTTTCCCATTTGCATGTGTCTTCACCAACCGAACCAGACACCAACTTTCAGCAGGCTGCTCGCTGCGTCCCAAACAAATGTTGTATTTCGGTCGCAGCCCAGCACAAGCCCACCACTTGCAGGGAGGAGAGGTGGCCCTTTGGAAATTTGTTACACCTCAAGCACCAAAACCAAGACCAATAATGAGTATAATTACTGTTCCCTCTCAAAAAAGGCTCAGGGCCGTGCCTGTCCGCTGAGCACGGGTGCTTCTCCACACGGGCTGCTTTCAAAGCCCTGCTGTTCTCGTACCCAGCTGGGCAGAACTCGCTCATTGAGCAACACTTCTCATTTGGAGCTGGAGCCAACAAACCAGGTGCGAGGCAACGTGCTGGTGATGGATGCACAAGGAGAGACGAGGAGCTGCAAGGAAAGCGCTGATACCTGGCTGTGAGGAGCAGCGCCGACACCTCCTTGCCCACACCATCCACATCCACCACCAGTGCCAGCTCGTAGCTCCTCACGGTGTTGGAACACAGGGTGACCTGGTGGAAGAGAAGAGCATCAAACACTTCATGACTCCCAAAAGCCATTATCCAAGGGTGGTGCCCTCCGGTTCTCATTCCATGGTAAGGAAAGGGACAATTTTGCCTTAATTCTGCTGCTGGCCCACGGGTAGAACACTGCCTCTGGGAGGAACAAAAGGCTTCTGACAACATCTTCTGTGTTAAATACACCTTGCAGTTAGCAGGACACATGCAAGCCAAATTAAAGCACAGTTAGACTAATGCTCTACCCACCACCGTATTAAAATCAAGGGATGAGTTTTTAATCTCAACTCCAACAGCAAAAAACCAGAGGAAATCTGTTGACTTCAACAGAATGAGTTCAGCTTTACAGCAGGAAGCAGAGGGCAAAATGGGGCCCAGCAAAAGTCCACAAACAGCAGGAAAACACAGAAGATGTGCCACTCATGGCTGCCAGAGCTTTTGTAGTCCCCGTTGGAGATCGCCGCAGTGAACACAACTCATTCTGCACAACAGGAGAGGAGAAATAAGACCGGGAAGAAAAGCAAACTGCTTTATACAATGACATCTCTTTTTTTTAACAGCCACCTTCTGTCCTCATCCTTCCTCTGCCCACTCTAAATCAAAGAAATTGCTCCAAGCAGCTCTCAAACACATGAATGGCTTCTGTACTTGATCACAGGGTGCACGGTCTTCAGCTTATGATTTTGGAAACAAAACGTTTCTCCTTCAGAAAAGCCCCACAGTAACCCAGCTAACAAAAGCCCAACGCTACTGCAGGGATCTCACGCGTGTTATGCTCCAAGCCAGCATCACCAAAGCCCTCCCATACATCCATGAAGCTTCAGCTCCACCTGCTGAAGCACGTACGGCCGGACTCTTCCCCTACCCGGATATCCAGGTGTCCCTGGGAGCGGAGGGTCCCTCTGCAGGGCGTTATGGTAAATTCCGTCGGCTTGACGTGACTTTGGGCTCCTCTTCTCCAGGATGACCGAGTGTTGTCCACCACTTGAACAAAACTGCTGACACTGGGCTCTCCTGAGCCATCCCCAGGAATGCGAAGGTTGAAGGTCACGGGTACCGAGGACATGTTAGTGAGGCGACATGACAAGGTACAAGGAAAACCTGGGAAAATAACACAAATATGAATTTATCCGCCAGTTATCCCATGATTCCTGGTGTCAATATTCTGTTATGATCAAACTGCACTTGGAGTTCAGCTCTTTTGGATCTGAATTACAGCTGATGGAGAAGCTAAGCGAGGAACTGGTCGTCACTTAAGTTCCCTTTTACGCTGATCACGGATTGCTTCATTGGAAATGCCCTCTCTTAGCGACGTTGAACACCAGTTTTTCTCTCTCTGACTGTGAGGAGCACTCTCACCAAAACTAGCACTAGTTATTTCTCATGTAGGAGTCTGCACCCAGACAGACTATTTCTTCTGAAAATTCAACCCATAACATTCCCTATTAACTCCACAAACACTCCTCCCACAGTTTTCAACGTATAAAAGGAGTGTATTGTCATCGAGAAGAAGCTACAGTAAGAGAAAGGAAAGATGAAATTGGGAACTACAGCATGATGCAAAGCAATCTGAGGCAGCTTCTCTAGGCAGGATCCTTAAGGCACCTCCTGGTGTAATAAGTAACATATTGTGCTTTGTTCATTAAACCTGTATGGGAAGGTATGGATGGAAGATTTATGTGCCTGCAAGGCTTGATAGCCCAACCGAAGGACATTCTTGGATAAGTCAACAGGACCCGTAGCTGAGGGGGTTGAGTAGTCCCATTCTTGCATAAGTCCACCCACAGGGCAACGAGGAAGACCTTCAGCCTTCATCCTTACGATCACCAGGAGGCAGAGAAAGACCCCCCAGCAACAGAAGGAACATGCGCAGAGTATCGCCCTGATTGCGACATCGCGAATGCAGGAAATGAGACTGTATATAATGTGCTTACACGAGGCGGGAAGGCGCGAGCCGTTGGCGGAGCGCAGACTCCCCGGCCGCCCAGCGCTGCCTTTGCTCTTGTTCGCTTGCTAATATAATAAAATTCGCATTGGATTTTGACACTTTAAATTGTCCGTGTCTCTACCTATCACAATTTGGTGCCGTGACTCGGATCACGACTAGATTGTGGCCTGCAGCTGCATTGGGGAGGCGCCCCGCCATCCGGCGGCCCCTGCAGCCCTCAGGTCGCTTCTGTCTCGACCGACGAACCTAAATTGAACACTGAGCAAAGGAGAACCGGTAACCCTGTAATCTTTGTGCACGAAGCTCCGAACGAAGACGCAGGACGCGTGAGTATAGGCCGGGAATCCGTTCGGTTTGGGTTGCGTATCCTGGGGCACGGTGTATGAGACGTCCTGCCAGGGCGAAGTGAGTGCGGACCCTCTAGTAGTGCGTTTCTCGTAGCCCGCGAGGGAGCGAGCCCCAAACGAGGGGAGCGGTTGGTGTGTGTGTGTGAGTGCCTCAGAAGATGGGACAAAGGAAAAGCAAGCCCTTTGAGCCCATGGGAGAGGGGCCCCATGTGAAATTGCCCCAAATACCGCCCGATAGTCCCCTAGGGCTGATGTTGAAACACTGGGATAACTTTCCCTCTAGGCAGGGAAAGGATAAGGTAAAAATGATCCATTATTGCATAGAGGTCTGGGGCGGAAAACAGATTCAAGGAGACCATCTGTATTGGCCTGGTTTTGGATCATTTGAGGATTGGATATGTCAGGCGCTAAACATTTATGTTAACTCAAAGGAACCATTTAATTTGGAAGAAAGTGAATATGCCAGTCTGTGGATGGTGGCCGACACTAGGGTAAATTTATACCCTTTAAAAGAAAAGGGGGGTGGCTACCGAGGGAGGAAGAATAGAGAGGAAGAATTAATAAAGCTTTCAAGGAATATCAAGAAGCAGATGAGTCGCCCACTAAATGGTTAGAGAGACTACGAAAGAGTCTCCAAATGCATTCCAGTCTGAATGTAGACACTCAGGAGGGGCAGGCCCTGCTGAAAATGCAATTTGTAGCAAACGCATGGGAAGATAGTAAAAGAAAAATTGAGAAGATAGATGATTGGCAGAACAGAGGTTTGGACAGGCTGTTGAGGGAGGCACAGAAGGTGTTTGTCAGAAGGAAAGACGAGAGGTTTAAGAAGCAGGCAAAGGTGATGGTAGCAGTGGCTCGGGAAGGACAACGTGGAGGTGGGATTAGATCGACTCACAAAACGGACCCAAGACCCGGGGTGGAAGGAACAAGGAGAAAGGACGTAGGGTGTTATTATTGTGGGAGGAAGGGTCATATGAGAAGGGAATGCAGAAAGCGGCTGCAGGATGAGAAAATATTCAAGGAGGATTAGGGGTGTCAGGGGCTCTATTTGCTGGGGGCTAGACGTAAGACCGAGCCCTTGATAAAAATTAAAGTAAGTCCCCAGCAACAGGAAATCGAGTTCCTTGTGGACTCCGGGGCCGAAAGGTCCACAGTACAAGAATTACCCCGGGGATGTCACTTGTCCCCGGAGACAATGCAAGTAATTGGAGCAAAAGGAGAGCCTTTCGGGGTTCCAGTAATAAAAGACGTTCTTTTTGAAATGGAATCTAAATTTGGGGTGGGATCCCTATTGTTGGTCCCAGAAGCAGATTATAACCTATTGGGACGAGATATGATCATCACACTGGGCATTAATTTGGAAGTTAAAAATAATGAGTTGCAAGTAAAATTATGTCCCCTTAGGAGTGAGGATGAAGTAAAAATTAACCCCGAGGTTTGGTACACTCCGGAGACAGTGGGCAAATTAGATATCCCACCCTTCACTGTAACTATCAAGGATCCGGAAATTCCAATAAAAATAAAACAATACCCAATCTCACAAGAAGGCAGGATGGGGTTGAAACCAGAGATTGAAAGATTAATTAAACCAAGGCTACTGGAACCATGCATGTCTCCCTTCAATACACCCATCTTACCCGTAAAGAAAACTGATCGGTCCTATAGATTAGTCCATGACCTACGGGAAATTAACAAAAGAACACTTGCAAGGTTCCCAGTTGTGGCAAATCCGTATATTTTACTCAGCCAGCTGGGACCTGAAAGTAAAGAAACCTTACTAACCCCATAGTGGGATATCCTGTTTTACTTACTACAGAAACCTCCATACGAACAGCTGAAAGAGGGTGGACTCACGCCAGCCGAATCAAAGGACCCGTAAAGAATCAACAGTGGCAAGTGACCAGTGTACCCGGGGACCTAAAAATAAAATTTCAAAGGACCTGAATGAACACCTTTAAAATTGAATATAGTGAGAATCCAATTCTGACTGAAGATGGGCATGTAGATGCTGAAATCAAGTGTGGTATATTAACTGTTACCCATTCGTGTGCTTTGTGTGTAAGGTGTGTCGGGAACGGTGGTGGGCCCATTGCCGAAACGGAAGACCCCAAAGAGTGTCTGCCGGATCTGCTGGGAGTGGGAAAGGGAACTCACAGAATTGGCATTAAAATTAAAAGAATCACAGGGAGAGATTATTCTTGAATCAGAGGAATGGTGGGAGATATTTGCTAAAGGAATTCGGCCCGAAAATTATTGTTACCATTCGAATGAACCAATTCCTTTTGTCGCTGAAATAGTAAGAGGGCAGTGCCGGAAGTTCCTGAAAGGGGTGAAGTGCAACGCACCCCAAGTTAAAGATACCAACTGGAGTTCATACATCCTGAGGCAAGTGGCTAAAGTAAGCACGAGTCCTCCTGAAGAATTCCTCTGCTGCCGAGAAGACGGTACCCCTCGTGGCTCGAAGCAACCGAGTCGACGAGCGAGGCAGAGGAGTAAAAGACTATGGAGGAATGAACCCAACGATTGGGACCGTAAAGCAGTGCTTGAGATCCTGCCTCAAGGATGGTAGCGAAAAGGCGAAGCCCTGGAGTGCAAACGACAAAAATCAGGGACGGGTATCAAATCGGGGTAGGAATAAGCAATTGGTATATTACAAAAACCACCACTTTTCCCGATACGTATTTATAGGGGCAATCTGGGTAGTATTATGCATCCCTGTTTGTGAGCCGTACGCGCACGAACCTTTTAAATGGACCCTGTTTAGATGGGAAGACCAAGCTGTAGTACAGACAAAAATAGTCTCTGGACCTCCCAGTTTTACTCCCACATTGTGCCAACTCGTGCCAATACAACCATGCTTAAACCTGAAAGGGTTTTATTTTTGCCCTAGTTCAAATCCAGGAAGGACCTATTGTAATTCACCAGGACATTATTATTGCACATACTGGGGTTGTGAAACCATAGCATCGGACTGGGCTCCCGGGGGAGGGAATGACAAGTTTATTACAGTAACATGGGGACCAGTGGGATGTGCACCCCCTCAGCGTGATAGTTCTGGTGGTATACTATTGTCTGGAAATTGCCAGTTTGTATACATGAATATTTCTCAAGACCAGAACCCTACATGGTTTGTGGGAAAAACTTGGGGAATGCGTTATTGGGAACCAGGAACTGATAGAGGAGGACTGATACTAATAAAAAAAGAGACCATTCCAAATGATCCGGAACCAATTGGACCAAATCCCGTGCTAACACATGAACAAACTCTGGGACCCGCGAATGATACTGAAACTAGCAATGATACCCAGTTTACTGGTAATAATACTCACTCTGGTATAACTATCTCAGAAGAAGAAAACTTAGAAGGAAATACCCTATAGAAAGTGATGCAAGCTAGCTACCGAATACTAAATAAGACTAACCCGCAAATAACCAGCTCCTGCTGGCTATGTTATAGCATTAAACCGCCCTTTTACGAGGCTGTAGGAATTACATCCAAGGCTAGGCAGGTAAATGGGACAAACCCTGCACAATGTTTATGGAGAAAAAGGAAAGGATCAGGTCCAAGGTCTCACCTTGGAACAAGTAACGGGAAAAGGACGGTGCGTTGGGACAATTCCACCCACAAAACAACATTTGTGTAATGTAAGTATTTCACTCACAAAGGAAGCTCCTGCGGATTGGTTAATACCAGCGGCAAACACAAAATGGGTGTGCTCAAGCATCGGAGTAACACCTTGCTTGAGCCTCCGAAATGTTAATAAAAGCAAAGATTATTGCATACAAGTAGCAATAATTCCAAAAATTGTATATCACTCAAATGAGTTTGTCTACAATTATCAAACCACCCCCGAGCACCATCTTGCTAGGAGGGAACCGTTTACAGCTCTGACCATAGCCGCCCTCCTTACAATTGGAGGAACCGGAGCGACCACAGGGATGACCTCTCTATTAATCAACAAGCTGAATTTAAGTCACTTAGAGTAGCAGTGGATGAGGATTTGAGCAGAATAGAAAAATCGATAGACGCATTGGAAAAATCACTAAGATCACTATCAGAAGTGGTGCTTCAGAATAGACGCGGCTTGGATTTATTATTCTTGCAGCAAGGGGGATTGTGTGCAGCTTTAAAGGAAGAGTGCTGTGTGTATGCAGATCATACCGGAATAGTACGGGACACAATGGCAGAGCTAAGAAAGGGGTTGGAACAACGAAGGAGAGAGCGAGAATCCCAACAAAGTTGGTACGAATCATGGTGTAACCATTCTCCTTGGCTTACTACTTTATTGTCAACATTGGCGGGACCATTAATACTGCTCACTTTAACGCTTGCATTTGGACCTTGTATTTTTAACAAAGTTATCGCGATAGTTAAGAACCGTTTAGAAGCCGCTCACCTGATGCTTGTTCGAGCGAAGTACGAATCGGTATCCGATGAGCCCGATTTGGCAGAAACCCTTATTTTGAGTGCTCAAGAGCTACAACGGTTCAATGAACAAAATAATGGACAAAAGACAAAGGGGGGATTGTAATAGGTAGCATATTGTGTTTTGTTCATTAAACCTGTATGGGAAGGTATGGATGGAAGATTTATGTGCCCGCAAGGCTTGATAGCTCAACCGAAGGACATTCGGCAAAGTAAACAAGACCCGTAGCTGAGGGGGTTGAGTAATCATATTCTTGCATAAGTTCACCCACAGGGCAACGAGGAAGACCTTCAGCCTTCATCCTTACGACCACCAGGAGGCAGAGAAAGACCCCCCAGCAACAGAAGGAACATGCGCAGAGTATCGACCTGATTGCGACATCGCGAATGCAGGAAATGAGACTGTATATAATGTGCTTACACGAGGCGGGAAGGCGCGAGCCGTTGGCGGAGCGCAGACTCCCCGGCCGCCCAGCGCTGCCTTTGCTCTTGTTTGCTTGCTAATATAATAAAATTCGCACTGGATTTTGACACTTTAAATTGTCCGTGTCTCTACTTATCACAAACAGAATGAGTTAAAAAATTTCAACAAAACAAGGAACAAAGTCTGAAATACAAATTACTGGGATAAACCTATGTTAAGGCAGGTTTATTAAATGCAGTTCTTCTGTCACAGAACAGATTGACAGAACAGTCGAGGTTGGAAGGAACTTCTGGAGACCATCTAGTCCAACCTCCCTGCTCAAAGCCTATGACCTCGTCTAGTCTTTCAGTTGGCTTCGGATTTTTTTATTTGACTCCAGTTTCTACACAAAGGTATTCTGACAAGTGTTCAAGCCATCCAATCACAGTTAACCTTAAGCCCAACAACAAAGAAGCAAAAGAAAAGGTAAGTGAAGGTAGTTTTTCTTCAAGGCAATAAATACTATTAAACATCACCAATTAACATGTGTACGCCCTGCAACTGAAGCATCCTGAATTGACAATAATTATAGCAGTAAGTCTAAAGTTTTACAATACTTACTTCAGAAAAAACAATTCCAAATCTAAGACTTTGCAGCTGTTTAGTTTAATATCCACCTACACCTGTTCTTTTACTCATTTTATTGACTCTATCAGCCTGTCTGGGCTCTACATTTTTCAGAATGCAAGATGTATATAGATATGGTCCTACTTTCTATCTCAATGAACAGTGACACAGTAAAGTACTCGGACATTTCCGATCATCACTCCAAGCTGGGCTAAAAACTGGCTGCATGGCCAAGCACAGAGAGTGGTGGTGAAGGGAGTTCAATCCAGCTGGCGGCCGGTCACAAGGGGTGTCCCCCAGGGCTCAGCATTGGGACCACTCTGGTGTCACATCTTGATGGATGAGCTGGATGAGGGGATCGAGTGCTCCTGCAGGGAGCTTGCAGATGACACCACGTTGGGTGGGAGTGTCGATCTGCTCGAGGGCAGGGAAGCTCTACAGAGGGATCTGGACAGGCTGGATCGCTGGGCCAAGGCCAGTTCCACGAGTTGCAACAAGGTCAAGTGCCGGGTCCTGCACTTCGGCCACAACCACCCCCAGCAGCGCTACAGGCTGGGGAGGAGTGGCTGGGAAGCTGCCCGGCAGAGAGGGACCTGGGGGTGCTGGTCGACAGGCGGCTGAACGTGAGCCGGCAGTGTGCCCAGGTGGGCAAGGCGGCCAACAGCATCCTGGCCTGTGTCAGCCATGGTGTGGCCAGCAGGAGCAGGGAGGTGATCGTGCCCCTGTACTGGGCACTGGTGAGGCCGCCCCTCGAATGCTGGGTGCAGTTTTGGGCCCCTCAGGACAAGACAGACACTGAGGTGCTGGAGCGTGTCCAGAGAAGGGCAGCGAAGCTGGTGAGGGCTCTGGAGAGCAGGTCTGATGGGGAGCAGCTGAGGGAACTGAGGTGGTTTAGTCTGGAGAAGAGGAGGCTGAGGGGAGACCTTACTGCTCTCTGCAACTGCCTGAAAGGAGGCTGGAGTGAGGTGGGGTCGGTCTCTTGTCCCAAGTGACAAGCCATAGGACAAGAGGAAATGTCCTCAAGTTGTGCCAGGGGAGGTTTAGGTTGGACATGAGGAAAATTTTCTTTACTGAAAGAGTGGTCAGACATTGGAACAGGCTGCCCAGGGAGGTGGTGGAGTCACTATCCCTGGAAGTGTTCAAAGACGCACCCATGTGGTGCTCAGGGTCCTGGTTTAGTGGCGGGCTTGGTAGTGTTAGGATAACGGTTGGACCTGATGATCTTAAAGGTCTTTTCCAACCAAAATGATTCTTCTATGTTGCGCCAGGGAGGTTTAGATTGGACATCAGGATAAATTTCTTTACCGAAAGGGTTATCCAGCATTGGGACAGGCTGCCCAGGGAAGTGGTGGAGTCACCAGCCTTGGAGGTGTTCAAAAAACGTGTTGATGTAGTGCTTCTAGACATGGTTTAGTGCGCATGGTGGTGTTAGGTCAACGGTTGGACTTGATGATCTTAGAGGTCTACTCCAGCCTAATGATTCCATGATTCTATGATCACTACTGGCACAGTTTTAAGAATGGGTCAGTTCATACCTCAGAGCTATTGTTTTAAGCTCTCTCACAGCTCAAGCAGACAGTGTGTTAGTGGACTGACTTGGTTTTGGTGTTGAATGTTTCCTGGCAACTACAACTACAGAACTGGTTCTCATTTGAAAACAAAATCAAAAACACAGGTCTACCTCTGTTCCCAAGACACTTTCTTTTATGTCCCCTGGGATTGCTGCTATTATTCTAAGAAGTTTGGCTTTACACAAAATCCTGCTTAAATTGAAGATGGCAAGGAACAGCATGTATTACACAAATCTGCACACAAAGTTCCACCAACAGAACTTCATTGATTCAGGTTGTGAAAATTTATGGCTACTGATCACCATGTTCAGAAAAAGGAATCAAATAGCTACACAAGTTCACTACAAATATTTCAAATCTTACTGTATTAAGCCTTTGAGTGGAATGGATCATCAAAAGCAACAGGACTGCTTAAAGAATGGAAGAGAACTTGCATTTCCAATGCACTGAGAAAAAAAACAATAGCCACCATCATCATCATTTAGTCGGATCAAAGTAAGTCCTCGCTTTTTATCTGTTATCTGTTTAAAGGCTCCATATTTAATAACAGAGCTTTAATAAAGAACAGAGGACTTCCCACATTTAAGATACCCAGAGGACTTCCTTAAGCTCCTCAGTACAACCTGACACCTGAAATAACAACATCCAAACAAAACACAGACATCTCACTGCGTTACTCAAAGGTCCATGGGGACTAAGGGTTTCTGTACAAAAGCCGGGGTAGTACAGATCTAGAAAAAACCAAAAACCATAAAGCACACTGGAGACTTTTTGGACTAAATAGTCGCCAAAGGAAGGTGCAATGGAGAGGGGATAAAACTAAACAAAATACAATCCGTTTAACTCCCAGGACACTCTACACTTTGTAAGTGAACAGGACAAAGTCTCCTTATCACAGTAACAGGTAAAACTTGGGGATAACACTATAGATTAGCCATGAGAGGGAGTTTTATGCATTTTATGCATATGAATATAACTTTTGATGAAGCTATTACAAAGTAAACATTTGAAGCCAGTTTATTCCCTACTAGTTGGTTTTCTGTAGTGGTTTTATTGCTTTTTACCCAAGGGCTTACAGAAATCAGCATTAATTAGGTCTTTTTTTTTCCGCTGATGGCAGAATACACACATGGTAATCTGCCCAAACCATTGTTTTCCCATGCTACAGCTACTGGCATAGTAGAAGCTAGCCCTAAAAGAAAAAAAGAGAGGACTAGAAGCTACTGAATATATTTTCCTGTTCATTGTCAGAGAAGTGATTGTCTCGATCTCTTTCAAAACAGACTTTGCTTTATACCCGTGTGTTTAGATACCCTTGCAGCTGGTTACCCTATGGAGAACTCCAAAGATTAACAACCAAATCTGAAGACCCAGGTGAACCTTGTAAAACACCATTCAGTGATTCTGCACCTTCCATACTGGTTTTGTTCAGCCATGTGCCTCTAGTGGTATATTCTACTTTTTGTAGTGAGATGCTCTAAGAGCTTTTACCGGCACATTATGTCAGCTTACGTGCCCCGTCATGACAAGCTTGAGTAAGGAATGCACTTGAACGCCAAGCTATGACTTTTCCTAAAGTCACTGGACGTGACCAGATCCGAAAGCACGCAGGGTGTTAACAACAACGGTGTGATACACTTTGCAACAGCCCTACTGCTCATTGCTTAGTGAAGACACACCTCAAAAGAGCACTTAAGTCTTCCTCAGAAACTATCACTGACATTTCCAAGAACTGAAAAGACAGGCTGTCTTTCTGAAGCCATGCAACAACTTCATGCTAATCATCCAGTGTCAGGAGACAGATCAAGAAGTTGTACAAGTTCAGAAGTACAATGACAAATCATACCTCCAAGTTTTTTGTCCCCGAGGTCGGTTGGAGAGTTATCGCTGCAGTGAACTCACAATCCACAAAGATCACTAACTAGTAAAATGTTTTGGGGTTGTTGAACTATAAAGTTGCAACTGTCTCTCACTCAAAATAAAAAGGTTGTCAGGACGCACTCAGTTTTGTAAAGCAGTCAGAGTACTACTTAACTAGAGATTCTAGCTTGAGACTGGAAAACTCTCTGTGAACACCAGTATCACAGAACACAACTATTCCCGTTCTCGTGTTTCAGATTTGGAAGTATTTGCATTTTATTTCCAGTACTAATGGCATCACTTTTGTTCTAGACAATTTTATTATTTTGCTGTCCTGGCTCCCGGTCCTTTTGAGAGAAAGGTTTCATTCAGTCCTTTGAACAATAACGATGAGGTTACTAACAATGAGTTTAAGAAAGAACTGACACACACAAACTTGTTCAGGCATCCAGAACAAAAGAACCTGGAAGTGTTGAGAGCAAAGTTCAGGACGATGAAGAAAAGGATCTATTTTTCATTTGTAATTAGACCAAGAAGGGAAAATGCTATAAAGTAGATTCAAATCATTCAGATCAGATTACCAGTGCAGCACTGTGCCAAATTATAAATTAGGACTTTACTTCATTTGACATTTTTATCGATATTAGAAGCATTTTTCAAAGCCTCAGTAGAAATTGATGGAAAAACCAAACTCTGAACTCTCACACCCTAACCATCAGACTGCTCTTCAGTCAACACTTACTCTTCCAGTGGTCATTCCAACACTTGGGACAACTGAAACAAACAGACTGTAACCAGGAATAAAAATCTGTGCTTTAAAAGTATTTTGCATAGTTAAGGCCAACACTTGACTGATTATTGCAAGTCCTGGCCAATTAACTTGAGTATATCAAAAGTAAAATAAACACAAAGTGCATTGAGAGCAAAGCACAAACCAACGGGAACTTCTCACACAGGTGACCGCCACAGCATAGTATTAATAGCGATGGCTGTGGCTGGGACAACCACCTGAAAACCTCCTATTGACGGAAAGTAAGACTAAGGCTTGTGCAACTCTGCAGAGAAGCTGGCCATTCAAATCCCTGGGGCTCTAGCCCTTTAAGAGACAAAGAATTCCTTTATTTCTAGGAAAAGCAGAAAAGAATTGCCATCGAAACCACCAGAAGACCTTGAGATCTAAAACCACAGGTCAGGCTATTTATTTTGTCGTGGCTTTGGTCAGAAACTCATTCAGCAGTGTCACCGGGGTGTTTCTGCACTGTCCTGTTCTAAAATTAATGCTCCAGCAAACTTCATATTCATTTCTTCAGAAAAAAAAAACAAACCAAAACAAAAACCAACCTTTAAGAGAAAACCCCACTATATTTCTAGCTCTTTGATGACAAAGGCAGACTTCCAAATAAGAATCATTTCAACCCTGTGCCTGTAGAAAAATTGTTCCTCTGCCTCCTCTGTTGCTATTCAGAGATTTCTAAGCAGCTACGAGTCCCGACCAGACAAACGTAACAAATTCAAACACTCCTGGCAGAGGCCTGTTTATTATTTTCCAATATGACTGTCTGCCAAGTTTCCCTGTCCAGGGTTTGGCTTGGCTTTGTTTGGCTTCTTTTTTAAAAAAAAAAAAAAAAAAAGAAAGGAACTGTGTGAGCTAAGCTGTGTCAGGGACTCTCCTTCCAACAGTTCTTGCAGAAAGTGGAAGTGCACCAGCACGTATGCAGACTTGTATCTGAATACGGTTCAAAACCATTACAAGACACAGCACAGTCAAAACTTTAGTCTTCAAAAACCAAAATGCTATGCTGTGAGTCTTGGAAATCATTTACCAGTACAGAATACTCAAAGTTGTTCTTAACACATGATGAAAAAAGCATAAACTTTAACGAAATCAAGCTGAAATTGATGAACACAGACATCTTTGGATCCCCTCAAAATACAACCTTTTAATAACACCTTTGGTTTGACGACTTTTCAATGCAATTCTACAGCGCCTGTTTCCAGTCTATTGCCCATCAGTTTAGCTGTACAAATCTGCACACGGCGTTACAGCACAAAGGCACAGATCTGGTGAGGGTTTCTTAGAAGCACTGCTGCACACTGTTATCTTAAATGATGGTCTTGTGATTAAGGCACCTAAAGGCAAGAAAAGGAGGACGAACCCCCCTTCAAACCCCTTGCGACCCTGTACAGGTCATCCAATCCCTCGCTCTATATTCCACATCTAAAATACCAAATTAAGAATTGCTCAAATATTTTAAATTTTTTAAAATCATTTGCTAACTGCATACGTGGCACTCAGACACAAAGGCAGTCAGGCAGTCTGTATGTGCGATAAACACTGAAAACAATTTCTTTGCAGGAGTAGAATTAAAAGCAAGAAAAAAATCAAGAGCCTTTGCAAAGGTTCTGCACACAATTCTCAGCTTTCAATCTGAACACAGTCTGGAAAGGCCAACGTGAAGGAATCATCCTCTGGCGAGAGTTTAATCCAATTTCAAATAACTCCAGTAAAAGCACCCAACAACAGAGATATTGCTTAAAAGGGCAGTGGTTTGACACGGCAAGCCTTTTGATTACTCTTGCTATTAGGAGGTTTTCAGGTCTTGAGGTACAAAACTCTGTTCAGGACATGAACTGGGGAGTTGTGGGGGAGACAAAACCCTGAAGTTATGACTGCATGAACAACAGCAATCACTTCAAAGTTACCATCCTGAAGAACTAAAAACTTAAGCCCATACACGACTCACAAATGAGACCGTGGGTTCTGCTGCTTCTCTCCTACAAATAAGTAACTCTCCTTGACAATTATGCATTAGAAAAATGCAGGGCTCCAATTATTGTTTCTAACTAAAAACATTTGTAGCGTATTTCTAGGAAAAAAGGATTAAGGGTGGAACTCCTGGAGGTAGCCAGACATACACTGATTTTATAGGAATTGTGATCATTCTATACTTTTGAAAAACCACGTTCTTGATGTTATGGAGCCAGACCAGGCAGATCATCTCCTGACAAACTTCCTTGCACCCAACGGAAGGATTGCCCCTTGAAATTTTAATCATGTCTCAACTATTAAGAAACTGTCTTAAAACAAAAAGATAGATCTAATACATGATTTCATACAACAACGGCAAGCTAACAAAAATATTTAAAGGTGACATTTTTGACACATTCATCCTGTTATTGTGGCTGCTACTGGTCAATAGCCAGGGATCAAGGTCTCTGTTAACACAGACAACTCCAGAACATAATCCTCACATGAATACACTACCTCTAGTGCTAGCAGTACCCTGGTTTGAGGAGCTGAAACAGCAGAATTCTTCTGCAGAGCTTCAGTGTGTGCAGTATTTCAGGACACACAACTGGTAGAAAATCCCCTGCCCTTCTTTAGTTACTCATCGCAGCATCCACAGGCAGATCACAAAATACTCTGAAACAGTAAACTACTTTCAGCTCCAGAACAGCTCAAACCTCCATTAGTGCTAACAAAGAACTCAGTCATTTGAGGACAACACACTGAGTCGACCTCCAGAAGAAAAAACCTGAACCAAAACACCCCCCAGCCCTCCTCAGCTCAGCAAATAAATCGCATCAGGCTTTCCCCTCTGCTTCCCCCTGCCCCACAATTCTAAGTGACTTTCTAGTCTAAAGGCACTCACAAATAGCCACACCGTGCGTTTGTCCAAACAAGCCCAATGAAATCAGACGGCTTCAGAAAGCAACATTTACGCCGTGTGACGGCTGCTGCATCAAACCCTCGCACTAGGAAACTCCTGTTCACTATTGCACAGCACAAAACATCTAGGATTATTAACGAAACATAAAAGAAAAATAATGCAAGCTACTGGATTTGAAAACTCAGCCATCCACCTTCGAGGCAGGTGCAGATTCAACTGCATGATCAAGCTTCCAGTTTCAACTGATGGCTGCTGCAAAGCAGCTGTAAAAACGGCCAAAGTTTTGTACTACTCAGTTTTAAGCATTACTTGTGCTTCTCCT
Organism: Leptosomus discolor; assembly: GCF_034619465.1. Classification (NCBI taxonomy): domain Eukaryota; kingdom Metazoa; phylum Chordata; class Aves; order Leptosomiformes; family Leptosomidae; genus Leptosomus; species Leptosomus discolor. Next base: position 125,287 of record NW_028237973.1, on the reverse strand, counting down.
GACCCTTCTACACCAAATTATCTATCTTCAGATAATAAAAGCATTACGCTGCAATCTTAGTCGCCAAGGTTTCTCCTAAACCAACTTCTTACTAAAGGGTCTTTGGCCAACGCCACTCTGATCTACTGTTACTTTTCCATCACCATTTTATCTCCACAATTTTATTGTCAAATGTATAAGCTTCGGCCTCTCGCCGTCAATGTTCTGCTATCAAAATACCAAGTCCCTGGTCATGAGGGTACTACAAGTAAAAAAATGGAACCGCTCAACCTTTAGAAACTACAGAATTCAAACATTCAGTGAAATTAAATGGTTTACTACGAGACAGATGACTATTGACAGAAACCAGATTATTAATAAAATTAAAATATTGCATTGCTAGTGGTTTCCACAAGAGAATGACATTCTGAAAAAGCCAAAGACTATCTTGGAAAGAATCAGATGTTGCTAAGGCTTTCTTTCAACAACTCAAGCTCCCACAAAACAAGTACGGTATTTATGGAAGCAACTGAAGAACATGACAAACAAACAGGCTACAGAAAGCCCCCTGAGCCTAAAGAAGAGATGATCAGTTGAAGAAGTGACCTGTTTCTCACTGTGTTTGTGTTTTGTTCTGTTTTTTAAATCTGCCACATAGGCACCTAGATTAGGCAGCTCCACCAAGCTTTCTCCGCCAGCAAAAGTATTTTCTTGTGCACGCATCACCCTGCAGTCAGGCTTGAAGTCTGGCTGGTTTTAGTTTATTTCTGCTGATACACGGGGAAGATGAACACTAGATATCTGGAATCCATTTTATTTACATTTTTACATCCCTTAACCTAAATATAACCACCCAAATTTTCACGAAAGCAGGCAACACAAAACGTGCTCACAAACTGCACAGTGCTCACGAGAACACTGTAGTTCTCCACTATGTTCAACACCTCTTGGACACTTCTCAGACAGGGGGACTTTGTTCTCCTTCTCTCCTCTCCCACTGCACAGAGCAATCAACCTCACCTAACACTTCACCTACTTCCAGCCACAAGTCTGGAGATAAGAAATTCCAGGGGATGAGTCAGCCCCGTGAACCAAAGCAAGCGAAACCAAAAGGGAGCACCTTGGATCACTGGTCCCTGTTGTTGCAACTCCCACTCAGCATTTTCTGCAGCCCTGGCTCTCAGCACTCTCTTCCTCCAGCCACCCCCACCCTCCCCCCCACCTCACCTCACATGCTCTGCATCTCCCTTTCTGCTCCCAGCCTTCCTTTCAACACATCCTCCCCTCCTCCTGTTTGTCCACTCGGGCAATCCCTCCTACAAAATCCCACTTCAAAACGACGACTAACAATATTGCCATGCCATCTGTTTTCGTAACATATCACTCTTCCTACACCTTTTAACTCCTCCTTTTATAGAGAGCAGAATTCTTTTGGAGTGAGGACTATCCACCATTACACTGTCTAAAACAACTGGTTTCTGTTCTTAAGTCTTTCATCTTTAATATAGCCATGGTTAAAAACGACTATTTATTTCCTTGATTAGGTTTCCAACTACTGGCATAAGAACACAAGCTCACCAAAATCTGACATGCTGGCACAACCTCTAAATGCTTAGCAGAGCTTTAGTCTGTTCTTCCCACCTATCCTATGGTGGGTGGTTTTGTTGGTGGGTTTTGGGGGTGTTTCAAGCACCAGACTCAAACCAGAAATCTAGACTGTAAAGGTACTAAATCCATCTCTGCATGGGCATTGCAGGTTCACAAACATACATGTGAATGCACAAATTCCTTAAGAACCATCCATTAAAAAAGAACATAATAAAGAATGACCTGAATTACCATGGCAAGTTAAATTACTTTATGCACAACATATGCCACTCTTCTGAAGTAAAGAAAACATGGGACAATTTAAAACTGTATTTCTGGTACAGAACACCTTCTTAGTCAAATAACGACTTATATTCAGTTATTTTAGATCATTCCTGTGTTTTCTGTTCAGGTAATACATACCATCAAAAATCAGAAAATACAGACTCAGGATTTGTCACTATTACTTTAGTCATACCATACCCAAGATATCTACATAAAAGTTTTCTAAAAGCTACAGAACAAGCCTTGCTGTAATCAGAAATGAAATGCAGCGCGTACACGTTCACCCCAGAGGACGGCATGTTAAAAAAGGGAAGAGGTAACAACAAAACACACCCTGGAGAGCTCTAAACCAGATTTGGCTGTTATGCAGCAGAGAGAGAAATGAAACTGAAGCGAGGAGAAGCAGCCTTGTAATGCAACACAGAGGCCAGTCACTAGTGGTGCTCCAGAGGTCAACACTGAGGCCAATATTGCTGAACACCTTCATTAACGGCCTGGACAGCGAACAGGTGTACCCTCAGCAGGTCTGCAGATGATACATTTGGAGGAGTGCCTTACACACCAGAGGGTGGTGCTGACATTCAGCAGGACCTCGGCAGGCCGGAGAAATGGGCAGAGAGGAATCTCCTGAAGCCCTACAAGGGGAAATGCAAAGTCCTCACACGGGGAGGAATAACCCCGTCCCTCACTGCGGGCTGGAGGCAGACTGTCTGGAAAGCAGCTCTGCAGAACAGGACCCGGGGTCCTGGGTGAAGCAGCCAGCAACGCGCCTCGGCCACAAAGGCGGCCAACAGTGTCCCGGGCTGCATTAGGAAGAGCACCAGCAGGTCGAGGGACGTGACCCTTTCCCTCTGCTCAGCACTGGTGAGACACATCTGGAGTGCTGGGCCCAGGTCTAGGCTCCCCAGTACAAGGCAAACACGGACATACTGGAGCCCGAGGAAGGGCTTGGAGCATCGGACATACAAGGGAAGGCTGTGCGAGCCAGGATTTTGTAGCCTCAAGAAGGACTGGGGGCGGCGGGAAAGAATCTTATCGATGCGTATAAAAACCTGATGGGAAGCAGTAAAAAAGAGTGGGTCTGACTCACCCAAGTGGTGCCCAGTGAACGGACAAGAGGCAACAGGCACAACTGGAAACACAAGAAACTTAAAAAGGAAGTTTGGGGTGGGTTTGGTTTCTTTCTTTCGTGTGGTTTTTTTTTTTTTCCCCCCTCTTGCTGTTTGTTTTGTTTTTCTGTGAGGGTGGTCAAACACTGGAACTTACCCAGACAGGTTGTGGCGTTTCCATCCCTGGAGCTGGTCTAGGTGACCCTGATTTGAGCAGGGCGCCTGGACCAACTAAACGATGTCTAGAGGTCCCTTCCAACCTGAACATTAATCTGAGGGTAAAAAACCCACTTCTGTGGTAGGAAACAGAGGAACAGATAATACTCGCAGCAGAACTGGGTTGGTTTCCCTGCTGCTGTTTACACCTAACAGTAAAGATGATTAAGCCTCAGTACTACAAAGCTAATTCAAACAGCCTAAAAGTCAAAATAGCTGATACCAAGTATTTATAAAACCAGCTTTATTTTGCCTCAATGTAAGAAACTGCCAGACAACCGCAGGCTCTACAGTTTTTAATAATGAATAGTTACTCATGCATTGCATAAATATTATTACATCATATCTCGTATGTATGCAAAATCAGAACTACAATAAAATAGGTTCCTCTGTTTCAATATTGTATCAATTAACCCACTCATCCACTTAATTTGGAGCTGTAGATGCATCAGGTCACAACAGCTTTAACATCTCACATGCCTCTGTGTCTAAACAGGGAACAGACAGACCATTCCAAATACAAAAAAACCCAACCCACCAACAACAAAAACCCCAACAAAAAAACCTGCTCTACCATAATAACTGGGTGAGAGGGAAAGATACCATTACTGTGCTTTTTTATTATGTTTTTGTCCTGCCTAACATCTAACGTACATATCAACACCTCACTTTCAAGATGTAAGTCAATAAAACACGCAGAAATACCTTCATCCCCAAGGTCAGCATTACACAACGTGAGTATAAAATGGATCACAACAAGGACGCTGAACACGGCTCACATCTCAAAGAACACGGCTTTTTTTCCAACTCGGTAATTAATGCATGAGTAAACTACAATAAGTATTACATTCATTTTCCTAAATATTAAACCCGTTAGAAATTTGTTCTGACGGTCAGAAACACACTTGAGACACGGGAAGACTGTAACCCTGAGCCCATGGAGAAGGGGCAACGAAGAAGTGGGATGTGACATGAGGAAGTCTCGGGGGCAACACGGGCCAGGGGTTAGGACGTTCCCTTCTGCAGCGCAGCACCAGTGCCCGCGGTTGTAGGCAGTTTGTACCACGCTAGCGTAGGACCACCATAAAACCCCCACTTTGCAAGTCCTGCACAAGTCTCCCTTGTGACTACGCCCAGAGGTCTCCCCTCGCACGCTCACCCCTTCGCCACCCGCCCCGCAGGAACACACCTCCTGCTGTGCCGCCTTCACCCCCGCGCCCACAGACTGACCCCCCAGGTGACAACCCAGGAATCATTTACAGCCACATGAAACATCTGAATTCGAATTACTTCACATCTCCAGCTTCTGACTAGCAGCACGAAATTCAGTGGCTTTAATTGTGAAACAACCTTTCCTAATTCTAAGCTGCTGAAATAGGCTGCTGAGTCAGCACCGTATAAAAACTTAAGTCTTACGCTAAAGGGGGAGATGAAAACACAGGAATTTGTGCCCCCCTGTGCTGCACAGTAATCCCACCCCAAAATTCCACTCCCCGTGGCTGAGCGTAGGCTGTATCTAACAGACCCCAGCCTGGCACGAGCAAACCTGTCCCCACGGCATTCCAGAAGTCTGGGCAGAGACCGACTGCTGCTCCTGGCCCTGGCAACTCGGACCCGGGGGTCTCCCTCTTCACCACCTGACGTTGCCCTTGGCAAGCGAGCCCTGGTTTGAACACCTCCCCAGCAACCCACCAGCACAACTGGTCTTGTACCAGACAGCTGCCCTTTTTCCTGACAGAAGCAAGGGGCTCGAGGAACTGGAAGACCAGCAGCCAATTATCTTTCCTAATCACAAAACAACCCCGCAGACCTTTACTTCAGCTGATGGCAAACTCCTTCCGTTCACAGCTCAGTCCTTGCACAGTCCTCACCATCCTCCAGGAAACTGGGTGGGCCTGGAAATAACTGGGTTCTCTGGACATGCACACACTCTTCACCTTGAAGGTGTACTGATAGCTACACCCACAAGGTACCGCAGGGGTCACAGCATACAGGCCTGTTCTTCTGCCAGAATAAAACACACAGCGCACACCCAGAAACCTGTACCGTGAACTCTGATCTGAGAATCAGAGTTTTTAAAATCCCCAGTTGCTGACACTGCTGAACTGGTAAAGCACGGTAGAGGTCTAAAGCTTTTCCAAGAAACTTCTCTGCCTACGTTGTATTTACGTGCACAGGCTACAGGTATTTAGAGGTTCTTATTCGTGAGTGCCTAAATTTTAACCAAACCTTCTGAAGCACAGCAAGTTCTCCACTACTTCAGGGTTCTTTGTTTTCGAGGAGACTTTCACACTTGGAATCAGCCTGTCTCTAGCTAGATGAAGCTAGCCATTCCCCTCCCCCTTCATTGCCAAAAAAGCTTGTTTCATGTCCCCCCGAGATGGAGGTGTTTGTTAACTGACCTGCTCCCGTCTCTCCAATCCCACACGTGGGACCAGTCCGTAAGTATCGCCTCGGGGTTGCTCAGCCATAGCTCTCCAGGCTCAGCTTCTCCTCGTCCACCAAGCACCTCATAAAAAAAGACGTAAATACAAAAGTTACTGCCTTTGCAAAGTTGTGGGATTCTAACTGGGCAGAAAAGTTCCCCAAGTCATCATACTACCCACTGTTACAGCACCCTCAAACACAGGGCTCAACTGGCGGTTCACACGAAGGCTGAACACTCCTGCCTCGAGCACAGCCACACTCAGAAGCACCAGGAACACCTTTGGGGGCTGTAGCAGTTTGGGCTGTCTAATTGCAGTCCACGGGCCTCAGTCCGTTAGAGTTTGCATCCAGCAGCGTGCCTGGCTACGTCATCCCTGAGCCATGACTTTTCCCAGTCCTTCCCCCTCCACCTCTACCAGGAGAGTTGTTTCAAGGGACACAGGAAAAGTTGTGTTTAAAAAAATCCAAACAAAACCACAAAACAAAATAAAACAAGAGATAATTCTAAAGCCTCACTGATTTACGTGAGCGAGCTTAAAGCTTTGCAGAAACTTCAGGCAAAGCACCTAGAAACTGAAATGGCTATTTTTATCTTCTTTGCTGGAGGCATCTACACAAAACTGTTTAGAAACTCCACCCAAAAGGGAACGATTCCTAGGTACTGCCTTTTGATTTGGGTTGAGGTTTGGGAAACTGTAGAACAGTAGGTACACCAGAGACATCAGAGAGGACTTCTCTGAAGGAAGGTGAGGCTAAGAACGCTTCTGAACACACTGCGAATGGTCAACACAGCATCAAATTGGGACTGCAGACAGTAAAACAGTGTTGAGTCCTTCATACCAAGTAAAATACCATCTCCCCTCAAAACCCACACCGACAAGCAGCAAGGGTTACTGACACTGGCATTACTGAAGCTACAGAGAACTGTGCCTGCTGCAGCTCAACAGCTGAAATTTTTAACTCACCTACAAAGCCAAAAGCTAGAACATTATCTTCCCATGGAACATATTTATTTGCCACTTAAGAGGCCACCTGAATGCAAAACCATCGGCTCCGTTCCCGCAGCTTTCAACAGCGAGGGTTCTCCTAAGGAAAACCCACTGTGTGCTGTAAGAAAGCACAACCAGGGGCATTGATTGTCATTTTGCTTCAGTTAAACACAACCGCATCTCCGAGTTCAACGATTCAGCTCTGCCCTCCCTCGCTTCCCGGCGAGGTGACCTCGAGTACGGCGTCACGGCCAAGGTGACAAGTCCCGAAAGCTGCGGCTTCCCAGTTCAGCTCCCAGCCCCCACGGTCTGCAGTTACGGCAAGGGCCGTCAAGCACTTCCCTCCCTCCCTCCCTCCCTCCCTCCCTCCCTCCCTCCCTCCCTGCCTCCCCCCCCGACAGCGCCGAGATGAAACCCTCTCACCTCCACCCCGCCGCGGCCGTCCCCGGCAGGCGGCTCTCCGAAGGCACGGGGCGGCCAGGGAAGGGGAGCGGGCCCGGCGGCAGGGACGCAGAGAGCGGGACCGGAGGCCCCGCGGGCGGACGCCGCGTTGCCTCGCTCCCCTCCGGGGCCCCGCAGCGGCGCTCCCGCCGGGAGAGGCCTCCCGGCCGCGGGGCTGCAGCTCCCTCGGCCCGGGCCGGGGCTGGTGTCGCGGCAGCCGCAGCGCCGGCCCCGCCGCCGGACGGCGAGGCGGCCCCGGCAGCGCCTCTTCCCCCGGGCTCTCACCGCAAGTGCGAGCGGCGCAAGAGCGCAGGCGCCGGCGCGGCGCGGGGAGGGCGGCCCGGGGCGGGGGGGGTCGGGGGGCGGGGCCGGGGCGGCCCCTCCGCTGCCCGGGGGAGGGCGGGCGCGTCCGGGCCGCGTCTCCCGCCGTGCCGGCGCCTGCGGGACAACGGGCCCGGGGCTGCGAGCGTCCCGCCGGTTGCTTCCGCCTTCGGTCCCCGCTGCGGCGATGAACGCGCTCGCGGGGCGGCGGGCGGGAGGCACGCGCGGCTCCGAGACAAAGCCGCGATCGGGCACAGGGTCATCGGCCACCGCCGGGGCTTGGGGCCTGACCCCCCCCTCTGACGAGGCTGCAGAGCTGGCAGGTAGGAGGTGCCCTTGGGCCAGCGCCTTGTAGCTCCTTTTTAGCTGTTTTTCATCTCAAAACGGAGCGCGCGAGCTGGGGAGGCTCGTGTGGCGCCGTGGGGGATGTGGCTGGGGAGCTGACGTAGGCAGGATCTCCCTGCGGTTCCTTCCCTCGGGCAGAAATCAATCTGAAACTCGACTTTCCCGGGTGAGTTCGCCTTCCCGGTGGCAGCGTGGGATCCAGGAGCAGCGTCGTGAGTGATAAACCTCATGTTCGCCTCCGTGGTCAGAGCTGAGGCTTCTGCTTACCCGCTTCAAACACCTCCCCCCCGCCCCCCCGTTCTTTTTTACCTTCCAATCTAGAATTTATTTTCCTCTGCGAGAGAAGGGGAAAGTACTGTTTCTGTGAGGTACATAGTGGTAAGGGGATGGCACGACTTGCAACTGAGGAAACGGTTTCAACCATTGAGTCTTGACGGTGCTGTAAGCCTTTGTGTTCTGTCTTGATGGTCACTGCTTTTTAAACAAGATCGAGCTCGTTTTATACTTTAGATATAGGGAGGAAAGGATTGCAGAAGAGTTGGATTTGTGGGACAACAAGGGGAGGCAACTCATCCTACTTCTACTTACGGGAGAGGGAGTGGGGAGGGGGAGTGGTTTGCGGGGTTTTTTTTGTACTTGGTATTGATGTCCTCAACTTGATTGTCATTTAAAAATGCAGCCAACAAATGAACCAAACCCAAAAACCACAACCAAAACCAACCAACCAACCAAAAAAACCCCATAAAAAAACCCAAACTGGTTTGGATTTTGCGTTTCAGTGGGGTTTTTTTCACTATGGTGAAAATTCTTGTTTTAAGACAGCTTATAGTAGCTTCTCAGTACCTCCCTACTTCTGGCAAATTTGGAAAATTCAAGCCTTGTTCTACACCTATTATGTTCTTAAGTTTAGGCTGTAGAAGTTGTAGGCATTTGAGCATCTGAAACTTGGGCCATTTTTTGGTTTAAGTGTATGTTTTAAGAAAGTTTTAGTCATGTGTTTAGTGCCATTTGTGTTCAGAAAAATCACAGAATCACACGCTCTGCTGACTTGTGCGTCTGTGTATCTCTTTAAATGTGTGTTTTGAAGCTTAATTTGCCTCTGCATAGTTAAAATCTTGATGTTTACCCAAACTGAGTTTTTCGTGAGGCCACTTCACCTCCAGAGCCTGGGAAGCATTTGCTGAAGCAGTGCTGTAACTGACTCAAAGAAAACTCACTGACAACTCAGTGTTATTAAGCAGGGATTCTGTATTACGGTGCTGGGCAGCACGGGGGATGGCTCCTTCCACCCGTGCTCCAACGGGTTAGCAAAACACATCAGTTCCTATACACAAAAATCATACGTTTGTGAAAATGAATTTGTGAAACATACCTTTGTGTAGAAACTGGAGTCAAATTAAAAAAATCCAAAGCCAACTGAAAGACTAGACGAGGTCATAGGCTTTGAGCAGGGAGGTTGGACTAGATGGTCTCCAGAAGCTCCTTCCAATCTCAGCTGTTCTGTCAATCTGTTCTGTGACAGAAGAATTGCATTTAATAAACCTGCATTAAAAGAGGTTTATCCAACTAGTTTGTATTTCAGATTTTGTTCCTTGTTTTGTTGAAATTTTTTAACTCATTCTGTTGTCTTCAATGACAAGAAGGAATACCTGAGTCATTTCCACGTAGTAGAAATTAATGGAATCAAAACTAAAAACAAGTTTTCAGCTCTTCCTCAGTGTTGAAAGTTTTACAAGACCTTTTTCAAAGGTGTTTTTTTCTTTTATTTTATTAAGCTATCTTGAATATTCCATAGTAGACTAAACAAATCTAAGAGGGAGATGGTCATAGACCTAGGGATTATTAGTCAGATGACTGAAGAACTTGCTGAACACTAGAAAAAAGAAAACAAAACCAACCCAAACCCCTCGCTCTTGCCAGATCCAGTCCCTGAGCACCTCATCACACACCTGAGCTCAGCACTGGACACAACTTAGTGCAAGGCAGCAGCAGCAGCTCATGCTGCTGCAGAGCTACACTTTCAAACCCCAACCTGTTTGTGAGGTAGCAGGGTCTGGTTAAAGCTGTTGGTTCTCTGAGTTCATTGATAACGTCAGAGTTAAAGAAATTAGACCGAAGCCATTCAGTACAATACTTGAATGTGTAGTGCGTCAGGCAGAGGGCTTTTGGGCAGTGATTGAGTTGCTTACAAAGAACAGAACCAGGATTACATGGGGCTGTTCTTTGATATTTTGGGATTTTCAGTCCTTTGCCACCCATGTGTGTGATTTTCAGCTACTTTGGTTTTTCTTGTGAATGGACACAGTGAATACCTGGCTATCAGTGCTTTTAAAGCCTTACTAAAGCATTGAATAATAAATAAATAGGGCTGGTTTTTCTCATGTTGCTACCTCCACATGCAACATTTTGTGATGTCTCGAACAAGGTGACAGTTCTTAAACTTTTGGGGGTTTATGCTTCCTGTACTACTTGTGGCATCCTCAGGCAGAAAGCACGATACCCAGAGCAAAGCAGCAGACTTTTGAACTGGGCTAACTTGGATTCTTCCCTTAGTTCTCTTGCTGCAAAGCACGTTCTAGTTACTCCTCACGGTTAAAAGCTTGGAGGCACAATTACCAGCTGACACAGCTCCCGTGTCATTTCTCTGTTTTCCCAGATGTTGAAATCATAATGCAGTGCCTCATTCCTGGAATGATGACCGGGAAAATGCTCACCAGCTGCATGTTATACTGTGTTTTCTTCAGTGTTCTGCAAGTCCAACAAAAATACAGTTCAGTAAACGCTTGTTCCCTGACTGCAGCATGGCCATCCGCACATGTTGTTGCAGCCTGTTGGGTGTTTATTTTTCCATAGGTAAAAATTAGAAGTACTTGATTTTCAGTTATTAGGGCTAAATGATGAGGAAACACATGGAAAAGTTCCACTGTATGTGATAGAAAATGTACCTTAAAAGCGAGAGTGTGGCTGTTTATTTTGGAAAACTGGTTGTCCGTACTTTAAATTCAGGAAATGTGAGTGTGTACTCGCACAGTTGGATACAGCCGTGTTTACTCTGCATTTCTGAAATTACAGTGACTGTATCCAACCTGTTGTGCAGTATCGTGTGGAGTCCCTGGTGCTGCGTATTGCAAAGCCAACGAATTGTGTTCCTGGGACACCCAGCATCCAGCAGCGAGCTCAAGGGAAAGCCCTGCAACGTGCTCCCTCAGTACCGGAGCCAGAATCCCGCTCCTGCGGCAGTGCTGTTCTCGTGTGAGCCTTCCAGCCGTTAGAGCCTTCCGCTGGGATAGCGCACAGCTACTGGTTTTCAGCCTGCCTGGGACAGGTTGAAAGCTTAGGGAAGTAAGTGGTTCATCTTTTCTCACAAACTTGAATTCCCTGCAGACTTTAGCATCTTTTCAGAGGTACTGAGAACCCTTGGGTGTCATTGGAAACCAGGGGCAGGTGTGAATAGCACCATTTTCTGCTACACAATAGAGATGATAAAAATCTACCCTGTGGGTGTGTGCATGCACACACATATACCTATGCACATCAATAGGTATTTTTAATTAAAAACAGAGAATTAGACTCTGTTCTGTTAAAAAAAAAAAAAATCAACTCTGTATGTCCGTGTGTGTAGGGCTGTCCCATTCTTGTGGTGAGGCCGGTTTTTCCCGTTGCTTCAGACTAAGTTAGAATGTCACATCAATCTACTTCCTGTTTTCCAAACTGGACTGGTATTATTCGACTGTATGTTAATAAATGATTGTTGTTCTCTTTTAACAGTTGTAGTTCATTCTGGTCTTAACTATGCAAAATGGAAAGATACAATGAGTTACTCTGTGTGGCCTCTCTTATGGAGCTTAACAGCGATTCTGTTGATTGGAAATCTCATGGGTCATTATAACGTGTTATTTGTAATTGTACGTCGCTAAGAAATTTTGAATGACAGTATGTTTGTTTATAGCTGAGATTATAATTGTGACTGTATCCTTGGTAGTGTTACCAGCATTTAATGTGAGTTGGTGGGTTTCCTTGCTCGGGCTGTAAATGAAAGAATTGTCTTCATATTTCATTTTCCTCTTTATCAGACAGGATGCATTCCAATCTGGCCGTGCATCTCTCAGAGCCCTTCCTGACTGACTGTACCAGATTAGAGATGATACCGCAGTGTCACCCAGTGGAGGAGCTTTTGTCAAGGTGACGCTATCAGGGCTCTGTGACAGGCACTTTCCCTTCCTGTTGGCCAAGCAGCTGAACATCAACTTGATCTTGTGGTTTCTATTTTGCTGCATTACGAGCAGACAGAAGGGGGGGAGGTTCAGTCTCCCATTTCCCCATGTTTTTTGGTATTTGTCAGACGGCTGAACTTCTGGCAGTTCAGGAAATATTTACGCTTTATGCTTTCATGTACCCTGAAGGCTCATTTCATCAATAATTCAACTGTGTTTTACTTGTGCAGTTTGGGGATCAAACAGTAATTATCTGTGTGTAACACTTCATTCTTCTTCTGCCTGTAGAGCAGAATGTTTTCCTAGACAAAGAGTCGTAGTTCAGGAGATGAAACTCCCTGACCTGCTTTCTGTTGTTCTCGTTTTATATGAGGTGTCTGCTGGCTGCTTGGTAAGGAAGTAATAAATATGGCCTGGAACTCTTTCAAATAATTAGCCAGTCACCAGCATACACCTATTTAATGTAAACCACAAACTTCAAGTAAAGAATATTTGCAAGATTTTTAAATGACAATGTTCCTTTAGCATTTACCATTAGGAGAATGAACAGTTAACTCTTGAAGTCCCGTTTCAGTTAACAAGGGTATCTAACCAGGGGGTGAGTGGGGCTGAGGAGAACAAAGAACAACAAGCTGTTTACCCTGCCCTTGAGAGCTTTGCCTGCATTCGGGGTTGCTCCTGGTAGTTGTGGGAAGAGCCAAACCGTTGGTGCCTGAGGCACCTTGCAAACTAATTTGTCCTCTGAACAGCGATTATCTTAACAGTTCTGGGGTTTGCTTTTACTCCTCACTCTTTAGGTTGGGCTTTTGAACGTGATTTTTTCCTTGGTTCCCTTTGTGGCAGCCTTCAAGAAGAAAGGGTGTGCTGGCGGGAGTGCTGGGAGGGATCTTGGAGCCGAGGACGGCGGTGAAACAGCCCGTGAAGGCTTATGAGCTTGACAAGGCTGTAAGTGGAATGCCTGCAGCTCGGCAGTCGGGTCTGGAATTTACAGCTGGTGTTACATGTCGTGACACCGCTGCTAATCGTTCTGGAAGAGTGCCCTGCACTGAGGTGAGCCTTGCAGGTAAAAATGCAGAAAAACTGTGGAAAAGACACTGTTAATAAAGCATAGTCAGATAACACAGTAGTATTATTTGAAACATGTTTAATGTAAATACCTTCACAAAAGCTGGTTTTATTTGTAGTACTGAAAATCAGCAACTTGGGATTTATTTGCGATCCTTTCTTTAAAACAAAAAAAGTCTGTTATTTTTTATTCTTCCCATCAAAAGAGCATTTGGAGTTGGCATTTCTGTAGAACTCTCTCCAAAAGTAGATTACAGTTGTAAGAGCGGAAATAAAATAAAACACTGTGGCTGTTTCATAGTTTTCATAAAAGGAAGAATCAGAAGAGTCCAAAAACCAGATAAAATGATCCTAAGCAATCTTGTCATGCTCCTTACACTGCTACCATGCCTGAAGACGTTTAAACCAAATTTTCCTTTATTTTAATTCTTAAGAATTTGTGATCACTCTTCCTTTAATTTGTGCTATTTTGGGGTAATGTAAGCAACCTTTTTATTTATTATATGCATTTAAACCCTTAAATAAAATATATTGTCTCAATATAGTAATTTTCATAAGCAAGGTTGGACTGTGTTTACCAAAAGCTAGTACTGGGTTTAGCAGTAAAGATTTTCAGTCTATTTTTAACTTTGTAGGTTGGGGATAACCCTGTCCACAAAGCCAGAGAAACGCTGGAGCGCGCGATAAAACTGGTGAAGGACACAAAACCCGGGATGCTCACTTGTGTATGGTGATAGGGACAGGCATTAATGGTCTGCCTCTCACAGCGTTTTAAACGGTAGTAGTTCTTCATAGATCTATTTTTCTTTTGTCTCAGCAAGGGAAATTTTTGATACTGAAAAGAGTCTGTGGACCCTCTTTGGGAGGTTGCTTACTGTCTTGCAGGATATGCAAAGTAAATAATATTTATTTCCTTGGAGTTTCTTTTGGGACTCTTAGAAAGAACTTTGAGGGTTTCCTTTCCTTTGAAAATTATGTGGAAGAGAAAGGGGGGGATTTTTTTTTCGGGTGTGAATTAATGTAAGTTTTATTTATTGAATTAATATTTTTGTGCCTGCTTCTGATGAGATTTTCTTATTTTGGAAAATAGAGTATTTATGATCCAGTAGGCGTTGCATGTTGATACTCAGAGCAAGGCACTGTTTTTAAGCCTCAAAAGTGGACACAATTCAGAAGCGACCACCAGAGCATACAACGAGATGATCAGGCGGCCTGAAAGACATCCATATAAGTATCTCCCATCTCTCAGTCTAGGATACACTCTGGGCATGGCCATCTCTGGTGTTGGACTTGGGTAAGTTTCCAGCCATGGGAAACAAGGCCTGTCTGGCTGTCCTTCCTTAATAACCTGTGAATCCAGTGAGTGAGTTCAGCCAGATTTCCTGAAAGACTTGAAATTTCAAATATACTAAATTCATAGTAGCTTCAACAACCAAAAAAAAATTGTTGGAGAAAGGAAGTAAGATCCTGTTGCTGCCTGTAGTGGAAAAAAAGAGCTCTTTCTAGTTGTTGTCTCCTGGGCACTCAGGTTTTGCAGTGCCTGGGAGCAGTCATGTCTCTGCCTCCCCAGAGAATCACAGCGTTTGTTGTGCCTCTGGCACTCCTGATCTCATGCTGAACGGAAGTTTCTGAGGTTTTGGGCTTTTCCAGCTGAAGGAAGGGAATAGAATTACTAACAACATCCCTGCCTTGCCACCAGGAAACTATAGCTTATAAGTTTCAGGAACTACGTGGAACAGATTTGTGCTTGTTTCCTGGGTCTGATTTCCCGCAGCATGTTCGTACTCTTGACAGGAGCCACGAAGGAGCAGTCTTTTAAGACCGGTCCAGAAACAGCAACAAACCCCAAACCTGTTGAACTGAAATGTGAAAAGGTAAAAGGAAAATACTTTGCTTCAAGTGTGTTGGGTGAAATCATGATTATCCTAAAAAAAACCAAACCAAACAAAACAAAGGAAAAAAAAACAACAACAAAGAAAAAAGTGTTATGCTTTCTAAAACAAAAAATAGAAACTAAATCCCTTAGCTTAGAGATTTACAAGGATCTTTCCCTCAAAACCATGTTTTTACTGACTGATTTGTTCTTGCCTAAATCCCATCTCTTAGTTATTGGCTCTATCTGACATAGGGGAAACTTCCAGCAGCTTCGTACAGAAGCCACCCCTGTAGCCCCTCAGCTACCAAAACCTTGCCACGCAGACCCGTTACAGTGCCTTCTGTCTGTCCACCCAAGCCAGGATGACGGCAGGAAGCTCCCGCACCTTTCACGAGCTTGGAGGCTGCCGTTCTTCAAGCCGCTGCTGTCTCCCCTCCAGGGACCCGGCCCTGCTCAGCAAATGCCACGCACGGTGGCTGGCTGCTGCTGTGCTCCCGTGACTGCCCTGCGCTCCAGCACGTGAGCAAGGCAAGGCTCCGCCATACAGCTGCAGAAGGCGGGCTGGTGAGATGAGGCTGGTGCAGGGCTTCCCAAAGCCGTGGAGAACGACATGTGCGGCTGAGAGCAGGAGCATTCTTCTCTGTCTGGAGCTTCAGCTTGCACGTCCTGGGCCGCACGAACCAGGCGCCCCATCGCCCTTGCCAGGGTTGGCTCGGAAGGGCGACAGACCTCCTAGACAGCGAGGACAGGAAGCCTGCCAGAGGGTGTTGCTGTGGCTGCCCTAGCCAGCGTGGACTGTGCTGCATCTGTGTTTCACTGGGCTTTGTGCAGGGAAGTTGGCCCTGCTTGGTGTGGGGGATGCTTGACTTGTTTGGCTGCACATCGCTGCTTGCCTGCTGCGGCGATGACCGGACTGGCTCTTCAACACCCAACAAGTGCGTCCTGCCCAGAGCAGTTATGTTCTCTGGTGTGTGGTTTTTGGGAAGGACCTGGAGGCAAACAGCTGTGGAGAGCAGGGTGGCAGTGAACTTCCCAAAGAGGCCGTGCTGTCACGCTTGCTCTTTTCCTGCTGGCTGTGAGCAGGCAGCGCTCGGAGGCAGGCGCTACTGCCTGCCACGGGGCCTGCACGCCCTCATCCTGCAGGCAGAGTGTTCAGCAGGGGTCCGTCAGGGGGGTCCGATCCCAGCTTCTGCCTCCCCTCCTGCTTGGAAACCCCCCATGTTGCTGACACCCCCACCTTCACCCCCCCGAGAGGCCACCGTGCCCCACGCCCAGAAACGGCGGCTCTGTGACATCAAGCCCCAGGGCCAAGGCCATCAGAGGCAGCGAGACTGCTGCGGGCAGTACGTCAGCGGCTGCGCTGGAGGCAACAAGACCTCGTTCTTGCAGCTGACACGTGCCGCCAACAGCGATGAAATTGCTCGCCCTCCTCGTCCTGCTGGCCGTGTGCCGGCCTGCGCACGGCATGTGGGACAGCTGTGGGTAAGTGGGCCGAGGCTCTGGGAGGGAGCTCGGGCAGCCCTTGACGGGCTTCACTGGAGGGGGCCCGCGTGTGCCCTGTGGCCACCTCGCTTCCCGAACCCCTGTGGGAGCCTCAGCTCCTTGCCAGCACCCAGGCTGCTGGCACAACCCGTCCATGGGGCTGAAGCGGACAGAGGGCTGGAGGCACAGCCACGGGGTTCCCTGGCCCTGCCATCCGTGCAGCCCCTCGGGGGGAGGGAAGACGGCTGACCTTCAGCCTCAACAGCAGCACAGCCGTCCAGCAGCACACTCATGAGTTTCTTCTTACAGCGGGACCTGCGGGCTCCGGCCCATGGCAGCTCCCTCCGGCACGTCGCGCGTGGTGGGTGGCACGGGTGCCCAGCCAGGGGCCTGGCCCTGGATCGTCAGCATCCAGAACCCCTGGAAAGTGGGCACGGGCCACGTGTGCGGAGGGTCCCTCATCAGCCCGCAGTGGGTCCTCACAGCAGCCCACTGCTTCGTCGGGGCCAGGTAAGGAGGACCAGGGAAGGGGGCTATCCCCACAGCACCAGCAGGCGCCGTGTCCGCAGCCCCACGAGCTCCTGCCATCCCGGTGCCTTGCAGTACGCCCAGTGCCAGGGCACTGGTGAGCCCAGCTGAGAGACTGCTCCGCAGAAGGCTGGGCTCGCGCCACCGCTTCCTAGCAGCCTCCAGCTCCACGTTCCTGGTGCCCAAGGCGTGCTAGGGCAGTGGCACCCTCCGCAGCGCTGCTTTCCTCCCTGCCTTGGGAAGCAGAAGGCAGGGAACCGCGGGGCTGCTGCAGCACGTGGCTCTGCTCCCTCTCACCTCTCTCTCCATCTGCCTTCCAGGCACGTCACCATGTGGCGCGTGGTGATCGGGGCCACCCACTTGGCTCAGCCGGGCCCTGAGACCCAAGTGCGCAACATTCAGCGGCTGGTGGTTCACGAACACTACCGTAACGGCACGGAGAGGAACGACATCGCCTTGCTGGAACTGGACCAGCCTGTCCAGTGCGGCTACTACGTACAGCTGTCCTGCGTGCCCGACGCCTCGCTGAGAGTGTCAGAGCTGACGAGCTGCTACGTCAGCGGGTGGGGTGCCACCACGGCAAGATGTGAGTTCCCAAACAGTGCTCGTGTCCCGAGGGCAAGCTCGGCACGCTGGGGAGGCGGGCTGGGCTTATGGCAGCAGTGGCGGCGAAAGCCAGAGTCGGGCTGTGGGGACGTACGGCCACGGAGAGGGGGGCCCGAGCCGTTAGCCAAGGCGAGACGGAAGGGCAAGCCCGGCACAAGGCCTCTGCAGGGGCAAAGGCGGGCCCTAGGGAAGGACTTCGCCCACACAGGGGAGGAGAACTGGGAACAGAAGGGCTGCTGGCTGCTAACTCCTTCCTGTGCTCACAGCTGGAGGATCGACCGCTGTCCTGCAGGAGGCCCAGGTCCCCCTCATCGATGTCAAGGTCTGCAACAGCAGCCGCTGGTACAGAGGGGCCATCCACCCCCACAACGTGTGTGCCGGCTATCCGCAGGGCGGCATCGACACCTGCCAGGTAGGAGCGTGCTCCGCGCCAGCCCCCAGCAGCACAGGCAGCCCTGTCGCCAGCGCCCAAACGTCCGCCGGCGCATGCTGCGCCTGGCGAGTCGCCCTCCTGCCGCTGGGTCCCCACCGCTGTCGGGGCTCGCCTCCCCTTCCCCGTCTGCAGGCCCTTGCCCAGCACCTCTCTTGTCCCAGAGCCCCATCGCTCTGCCCAGAAAGGCCACCCAGTGCTCTTGCCCCAGCCCAGAGCTCCGCATCCCAGTCCTGGCACATCCCCCTTCCACACCTCCAGGATCCACTGGGGCAGAGAGGAGAGTGCCCGACCTTGCAGGCCTGCCAGCCCCTCCCGGACAAGGTCCTGCAGGCTCCAGCACCTGAGCAGAGCCTTTCTGGGCAGTGGGTACAGCTCTGGCAGGTGCTGGGAGAGAGAAGGGACCAGCCACAGTGCTGCCGGGGCCACCCAACAACACCAGAACCCTCTCTCTCTCCTCCGCTCCGCTGCAGGGGGACAGCGGTGGTCCTCTCGTCTGCCAAGACAAGCACGCTGCCTACTTCTGGCTCGTGGGGGTGACCAGCTGGGGGAAAGGCTGCGCCAGAGCCAAGCGGCCCGGAGTCTACACCTCCACGCAGCACTTCTACGACTGGATTCTGGTACAGATGGGACTGCGCCCAGCAGGAACGGCTGCTCCAACGCCACAGCCAGTCTTCACCTCAACCCCCGTGCAGAGGCCAAGGCCGATCCCAACCCAGTCGGGCAGGTTTAGGCCCTGTCAGTTTCCACGGCAGAAGCTGCTGGAATTCTTTAACCTGCTGCAGGAGCTCCTGCAGGTCCTAAGGGGGATAAAGGCTTGAGCAGCAGGAGGAACAGGAGCCAGTGCAGGCTGCAGGGTAGCACCACCCGTTCCTCCTGGGGCAAAGCCTGCTGAGATCCAAAGGCAGCCGCAGTGCCAGAGGCCTGCTCTGTCCTGCCCACGCTCCTCTCCAGGCACACACTTGCTGCGCTCGACTTAGTTCTTGAAATAAAGTCACCAGTTGTCACAGCTGACCACGCTTCAGTCCAGTTCAGTCTCCTGTGCAAGGCAAGGACTTCCACGGCAGGCCCTTGCGGCAGGAGGCTGCGGGCAGACAAGTTGGGCACAAAGGGGAAGCATCACACCGAAGGGCTGAAACGGTGCCTGGGCAGAGGAGAGGGTGCTGGGAGCCCCCATGGGATGGAGAAGACGGGTCACCGAGGCTCGCAAGAGGACAAGAGACAAAGACGTGCCACGCAGACAGCTGTGGGGGCACGCGTTAAGGCACACAAGCCCATGCTTAGGGCCTGGCTGGGGTGGTATGACCTTGGTTAGATGGCAGGTGCCCACCAAAGCCACTATCACTCTCCCCCTCCTCAGCTGGGCAGGGGAGAGAAAAATAGAACCACAGGTTTGTGGGTTGAGATCAGGACAGGGAGATCACTCGGCATTTACCCTCATGGGCAAAACAGACTTGACATGGGAGAACAAATGTCATTTATTACCAATTAACTCAGAGAGAAGCACTGAGAAATAAAACCAAATCTTAAAACACCTTCCCCCGACCCCTCTCTTCTTTCCGGGGCTTAACTTTGATCCCGATTTCTCTCCCTCCTCCCCCCCAGCGGCACGGGGCAGGAGGGAACAGGGAATGGGGGTTGTGGTCAGTTCATCACTGTTGTTCCTGCTGCTCCTTCCTCCTCAGAGGGAGGACTCCTTACACACTTCCCCTGCTCCAGTGTGGGGTCTTCTCTCATGGCAGACAGTCCTCCATGACTTCTCCAGCGTGAGTACTTCCCAGGGGCTGCAGTTCTCCATGAACTGCTCCAACGTGGGTCTCCTCCATGGGGTGCAGTCCTTCAGGAACCGACTGCTCCAGCGTGAGCCCCCTCACGGGGTCACCAGCAGCAAACCTGCTCCAGCGTGGGCTTCTCTCTCTCCACGGGCTACAGGTCCTGCCAGGAGCCTGCTCTGGTGCAGGCTTCCCACGGGTCACAGCCTCCTTCAGGCACCCGCCTACTCCGGCGTGGGGGCCCTCCACGGGGTGTAGGCAGTCCTCTGCTCCACCGCCCATGGGCTGCAGGGGGACAGCCTGCCTCACCGTGGTCTTCACCACAGGCCGCAGGGGAATCGCTGCTCCGGCGCCTGCAGCATCTCCTCCCCCTCTTTCTGCACTGACCTTGGTGCCTGCAGGGCTGTTCCTCTCCCATATTCTCACTCCTCTCTCTCGCTGCGATTGCTGCTGCCCAGTAACTTTTTCCTCTCTTAAACACACTCTCCCTGAGGCGCTGCCACCGTCGCTGATGGGCTCGGCCTTGGCCAGCAGTGGGTCCGTCTTGGAGCCAGTGGCACTGGCTGTATCGGACACAGGGGAAGCTTCCAGCAGCTTCTCACAGAAGCCACCCCTGTAACCCCCTCACTACCAAAACCTTGCCCCGCAAACCCAGGACACTGGCGTAAGCCTTAGCTCACGGAACAGACCGTGGGAAACTCCTGAGCGTGGCGAGAGAACTGGGTGCCCGTAGCAAAGCGGGTGAGAAGCTGACGGAGTTACAGTGCCATGAGGAAGAGCTGGATTTCCCGGGTAATTCAGGGGATGGATGGGTGAGGCGGCCACACTGCACAGACGACTGACGGAAGGGTTGGGGTCGTTTTGGGGAGAGGAGTCTGGCAGGGCCAGCAGTAACCAGGAGACTGTAACAGTGATGCCGTGGAAGTCCAAGGGGACGGAGCCAACAGCTCCTGAAACACCAAACCTGTTCAGGGATGGGGCAAACCTGGGAGCAAGGGGGAAAAATAACCGGGGGGGTAGGGGCCCTGTTTGGGAGGAGACAAGGGTGGAGCAAGGGCGAGGGGGTCAAGGGAGATGAGGGGGATGTATAAGCCTGGAGAATGGAGGGAAGGGGGGATGGAGGAGCCAGTCCCGCCCAAGCAGACTGCGGGTCGGTTCGCTTGTTTGCTGAGCCCTGCGCCTCATCGCCACAGCGCGTCCTGCCTTCTTTGGGAGACGCTTCCAGACCCTCTGGTGTGCGGCACAAGAGGTGACGCCAGCCTCAGCGTGGGGAGTTTTGTCACCTCACCCCCAGCTGAACAAATCCAAATGTCTCAAAATCAAAACGTACCAAACATTAACCTATCAGGCCAAGAAGTGACTTGGTGTCGTTCTGTGTGTGTGCCAGCAGCCGACCTTGTCACATGCGCCCTTCCCAGGGTTCTGTCTGTTTTTACAGACCTTGAGTGCTCCGACTGACAAGTCAGACTGACGTTGATTTAAGAAAAGCGGTAACTGC
Organism: Leptosomus discolor; assembly: GCF_034619465.1. Taxonomy (NCBI): domain Eukaryota; kingdom Metazoa; phylum Chordata; class Aves; order Leptosomiformes; family Leptosomidae; genus Leptosomus; species Leptosomus discolor. Next base: position 104,117 of record NW_028237973.1, on the reverse strand, counting down.
AGTTTCCCTTCTTTCCCTATTTCACGTGCGGTTCACATTAACTTCTAAAGGCCAAAAAACCAGTGTAAACATTAGGGACCGGTTTTTATTTGTCAGCTTCAGACCTTAAAAATGAGGCTTTGGGCCTTAAAATGAGCATTTGGACCATCAAACAAGGGGTTGGATCCTAAAAATGAGGCTTTGGGCCCTGAATAACAGCATTTGGGCTCTGTCATCAGTTTTGGACCTTAAATTTGAGACTTTGGACCCTAGAAATTAGAAGTTGGACCCTAAAGATGCAGGTTTGGAAACTAAAGATGAGGCTTTCTACTCGAAAGAGGGATTAAAACCCTAAAGCTGAGTCACTGGAGCCTAAATGCAGCTATGAGCCCTGAAAGGGAAGGTTTAGACTCTAAAAAGGAGGCTTTTACCCCTAGAAATGAGGCTTTGGAGACTAAAAATGAGGCTTTGGGCACTGAACCAGGGGGTTTGGACTCTCCAGGTGACGCTAAAGATGCCTGGCAGGATCCTCAAAATGAGGCTTTGGAGCCTGAAAGTGAGACTGCAAAGTAAACCTGACCCTTTTGGTCCTAAAAATGAGGCCCCCGGAAGCTGCCGGGGCCGAAGGAGGTCAGAGTCCCTGTGGCCCGCAGTACATCCGGGGCAGGGCTGGAGCTGCCCAACAGAACCGCTCCGCCAAAGCCACCCGCTGTGTCCCCATCACCCAGGCTGCCCCTCACAGCCACCCCCATGGCCACAGCTCTGCCCGATGGTGCAGCATGGAGGCCCAAGCAGCCGCTCTCCTTCCCGCAGCTGCCTCCTGTGCCCAGAGCAGCTCAAGGCTTCTGCAGCACCAGCAGGGCAAGTGCGGCCAAAGCGGAGCTGCCCCGGCAGAGCTCCTGCGAGCGCAAGCAGCCACCTGTGTCACCCAAGGTGCTGCTGGAGCCCAGCCGCAGCCAGGAGCCTGGGGGCAGTGGGGACAACACCGGGACCCTCAAGAGGGTCTCTTGCGACAGCGGTGCTCCCAGGCCAGCGCAGGGTGCAGTGGGGAAGCTGGCCAAGGTGTCCCAGAAGGCCAAGAGCAGACCTGGCAGCTACTGCAGCTCTCGGGAAACAGGCTGAGGCACAGACCTCCCTGCTGGCCCCGGCGGCAATCCCGCTGCTCTCAAAAACACCAAGCCGGCAAAACAGAAATCCCGCCTGTTGGCCAGCACCATGTCACCGCCACCGGCGAAGAAGCTGGCGCTCTCTGTGTCGTGGCTAAACCCCAGCCAACAGCTGAAATGGACGCAGACACTCGCTCACTCCTCCCCCGTCCCCCTGGGATGGGGAGGAGAATCGAAAAAAAAGTAAAACTTGTCATTGAGGTAAGAACAGTTTAATAAATAAGTAAAATAAAATAAAATCATGACGATAATAATGAAAAAGTTACTCACATTAATAATAGTAACTGTAATTAAATGGAATATAGCAAAGAGAGAGAGAAACAAAACTCAAGAAAAGACAAGTGATGCACAGTGCAGTTGCCCACCACCTGCTGACCAATTCCAGAGCAGCGATCCCCCCTCTTGGCCAAATCCCCCCAGTTTCTCTGCTGACTGTGACGTTCTATGACCCTTTCACCAGTTTGGGTCAGCTGTCCTGGCCGTGTTCCCTCCCAGCTTCTTCTGCGCCTGCTTGCTCAAAGAGCAGGGGAAACAGAAAAATCCTTGACTTAGGATAAGCCCTCGAACTCTCCTGGTTTTGCAGAACACGGTCTGCCAAGGCCACAGCACAGCGGGAGTCTGGCGGTGAGGTTTTTGCTGATGTGACAGTGCTGACGCCAGTGTCTGCCCCACAATATGCAGCCCCTCTCCAGCCATCTGCCTCAGCAGAGAGCAAATCCTGGGGGGAGCAGCTGGCAGCAGAGATGCAGGCTCCCCCAACTCCTGCCAGGGCTTGGGGACATGCTCCCACCCTCTTCCCACCGTCTCATGAGCACGGCGGTGAGACTGAACTCATCCCTAGGCCGGACCTGACCAACCTCCAGGTTCACTCTAGAGTGGCAGTACCTCAAAATTCTTGGATGGAGCACCTGCTACGTACGTTCACCCATGGGGATTCACTAAATCCAAGCCTACTGGTGAAGCCATTACTCACAGGGGTTGTTCCATGTCGCGGCCATTGCTCGTCTCGGGAACAGAGAGGAAAGGTCTAGATGACAAAAGCTGTCAGGACGCACTCCAGAAACGGAAGACCAGTGCTAGAAGATCCCCATCACCTAATCGCATAGAAATACTTCCGGCTTAATTAAATCATTATTGAAAATACAGCACACAGAATAGCATCCACCAGCAAAACACTTTCAGTCGTAGTTTTAGCTGCTGCAGAGCTGCAGGCTGATGACCTTACATTCACTGTCATAGGACCAAAAAAACCCACAAGTGGCAAACAGGAACTCATACCTACCTAGCTTTATATGTAGAAGAGCTCAGCCTACAGCTCTGGAGGTATAGACCAGCCTAGACTTAGATCCTGAGTCTACCTACTCGATGACCTGTCCACAAAGTCAAATCGTAATTACCTTTGAAAGAGGAGGGAACTGGGAGGGGAAGGGGGAAGAAAAAAAATTTGCTGGGAAGAAAACGGAAGTATAGGCACACAATTAAAAGAGGAAGGAGCCGAGGTATCCTGAAGGCCAGCTCAGCCCAACTCACTTTTGCTGGTGAAAAGCTGTGCAGCTTGGAAGGAAAAAAGCACACTTTGGTGCTGGGATGCACACAAATGCCTGAGTTCAGACATGAAACAGCAGAAAAACCTGGACACGGCTGCTTTTCACTTTCTTCCTATCTGCATGCATCTTTGACTTCTACATTTGCCTGAAGTCCTCCCAGACTTACAGGGATGTGGCCTCTGTCCAGTTCATGTGCTATGAGGAGAAACAGGTTTTGACCATGAAGGAGGCAGCAAATAACTGCGCCTGCAGAAGGAAAGGAGCAGCCACCCCTCAGCTTCGGAGAAGCCCAAAGCTGCCCAGCGCCCCAGCAGCCCCTGGCACCCCGGCCTTTCCTTGGCTCTGAAACCCTGTGGGGCCTGCCAGTGCCGGGGAGCCCCAGGGACAGGAGCCAAGGACGGTGGCCAGCCCTGTGGGGAGAGTGAGGGGGGCTCCGTCCTTTCTTCTGGCCACGGGAGGCTGCCCTAGGCCATGCCAGGACAGGGCGTCCCTCCTCCCCATGGCCCGGGGGAAGGCGAGGCCTGAGGAAGGCCCCGGGCGCTGGGCTCAGCACGGGCAGTGTGACGGGGCAGGGCCTGGCCGATGCCAGCGGCTGCCGTCACACAGCTCCTGCTGCCTGGGGCTGTGGCTGGAGCACAGACAGAGCCGCCTTTTGGGAAAGACTCGACAACCCAGAGCAAGCCCAGGGCAGCTCCGCTCCTGTCCCCCTCCCTCCCTGAGCAGGCCCAGGCCCCCGAGCGGACCGAGGGCGGGCAGAGCTGTGCCCCTCCCTGCGCTGCCGCGGGCTCCGCTCCAGGGAAATGGCCCTTCCTGAAGGCTGCCTCCGCAGGCCCCACGTCCTGGCTGGCTGAGGAGCTGCTGAGGTGAGGAGAGGCCTGGGGGCGAGAAGGGGCAGAGGCCGAGGGGCCTGAAGAGAAATGGAGGAGAGACAGGCCGGGGGCAGCTGGGGACAGGGACAGGGACAGGACCAGGACTAGGGGTGCTGCAGGAGCAGGTAAATCCCAGCGTGGATGTGCCTGGGGGGAGGGACCCGGAGACTGCAGGGCCCACAGGCCCCACCAGGGCCCAGTTTACCAGCTTTGGGCCCGTGTGCTCAGCCCCAGGGACAGCCCCACAACCAGGGTCAGAGCGGCTCCTGCTGCTGCCCCCAGGGTCACCAGCCCCCTGCCAGCCCTGAGCCAGCCTGCAGGTGTCTGAGCCGGGGTGAGGTGGAGGAGCCTGGAAAACAATTCATCAATGAGGCGAGGGAAGAAGGTGTAGTGGGTGTGGCACCTGGGGTTCACTGACCCCCTCAGTTTCGTGTCTGGATCAGTGCTGGACTTGGGCACGAACAACTCCAGTTCAGAGCAGGATCCTTGTTACTCATCTGGCTGCCAGGCTGTTTCTGCCCTCTCCTCCCTGCTACAACCTGAGCGCATGAGTACCCTCCTTGCTTCTGCCCTGCTGCTTTGGGACCTCGGGGGTGAAAAGGAGAGAGGGACTCGTGTAGTCACGGGGTCTCTTGGGGTGTCCTGGGTTTGCTTTGCTGCTCACTTCTGTGCTGTTTCCTGGGCTGTTCACCGTGTGGGTGCCTAGAGAGGCAAATGAGGCCCTGAACTAAGTTTCCGCTTCAGGGTTTCCTCCTACAATAAAACACGCTTCCATTTTCTCATTGGTAACAGCCTGAAAAATCGACACCGAAGCAGCACGTGCCTCTTGTGACAACAGGTGACAAGAGATGGTTGTGTTCAGTTAATCCTTAGTAGCTTTGGGTGTAGGAAAACAGTAATGTTACTGTGTGGGCACCATGTATGTGGATGTCTGGTTTTCTGCATATTTGTAACTGATCTTGTTTCTTTTAGACATGAAAACCTTGATATGTACTGCCAAGGTCAGAACGAAATGCGCAGAACTGATAAAGCCAGAGGTGCCGATTAAGGAGGGTGTGTAGGTTAGCACTAGTTTTGAATTTTCTCGTTCTAGTTAAAAGCCTTGCCTTAAACGATTGAAACGAGCTGAACCATTGGGTATTTATCATCCTTGCGCAATTCTGTATTGCTTCAGACTTTACCAGCCATACTCATGGACTCTGGGCCTGTCCTGTAGTGAGCTCAGAACAGAAATTCAGGAAAAAAAATGTGTGATTTTCCAAAATTGTTATGAGATGGAAGGCAACCGCTGGCTGCACACAGGTGGGAGTACACAGAAATAGGCAGCGTCACTCAGAATGAGGAAGAGCGGTGTGGGGACAGCCGCAGTGTGACAGTTGTGGTGGCCGTGAGCAGCACAGCACAGGTTTTTCAGGCAGCAAGGCTGGCTGGCAGGGTGGGTGAACAGCTCCTCCCGAGCACGGAGATGGGCATGGGAGAAGCCAGGGCTGTTCCTTCCGTGTGTAGCGGGGAACGGTCGGAGGAAGCTGCTCTCAGGGCCTGTGACCAGGAGCTGTCGTCTTGGTACTCCCGGAGGGTGATGGTTCCCAGGGAGCAGAGCTGCCGGGCAGGGGCTCCAGCTCGCAGTGTGCCACGGGGTGAAGAACTTCCTCTCCCAGCATGTGCGGGGTTGTTGTAGAAGGGTCTGGGGAGCTCCTGCTGCCGACTGACCGGGTTCAGACTGGACTGGTGTGGGGCTGTGTTTTGGATTTGCGCTGGAAAGTGTGTCAATAATAATACAGGGATCTTTTAGTTACGGCTGCTGAGCAGAGCTGTGATGGGTTTGCGGGGCAAGGTTTTGGTAGTGGGGGGCTGCAGGGGTGACTTCCGTGAGAAGCTGCTAGAAGCTTCCCCCGTGGCCAAGGCTGAACCCCTAAATGACAGCGGTAGCGCCTCGGGGAGAATGTCTTTAAGAGGAGAAAAAGTTGCTGGGCAGCAGCAATTGCAGCGAGAGGGAGGTGTGAGAAGATGTGAGAGAAACTTTTCTGCATCCACCAAGGTCAGTGAAGCAGGAGGGGGAGGAGGTGCTGGGGTGCTCCAGGTGCCCGAGCAGAGATTCCCCCGCAGCCCTTGGTGAAGACCACAGTGAGGCAGGCCATCCCCCCGCAGCAGAAGGCAATGACTGCAACAGCACAGGGCCTTTATCAAGAGAGGGTGGTTGACGTTGTCAGTATCTCATTCCTGTGAGGGTGCCACTCCCCCGCCCGCTGCCCAAATGACTGCAGGCGGAGAGAGGCGCTGCCAAGCAAACATCCAACTCTTTAATGGATTGGGAAAGAACGAGGGATCTGGGAGAGGGCTGGGGATGGGGCAGGTGGGGTCAGGTCTCCTATTCCAGATCGTCTCTGCACGTGGGTGGGGGGCAGATTGGTGCAGGACCCGTGTGGCGTGAGTAGCCGTACTCGTCGGATATCTCCATGACGATGCGCCTCTGCAGAAAGAACTGCGCCCGGCCCTGTGCCATCTGCAGGGCCGCCCGCTCCCGCTCCTCCTGGGCCAGCTCCCGCTCGGGCTGCTGCTCAGGTGTGAGGGGCACCGACGCCTCCTGCTCCTCCAGCGGGGTAGGCGTAGCCACAAGGGTCCCCCCAGGGACAGTATGGAGCTGCGGGAGGGCGCAGCAGCTGTGGCGGCTTCCGTGGGTTTTGCCCCTCCACGGGTGACAGGCGTGGCCGGCTGGGCTGCATGTGTTTGGCAGCCTCCCGGGTGCGCTCCTTGCCACTCGATGCCACCACTGGTGCCGTCTCCTTCTTGCCATCAGCTGGGGGCTTGGAGGCAGCTGGCCGCATGCTGGGGCATCTTGGGGCCACCAGAAGGGGCTGGGGGACCCGGGGGGGCACCTGGGGGCTGGTCTGGGGCTCCAGACGGCGCAGTTGACGCTCCACCCCCACCGGTTTCACTCTTTGCCCCAGTGGGCGGAAAATCCGGATGGCATCCATCAAGCGCGCCTTCAGCTCAGTGCGGGGCGTCCTCGGCTCCCCCGGCGCTTTCTCCTTCTTGATCAGCGGTGGGTGAGAAGGGCATGGGGCGCTTTGTCCCCAGGTGTCCCCAGGGCTTTTGGGTCGCTTGGGCCCCAAGGTGGGCACAGTGGTGTCCTCAGATGCCCTGTGCTTGATGCCACCCGCTTGTCGCCTGCTGCTGCCCGCCTGCTGCTTGCTGCTGCCCACCGCCGCGCCGCCCCTGCCTGGCTGCCCCTCGCACAGGGCTTTGGACTCTTTGTCCACCTGGCACGTCGCCGCCTTCTTCTTCTTCTTCTTGGCTGGGTCGTCGTCCTGCGGGGAGCTCTCTTGCGTCTCGGACGCGTCGGCCGGTGCAGGGCGCTTGGCCTGCTTGCTGCCTGCCTCTCCCGCTCTGGGCAGTGCCTGGCCGGAGACGACAGCCGGCATCAGCGGCAAGCGGCTCACAACCTCCTGGGGCTGCCGCTGCGGCACCTTCTCCAGCTGCTGGGCCGTGCAGAGCGGATCACGCTGGGGGGCTGCTGTGGGGCTGGTCAGCAGCGGGAAGCGCAGGGAGAAGGGGTCGGTGTCCCCCAGCATCACCTCCGCCAGGCTCTCCTTGCAGCAGCTGCCCTCCACCACGTACTCAGAGAGGTCGGGGAGCTCCTGGAGGAAGGCGGTCCAGCCAGGGCTGTCAGAGATGTCGGAGGCAGTGTCAAGCCAGGCCAGCATTTGGTTGTCGGTGGTGTCCTCTGCCTGCTCAGGAAAGGCCATGGAGAAGGCGGATGGCCACTGCTGGGGCAGGTGCACGGGCTTCCCTGGAGCTGGCCCTGCAGCTGAGAAACTCCAGGCGCCTCCTCCAGCCTCCAGGCTTCCTCCCTCCAAGCAATTCCAGGGGCTCCTCCTGGGCTTCCTCTGAGATGTCTTGGGGCTGCCCCGAGCCAGCTCTGTCCCGAGGGCGAAGCTGGGCAGTCTGGCAGCAGGACACGGGGGGGACGCTCCTTTTATCCTGCCCCGCAGCATTGTGACTGCTGCGTTGCCGGGTGTGGGCACTGTGACATGGGGCCCCCCCTGCGCAGCCCCGCCTGCCGCAGCCCTGCCCGCTGCCCCTCTGCCCAGCATCCTTCGGAGGAAGGCCTTTGGGGGGGCTGGCCCCAAGGCAGCCCCGTGTGCCCAGGAGGCCCAGGGGGCTCTCCCTGCCCTTGGTGGCCATGCGCTGGGCACAGCTGCTGGGCGGCCCCGACGCCTCCTCTGCCCCTCGGCTCCCAGGGACAAAGCCAGTGCTGCTGCTCTTCTCTCCGGCCGGGGCAGAAACCCACCGTGTGGGCCCAGTGACCCCCCTACCCGCCGTGCCCTCTCTGCGCCAGAGCCAGCGGCCATGAGGCCGTGCAGTGGGGAGGATGGGGGACTTGATCTGGGGTAGACAAACCCTTGCCCAGAGGCGCAGCGAGGCTGGTTTCGGCAGCCGCAGCCCGAGCGGAACCGGAGCCAGAGGCTGGGCTGGACGGTGCCAACGGAGCGCCATGGAAACAGCAGAGGCTTTGGAAAAGGAGGGAGCGGGGGTTACCCTGGGGTGGTGGAGATGTTGCTCCTTTTCAGGCCCAGAACACCGGGGTCCGTGCCCAAAGCACGGTGAGGCAAATGGCGACGCTTCCCAACTGTAAAGGCAGCCCCTGGCTGCTGGGGCTGTCACATCCCCTTTTCCTCATGAAACCAAGTTGCGCAGGCAGCCATCTTTATGGGGTGAAAAACATGTTCAGCTGCAGAGCTCATTTGTGACTGTAACCTTTCTGAGATTTTTTTTTCAATTCCTAAAAGAAACTGTGAAAAACAATCTTCTGGCACACGTGTTGCCAATCGGCAGTGGGTAAGAAAAACTCCTCTACACACAGTGAGATCAGTAGAGACGTCCTTTATTAACGATGCGCACCGGGGACATGGGATCCTTCCCCAAGATGTCCGCCTGCACGTTGCAGTCAACAAATATTTATACATTAAATTCATACAGATTCAGTCTATACAATGCATATTCAATTTCATCCTCTCAATGATTGGTTCTTCTTCTCTCGCTTCTGATGCAAATTAGCACGCAGCCTCTGTCGTAGTCTTCTGTTGTTCCCTTGTGAGTAGGGGGTATAATTTGGGTAGGTGGTCCGTGAGTCGGAGGTCTCAACCACTCCTCAAATTGACCGTGTTTGGTCAAGGAACATGTCCTTGGCTCGTAGGCTCTTGGCTTGTACCTCCTTTGGTCACGATTCAAAGATTGGAGCTCCCACCCACCACCCCTGGGCAGCGGGAACCATCATAAATCCTGTCTAGCAGACACCTTGGACTGCAACACGTTATCCTTGTTTCTAACCACTAACAGATCATTGGTTAATAAACACCTTAGGTCAGGGACTTTATGCTAGCAGCATTGGCAATACAAATTTTATTTTACATTTGATCATTTATTCCATTTGAGACTTATTTTCCCAAAATAATCATTAGTCTCTCCTACTAATATCCACTAATTCGGATTCTTGATATTCAAATCAAGACGGGAAAAGTAAGGGGATTTCCAAGCAGTATCACTGGTGCACGGCAGGTTTCAAGTTTCTCTGGTTTTTAAACTGTAACCACCTGGTGAGGTTTCTATGGTTACGAGGCTCAAAACACACACTTCTAACATCCTAAATCTGGGGATTTCTGCAGCACCATCAGCTGTGCTCTCCTGCAGGGCACTCTCAGGACCATCACACCTGGAGTGAGAACAGGACCTGCTCCAAGTTCAGTTTGTGCCAACTCTGCAAAACAAGCTGCATGACCCGCTGAGGGGATACAGGGGACATGCAGAGGGGGGTATGGGGGCTAATGTTTGAATGTGCTGTCCACTCGTCACTCATAGCCAGGAGGATGAGGGACGAGGCTACTGCCTGTCTACACGTGGGAAAAGATGCTTACCTAATATTGTTGATTCATTAATTGATTTATAAAATTTCTTGAGTTTATTTTGATTCTTGTAGCTTCTGCACGGGTGTGTTTCTGGAGGTCTAAATACTTGGACTCAGTGCCTGTGAACTGGATGTGGTGAAATCTGGTATTTTCAGATCTGATGGCTGAGTTTCCTGGATTTCTGGATGGGAGTTCAAGTTGACTGTGTTTATCCTTGTGGAGGAGGGGTTGCTTGGGTTTTTGGAAAGGCATGGTGCTGGCTGTTTTTATTCCTAGCAGCCTCTGTCTGATAGGGGGCCAGATAGAAAATATACTTTATACCTGAACATATATTAATAGGGAGCTATATAGAAAATGCTAAAACTATTGAAACTTGCTTTCTCTAGAACTAACACGCATGTAAGTAAACAATTAATCACTAACGCCTGCAAGCCGCCTGAGGAGGAGGCCGGAATGCTTGAGAAAGAAGCTGATAAGGGAAACAGAAAGGACAGAAACAAGGACATAATTCATGGCTCAAAGGCGTCAAAGGCAGGAGGAGCTAAGGGCTAAGGAGGGCTCGCTAACATCCATCTCTAAACAAGAACAAAGAGGAGATAGCCAGCTGTGCACACAAGGACAGACCAGGCTGAAACCGGTCTGGGACTGCAAGCTCAGCCAAATTAGAGATTCCAGGGGAGAGGCGAGGAGTACACAGCGAGGAAGACCTATGGCCTTCATCCCTGAAGACCCCTGCCCAGAACCACCAGGAGGAACTGTGCAAGCGCCCCGAGGAGGAGCCCGAGGCGGAGATTATGGAAATGGAGTGACAGGAAGGAATGGCCTTTTTGGGGACAGGTCATGAATATGTACAGGCATTTCGAAATAGGTGATGTTTTAACTGTATAAATCCTGGACAAGCGGCCACGGTGGGTATGCCCGTGTGTGGTGGAGCGATCCCCCGTGCATCTGCGCGCAATAAACACACCTACTGTGTAACCTTGCAGGTTGTAGAGTCTTTTCCGCACGTCATGTGTCACTTTCCTTATTATCATTTAAAAAAAACCAAACCCAAACAGGACTTGCTTATTGATGATCATGAAAGGGACTTAGCCCGGCACTGGCTACGAGCTGACGTTCAGGACTGCCAGGAACTGCCCCCCCAAGCCCCTCCCAGCTGTGAGTGAGCGCAGGTCTCACTGCTGCAAGCTGGGGTGCCCCTGGGGTAACAATGCACGGGCCCAGTGAGGGCAGAGCTCGCTTGCCCTGAGGAGGAGCAGGGGGACAAGGGGAAGGAAGCCAGTGCCTTCTGCCGGGCGAGAGGGTGGCATTTCCCAGCACCCACTGCACTGGAGAGCTGGAGCAGACACTGGCAGCAGCACTGAGCTTGTAGGTACTGCAGGAGTTCAGAAGACAGGTCAGCTTCAAAGTGCCTGTGAGGTGGAAGAAGGGTCTGAGCTGAGCTGTGCTGTGCTTCCTCCCCCGTTGCTGAGAAGCTCGGAGCATGAACCTGTCCTCCCGTCTCTCCTGTCCTGGCTCATGAACATAGAAGAGCGGTTGGCAGAGCAGACTTTGGGGGCTGCTAATGCTGCTGCCTCTGAACTCCGAGGGGGAGAGAAAATCAGATGAGGAGGGAAGAAGAATGGCCTGAGGCGAACTGCAGAGGAAGTCAAGCACCAAGTAAACCGACAGCCGCACTCTTAAAGCCAGCCCTCTGCTGTGTTTCACCACGGCAGGGATTCCAACAGCACAACCTTTTACCTTGAAGATTCTTTTTTCTTAGATGACTAAAATAAGGTAATCTACCTCAGCTGTTTGATGGATTTTTCACTGACAGCTGAGGATTTGAAACCCCCCTCTAAACTACAGAGCACTGAACTAATAAACTGCTGCTTGAAAGTGGAAATGGGAAAAAGATTAGAAAAGGCTCCGATCGATTAACACTGTGTTGTAGCGCGGTGCTCGACTGCCTTGAGTCACCCATGCCAAGGTGTGAGGCAATGGATGAAGGTTCACAAAGCCTGAATGCTGCCTACAGCAAGGAATCACAGAACTAATTCAGCTCTTTACAAGGTGCTTGTGCCTGGGGCAGCGACAGCCCCAGCCGAGCGCTTGCTTGGGGGGGGGGGGTCAGGAGTTTGGGGAGCACAAGGGGGACCCAGCATCCCCATGTCCTGGAGGTACCTACAAACTGGACGGAGCAGCCGCTCAGAATGGGGATTTATTCCCACCCCACGCAGCCAGCACTCCACCAGAGTGCAGTACAGCTCGGGGTCAGCTGGGAATATCACACTCCGCGGCTTGGCCCAAGAATGCCCAAGTTTCACCATCGATCCTTTCGGCACGATGACCCCACTCACAGAGGGGGAACCGGCCCACGCCCGGTGCCCCGACCCTGCAACCACTCACCGACGGGCGAGGGCTTGCTCACGGACAGAATCTGCGGGGTCTCCACTCACCTAAGGCCCCCGGGGGGTGAGGGCCCTCAGCCCCGGGCAGCGTCCTCGGGCACGTCCCAGCCCCCGGGAGAGTCCCTAGCCGCAGCCCCGCTGCTCCCCGGAGGCCCGGAGTGGCTCCCAGCACCTCTTGGTTGGGCTCCGGCTGCGCCCCCTCGGCTCGGGCTGGGGTCAGCTCTCATGAGCTGGGGCCAAGTGCCAAAACCGTGAGGTAAACGCCATGATGAGATCTTACCGGCTGAACTCCAATCGTTGTCTTTGGCAAGTCCCTGTCAATGTTGGCTCTTTGCCAGGGCGGGTGCATCTGCCACAACCCACCCATGACCACAGCCGTTACTCAACTGGTTTCCTGGGAGCGGTCGTGCAGCCACCTCTTGCCTCCAGCGTTAAAGGCGAGCGTGACCTCGGGGAGCTTTCGTGCTCGCTGTGGATCGTCATTCCTCAATTATCCTTCTGTCCAACACGGACAGAACAGGTTTCAAGGGGGTGCACTCTACCATTAACAGGTTTCAGTACTGCACGCCTACTCTGGCTTATTACAATACAAATTACAATAATCATAACTGCAGTCACCTAGTAAAATCCAAACATTCCAAAACTTTCCCCGACCCATTAGTCCCTGGTACAGCAACAACTGCCTCCCAGCCTTTTACCACTTTCTTCATTTCGTTGGCCTGATCCCGAGGTGGCATCGATACATCTCGGATGTGGATGCAGCCCTATTCCACACACTCCTTCTCCTTTGGTCACACAGCATTGTGTTCCACTGAGCACCACACTCGGCTGTTGCCCTGGGAATGTTGAAACGCAGGGTAGTGCCATTCCAGTCCCCACTCCACAGTGTCATGAGCAGGTAGGAAGGAATAAGTTCATCGCTCAGGTGAAACCCACTGGCATTTTTGCCACCACATGGTCATCCAGGTCCTGGTTGTCACCATGGCCAGCAGGGACACCAGGGCGATCCGCTGTCCCTGTAAGACAACACGGCTGACCTCAGCTTGGAAACTGGGCTTCAGGGTTAGAAGTCAGGGATTATCTACCGGCACCAATACGGTGGATTTCCCACTCCCATCCAGGGCTTCCCAGGCAAATATGCCTCTGGGTTTCGCCAGGGTCATGGGCACAATGCCGAGGGAGGGCAGCCTCACCATTACAGGTTGGCCCACGTATGTCCACAGTGTCCCTTTTATCATCTGGTACAGGGGCGATGCCCATTAATGGTCCCATAGGACAAAACGCTCAAATTTTGGGGTTTCCATGACGCCCCCAGCGGTTCTTGTCAATAAAGACCGCCTGTGGTGGCTGTACATCCCAGTTACGGTGTCAGACATCGGCACATCTTTCAATCAAACCACGGGTTCATTCGACTGCATGGTCAGCCTGAGTATGAGACCGTGGATGAACACCCACCTGATGCCCTCCCCTCGAGCCCAGTGCTGCACCGCTGTGGCCATAAAGTGTGGCCCATTGTCACTTCGGATGCACTCAGGAGTGGGTAAAATACTAAACCACTTTCTCTGTGCTTGCCCTGCCTGGTCTCCAGAGGCAGTTCTAACAGCTGTAGCCATGGTCAGTCCACACCCCACCTCCACTGCTACCAAGAGAGATCCCTTTCCATGCGATGGCTGCAAAGGACCAGTACAACCACCTCTTCTCTTACGGAAATCATAAAAACCAGGTCCTTACCACCCAAAGCGGCCACCCACCAACAGGCGGCCGCCTGTATTGCTGTTACCACTGAGGGTACCCTCGGGATGGAGCTGTCAGGGACGGGCTATTACCGGTCAGTTTGCTATAACCGTTAATTTAACACCACCATCCATCAGGCTTACGGACTGGCCAGACTGGAGCGTTACGGGGTGAATGGGTGCAGCTTATGGTCTGTCTCTTCTCCAGGTCGCCAGTCCCTTCGGTGATGCCCTGCTTGGCTGCGGCTGGCAGCGGGCCCTGAGCCCTGCCGGGCACGTTCGATTGCGGCAGTGCAGGAGCGAGCTGCAGGGGCCTGATCCACCCCCAGCTCCCGAAACCCCAATGCTGAGAAAAAATGTAGATTAAAAGGAGAGATGTTAATGCCATGTGCGGAGGAAAAGGAGAAAAAGGAAAAGAAACATCTGCCTGGATGTTGGGGGGTGACGAACAAGAGGATGGGCAGTTGCGAGTCCCTTCTTCCCCTCCCCCGTGTGACCCCGGTCCAAAGGGGAAGAGAGGCAGGAAAACCCAGACAGAGCAGAAAGGACAGAGAAGAAATGGGGAGTTCGGGGCTGTTTCAAGGGGCACTAGAGGGCACTCAGCACACACCCCCCCCCCCCCACAGGTGCCGCTGAGCCAGGCTGCCGGGGTGGATGCTGTGGCATCTTTGTTTCTCCCATCCCTGCACCCCCAAAATCTGGTTATATTCCCACCTGCACCCCCAAGTCCAGTTAAATCCCCCACCCTGCACCCCTAAATATGGTTAACTCCACAACTTGCACCCCAAACCAGGGTGTATCTCTCATCCTGCACCCCCACATCCATGGGTGCCTTGGTGCTGGGGGACCACCCAGGCAGGGTGAGACACAAAAGATGACGCGGAGGCCACGGCCTCGCAGGACGCAGCGTTTATTGTTGGCAGGGGAAACTGAGGCACGGGGACGCGGACAGACCTGTGTCCCACCCCCTGCCACCCCAGCCCGGGGGATGCACCCGTGCCTCAGCAGGCAGGGCCACTGCCCCCTCGGGTTAAATAGCTTAAAAAACAACCAACCAAACCAAAACAAGCCCAAACAAAGAAAAAAAAAAAAAAAAAAAGGGAGATTTTAAGGGAAATAAAAGGGTGAGAAGCCCCAGAGCTCAGTGGGGACCAAGGCCGGGGCTCCCAGGAGCCTTGCAGGGGAAACTGAGGCACGCGGCGGTGTCACGGCCAGCACCCCAAGGGATGCGGTACCACACCTTCCCTGAAAGCCTGTTTAGTGTTAAACTGGGAAGACCGGAGGCTGCTGGCTGGACCTCCTCAGAACTAGCCCTTGGGGTGGGGTCTGCCCCACGGTCAAGGGGAAACTGAGGCACGGGGTGGGAGGAAAAGTCAGTCCCTCATCCCTGCAAATGGGATCCTACTTTGCTGTCAGCAGGGGAAACTGAGGCACGGACTCATCCTCCACCTCTCCAAGGTGCCCCAAACCAGCTCCCAACTGGAGAAACTGAGGCACGGACCCACTGGTGCTCCCCCCCCAAAACCCCAGCCCGGCTCAGCAGGGGAAACCAAGTCACGGATCCACCTCCCCCTCACCTCCCCGCCCCCTCCCCCAACAACTCCAGCAGCCCCACTTCTCCCAGTCGCGCCTTGGAGTGCTCCCCCCAGCCCCGGCTGGTTTTGGGGCTCGGCTGGGGGTGACCCCTCGCCGCGGAGGGCCGGGCCGGCGGCTGCCACTCGCCGTAACGCCCCCGCCCGCCCCCCGAACACCCCCGGCCCGGCCGCGTTGGGCGGGGGCAGGTTCGGGCCGCGGAGGCGAGCGGAGAGGCGGGGCGGGGGCCGCAGAAGGGGCGGTGCCGGCGGCGGGGGCGGTGGTCGCGGCAGAGGGTCTGGGCAGGGCGGGGCAGGGCCCGCACCGGGCGCTCGGGGGCGGCTTCTTCGCCCCGCGACGGCCCGCGGCCACCTCCGCGCGTGCCAGGCGCCGCCGGAGGGCACCGGCGGGACCGGGGGGGGGGCGGGGGGGCTGGTGGTCGCCCCCCCGGGCGCGGTTTCTCCTCCCTCACGAGCGGGGGGCAAGTGCCAAACGGGCTACTGAGCCCTGCGATCAGGCTTTTGCAGCCGAGGCCGGTTGGTGGGGGGTTGGCCGCGCTGGGATGACCTGATCTCCGCCACACTTTGGCAACCCCTGGCCGCTGCCGGGGCTTTTCAGGGCAGGGCCACGAGCCACAGCGGGGGATCGGTGAAACCCCCCACTCGATCGCTCTTCCCTTCCGACCAAAGCTCCGGTCATACCGCCGTGTGGGGGGCTGCTCCAGGCGCAGTGATTTGCCACAGGAGAGTAAAATCATTTTGGACGTTGATACAACGGGGAGGAGTCGGTGCAGCTCGGCAGTCAGGAGCGCTGACCAGGATGATGCTGGACTCCCAGTTCATGGGGAGCGTGTGAGCAACCACGCTCAGCTCAGTGTGGGCACTTGCATCATTTAAAGGTCAGGCTCGCTGAAACACTTCCCTGAACCGAAGCCGCACTGGGTTGTGCCCTAAAAACCCCCGGGACCGCCCAGCTGCACCAACCCCAGGCGTCTCCACCGGCACGCCGTTCCTTGCAGGCTGGCCCGCTCCTGCCAGCGCAAGCCCCGATCCCTGCTGGCTCCTCGGGACGAGGCGGGTCACCCCGCTGCCGCCAGCAGCACCTGCCCCAGCAGCGGGGCCGTGTGCCCAAACCTGGTGTTTCCCCGGCCATGGAAGTGCAGCTGGAGTGAGGGCCGAGGGCCAGCGGGAACTGCCAGCGCCCACGACACCCCTCTCGTCCGAAGGGTCTTTGCTGGGGCAGTGCTGAGGGACAGGCTCTACTTAGACCATGCACAAGGTGTATTTATTTTTAATCAACTTCCTTGCTGACAGGTGCACACTTCAGTGAGAAAAGATCATTAAACAGCTTTCTGTACCACAGAAGTCTAACCATGCAAAAGAAAGATTATTCTGTTTTTCCCGGAAGAAAACATAAACTCCGAAAACAAGTCTCAGCACTGAAAGCAAATTATTAATTTAATAGCACTGTAAAACCAGATCACAAAACCACACATGCAAGACATACGATTAGGATGTCTAACTTGGAGCCTCTTTCCCTTGAGAATCAAGACAAAAACAATTTCACAAGAACGGATGGGTTATTTCTGTTACAGCAGCAGTATTTGGACAAGGCAGGTGTTACCATTCTTACAGCTACAAAAGCAGGGCCCTTCAGGCTTGACAGCTCCCCACTACTGTTAAGGCCAGAGGACAAGTTCATAGAAACCTCTAAATTGGGCATTACAAGAATTAAAAACCCTCAGATGTGTGATTTTCCCCCTATGCCTATGCAGAAGAATCAAAGCCCAGACAACGACCATCAGAAACAGCAACCACATTAAACAAGACTTCGTGAGGAATTTGTGAAGTAAAATTTTTCATCTTTTTTTTTTTTTTCTTTTTTCTTTTGGCAGTATACAAAGAGCCAAACCAAACCAAACCCCAACAGACTTATTTTGAGACCTGACTCTAAGATCTTAAAGTAAAATCAATTATTTTTTCCATTCTCTTTTTTTTTCTTCTTTATTTTAATTTTGCAAGCAAAGGCCTGTAACGTTACACGAACAATCCCTTTTCGATGTGACATCACGTGGCTATGTGCTTCCCAGACTAATGCTCAGGAGCAACCACAGCTCAAACACCACCCCGGGGTTTTGTTGGGTTGGTTTGTTTTCAAAGACATTTTATATTCCTCTCCGGTAAGAAAACAACAACAACTTGCCTGGGGTCCTGTGATCAAAACCCCCAAAATTCTGCCAGTGACACAGGGCTCGGAGCCAGGTATTCATCTGATGGCTGTTCCTGTCTCTTCCCTCGTCACTCCCTGCAACTGGAAGGAAAGGAGAACACTACTTGTGTTCCTGATCCCTTCACCACTCCTCCCAAGACCCTGAAGTCTCTCTTGATTGCCCTTCGACTTCTGGTTACAACTTCATCGCTGCCTACCTGGAAAATCAATCCCGGATAATGTACAGGGTACTAACGGATAGGCACACCCTATGCCATCCCCCCCCCAAAATACTTAATAGTCACACGAATTGGTGGGGTGAATTTCTGTTAGGCCATGGTGCTGAATTTAAAGCAATCACTTAGACGTAAAATACAACTGTAACATGCAGAAAATGTTCACCTCACTCTACAATGTTCCAGTAATTTAACCTTTGAAGGACAAGGAAGAGATAAATCACCATTGTTCCACCAAGTGAAAATCCAATGACCTATTTTCTGATGATACAAGGTAAGCACCAGACTGCAGTACTGTAATTCTTAAAGTTATCTTTTCAGGGAAATGGTCAGTATTTCTCCGCCCTCACTGAAGAGGGTATTTCAAGCAAGAGTTCATGCAGACAGCTGCAGTGCACAACCATCTGCATCAACAACTCAGCAGCCTTTTGCCACCTTACCCACTGTTTTCTATCACCTAAAACTCTTAGCTGTCCCGCCCTTTTCACCAGCAGGGCGGGACTGCAACATTTCCTGACTGCAACAGATCCAAGATGTTCACAAAACGTACCTCCTCAGGGGACACCACATGGGTGACTCTGACAGGAAAGGGATCTCCTGGACCAGGTAGCGGTGGCAACAGGTACGAAGGCAAACCAGGAACGTCTTCTTCGAGTAGCTCCTAGACCAAGAGAGGTTTTGGTCAGGCATCATGTTTAGTAACAAAATGGAAACTAGCTTTGGGATGATTCCTGGCACAAAGGAGTTATCTGAGAATGTAACCAGCATGTCCTTGATGAAAAAGATATTAATCAACATTTCCAACAAAAACTTAAGCTAAAAGATAACAGAAGAGAACTAGTTAATTAACACTTTTAAAATAGAAAGCATCTATCTTTGAAATGGTCCTAACACACTGACTTGCTAACTTGGCTGCTGTTAATTCAAAAGTGCACTGAATATGGCATTCCCTTTAAAGAGAGAAAATATTTAGAAAGAAAAACGAAGATAACAGCAATTTATTGGCACGGATTAACCCGAATGCCGTGCCCAAGGCTACTGCAGTTTGCCAGAGCAAGCTATCCCTTACGAGAAAGGCAAAGGATAATTTGACTCCTTAGCCGCCAGCATCATCCCACGTTCAAAACAGATCACAGACTTTGCAGGGTACAGATACCCATTGTCTGGGCAGCACAGCACGCTCCGGTCTGTCGTCTTCTAGACCCTCATATTGTACAGGTTCAGCTCTACGTGCCGTGCGCTCACTTGGCTCAGGACAAAATCAACCTTGGCACATTCCATTATGCCTTTAAAGTAAGGATGGATAGCACATAGCTCAGCTGGACCATAGCTCCGGGGTACAGCTCCTGTCCTCTCTCGTACTTTAATGTCATACGTAACAAAAGGCACAATTTCTCTGAAATAATTTTATTTTTTACACATCTACTTGAACAGTTTTCATTCTGCCCAAAACAAAAAGTGGAAGCAATCAGATACCGATAACTGCAAAATAAAACAGCTTAAAAAACCCAACAAACCCATCTTGATAAATACCGGTAAAGAAAGGACATCTAACTAGATCACAGACACACACAAAGTGCCAGATTTCTGCCAAACCACCAGGAATATTGTGACGGGCCACCTGACTGCACCTGGCTCTGAAGATTCCTCTGAAATTCCTGCTTGTTCCCAACAGAGCACTGCACATCGCCCAGCCGGGCACCTTGGTCACCTCTCGTGCGCGTCTTTGAAAGAAAAACTGCCCTCGCAGCTCTGCTGTTGTGTTACCAGCCCTTCCTCGCTGCCAGCAGGGTGCTTACTGCCAGATCTGCCACACCGGGGCGTGGACAGCCCAGTTGCAAACACTGACCCTAAAAAGGTGTCCTGCCAAGACCGCTCAAGGAGCTACCCGTTTCAAACGGCTGTCCCTCTGCCTTTCCGCCTTTGTGCCTGTTCTTGAAACACCTGAAAAGGCCTCACATTCCTTAATGCATCTTTGAAGCCACAGCCAAACCCCTGAATGTTTAATAGATAATTCACACATCACCTAACACTGCACACTTAATAAGGCACCACAGGAGCGCTTTTCAGCACGAGGAATTCAATCCAAAGAAAGCAAAGGGCAGGCTGCAGGGCAGCGTGTCACCTCGTACCTCCTTCACCACACGCAAAGCTTTGGCCTTGAGCAGCCTACATGAGCCCAGCCAGTAGGCTGAGGCATTAAGGACGTCTTTAGGGTGAGGAAGATCGAAGTGACAGTCCGGCAAGTCTCAGATTCTGTACTTCCCCGACACGGACAGGGTACCGTAGACTTCCCTCTCCTGTTGACAAAAGGGAAGCAGAAAGGGCTTTCTACCCAGGTGTTTGCAGAACGCCTTTCCACTGGACTTGTTGCGAACATCAGCCACAGAACAGGTCTTCTTGGTGTCACAGATGGCGGGACCCACGACCCACACAGCTGGCCTTCAGCATACGGCCACAGTCACGTGACAGCCCCGTCCTTCATCCAGGCCTGGCCTGATAAATTTCTAACAAGGAAACAACAGCTCAGGGGATCGGGCAGGTCTTTCAGTCGTACAGATCACCGGTTCCAGAGGGAATTAACTGCCTGTGTAAAAGTGGGGAACAGGGACAGGAGGAATAAGCCTTCCTGCAAGCCGCAGGGCCCAACCACCTCACAGTCCCAGGGCTGGGATCTGCAACGCTGCCGGCAGTGCTGCAACACCAACTGCAGCATCTGCTCTCCTACCATGGAAGCCCATGTGGAATCAGAGGAGAAGGAACCAGCCCTTCGCACGCTGCTGCTTCTGCCTAAAGGGTTCTCCCTCTGCCTGAGGAGACGCTGGTCCCTCCTAGAACGGCTGGTGGCTGAACAGCTCCTGGTGAGGCTGGAAGCGCTCAGACGACTACAAGTCAGTCCCATCACAAACGGCTGTGCGTCAAGTCTGTTCAGCACGGCCTTGGCTGTCATTCAGAAGGCAGGGGCTCACTGAATGAACGTGCCCAGGGTGTCAACAGCAGTTTGAAGCGCAGCTCTCCTCCGACCCGAGCTGACGGACTGTTCCAAAAGCCAGCATTGCCATTTCCAGGGGCAGATTACAAGGGACCAGGCTGGCCAAGGGCTCGCTCAGATCATGAGCTTAAAACCTGCAGACCTCAAGTACCTCCCTACGGAGGGGCTGACAGGCAGCGCGGTTAAATACAAAAACAGGCCGTAGGAGGAACTGGGGACTTATTTTGGCTCAGATGCTTGGAAAGGGTTTGTCGTCAACTGCTGTAGAAAAAGTAATTTTAGAAATGACGGTTAGTTAAACCTCAGCTCAGAACAAAGAGATTAAAAACTCGTCTGTCAAATGAAGCAAGGTCACAGTCCCCCAGGCCTGAATCTAGGAGCACAAGGCAGCACCTGTACCTACGCGTATGCACACGAAGACACGTTCACGTGCACACGTTCACCGAGAATGAGACTCGCTGCCGTGAGCTCACCACGCCTGGGGTTCTGGGGTGCTCTCCAACACCCTACTGCCTGCCAGGGAATCTCCTGGCTAATGACTAAGCTGGGATGGTGCTACGGTAACAAAGACCAGCTCCTGAACTCGCCTGTCAGCTCAGCAGAAGCGCATCTCGCAGACAGGAACACACTCTGAAGCAAGACACCGGTGTAGCGGGCTCTGCATAAGCAGCTCATTACCACTGTTAACAGCACGACAACACTCCCAGAACAGACCACAGGCCTTACCAGGTTACCTACCCGAAAACACGCATGTGAAGCAAGGAAGTAAAGTTACTATAAAATAATAACATGGGTAATGGCTGTACTTTACATAGTAACGGTATCCTTCAGCCAACGCAGCGTAGCAGCTGGCTTGTGAGGATGGAGGGCTGCTGAGCCTCTCTGCAGCTAAACCCAGAGCTGATCGCGGCTGAACATTCTCAGAGCTGCAGGCTTCCCCCTTCTGCTGTTCCCGAGGCTCGGCTCCCGGAACCAGCTCGAGCTCTGGACGCCTTGCCCTTTTCTGGTCCACAAATGAACACCTCCAACACTCATTTTCTTACACAGTCTTCTGAACCGCTTATTTCTGGATCGGGTCTGCTTAATGCTACATGCCTTGCGGAGAGCATTCCGGGCTTTCCGAACGCTCCTTGCTTACAACCGCCTTACGCAGCTTGGTGGCTGTTTTCCAAATTTCATTTTTGTTCTAAGGGTACAATCCCATTTCAAGACAGTTTGCAGAAAGTCGCGTGTCACGTGCTGACTTTACCAAAACGCAACAAGAGACTGATTCACCATTGGGGTTTCACCGTTACTCAGTTCTAACACACGCTGAGAGATTCTTCTAACTGCATCACTGCCATGCACGCCACGATTACATCAGCAGTGACAGCAGCGTCCTCTGAAGGGGAAAACGATCCTCTGAAGCAGAGACGAGCAACTGAGCAGTCTTTTTAATGTCAGAGGGACAGCAGCAAGAGACACACCTACACACACAAAAAAGCTCACCAGCTTTGTTATGTCCTGACCCTCTTCAGCAACACAGAACTTCTGACGTGCCATGAAGGAAGAAAGCGACGTTCCACCAAAACACAGGCTGACGGACAATTTGCCCCACGGGTTATCTGGTAATTCCTACTTACACAGGACAAAATAAGATTAGAACAGGCACAGTGTGACTGAGGTTTTAGAAACAGCGACCCGGAAGTTCCAACCTGTCAGTCCTACGCGCGCCCCACTCATTCGCCAACAGGACGAAACCCCCAAGGATGGTCGTTAACGTCAGGTAACGACACAAATGGGAACGTGCCCGTCCCTGGAACGGCAGCCCCTACCACTCGGTCCAACACCAAAACACCATCCCACGTTCGCTCACTCAGCGATAAACCCTTCTCTTCCACAATATACCATTAGAAATTAAATTATCTGAAATTGCAGGTTTTCAGACAATACAGATTATCTGTTTCCCTGTAGTGTCATACATTAATTTAAGCATGTCCATACTCGATTACGCCCAATTTTAATAACTTAAAATTGAATTGACAAGAATTTATGCTGTTGGTAGGTAGGTTGCTTGTCAGAACGACAACACAGAATACAAACAGCACCAAAAAGCATTTTTGACCTCTAAAGGACGCGTTTCGGGCCTGAAAACTATAACAAAGGTAAAGTCACGGGAGAAAACTTTAGTTTGGGATTTTGATCTTTCTACGCAACACATTTACTGCTGTACTCCTTCACCTATTATTCCTGATGCAAGTTAAAAGGAAATTAAAGCAAGATAACAGAAAGTAAGCCTCATTCCACACCCGTGAATACATTAAGCTACCTGAACATGGATTTCAACCTCCTCCTGTGTAAGTAGTTCTTGAAGGCAATCCACTGCACCTTGCTGACAAAAACTGCCGATCTGTTGGGTGAAAGCAAGAAAATCGCCACACGTTAAGACGCTGACACTAAGCCCCACACCATCCTCAACACAGGGGCATGAAAATAGGCGACTATCATTGAAAAACTTGGTTGAAAACACCCATCACTGGTTTGAGTTGTCTACAACAGTTTAAACGTTACCTGCTCTTTGGGACACTAAAACTTTCCGTGTGACAAAGCCCACCAGCCAGTTCAGACGCTGAAGTGGCTTAGAAAGAGACGCTGCTTGCCAAGGCTGACCTTTACCCCAGGCATAACAAGGTCTGTGCGCACAATCACCCAAAGCAGAACCCAAAGACACAGAATTACACTCGGAGATAACAGACAACAGGAAACACAGGACACTTTAAAGACTTCTGTGTTTCCCTGCAATATCTGTCTGCGTCCCAACCCGCAGGCCGATAAGCCTGTCTGTCTGAATCTATCCGTTGAACTGCTCCCAGCAATAAAAAGGTTTTCTTTAAGAACAAGTTCAAAAGTGACCCAGTCGTTTCAGTAATTCACTTTACTAAATGCACCATTCAAATGGGACTAAGGTGTGATGACACCCGAGAACGTTGTTCACATACCAATTACCGACTAACAAAACCCCTAAACCACTCACTCCCATGAGCTGAGCAGCGGTAACAGAGGGTTTCCCTCACAGCTACCTGCAGAATGACAGAAACGCTTTTGCAGGACTTGAAGACTGACAATTTTCTGGCTATTCTGCATTAAGAAATCCAGGCCCCCCTTCTTCTCGCTGCTACTGCAAAACAAACTACCACTCCTGAGTATCATCCTGCCAACTACCGCAGCTTCCCCTCTCACAAAGATTTCATTCCAAGGACAGCTGCTTCTGAAGCACGGTCACTTCATAAAGTAATCCAGCAGAAAGGGGAAAGTCCAGCAGTAGCTGAGAACCAGGCTAACTCCCAAGCATCTTTAGGCCTGCACCTTCCTCAACAGCGGCAAAACGTACCACCAGCTCTGCGTTCCAAAGCCAAGCACTCGTGGCTGCACCCCAGACTGCCCAGAGAAACACTGTCAAACACATTTGACATTTTCGTCTGCTGCCTGAGCAGCAGTTGCTGATCCTGGGAAGGGAATGCCAGGCCTGTGAGGTCATTGTGCCCTGGACAGAGCAAGGACGAGAGCTGAGCAACTTGTTCATCTGGCAGAAAACAGCAAAAGGATAAGAGATGCTGGTATCTGCTTCTCCCTTCTAGAAACCTTGTGGGGGGAGATAACAGCCAAAGGAGGGAGCCTTGCCGGAGGCAAGAGGGCTCTGTTTTGTCTCACGAGTGCTGTGCTGTTCTCCGGTGCCAGGGACGAGCCTGAGAACCGTAATCAAGAAGGATCGATCAGCATCGATGGAGCCAAGAAGAGGCGGAGATACAGAGGAGGAGCAAGGGCTGCTGCTGGGCATAAAAAAGGGCTCCTCAGCACCCGAACTTTGGAAGCTCCCCCCACCAAGGGTCATGACGATCGTTAGGACCGGCAGGATGCGGCCTGGACCTGGGACCATAGGGACGCCTTGGACCCGTGGTGGTAGCTATCCATCTCTGTCCTCTTTTCACTTTACTTTCTCCTTTCCTTTCACCCTCTTTCCCTATCGCACACTACTTTATGGGCAAACAATAAAGTATCCTGGTGACTGGCTAATTATTTGAAAGAGCTCCAGGCCATATTTATTACTTCCTTACCAAGCAGCCAGCAGACACCTCATATAAAACGAGAACAACAGAAAGCAGGTCAGGGAGTTTCATCTCCCGAACCAGGACTCTTTGTCTAGGAAAACATTCTGCTCTACAGGCAGAGGAAGAATGACGTGTTACACACAGATAATTACTGTTTGATCCCCAAACTGCACAAGCAAAACACAGTTGAATTATTGATGAAATGAGCCTTCAGTGTACATGAAAGCATAAAGCATAAATATTGCCTGAACTGCCAGAAGTTCAGCTGTCTGAGAAATATCAAAAAACATGGGGAAATGGGAGACTGAACCCCCCCCCTTCTGTCTGCTCGTAATGCAGCAAAAGAGAAACCACAAGATCAAGTTGATGTTCAGCTGCTCGGCCAACAGGAAGGGAAAGTGCCTGTCAGAGAGCCCTGATAGCGTCACCTTGACAAAAGCTCCTCCACTGGGTGACACTGCGGTATCATCTCTAATCTGGTACAGTCAGTCAGGAAGGGCTCTGAGAGATGCACGGCCAGATTGGAATGCATCCTGTCTGATAGAGAGGAAAATGAAATATGAAGACAACTCATTCATTTACAGCCCGAGCAAGGAAACCCACCAACTCACATTAAATGCTGGTAACACGAGCAAGGATACAGTCACAATTATAATCTCAGCTATAAACAAACATACTGTCATTCAAAATTTCTTAGCTACGTACAATTACAAATAACACGTTATAATGACCCATGAGATTTCCAATCAACAGAATCGCTGTTAAGCTCCATAAGAGAGGCCACACAGAGTAACTCATTGTATCTTTCCATTTTGCATAGTTAAGACCAGAATGAACTACAACTGTTAAAAGAGAACAACAATCATTTATTAACATACAGCCGAATAATACCAGTCCAGTTTGGAAAACAGGGAGTACATTTATGTGACATTCTAACTTATTCTGAAGCAACAGGAAAAACCGGCCTCACCACAAGAATGGGACAGCCCTACACACATGGACATACAGAGTTGATTTTTTTTTTAACAGAACAGAGTCTAATTCTGTGTTTAATTAAAAATACCTATTGATGTGCATAGGTATATGTGTGTGCATGCACACACCCACAGGGTAGATTTTTATCATCTCTATTGTGTAGCAGAAAATGGTGCTATTCACACCTGCCCCTGGTTTCCAATGACACCCAAGGGTTCTCAGTACCTCTGAAAAGATGCTAAAGTCTCCAGGGAATTCAAGTTTGTGAGAAAAGATGAACCACTTACTTCCCTAAGCTTTCACCCTGTCCCAGGCAGGCTGAAAACCAGTAGCTGTGCGCTATCCCAGCGGAAGGCTCTAACGGCTGGAAGGCTCACACGAGAACAGCACTGCCGCAGGAGCGGGATTCTGGCTCCGGTACTGAGGGAGCACGTTGCAGGGCTTTCCCTTGAGCTCGCTGCTGGATGCTGGGTGTCCCAGGAACACAATTCGTTGGCTTTGCAATACGCAGCACCACGGACTCCACACGATACTGCACAACAGGTTGGATACAGTCACTGTAATTTCAGAAATGCAGAGTAAACACGGCTGTATCCAACTGTGCGAGTACACACTCACATTTCCTGAACTTAAAGTACGGACAACCAGTTTTCCAAAATAAACAGCCACACTCTCGCTTTTAAGGTACATTTTCTGTCACATACAGTGGAACTTTTCCATCTGTTTCCTCACCATTTAGCCCTAATAACTGAAAATCAAGTACTTCTAATTTTTACCTATGGAAAAATAAACACCCAACAGGCTGCAACAACATGTGCGGATGGCCATGCTGCAGTCAGGGAACAAGCGTTTACTAAACTGTAGTTTTGTTGGACGTGCAGAACACTGAAGAAAACACAGTATAACATGCAGCTGGTGAACATTTTCCTGGTCATCATTCCAGGAAAGAGGCACTGCATTATTATTTCAACATCTGGGAAAACAGAGAAATGACACGGGAGCTGTGTCAGCTGGTAATTGTGCCTCCAAGCTTTTAACCGTGAGGAGTAACTAGAACGTGCTTTGCAGCAAGAGAACTAAGGGAAGAATCCAAGTTAGCCCAGTTCAAAAGTCTGCTGCTTTGCTCTGGGTATTGTGCTTTCTGCCTGAGGATGCCACAAGTAGTACAGGAAGCATAAAAACCCAAAAGTTTAAGAACTGTCACCTTGTTCAAGACATCACAAAATGTTGCATGTGGAGGTAGCAACATGAGAAAAAACAGCCCTATTTATTTATTACTCAATGCTTTAGTAAGGCTTTAAAAGCACTGATAGCCAGGTATTCACTGTGTCCATTCACAATAAAAAACAAAATAGCTGAAAATCACACACATGGGTGGCAAAGGACTGAAAATCCCAAAATATCAAAGAACAGCCCCATGTAATCCTGGTTCTTTTCTTTGTAAGCAACTCAATCACGGCTCAAAAGCCCTCTGCCTGACGCACTACACATTCAAGTATTGTACTGAATGGCTTCGGTCTAATTTCTTTAACTCTGACGTTATCAATGAACTCAGAGAACCAGCAGCTTTAACCAGACCCTGCTACCTCACAAACAGGTTGGGGTTTGAAAGTGTAGCTCTGCAGCAGCATGAGCTGCTGCTGCTGCCTTGCACTAAGCTGTGTCCAGTGCTGAGCTCAGGTGTGTGATGAGGTGCTCAGGGACTGGATCTGGCAAGAGCGAGGGGTTTGGGTTGGTTTTGTTTTCTTTTTTCTAGTGTTCAGCAAGTTCTTCAGTCATCTGACTAATAATCCCTAGGTCTATGACCATCTCCCTCTTAGATTTGTTTAGTCTACTATGGAATATTCAAGATAGCTTAATAAAATAAAAGAAAAAAACACCTTTAAAAAAGGTCTTGTAAAACTTTCAACACTGAGGAAGAGCTGAAAACTTGGTTTTAGTTTTGATTCCATTAATTTCTACTACGTGGAAATGACTCAGGTATTCCTTCTCGTCATTGAAGACAACAGAATGAGTTAAAAAATTTCAACAAAACAAGGAACAAAATCTGAAATACAAACTAGTTGGACAAACCTCTTTTAATGCAGGTTTATTAAATGCAATTCTTCTGTCACAGAACAGATTGACAGAACAGTCGAGGTTGGAAGGAGCTTCTGGAGACCATCTAGTCCAACCTCCCTGCTCAAAGCCTATGACCTCGTCTAGTCTTTCAGTTGGCTTTGGATTTTTTTAATTTGACTCCAGTTTCTACACAAAGGTATGTTTCACAAATTCATTTTCACAAACGTATGATTTTTGTGTATAGGAACTGATGTGTTTTGCTAACCCGTTGGAGCACGGGTGGAAGGAGCCATCCCCCGTGCTGCCCGGCACCGTAATACAGAATCCCTGCTTAATAACACTGAGTTGTCAGTGAGTTTTCTTTGAGTCAGTTACAGCACTGCTTCAGCAAATGCTTCCCAGGCTCTGGAGGTGAAGTGGCCTCACGAAAAACTCAGTTTGGGCAAACATCAAGATTTTAACTATGCAGAGGCAAATTAAGCTTCAAAACACACATTTAAAGAGATATACAGACGCACAAGTCAGCAGAGCGTGTGATTCTGTGATTTTTCTGAACACAAATGGCACTAAACACATGACTAAAACTTTCTTAAAACATACACTTAAACCAAAAAATGGCCCAAGTTTCAGATGTTCAAATGCCTACAACTTCTACAGCCTAAACTTAAGAACATAATAGGTGTAGAACAAGGCTTGAATTTTCCAAATTTGCCAGAAGTAGGGAGGTACTGAGAAGCTACTATAAGCTGTCTTAAAACAAGAATTTTCACCATAGTGAAAAAAACCCCACTGAAACGCAAAATCCAAACCAGTTTGGGTTTTTTTATGGGGTTCTTTTGGTTGGTTGGTTGGTTTTGGTTGTGGTTTTTGGGTTTGGTTCATTCGTTGGCTGCATTTTTAAATGACAACCAAGTTGAGGACATCAATACCAAGTACAAAAAAAACCCCGCAAACCACTCCCTCTCCCCACTCCCTCTCCCGTAAGTAGAAGTAGGATGAGTTGCCTCCTCTTGTTGTCCCACAAATCCAACTCTTCTGCAATCCTTTCCTCCCTATATCTAAAGTATAAAACGAGCTCGATCTTGTTTAAAAAGCAGTGACCATCAAGACAGAACACAAAGGCTTACAGCACCGTCAAGACTCAATGGTTGAAACCGTTTCCTCAGTTGCAAGTCGTGCCATCCCCTTACCACTATGTACCTCCCAGAAACAGTACTTTCCCCTTCTCTCACAGAGGAAAATAAATTCTAGATTGGAAGGTAAAAAAGAACGGGGGGCGGGGGGGGTGTTTGAAGCGGGTAAGCAGAAGCCTCAGCTCTGACCACGGAGGCGAACATGAGGTTTATCACTCACGACGCTGCTCCTGGATCCCACGCTGCCACCGGGAAGGCGAACTCACCCGGGAAAGTCGAGTTTCAGATTGATTTCTGCCCGAGGGAAGGAACCGCAGGGAGATCCTGCCTACGTCAGCTCCCCAGCCACATCCCCCACGGCGCCACACGAGCCTCCCCAGCTCGCGCGCTCCGTTTTGAGATGAAAAACAGCTAAAAAGGAGCTACAAGGCGCTGGCCCAAGGGCACCTCCTACCTGCCAGCTCTGCAGCCTCGTCAGAGGGGGGGGTCAGGCCCCAAGCCCCGGCGGTGGCCGATGACCCTGTGCCCGATCGCGGCTTTGTCTCGGAGCCGCGCGTGCCTCCCGCCCGCCGCCCCGCGAGCGCGTTCATCGCCGCAGCGGGGACCGAAGGCGGAAGCAACCGGCGGGACGCTCGCAGCCCCGGGCCCGTTGTCCCGCAGGCGCCGGCACGGCGGGAGACGCGGCCCGGACGCGCCCGCCCTCCCCCGGGCAGCGGAGGGGCCGCCCCGGCCCCGCCCCCCGACCCCCCCCGCCCCGGGCCGCCCTCCCCGCGCCGCGCCGGCGCCTGCGCTCTTGCGCCGCTCGCACTTGCGGTGAGAGCCCGGGGGAAGAGGCGCTGCCGGGGCCGCCTCGCCGTCCGGCGGCGGGGCCGGCGCTGCGGCTGCCGCGACACCAGCCCCGGCCCGGGCCGAGGGAGCTGCAGCCCCGCGGCCGGGAGGCCTCTCCCGGCGGGAGCGCCGCTGCGGGGCCCCGGAGGGGAGCGAGGTAACGCGGCGTCCGCCCGCGGGGCCTCCGGTCCCGCTCTCTGCGTCCCTGCCGCCGGGCCCGCTCCCCTTCCCTGGCCGCCCCGTGCCTTCGGAGAGCCGCCTGCCGGGGACGGCCGCGGCGGGGTGGAGGTGAGAGGGTTTCATCTCGGCGCTGCCGGGGGGGGAGGCAGGCAGGGAGGGAGGGAGGGAGGGAGGGAGGGAGGGAAGTGCTTGACGGCCCTTGCCGTAACTGCAGACCGTGGGGGCTGGGAGCTGAACTGGGAAGCCGCAGCTTTCGGGACTTGTCACCTTGGCCGTGACGCCGTACTCGAGGTCACCTCGCCGGGAAGCGAGGGAGGGCAGAGCTGAATCGTTGGACTCGGAGATGCGGTTGTGTTTAACTGAAGCAAAATGACAATCAATGCCCCTGGTTGTGCTTTCTTACAGCACACAGTGGGTTTTCCTTAGGAGAACCCTCGCTGTTGAAAGCTGCGGGAACGGAGCCGATGGTTTTGAATTCAGGTGGCCTCTTAAGTGGCAAATAAGTATGTTCCATGGGAAGATAATGTTCTAGCTTTTGGCTTTGTAGGTGAGGTAAAAATTTCAGCTGTTGAGCTGCAGCAGGCACAGTTCTCTGTAGCTTCAGTAATGCCAGTGTCAGTAACCCTTGCTGCTTGTCGGTGTGGGTTTTGAGGGGAGATGGTATTTTACTTGGTATGAAGGACTCGACACTGTTTTACTGTCTGCAGTCACAATTTGATGCTGTGTTGACCATTCGCAGTGTGTTCAGAAGCGTTCTTAGCCTCACCTTCCTTCAGAGAAGTCCTCTCTGATGTCTCTGGTGTACCTACTGTTCTACAGTTTCCCAAACCTCAACCCAAATCAAAAGGCAGTACCTAGGAATCGCTCCCTTTTGGGTGGAGTTTCTAAACAGTTTTGTGTGGGTGCCTCCAGCAAAGAAGATAAAAATAGCCATTTCAGTTTCTAGGTGCTTTGCCTGAAGTTTCTGCAAAGCTTTAAGCTCGCTCACATCAATCAGTGAGGCTTTAGAATTATCTCTTGTTTTATTTTGTTTTGTGGTTTTGTTTGGATTTTTTTAAACACAACTTTTCCTGTGTCCCTTGAAACAACTCTCCTGGTAGAGGTGGAGGGAGAAGGACTGGGAAGAGTCATGGCTCAGGGGTGACGTAGCCAGGCACGCTGCTGGATGCAAACTCTAACGGACTGGGGCCCGTGGACTGCAATTAGACAGCCCAAACTGCTACAGCCCCCAAAGGTGTTCCTGGTGCTTCTGAGTGTGGCTGTGCTCGAGGCAGGAGTGTTCGGCCTTCCTGTGAACCGCCAGTTGAGCCCTGTGTTTGAGGGTGCTGTAACACTGGGTAGTATGATGACTTGGGGAACTTTTCTGCCCAGTTAGAATCCCACAACTTTGCAAAGGCAGTAACTTTTGTAATTACGTCTTTTTCTACGAGGTGCTTGGTGGACGAGGAGAAGCTGAGCCTGGAAAGCTGTGGCTGAGCAACCCCGAGGCGATACTTACGGACTGGTCCCACGTGTGGGATTGGAGAGACGGGAGCAGGTCAGTTAACAAACACCTCCATCTCGGGGGGACATGAAACAAGCTTTTTTGGCAATGAAGGGGGAGGGGAATGGCTAGCTTCATCTAGCTAGAGACAGGCTGATTCCAAGTGTGAAAGTCTCCTCGAAAACAAAGAACCCTGAAGTAGTGGAGAACTTGCTGTGCTTCAGAAGGTTTGGTTAAAATTTAGGCACTCACGAATAAGAACCTCTAAATACCTGTAGCCTGTGCACGTAAATACAACGTAGGCAGAGAAGTTTCTTGGAAAAGCTTTACACCTCTGCCGTGCTTTACCAGTTCAGCAGTGTCAGCAACTGGAGATTTTAAAAGCTCTGATTCTCAGATCAGAGTTCACGGTACAGGTTTCTAGGTGTGCGCTGTGTGTTTTATTCTGGCAGAAGAACAGGCCTGTATGCTGTGACCCCTGGGGTACCTTGTGGGTGTAGCTATCAGTACACCTTCAAGGTGAAGAGTGTGTGTATGTCCAGAGAACCCAGTTATTTCCAGGCCCACCCACTTTCCTGGAGGATGGTGAGGACTGTGCAAGGACTGAGCTGTGAACGGAAGGAGTTTGCCATCAGCTGAAGTAAGGGTCTGCAGGGTTGTTTTGTGATTAGGAAAGATAATTGGCTGCTGGTCTTCCAGTTCCTCGAGCCCCTTGCTTCTGTCAGGAAAAAGGGCAGCTGTCTGGTACAAGACCAGTTGTGCTGGTGGGTTGCTGGGGAGGTGTTCAAACCAGGGCTCGCTTGCCAAGGGCAACGTCAGGTGGTGAAGAGGGAGACCCCCGGGTCCGAGTTGCCGGGGCCAGGAGCAGCAGTCGGTCTCTGCCCAGACTTCTGGAATGCCGTGGGGACAGGTTTGCTCGTGCCAGGCTGGGGTCTGTTAGATACAGCCTACGCTCAGCCACGGGGAGTGGAATTTCGGGGTGGGATTACTGTGCAGCACAGGGGGGCACAAATTCCTGTGTTTTCATCTCCCCCTTTAGCGTAAGACTTAAGTTTTTATACGGTGCTGACTCAGCAGCCTATTTCAGCAGCTTAGAATTAGGAAAGGTTGTTTCACAATTAAAGCCACTGAATTTCGTGCTGCTAGTCAGAAGCTGGAGATGTGAAGTAATTCGAATTCAGATGTTTCATGTGGCTGTAAATGATTCCTGGGTTGTCACCTGGGGGGTCAGTCTGTGGGCGCGGGGGTGGAGGCGGCACAGCAGGAGGTGTGTTCCTGCGGGGCGGGTGGCGAAAGGGTGAGCGTGCGAGGGGAAACCTCTGGGCGTAGTCACAAGGGAGACTTGTGCAGGACTTGCAAAGTGGGGGTTTTATGGTGGTCCTACGCTAGCGTGGTACAAACTGCCTACAACGGCGGGCACTGGTGCTGCGCTGCAGAAGGGAACGTCCTAACCCCTGGCCCGTGTTGCCCCCGAGACTTCCTCATGTCACATCCCACTTCTTCGTTGCCCCTTCTCCATGGGCTCAGGGTTACAGTCTTCCCGTGTCTCAAGTGTGTTTCTGACCGTCAGAACAAATTTCTAACGGGTTTAATATTTAGGAAAATGAATGTAATACTTATTGTAGTTTACTCATGCATTAATTACCGAGTTGGAAAAAAAGCCGTGTTCTTTGAGGTGTGAGCCATGTTCAGTGTCCTTGTTGTGATCCATTTTATACTCACGTTGTGTAATGCTGACCTTGGGGATGAAGGTATGTCTGCGTGTTTTATTGACTTACATCTTGAAAGTGAGGTGTTGATATGTACATTAGGTGTTAGGCAAGACAAAAACATAATAAAAAAGCACAGTAATGGTATCTTTCCTCTCACACAGTTATTATGGTAGAGCAAGTTTTTTTTTGTTGGGGCTTTTGTTGTTGGTGGTGGTGGGTTGGGTTTTTTTTGTATTTAGAATGGTCTGTCTGTTCCTGTTTAGACACAGAGGCATGTGAGGTGTTAAAGCTGTTGTGACCTGATGCATCTACAGCTCCAAATTAAGTGGATGAGTGGGTTAATTGATACAATATTGAAACAGAGGAGCCTATTTTATTGTAGTTCTGATTTTGCATACATACAAGATATGATGTAATAATATTTATGCAATGCATGAGTAACTATTCATTATTAAAAACTGTAGAGCCTGAGGTGGTCTGGCAGGTATCAGGCTTTCTGTGTGTGAGGTTAACTCCTTCAGGCTCATTTTCTTTTAAGAAAATGTTTAGGCTCTGCCATATCACGAATGCGGCATCACAAAGTAAACAGTGAAGTAGTTTAGTTGTCCAGCTGTTAGAAACACAGTAGGAAATCCCTGGCTTCTCAAGCCATAAACTGTGATATTAGTTTGCATAATACAGGCGTTTCTAATTTGTCTTGGTTAGAGAAGACCCTTCACTATAGTCTGCAAAGGAAGTGTGATTTGGCCATTTTCTATCTGTTTCCATGTGAAACTTTTTAATGGCTTTTTTTGCTTTCTATACCTTTAGTGATGATTGCTAATAAGCTTCAAGAACTTCTTATTACATCTGTGGTTTGGTTTTTTTTTTAAAAAAAGGAGATAAATGTAATTCTGTCTCTTTTCAGGGGTGTTGGACCCACACGGTTGTTGTCAGAAGTCCTGTAGGTGACTTCAGAGGCACCTATCCAATTATTTGCTTGAGAGTTGAAATACAGAAGGAAATCAAGTGTAATCGCCTCTGTCTACACTGACATTTTCCTTGAGGAGAAAGAAATAGCAGAAACAACTTCTAACCTGCTGTACAAGAGAGCGGAGTGTCCTTCCTGTTTGGCTCGCAGGCAGCGCGATGCTTGTCTTCCCTGGAGTTGGTAGGGATCAGAACGCCCCTTTCTCACGGGGTCTGACGTGCGTGTCTTGCCTGCAGGAAGGCGCTCAGCTGCCGGGCTGCCTGCCTGCCAGCCACCCACCCTGCCTGTACAGGCTGCTGCTCCTGTGGCATGGGGAGCTCTGCACCAGCCTCCGTCTGTGTCAGGCTGGGTGTCCAGGCTGGGCAGCTGCTGGGGAGTCAGGGTCAGCCCAGGCTCCTCGTTCCACCTGCGCAGTGAAGGGGCGGATGGGCAGGTGGAAGCGGCTGATGCGGATGTTCAGAAGCCGAACGTCCAGCAGCGCTGCAGCTCGTGGCTAGTGCCAGCTGTGGGCGCTGGCTCTGAAGCTGCCTACCGAGTCTTTCTGCCTCTTCTTCTGGAGGGGTTGTGCTCAGCGAGGTGTATGAACAAGGCCTGCCAGTGTTCTTCTCTCTGAGGGCTTTTGTGTGCTCCTGTGCTCAGCCATCGGTTTGTAAAGGTTTGCTGGTACAATCTAGGAAGTTAAAGTGGTTTGTGCTGTGGTGGTTGGGGGAAGTGAAACCCTGACTTTTAATTGAAAATGGTGGAAGGATCAGCTCCTCGAATGGACTGTGCTGGCACTAAGGTTTGACAACTTCTGTAGGTCTTCTGAAGGAGAAATCTCATTGCATTTGGCAAGACTATGGGCGTCCTCTCTTGATGTCCTGCATCTTTACGTAGTAAGAGCTTGAAAGGCAAGGCATCAAACTTTTGTTTGAACCCAAAAATCCGCCTACGATTTTCTGTTGCTCTGTAAAATACAGAGAGTAAAATTTTGACTACAGCAGCAAAGTGAAGTGAAGCACCACTAGAATTCATGTTTGAATGCATCTTAGCTGATTGAGCCGTTTTATTCCATTTTAGCCCTTCGGTGCTTGGAGCAGACTGGCTTGTCTGTTGACACAGTGACTTGGACAAAAGTGTAATTTCAGAAATGCTGTAACGCTGCCGTGGTGGTAATACAATGAAAGCAGAGTTAAATTCATGCTTTGAGGTGTAAGGTTGTACGTATTATTTGATGCGGTAGTCTTTGTATCTCTAAAGGAGTCTCACAATGTTGCTGCTTATATATAGAAACAATAGCTTGTAATTCACTAGGCAATGCTGAAGTATGAAACAAAATTTCATTACTTTCTAAGGCAGTATTTCCTTTCAACACACAAAAAAACCTTTGAGAAATTGCAAGGCCTGTTTATTAGAGTAAAATCATAATGAAAATGGGGTTTTCTGTTTACATACGGCGTTTTGTTTAGTTGGTGATTCTTGAATTGTTCTTGTTGCTAACTTGTGGTGTATGGAGGTATCAAAGTTTTGATTTATTTCCTACCAGCTCTTGGCCATTTCAAGCTCTTGAGTCTTTCCTCAAGATTTCCGTGACTGCTTCAAAATGAGTATGTGACTGTTCAGTTGGGCGTTTCTGTCAGGTGCTTATTCAATTGCAGGAAGACAGAACCAAGTTGTAAATCCAGCCGTAAAGAAATCAGGGGGAGACTAGATGTCATGTTAGGGGAGACATTAACAAACGAGCCGACGTTGCTAAATTACTGCTTTGCTTAACAAGCCTGAGTGCAAAGCAGCTGAGGACACTGAGAGTAAACAGCATACAAGATACCTGTTGGTGTGTGGTGAGTGTTGTAAAACAGATAGGTGAAGTGTTTTTAAAAATCAGAATTCTGATTTGAGGCTGCTACGTGACAAATTTTACAGAAATAGGTACACGTTTTAAAATTGCATTTGAAGGGTGTTAGCCTGAGAAATGTGTGTTCAGTTGACAGGAGGGCCTTTGCAGAAGGCAGATTAGGAATTTACCTAA
Source organism: Leptosomus discolor (assembly GCF_034619465.1). Lineage (NCBI taxonomy): Eukaryota > Metazoa > Chordata > Aves > Leptosomiformes > Leptosomidae > Leptosomus > Leptosomus discolor. The sequence goes on along the minus strand of NW_028237973.1, from coordinate 68,081 downwards.
GAGAAAGCAACGTGTAATTTGAGGAATATTATAACTGCTGTCCTTAACTGCCACCTTATGTATTTGTCTCTTTTTGAAGGGTTTTGTATTTTACATTATGAAATCACTGATCCAAGAATGAATCTTACTTCAAGGCAGCACAAACACTCAGCCAAAGAGGAGGATGTTCTGAAGTCACTCTTGCGTGCTTTTGATGGCGAGTTTTTCTGAGGCTAGGTGTGATTCAGAGTAGGGGTTTGCAGTCAGCAAAATCTGAATGCATTTCAGGTAGGGGTCTAAGTTTGGTGGCTTCTCCTTGTTTTTCTGAGAGGGGAAAAAAGCAGAGGCAAGTGCTCCAGCTCTAATCCGGCTTCCTTCTAGCAGCAGTAGCTCTGGTCTGGCTCAGTGAGGGGGCCTGCTTCTCTTCTTTCCTCTGTTCTTCCCTTCCCTCCCCTGGGCTGTGTATCTGATGCCATCCAAGTGTCTGTCTCTCCTCCACTGCTGCTCACTTGAGAAGGAACGAGCTCATGGCAGGAACTCGCTGCTTTCTACACTCAGCTCGGGATTAACTTTTCGTTTCCCACAGTGCTCCTGCCCCGTAGCCTCCTTGGTTCACTGTCCCAGTGCTCACGGCCCAGCATCGTTCCAGTTGCCGTCACTTCCCGTGTTCTGTTTTTCAGAAGTGGGCACTTCTTGTCCACAGCCTTCCAGTCCCTTCTGCGGTTTCATAGGGAGGGGCTGAGGCTGCAAAGCGGATACAGGCATTGTGGTGTGGCTTATGCCTCTGCCTTCCTTTCTCACACCCTCTCCCAAACTACCCCAGCGTCCAGCTCCGGACAGGGGGTTATTCTGCGGGCTGCAGCGTGGCCTCGCAGATTGTCGGCATCGTACAGTGTAGCTCCGCTTCCAGCACACCATTTCTGCGCCTCGCACGGGCAGGCTTCTCGTGCTTCTGAAGAGCTCTTTGGAAAATAGCCTCCTGTCCTTTTGTTTCTCTTTTTTCTCCAGAGGTTTATAGCTTCTGTGAGCTGTGAATAGGGCTGGAGTAGGACTGAGGAATTGGAGACCGTGTAGTTATTCTGAGATTGTTTTCAGTGTTGGAATTTTGTCAGTGATGAGATGGGAGGTCATTAGCCTCTACCTTCCCTGGTTCTTAAAAGGATGTGTTGTCTGGTGTGTCGTGGGGGTGTTTTTTGGAGAACCTTCTCCTTTTTTGAGGCGTTTGTTCCATACTTTGTATAGATTGCCTGCTGAGTTGTTTGAGCAATGAGAGGCTGCCTGAATAGACTGCGAGATTCAGCTCTGCTGGCATGAAACTCGTTCAGTAGCAAATTTAGTACCCATCTGTGGTACCGTATATACAGCTTGCTTTAGTTCTGTTTCTTGAATAAACCTTAAAATACTGTGAGAAAATCGATGTTCTAGAATGCAGATATTGCTTTCATAACCGTTCTTCGGTTTGCTACTGTGGGTCACCTCTTGATCAAGTCACTGAATATAGTTGTGCTTTTGTAATTGAACCAAAAAACCACATGTATAACTGACACTGCATGCTTAGAACTCCATCAGCTGCAGACTTCAAAGCGTTTCACAAAGTAGCTGCATCTATACTGGGTCTAACATATAACTTGGGACTGATGTTTATGATCAGTGCCCCTGGAAGCAGGCTAACAGCTTATCTCTCTCAGCTACAACTTCCAGTTCTGTCACATACTTCTTAAGGGTGCTCTTTGGCTGCTTGTTGAAACATCTTCTTTTTCAGGGTGTAAAGTGAACCTCCTCAAAATAACATGCTGGCCTGAAAACAGTTGTCTGTCTTATGTTGTCTCTCTCTGTACAGCCTGTTTGTGTGTCCGGGTGAACACAGTTGCATCCAAATGGTGTGGAAAGGTTGCCAAGTAGCTGTCTTGAAGTTGATGACCCTGCAGCTGTAAAAGTTACTGGCAGGTTTTGGCGCTGTTAGTGAAAACTGATTTAGATTTGAAAAGCAGAAGAAAAGAAAGAGATTAACTCCAGAGCCCATGTCAGCTTGGGTTTGTTCCTCAGTGACAGGTTCTTTTCCTGAAACTTGCAGAGAAAGTAGGAGCAGACCCTGCTTATTTCCATCCCAGTTGTGCCTCTGTGCTGTTTGCTGCCTAAACCAGTGTGTGCTACAGCAAGGCTGTATGTCCTGTTTCAGGTGCAATATCAGTACGCGGTACCCAGTGGGAATGTTGAAAGGGCTGTGGGATGTTGCAGCTAATCCATAATGCTTGGCATTGCTCCTCAGGGGAGGTTTGCAATACGAGTTTTCTGAGTTGTGTATGATGAGATGTACAATGAGTCTTTCCTTTTGTGTTTGAAACTGCCGAGGTGGGTTTCTGTGTAGCACAGTTCTGGTTAAGCAGTGGGAACTGGAAACTGATTCGGGCCTCACTTCTGCGGGTCCTGCCTTCAGATCAGTAATGAACACGTTTTTATTGCTGCCACCCCTATTATATTTGTCATCCAGTGGAGGAGGTTGTTTTCTGGAGTTCTCGATACAGCAGCTTTTGTATTTCCTTTTAAAAAGCTGTATATTTAACCTAGCTAAAATGTTACAAAAGACTTTCATCACAGGTGAATCTTCCTTCATGTTCTTGTGTGGTTTTATCCATCGACCGTTAAGCAAACAGTTTTGTGGCATTCACATTTGTAAGCAGTGAAACCCAGTGTAGTGTCTGTAGGAAACTGAGAGAGATTACAGGCAGTTTCTTACATTGAGGCAAAATGAAGCTGGTTTTATAAATACTTGGTATCAACTATTTTGACTTTTGGGCTGTTTGAATTAGCTTTGTAATACTGAGGCTTAATCATCTTTACTGTTAGGTGTAAACAGCAGCAGGAAAACCAACCCAGTTCTGCTGCGAGTATTATCTGTTCCTCTGTTTCCTACCACAGAAGTGGGTTTTTTACCCTCAGATTAATGTTCAGGTTGGAAGGGACCTCTAGAGATCATTTAGTTGGTCCAGGCGCCCTGCTCCCATCAGGGTCACCTAGACCAGCTCCAGGGATGGAAACGCCACAACCTGTCTGGGTAAGTTCCAGTGTTTGACCACCCTCACAGAAAAACAAAACAAACAGCAAGGAGCAGGGGGGAAGAAAGAAACCAAACCCACCCCAAACTTCCTTTTTAAGTTTCTTGTGTTTCCAGTTGTGCCTGTTGCCTCTTGTCCGTTCACTGGGCACCACTTGGGTGAGTCAGACCCACTCTTTTTTACTGCTTCCCATCAGGTTTTTATACGCATCGATAAGATTCTTTCCCGCCACCCCCCGTCCTTCTTGGGGCTACAAAATCCTGGCTCACACAGCCTTCCCTTGTATGTCCGATGCTCCAAGCCCTTAATCGGGCTCCAGTATGTCCGTGTTTGCCTTGTACTGGGGAGCCTAGACCTGGGCCCAGCACTCCAGATGTGTCTCACCAGTGCTGAGCAGAGGGAAAGGGTCACGTCCCCCGACCTGCTGGTGCTTTTCCTAATGCAGCCCGGGACACTGTTGGCCGCCTTTGTGGCCGAGGCGCGTTGCTGGCTGCTTCACCCAGGACCCCGGGTCCTGTTCTGCAGAGCTGCTTTCCAGACAGTCTGCCTCCAGCCCGCAGTGAGGGACGGGGTTATTCCTCCCCGCGTGAGGACTTTGCATTTCCCCTTGTAGGGCTTCAGGAGATTCCTCTCTGCCCGTTTCTCCGGCCTGCCGAGGTCCTGCTGAATGTCAGCACAACCCTCTGGTGTGTAAGGCACTCCTCCAAATGTTATCATCTGCAGACCTGCTGAGGGTACACCTGTTCGCTGTCCAGGCCGTTAATGAAGGTGTTCAGCAATACTGGCCTCAGTGTTGACCTCTGGAGCACCACTAGTGACTGGCCTCTGTGTTGCATTACCGCAAGGCTGCTTCTCCTCACTTCAGTTTCATTTCTCTCTCCGCTGCATAACAGCCAAATCTGGTTTAGAGCTCTCCAGGGTGTGTTTTGTTGTTACCTCTTCCTTTTTTTAACATGTCGTCCTCTGGGGTGAACGTGTACGCGCTGCATTTCATTTCTGATTACAGCAAGGCTTGTTTTGTAGCTTTTAGAAAACTTTTATGTAGATATCTTGGGTATGGTATGACTAAAGTAAAAGTGATAAATCCCGGGGCTGTATTTTCTGATTTTTGATGGTATGTGTTACCTGAACAGAAAACACAGGAATGATCTAAAATAACTGAATATAAGTCATCATTTGACTAAGAAGGTGTTCTGTACCAGAAATACAGTTTTAAATTGTCCCATGTTTTCTTTACTTCAGAAGAGTGGCATATGTTGTGCATAAAGTAATTTAACTTGCCATGGTAATTCAGGTCATTCTTTATTATGTTCTTTTTTAATGGATGGTTCTTAAGGAATTTGTGCATTCACATGTATGTTTGTGAACCTGCAATGCCCATGCAGAGATGGATTTAGTACCTTTACAGTCTAGATTTCTGGTTTGAGTCTGATGCCTGAAACACCCCCAAAACCCACCAACAAAACCGCCCACCATAGGATAGATGGGAAGAACAGACTAAAGCTCTGCTAAGCATTTAGAGGTTGTGCCAGCATGTCAGGTTTTGGTGAGCTTGTGTTCTTATGCCAGCAGTTGGAAACCTAATCAAGGAAATACATAGTCGTTTTTAACCACGGCTATATTAAAGATGAAAGACTTAAGAACAGAAACGAGTTGTTTTAGACAGTGTAATGGTGGATAGTCCTCACTCCAAAAGAATTCTGTTCCCTATAAAAGGAGGAGTTAAAAGGTGTAGGAAGAGTGATATGTTACGAAGACAGATGGCGTGGCAATATTGTTAGTCGTCATTTTGAAGTGGGATTTTGTAGGAGGGATTGCCCGAGTGGACAAACAGGAGGAGGGAAGGATGTGTTGAAAGGAAGGCTGGGAGCGGAAAAGGAGATGCAGAGCATGTGAGGTGAGGTGGGGAGGAGGGTGGGGGTGGCTGGAGGAAGAGAGTGCTGAGAGCCAGGGCTGCAGAAAATGCTGACGTGGGAGTTGCAACAACAGGGACCAGTGATCCAAGGTGCTCCCTTTTGGTTTCGCTTGCTTTGGTTCACGGGGCTGACTCATCCCCTGGAATTTCTTATCTCCAGACTTGTGGCTGGAAGTAGGTGAAGTGTTAGGTGAGGTTGATTGCTCTGTGCAGTGGGAGAGGAGAGAAGGAGAACAAAGTCCCCCTGGCTGAGAAGTGTCCAAGAGGTGTTGAACATAGTGAGCACTGTGCAGTTTGTGAGCACGTTTTGTGTTGCCTGCTTTCATGAAAATTTGGGTGGTTATATTTAGGTTAAGGGATGTGAAAATGTAAATAAAATGGATTCCAAATATCTAGTGTTCATCTTCCCCGTGTATCAGCAGAAATAAACTAAAACCAGCCAGACTTCAAGCCTGACTGCAGGGTGATGCGTGCACAAGAAAATACTTTTGCTGGCGGAGAAAGCTTGGTGGAGCTGCCTAATCTAGGTGCCTATGTGGCAGACTTAAAAACCAGAACAAAACACAAACACAGTGAGAAACAGGTCACTTCTTCAACTGATCATCTCTTCTTTAGGCTCAGGGGGCTTTCTGTAGCCTGTTTGTTTGTCATGTTCTTCAGTTGCTTCCATAAATACCTTACTTGTTTTGTGGGAGCTTGAGTTGTTGAAAGAAAACCTTAGCAACATCTGATTCTTTCCAAGATAGTCTTTGGCTTTTTCAGAATGTCATTCTCTTGTGGAAACCACTAGCAATGCGATATTTTAATTTTATTAATAATCTGGTTTCTGTCAATAGTCATCTGTCTCATAGTAAACCATTTAATTTCACTGAATGTTTGAATTCTGTAGTTTCTAAAGGTTGAGCGGTTCGATTTTTTTACTTGTAGTACCCTCATGACCAGGGACTTGGTATTTTGATAGCAGAACATTGACGGCGAGAGGCCGAAGCTTATACATTTGACAATAAAATTGTGGAGATAAAATGGTGATGGAAAAGTAACAGTAGATCAGAGTGGCGTTGGCCAAAGACCCTTTAGTAAGAAGTTGGTTTAGGAGAAACCTTGGCGACTAAGATTGCAGCGTAATGCTTTTATTATCTGAAGATAGATAATTTGGTGTAGAAGGGTCAGGAGAAGCACAAGTAATGCTTCAAACTGAGTAGTACAAAACTTTGGCCGTTTTTACAGCTGCTTTGCAGCAGCCATCAGTTGAAACTGGAAGCTTGGTCATACAGTTGAATCTGCACCTTCCTCGAAGGTGGATGGCTGAGTTTTCAAATCCAGTAGCTTGCATTATTTTTCTTTTATGTTTCGTTAATAATCCTAGATGTTTCGTGGTGTGCAATAGTGAACAGGAGTTTCCTAGTGCGAGGGTTTGCAGCAGCCGTCACATGGCGTAAATGTTGCTTTCTGAAGCCGTCTGATTTCATTGGGCTTGTTTGGACAAAGGCACGGTGTGGCTATTTGTGAGTGCCTTTAGACTAGAAAGTCACTTAGAATTGTGGGGCAGGGGGAAGCAGAGGGGAAAGCCTGATGCGATTTATTTGCTGAGCTGAGGAGGGCTGGGGGGTGTTTTGGTTCGGGTTTTTTCTTCGGGAGGTCGACTCAGTCTGTTGTCCTCAAATGACTGAGTTCTTTGTTAGCACTAATGGAGGTTTGAGCTGTTCTGGAGCTGAAAGTAGTTTACTGTTTCAGAGTATTTTGTGAGCTGCCTGTGGATGCTGCGATGAGTAACTAAAGAAGGGCAGGGGATTTTCTACCAGTTATGTGTCCTGAAATGCTGCACACACTGAAGCTCTGCAGAGGAATTCTGCTGTTTCAGCTCCTCAAACCAGGGTACTGCTAGTACTAGAGGTAGTGTATTCATGTGAGGATTATGTTCTGGAGTTGTCTGTGTTAACAGAGACCTTGATCCCTGGCTATTGACCAGTAGCAGCCACAATAACAGGATGAATGTGTCCAAAATGTCACCTTTAAATATTTTTGTTAGCTTGCCGTTGTTGTAGGAAATCATGTATTAGATCTATCTTTTTGTTTTAAGACAGTTTCTTAATAGTTGAGACATGATTAAAATTTCAAGGGGCAATCCTTCCGTTGGGTGCAAGGAAGTTTGTCAGGAGATGATCTGCCTGGTCTGGCTCCATAACATCGAGAACGTGGTTTTTCAAAAGTATAGAATGATCACAATTCCTATAAAATCAGTGTATGTCTGGCTGCCTCCAGGAGTTCCACCCTTAATCCTTTTTTCCTAGAAATACGCTACAAATGTTTTTAGTTAGAAACAATAATTGGAGCCCTGCATTTTTCTAATGCATAATTGTCAAGGAGAGTTACTTATTTGTAGGAGAGAAGCAGCAGAACCCACGGTCTCATTTGTGAGTCGTGTATGGGCTTAAGTTTTTAGTTCTTCAGGATGGTAACTTTTAAGTGATTGCTGTTGTTCATGCAGTCATAACTTCAGGGTTTTGTCTCCCCCACAACTCCCCAGTTCATGTCCTGAACAGAGTTTTGTACCTCAAGACCTGAAAACCTCCTAATAGCAAGAGTAATCAAAAGGCTTGCCGTGTCAAACCACTGCCCTTTTAAGAAATATCTCTGTTGTTGGGTGCTTTTACTGGAGTTATTTGAAATTGGATTAAACTCTCGCCAGAGGATGATTCCTTCACGTTGGCCTTTCCAGACTGCGTTCAGATTGAAAGCTGAGAATTGTGTGCAGAACCTTTGCAAAGGCTCTTGATTTTTTTCTTGCTTTTAATTCTACTCCTGCAAAGAAATTGTTTTCAGTGTTTATCGCACATACAGACTGCCTGACTGCATTTGTGTCTGAGTGCCACGTATGCAGTTAGCAAATGATTTTAAAAAATTTAAAATATTTGAGCAATTCTTAATTTGGTATTTTAGATGTGGAATATAGAGCGAGGGATTGGATGACCTGTACAGGGTCGCGAGGGATTTGAAGGGGGGTTCGTCCTCCTTTTCTTGCCTTTAGGTGCCTTAATCACAAGACCATCATTTAAGATAACAGTGTGCAGCAGTGCTTCTAAGAAACCCTCACCAGATCTGTGCCTTTGTGCTGTAACGCTGTGTGCAGATTTGTACAGCTAAACTGATGGGCAATAGACTGGAAACAGGCGCTGTAGAATTGCATTGAAAAGTCGTCAAACCAAAGGTGTTATTAAAAGGTTGTATTTTGAGGGGAGCCAAAGATGTCTGTGTTCATCAATTTCAGCTTGATTTCGTTAAAGTTTATGCTTTTTTCATCAAGTGTTAAGAACAACTTTGAGTATTCTGTACTGGTAAATGATTTCCAAGACTCACAGCATAGCATTTTGGTTTTTGAAGACTAAAGTTTTGACTGTGCTGTGTCTTGTAATGGTTTTGAACCGTATTCAGATACAAGTCTGCATACGTGCTGGTGCACTTCCACTTTCTGCAAGAACTGTTGGAAGGAGAGTCCCTGACACAGCTTAGCTCACACAGTTCCTTTCTTTTTTTTAAAAAAAAAAAGCGCCAAACAAAGCCAAGCCAAACCCTGGACAGGGAAACTTGGCAGACAGTCATACTGGAAAATAATAAACAGGCCTCTGCCAGGAGTGTTTGAAGTTGTTACGTTTGTCTGGTCGGGACTCGTAGCTGCTTAGAAATCTCTGAATAGCAACAGAGGAGGCAGAGGAACAATTTTTCTACAGGCACAGGGTTGAAATGATTCTTATTTGGAAGTCTGCCTTTGTCATCAAAGAGCTAGAAATATAGTGGGTTTTTCTCTTAAAGGTTGGTTTTTGTTTTGTTTTGGGTTTTTTTTCTGAAGAAATGAATATGAAGTTTGCTGGAGCATTCATTTTAGAACAGGACAGTGCAGAAACACCCCGGTGACACTGATGAATGAGTTTCTGACCAAAGCCACGACAAAATAAATAGCCTGACCTGTGGTTTTAGATCTCAAGGTCTTCTGGTGGTTTCGATGGCAATTCTTTTCTGCTTTTCCTAGAAATAAAGGAATTCTTTGTCTCTTAAAGGGCTAGAGCCCCAGGGATTTGAATGGCCAGCTTCTCTGTAGAGTTGCACAAGCCTTAGTCTTACTTTCTGTCAATAGGAGGTTTTCAGGTGGTTGTCCCAGCCACAGCCATCGCTATTAATACTATGCTGTGGCGGTCACCTGTGTGAGAAGTTCCTGTTGGTTTGTGCTTTGCTCTCAATGCACTTTGTGTTTATTTTACTTTTGATATATTCAAGTTAATTGGCCAGGACTTGCAATAATCAGTCAAGTGTTGGCCTTAACTATGCAAAATACTTTTAAAGCACAGATTTTTATTCCTGGTTACAGTCTGTTTATTTCAGTTGTCCCAAGTGTTGGAATGACCACTGGAAGAGTAAGTGTTGACTGAAGAGCAGTCTGATGGTTAGGGTGTGAGAGTTCAGATTTTGGTTTTTCCATCAATTTCTACTGAGGCTTTGGAAAATGCTTCTAATATCGATAAAAATGTCAAATGAAGTAAACTCCTAATTTATAATTTGGCACAGTGCTGCACTGGTAATGTGATCTAAATGATTTGAATCTACTTTATAGCATTTTCCCTTCTTGGTCTAATTACAAATGAAAAATAGATCCTTTTCTTCATCGTCCTGAACTTTGCTCTCAACACTTCCAGGTTCTTTTGTTCTGGATGCCTGAACAAGTTTGTGTGTGTCAGTTCTTTCTTAAACTCATTGTTAGTAACCTCATCGTTATTGTTCAAAGGATTGAATGAAACCTTTCTCTCAAAAGGACCGGGAGCCAGGACAGCAAAATAATAAAACTGGCTAGAACAAAAGTGATGCCATTAGTACTGGAAATAAAATGCAAATACTTCCAAATCTGAAACACGAGAACGGGAATAGTTGTGTTCTGTGATACTGGTGTTCAGAGAGTTTTCCAGTCTCAAACTAGAGCCTCTAGTTAAGTAGTACTCTGACTGCTTTACAAAACTGAGTGCGTCCTGACAACCTTTTTATTTTGAGTGAGAGACAGTTGCAACTTTATAGTTCAACAGCCCCCAAACATTTTACTAGTTAGTGATCTTTGTGGACTGTGAGTTCACTGCAGCGATAACTCTCCAACCGACCTTGGGGACAAAAAACTTGGATTTGTCAGTGTACTTCTGAACTTGTACAACTTCTTGATCTGTCTCCTGACACTGGATGATTAGCATGAAGTTGTTGCACGGCTTCAGAAAGACAGCCTGTCTTTTCAGTTCTTGGAAATGTCAGTGATAGTTTCTGAGGAAGACTTAAGTGCTCTTTTGAGGTGTGTCTTCACTAAGCAATGAGCAGTAGGGCTGTTGCAAAGTGTATCACACTGTTGACGTTAACACCCTGCGTGCTTTCGGATCTGGTCACGTCCAGTGACTTTAGGAAAAGTCATAGCTTGGCGTTCAAGTGCATTCCTTACTCAAGCTTGTCATGACAGGGCACGTAAGCTGACATAATGTGCCGGTAAAAGCTCTTAGAGCATCTCACTACAAAAAGTAGAATATACCACTAGAGGCACATGGCTGAACAAAACCAGTGTGGAAGGTGCAGAATCACTGAATGGTGTTTTACAAGGTTCACCTGGGTCTTCAGATTTGGTTGTTAATCTTTGGAGTTCTCCATAGGGTAACCAGCTGCAAGGGTATCTAAACACACGGGTATAAAGCAAAGTCTGTTTTGAAAGAGATCGAGACAATCACTTCTCTGACAATGAACAGGAAAATATATTCAGTAGCTTCTAGTCCTCTCTTTTTTTCTTTTAGGGCTAGCTTCTACTATGCCAGTAGCTGTAGCATGGGAAAACAATGGTTTGGGCAGATTACCATGTGTGTATTCTGCCATCAGCGGAAAAAAAAAGACCTAATTAATGCTTATTTCTGTAAGCCCTTGGGTAAAAAGCAATAAAACCACTACAGAAAACCAACTAGTAGGGAATAAACTGGCTTCAAATGTTTACTTTGTAATAGCTTCATCAAAAGTTATATTCATATGCATAAAATGCATAAAACTACCTCTCATGGCTAATCTATAGTGTTATCCCCAAGTTTTACCTGTTACTGTGATAAGGAGACTTTGTCCTGTTCACTTACAAAGTGTACAGTGTCCTGGGAGTTAAACGGATTGTATTTCGTTTAGTTTTATCCCCTCTCCATTGCACCTTCCTTTGGCGACTATTTAGTCCAAAAAGTCTCCAGTGTGCTTTATGGGTTTTGTTTTTTTCCAGATCTGTACTACCCCGGCTTTTGTACAGAAACCCTTAGTCCCCATGGACCTTTGAGTAACGCAGTGAGATGTCTGTGTTTTGTTTGGATGTTGTTATTTCAGGTGTCAGGTTGTACTGAGGAGCTTAATGAAGTCCTCTGGGTATCTTAAATGTGGGAAGTCCTCTGTTCTTTATTAAAGCTCTGTTATTAAATATGGAGCCTTTAAACAGATAACAGATAAAAAGCGAGGACTTACTTTGATCTGACTAAATGATGATGATGGTGGTTATTATTTTTTTTCTCAGTGCATTGGAAATGCAAGTTCTCTTCCATTCTTTAAGCAGTCCTGTTGCTTTTGATGATCCATTCCACTCAAAGGCTTAATACAGTAAGATTTGAAATATTTGTAGTGAACTTGTGTAGCTATTTGATTCCTTTTTCTGAACATGGTGATCAGTAGCCATAAATTTTCACAACCTGAATCAATGAAGTTCTGTTGGTGGAACTTTGTGTGCAGATTTGTGTAATACATGCTGTTCCTTGCCATCTTCAATTTAAGCAGGATTTTGTGTAAAGCCAAACTTCTTAGAATAATAGCAGCAATCCCAGGGGACATAAAAGAAAGTATCTTGGGAACAGAGGTAGACCTGTGTTTTTGATTTTGTTTTCAAATGAGAACCAGTTCTGTAGTTGTAGTTGCCAGGAAACATTCAACACCAAAACCAAGTCAATCCAGTAACACACTGTCTGCTTGAGCTGTCAGAGAGCTTAAAACAATAGCTCTGAGGTATGAACTGACCCATTCTTAAAACTGTGCCAGTAGTGATCATAGAATGATGGAATCATTAGGCTGGAGTAGACCTCTAAGATCATCAAGTCCAACCGTTGACCTAACACCACCATGCGCACTAAACCATGTCTAGAAGCACTACATCAACACGTTTTTTGAACACCTCCAAGGCTGGTGACTCCACCACTTCCCTCGGCAGCCTGTCCCAATGCTGGATAACCCTTTCGGTAAAGAAATTTATCCTGTTGTCCAGTCTAAACCTCCCTGGTGCAACATAGAAGAATCATTTTGGTTGGAAAAGACCTTTAAGATCATCAGGTCCAACCGTTATCCTAACACTACCAAGCCCACCACTAAACCAGGACCCTGAGCACCACATGGGTGCGTCTTTGAACACCTCCAGGGATGGTGACTCCACCACCTCCCTGGGCAGCCTGTTCCAATGTCTGACCACTCTTTCAGTAAAGAAAATTTTCCTCATGTCCAATCTAAACCTCCCCTGGCACAACTTGAGGACATTTCCTCTTGTCCTATGGCTTGTCACTTGGGACAAGAGACCGACCCCACCTCACTCCAGCCTCCTTTCAGGCAGTTGCAGAGAGCAGTAAGGTCTCCCCTCAGCCTCCTCTTCTCCAGACTAAACCACCCCAGCTCCCTCAGCTGCTCCCCATCAGACCTGTTCTCCAGAGCCCTCACCAGCTTCGCTGCCCTTCTCTGGACAAGCTCCAGTACCTCCGTGTCTGTCTTGTCCTGAGGGGCCCAAAACTGCACCCAGCATTCGAGGGGCGGCCTCACCAGTGCCCAGTACAGGGGCACGATCACCTCCCTGCTCCTGCTGGCCACCCCATGGCTGACACAGGCCAGGATGCTGTTGGCCGCCTTGCCCACCTGGGCACACTGCCGGCTCACGTTCAGCCGCCTGTCGACCAGCACCCCCAGGTCCCTCTCTGCCGGGCAGCTTCCCAGCCACTCCTCCCCAGCCTGTAGCGCTGCTGGGGGTTGTTGTGGCCGAAGTGCAGGACCCGGCACTTGACCTTGTTGCAACTCGTGGAACTGGCCTTGGCCCAGCGATCCAGCCTGTCCAGATCCCTCTGTAGAGCTTCCCTGCCCTCCAGCAGATCGACACTCCCACCCAACGTGGTGTCATCTGCAAGCTCCCTGCGGGAGCACTCGATCCCCTCATCCAGCTCATCCATCAAGATGTGACACCAGAGCGGTCCCAGTGCTGAGCCCTGGGGGACACCCCTTGTGACCGGCCGCCAGCTGGATTGAACTCCCTTCACCACCACTCTCTGTGCTTGGCCATCCAGCCAGTTTTTAGCCCAGCTTGGAGTGATGATCGGAAATGTCCGAGTACTTTACTGTGTCACTGTTCATTGAGACAGAAAGTAGGACCATATCTATATACATCTTGCATTCTGAAAAATGTAGAGCCCAGACAGGCTGATAGAGTCAATAAAATGAGTAAAAGAACAGGTGTAGGTGGATATTAAACTAAACAGCTGCAAAGTCTTAGATTTGGAATTGTTTTTTCTGAAGTAAGTATTGTAAAACTTTAGACTTACTGCTATAATTATTGTCAATTCAGGATGCTTCAGTTGCAGGGCGTACACATGTTAATTGGTGATGTTTAATAGTATTTATTGCCTTGAAGAAAAACTACCTTCACTTACCTTTTCTTTTGCTTCTTTGTTGTTTGGCTTAAGGTTAACTGTGATTGGATGGCTTGAACACTTGTCAGAATACCTTTGTGTAGAAACTGGAGTCAAATAAAAAAATCCAAAGCCAACTGAAAGACTAGACGAGGTTATAGGCTTTGAGCAGGGAGGTTGGACTAGATGGTCTCCAGAAGTTCCTTCCAACCTCGACTGTTCTGTCAATCTGTTCTGTGACAGAATAACTGCATTTAATAAACCTGCCTTAACATAGGTTTATCCCAGTAATTTGTATTTCAGACTTTGTTCCTTGTTTTGTTGAAATTTTTTAACTCATTCTGTTTGTGATAAGTAGAGACACGGACAATTTAAAGTGTAAAAATCCAATGCGAATTTTATTATATTAGCAAGCGAACAAGAGCAAAGGCAGCGCTGGGCGGCCGGGGAGTCTGCGCTCCGCCAACGGCTCGCGCCTTCCCGCCTCGTGTAAGCACATTATATACAGTCTCATTTCCTGCATTCGCGATGTCGCAATCAGGGCGATACTCTGCGCATGTTCCTTCTGTTGCTGGGGGGTCTTTCTCTGCCTCCTGGTGATCCTAAGGATGAAGGCTGAAGGTCTTCCTCGTTGCCCTGTGGGTGAACTTATGCAAGAATGTGACTACTCAACCCCCTCAGCTGCGGGTCCTGTTTACTTTGCCGGATGTCCTTCGGTTGGGCTATCAAGCCTTGCGGGCACATAAATCTTCCCTCCATACCTTCCCATACAGGTTTAATGAACAAAGCACAATATGTTACTTATTACACCGACCATCCACCTTCATGTCTCTGCTGATAACAGCAAAGGAAGAGGTAGATACTGGGGCAATTTGAGAGAGGACCCCCTCCCCAAAAGGAAGGCAATCCTAAATACACCCCAAGCTTTAGGGAGCCAGCCCAGAACAGCAGAAAATAAAGTTAAAATGAACTCTTTCGCATTCCGCCAGCCCCCAGCCGGCAGCACACCGAGCGCCTCGGGGCTCCGGTGGGAAGGGAAGACAAAGAGCGGGATAAAAGAAAATGGATGCGTCCCCGGGGTGCTGGGCAGCGTCCCGGGTGCCTCGTCCCCGCAGCTCCCCCCGCCCGGACTCCAGCCCTCGGCGCCGTTACCTGCTGCCCCGCACCGGGGCTGGCGCCGCCAGGGCGGCCGGGACGCCGCGGGCCCCCCCCGGGCCCGGCGGGCTGAGGTAGTGCGGGCCGAGCGCCCCCCCCACAGCCCCCCCCCCCATCTCCACGAGCCGAGGTGGTGCGGCCCGCGTTCCCCCCCCCTCCACGGGCTGAGGTGGTGCGGCCCGGCGCGCTCACGTGACCGGGTGTTGCTGTGTCGCCTGGCAACGGGAACACGGGAACATGGCGCAGACGGCGGCGGGTGAGTGCGGGGCTGGGCCGCGGCCGGGCCTTGAACCGCCCGGCCCTCGGCCGCCCGGCCTCCCCGGCCCCGCGGGTGCCCGTGCCCAGCCCCGCGGCGGCCTGCAGCTGGCGGGCCCCGGGGAGCCGGGCTGGTTCTCACTCTTCCCTCCGCTCTGGTTGCAGGCACAGGCCATCCCCAGCCCAGCAATATGGAGGAGGCCGCCGGTGGCGCAGCAGAGGGCTCTGGGGTGGAATCCGGCTCCGCTGCGCGGAATATCGTCCGAGTTCCGTTGCCTCTTGCTATGGAGGTGATTTCCTTCAGAACGTTCGCGGGGCAGCATGATGTTCCTACGCTCTCCTTGCAGAGTGATGGCTTCGTGGAAGCAGTTTCAATAGGGAGAAGTAAAACAAGGGAGCGGTTGTTGAAGTCTTGCCCTGCCTATTAAAAAAACCAAGTTAAATGTAGTTGTAGTTCTGTGTGTCAGCAGCGTCCTGAAGCATGTGCTTCTCACTCAGCTCCCAGATGGCTGTAGGCATGTTAAACGGGAGGTTGCCCCCATCTCACAGACACACGTACGGGGGCTGTGTTCGAGGTTGGTGGTGCTAAGTTTTTTTTGTCTGTTGGTACTGCACGATACTTGAATTTGGCAAATGATGGTACGGGATAAAACGGTGTCTCTTTAAAAAGAAGATAATAGTTTGGCTACATGTAGCACCAGCTGGAGGACTAAAATCCCTAAGGGCATTTTTTTAAAAAATAGACGTGAGCCAGAGACACATCTGAAATTAAAAGTGGTGTGTAGAATTTTTGTCAGGATCTTTACCGTCTTCATGCTGCCTGGGTGACTGTTCTTGTGAACGAGATTAAACTTCAAAATTAAACTCCCATGACAAAAAGCAGTTGTTACAGCACCGTAGCATGAGCATTAAACCAAATGCACAACCTGCTGTAACGCTGCTGTTCTGCTTTTTGCCTGCGTGTGTGCTAGGCAGTAGAGGCGGAGAATGGGAGCGACAGTGAAGAAGAAGGGTCCGTTCCTCTGCAGGACCAAAAAGAGACATTTCCACCAGCAGAAAGAGGAGCTACAGAGCTGTTTGTTAGTTCTGCAGAGGTGAGACACTAACAACACACACAATCTTATTCACAGAAGGCATGGCCGGTATTTGTAACTTCAAATTCTCCTGGGGCGGTTTTGTTGCTGCCAACACAAACCCGACCAGAACTGAACAGAGAGAAGCTAACTGGTCAGGCACAAAGTCTACAAAAGCTGTGACAGAGCTGGAGAGGTTCCTCTGTCGTGCTGCATGTGGGTAAAGGTGGTTTTTGAATCGGCAGAGGCACAGCTTTGCCAGTGTATCTGTGGGCTGAGTTTAGAACAAGGCCCTCTTGCCGATTCTGTGTCTGCATCGTTCTTGTCTCGTGGTGACAGAAACAAGCAGATTGTCAGGGCAGACTGAAAAGCTGTTTCAGGTGGTGGATTTTACGTTTCAGAAAAAATCCCCTGAGACTTTCTTGGACAAAGTCGAATTAGACAGTTGTCCTCCTGCGTTGGGTGACATGGAGCAGCCAGTAACCGAGAGAGAAAACCCTCCCCTTCCTTCAGGAGCTCCTCAGCAGGTGTCTGCGTGGTCAGCGGAGCGGAACAGCTGCACAGAGTCAGGTATCCTTCAGTCCCTTGCTAACAGTACAACACTCCATACCACCTGTCAAGCACAGTTTCTAGTTTTCTCCCTTTCTCGTCATTGTTAGTCCAACTGGAGGCACAACGCTTTGAAATCTAAGCATTTTCTTTGTCTTTTTCTTCTCTTTTTTTTTTTTTTTTCCTTGGGGGGTGGGGTCCAGGTGACATTGGAGAACCCATTTCTCTCTGCTCAGAGACTGCCTTTGAGCAGTTGGATCAGCTCACCAGTGAGCATGGTGACCAAAGGCGGGAACAGACATGCCAGCAGCGTGGAGCTGAGGGGCACGAAATGAGTGGAAGAAGTGAAGAAACCGTAGAAGAAACAGAGCTGGTTGTCTTGGATCTAGAACATGTGAGAAGTCCTCCAATCTTGTCGTTCTTCTTCGCAGACCTGCTGTTTTTATTTGTATGAAATACACAAGGTAGATTGTCAGCAGCGGCTCAGCCATAGGCTGAAACCACGTGTTTAAAACAGGCTTTTGCAGAAGTACTGACTTCTGAGCGTGTCTGCTCCCTCAGGGTTAACCCCCAAACGGGAGGCTCAGGAGGGAGCCGTGTAGTGGGTAAATCTGATACTCCTCAGTGCTCCTGAAAGAGAAGTACTGTCAGCAAGAGCGAGGGGATGGGCTCTCAGAGGCAGCTCTTCTGATGTGTTTCTGACTTTCAGATATCCTCAGTAGTGGCTTTCTGCTGTCAACAAATACCCACTGTGTAACTCCTCTCACTCGTTACAGTGAGCGTAGCTAAAGGAAGAATGCAAGGGTCTGTGGCAGAAAATACGCTGTGTTATTTAACAGCGGGGGCAGCAGTAAGGTTTCTTCATAATTTCTTTACACAAGTACGTTGACTTGTATCAATGTCATACTTCTTGACAGCCTCTGATGAGAAGATTCCAGGCTGCCCTGAAGAGTCACCTCACTAAGCAGATGGAAAAAGTGAGCCTAGAGCTTCAGGAACTGGTACGTGGCATTCTTACTTTGCCTTCCCGCAGCAGCCCACCCCTGCCCGAGCTGAAGCCAGGTAACTGGTTTCCTCTTGTGTTTGCAGAGGGCAGCAGCGAAGAAGGGGCAAGCAGAGAGGGAAGAGCTTGGGCTGGTTCTTTACGGAGCGCAGCAGCAGCTGGCCCGCCTGCAGCTGGAACTGGAGAAGAGCCACGACCGCCGTTCTCAGGTGGCCGCAGCACGTCAGCAGCTGGAGGAGGAGCTGGAGGGCCTCAGGCTTACTTACAAGCAAATGTGTCAGAACACACACGATGAACGCCAGAAAGGTGACCGAGGCAGCCCTTGCCAGGTTTCCTGGCTCTAGTACTGTGTGGAGAAAGGGATTTATTTGAATCCAAGTCAAGCATTGGATTGAAAAATACAGTAACATTGATCAGGAATCAGGCACTCGCTGAAACCTTTCACAGGTATTCCTGGTTGTTTCTAAGACCGTGTGGCTACCTTGTACTTCTGAGAAGGTCTTTAGGACTAAAACTGTTCCGGGCAGATGGGCTGCTCTGTGACTTAGAAGGAGGAAGATCCTGTCGCTCTGTTACGTTTGCCTGTGTCTCTGTAAGGGTGTGACGAGATCGCAAAGGTCGTGGGTCGTGAGGGGCACGCGGGAGCCTGAGAGTGCCATCCGTGTGGGAACCCGTCCCAGCCAAAGAAATGGACTTGACTCATGCTGGTTGTGCTGCAGGCCTGTGGGTAGGGGACAGGAAAACAACTGTGATGGCGAGGGTAGCTCAGCGTAGGATAAACTGCCTAGAAAGGTTTGGCAGGTTGCTGAAAAAAATAGAGAAGCGTTCAACAGACTGAGAAAGAGACAGTTCTGTTTTGGGGCAGAGGAGTGGAGTCACAGCCTCCTGAGGCCGCCCCTTCTTTGATCTCCTGGGCTTCTGAGTGCTGGGAAGCAATGAATTGCTTACCAAGATATTAGCTGTGCTTGTGGAGCTGTACTCCAAAGCCGATGCAAATTCACATTTCAGGGGGGCTGATTTGGCTGGTCAGTGTGCGAATTTGGCTTTGGGTGTTTCTGTGTTTCTTTCCCTTTTACCTCTGTTTAAAGTGTGTCTTACAAACATACTTTTCTGTAAATATTTTTCCCCCTGCCTCCCCAGTCTCTGCAATGCAGACCCAGGTTGAAAACTTGGCCTTGCACCTCTTCTACGTGCAGAACACGGCCCATATGCACCATAATATTTTACTAACGAAACGGTCGACAAAGAGGGCTGAGCTGGAGAAGGCCCAAGCTGACGTGGAAAAGAAAAAACAGGTATCAAGTAAAACTCTCTTCTTTCAAATAAATAAATGAATTCAGGTGACAGCTAGCGGCGAGTCTCGGAGGACGTGCTGCCTTGGCAGAAGGAAGGCTGTAGTGAATATACAGACACCATGGAAGGTGCGTGGGGATATTTTCCCCAAATAATTGAAAATGAGAAGAATCCCCACCACCAAGATAGTGGCATGTACTGAACAGAATTTTTTTATGAGCCTTATAATAGGAAGTAGTAATCAGTAGTGATCACTCTTCACGCAGGCAACGGGGGTGTGGGGGCAGAAAGATATTTAGCAAAGAAGTATCATATGTTGAAGTCTGGAGAATTGCTCTGAGTCCCAAGGAAGAGCGAACTTGGAAGGTGAACTGAGCGGTCGGTGTGCTGGAGCTCCCTCTGCTGCCTCCTGCTTGCAGCAGGACACCAACTAATTACTGTTGATGCAGAATTGCGGGCAAACGGTTGAGATGGAATGGGTTTAGATGGTTTTTAACAAAGGATTTTAAGCCATAAATTATCAAGATTCCCAGCTGCTGGAGAGGTGGCGCAATGTAACCCATGCTGGCAGGGATGAATGCTGCTTCAGATCTGAAGGACCAATTTCCTACTGTGGGTGGAACGATAAAAACCAGCAAAGAAGGTTTTGTTCTCTTGAAAATTGTCACTGCTGCATTCAGGAGTCGTTTGGATAGGAATGGAAGAGTTTCAGTAGGAATCAAAGCTAGCTGAATTCATTTTCAGCCCAAGTTATTGCTGTAGAATTTAGTTGGTTAAGCCTGAGATTATGTTACTCATCCTGAGCTGTTTGGCTCTGCCTCTCTAGGATCTTCTGGTAGACCGCTTGACCCGGAAAGCCTACGAGCTGCAGGAACAGATTGCTCTGTTCGAAGCTCAATTTGTGGCTCAGGCAGAGGACACAAAAGTAACTCGGCAAGCAGCAAATGAGGTAGGAGAATGCTTTTTTTTTGCTTCTGGTTAATATTTCCCTCTGGAAGGACCGACCCCGTTGGCTCATGCTCACGTGGTAGCTACAGTGTAGGACAGAGTTGTATGATCAGTTCCTGTTTGGAGGAATGAAGACTTTTTTGTTTTGGTTTGTTTTGTCTTTCCCTTTGTCCTCAAGAATTGCCTATAAATCACTTCCTCCCCCACCCTCTCTGCATTTTTTTCCTTGCAGACCTATGCTCTGTGGTCGGGGGTGACCATAAACCAGAGGCACGTTAGCTGAAGCTGTTCCTGCCCAGCGTATTATGAACACACACCAAAAAAAAGGCATTGTAACGTGAATTTGGTTTCCCAGCCTAGTATAGATTTATCCTGTCTACAAATCCTCTCTCCCCCAGGCTTGTATGGAGGTTCAGGCTATTAACATGGAGAAAAAGCGACTGATGAACCACTGGAATAGCAGCTTGGCGGGAATGAAGCAGAGAGATGAGGCCTATATCGCCACCCAAGCGCTGCTGAGGTACGGTATCTGAGAACAGTCCCAGGAGAGACCTCACACGGGTTGGACGGGAGGGATGCTGAAAGGGGCAGTGCGTCTCCAGTTTATTGCTGCGCGTGTAGGATATGTCAAGCAGAACAAGTTTGCTGCTCTGAAGCACGTAGTAAGGTTAAAGGATAGGAAGCACAGTTCTTCGTCACTATTCTGTATCCAAAACACAACTCTCCCCCAAAATGTGTGGGGTTTTTAAAGCTGTTTAGAGTTTTTCTGTTCATATTTTAGTCCTTTAGAAGAGTTCCTTCACCTTTGCAACATCTCTCAATCCAAAGAGCTAGACTTCAAGAGGGATTTTACCTGTCGCTCTCAGTTAGGGTTTTGTGATGCCTTCAGAAATCATCAGGAAAACCGTCCTGTTGTTGCCAAAGGAAGCGCTTATTTGCTCTGGAGTCAGCCTGGCTGATTGCCTGCAATGTGCTTTGATGGTGGCATCCTGGTAAGAGTGGGGGGTGGGGACAGGACTGAAAGCGGGAATTAATTTTCCTACGTACGTTTGCTTTTCAGTCTTCTGTCTCCATCCATCTTCTGATGACTCTGCACTGTCACAGCAGGGTGGCCTTTGTAAAGATCTTCCTCCTTGGTCTGTTGTCGCTGCAGTAGCGTGTTTGAAAAGAGGAATTTGTAGATGACTGTTCAGCGCGTGAGTCTACCCCTGTGGTGATTTTCCATCCTCTTTGCCTCTCCAGCAAGTACAGACATGACCTCAAGTCCCTAGAAACGGACATCCATGGCTGTAGGAAGTCAATCAGGAAGGAGGAGGAGAAGAATGAGTTGCTTGTCGCCATCCTGAGCCGTTCACAGAACGATGCCAACATGACAAAGAAGCTGATTGCCCGGTGCCTTTCCAGGCAGGAGGCCTTGAAGGTGGAATCTGGCACCTACGCTCGCGTTCTCCACGAGACAGAGCAGGCCCTCAACAGGACCAGGATGGTGAGGAGAGTTACTTGGAAGAAGAACCTTTCAAATCAGACACAGATGTTTAATCCCCTTCCCCAAACAGTTGTAGTGACCCTGTCTCCTGTCTTTCCTGCGTTTAGGATCAAGCTGCTTGTCTGAATCAGTTGCTGTCCATCAGTAAGGACATAGAGAAAGGAACTGATGCCAAAGTGCAGATGGAGAACGAAATCATGGCAAAGCTTCAGGACCAGATGGTGTCCAGCAAAGCCACAAAGCACTTCTCGCAGCTGGCTGCAAAGCTCCGTAGGAGAAAAACAGACCTGGTGTGTTATCTCTTCCGTTTGGGAGGGCGGGGGAAGGAAACCGCCCTGAGCGGTGTTTCTCAAGTGTGTTTCGTCCGCGCCTTCGTTCTGCTTTTCAGATCTGCAGTTGAAGGTCTGCTGAGTTTGTGACTTCAGTTTGGTTCTTCCAGTGCTCTTATTGCGGGATTCTGGTGTACGCGAGAGGGTTTGGCCAAAAAGGCCTTGACACATAATGTACTGTTCTTTCTTTACTTAAAAAACGGGACAGAACGATGAATTCTGGGAGTTTTTACCATAAAGTAGTACCAGTTCTTATGTATTGGAGGAAGACAGTGGATATGTAGTACTGCTGTACTCCACATTGAACTAACCTGTATCTCTGTCCGGCATCATGGAATGCGATACAGGCCTGCTCTCGTTCCTGAGTGAGGATTACAGCCCAAGGAGCAATCGAACCAGACCCACAGTTCTTTGTGGCACGATCAGTTGCTCTCTTTGGGAGTGTGTAACTGGAACAGATAGAAAAACTAGAAGATTCAGCGTAGTGTTTGTGGTGTTGAGTTGTGTGGGCTGGCACTAACAAGGCACCCACACCTCTGTATTTCTGCGGGTTACTTCAGCCTGGCCCTGGGATTTTTAAATCGGGGGCATTATCTTGAGCAAGAGGAAGAGTTCCAGGGCTGGCTTCCGTTGTGAGAGAGGGGCCCCCCGCCCCCTTCCCACAGGCACACCAACAAGCGGACACTCGCGTTGTCTCCCATCAGCACCTGCGGTGCACGGCTGGATGTAGCCAGAGAGTCGTGGCTGCTGGCGGCGCGGGGGCAGCAGAAGTCACCCGGCTGCATTCGCGCTGCGCTCAACAGGCACCCGCCTTTCTGGCTGCTGCGGTGGTGGTTCGGTGAGGGACGTGTTTGTCGGGTGTGGTGGAGAATGTCCTGCTCCGGTGAGCCGGGCAGCTGGAGACACCCAGGCAGGGCAGGTAACTGCAGAGGTGATGAGCGCGGCCTCTTAAAGGCTTTGGGATGTTTGGGCTCCTTCATGCTCTTCAGCAGCCTTATGGCAGAGGTAAATGTTGGTATCTCCGTCAGGAGATGGAGAAACAAAGGTACAGAGCGGGTAAGTGGCTGGCTCGCAGCTTGTGGCACAGACCTGGGAGGAGAATCTAAATCCCCTGACTCCTGTGCCTCGGGAAGCGGGCGTTCCAAATCAATGGGCTGCTGCTGGTGACAGTAATTTGTTTTCTGTCTGTTGGCGTTCCTAGGAGCTGCATTTTTCCAAGGTTGAGAATGATGTGGCCCAGGTTATTCTGAATGCAACTCATACCAGCTGCAGGCTGACAGTTCTCCAAAACACACTTTGTCAGCTGGACAAGGAAGTAAAAAATACCTGTGACCTGATCAGCTGCAGGGAAAGCGAGATTGCAAGGTGCAGTCTCCTGACCGAGAACAGGCAAGCGGTGCTCAGCCAGTACAACAAGAGGTTGGAGAAGATTCTTGCGCGGCAGGGGGTATGTACATTCCCATTTCAGTCCCAGGCTTGATTTTATTCTTTGTGGTGACCAGAGGTGCCCCTGATAAATGTAACTGTGTAAGTGCTGAGTAGTTAAAACTTTCAGGCATCAGTATAGAGGTTTAAAAGCTGCACTAGTTAATGTAAATGTTTACGTCTGTCAAACAGCTCTTAGTGCACGGGGGGGAGGAGCTGGCATGAGGGAATTGTGAAATGAGGGTGTGCCCAGCACAGATTTCTGCAGGGAGTTGTCTGCGCCCGATGAAAACGTTGAATGACATCAATACTCTGGGAGTAACTAGGGTCTCATCAGAAAACCTGCAAATCCTGACAAGGGGCGAATGGAGCAGGCGGGGTGATGTAGATCACTTGGTGCTTGGCCCCATTCAGCTGATAGATACCCAGGTCTGCCCCTGGCACCGTGAGCTGCAAGACCTTTATAGAGCCCAATGCAAGAATGAGTGCTGTGGCAGACTCTTGGACACCCAGGTGTGCCTGTTGTAGGAGCTTAGGAGGCCCCTCTTGCCCCAGAGCCTGAGAGCTGTTCGGGCTTCCCTTGCATTTGTTCCCGTGAGGTCAGGAATGATTGGTCCCATCCAGCTCCTGGGAAATAGAGGCACAAAGGAAGTAACAGTATAGCGGAAGTATTCGGTAGGCATCTCAGCAGCTGGACCGGCCTTCTGCAAAAAGTGCTTCAGCAGCTTCTGCCTGATTAATCCCCAACCTTGCCCTCATCCAGGGTCAAGAACTGGGGCCACTGGAAATGGAGATCAACAAGCTGTCCAAGCAGATAGAAGAATATCACTCTGAGGTGATGACGCTACAAAAGCACTGGCTCAATCAGCAGCAAGAGCTGGTCAAGTTAACACACCAACGGGAGGAAGAAGTAGCCTCCCTGGATACGTTAAAGAAACGGATCACAGTAATGCAGCAGAAGAAAGTGCGCAGGGAAAGTAGGTCATTCCCCAACTCTTTTTAAAACGTTCAGCTGTGAATGGAGGAAAAAGGGAGCGAGGGCTTACGGACGGGTGAGCCAGACCTTCACCAGAGAATGCGCCGTGCTCCTACGTCCATGTGAGCAGTAACGCAGGCGGCCCCAGTGCTGCTCTGGGGCTACGAGCCAGGCACCTCTGCTGCTCTGCCTGGCGTTATTCCCTGTCCCGACTGATCCCGCTGCCTTAACGGGCACAACCGAACCGAAGTGGCCGTGTCACGTGCTACACTTCTTAAATAACGTTTGCAAGTAGTTGGTGGGTAAATGTCCCCACCACGATGGCGCTTCCCTTGGCTCAAACCAGCTCTTTTCCACAGCAGTCTCCTTCAAAACCGTATTTGGGTTTTGGGCTTGTGGAAAAACGGTTTGGCTGGGTACGTGGGACGCAGGTGGCTCTGCAGGCAGCGTTGTCTGGTCTGATGGCAGTCTGTCACGCCTTGCCTGTGTTCCACCTGCTGCTTGTGGGAATTTTAAGACTTTTTTTTTTTTTTTTTTTCTGTTCACCTGTAGATGAAATTCAGCAGGAAACAAAAGAGCAGAAAGACATCGAACGTCACATGAGGAACATGTCCAATGACTTGATAAAGCTGAATGTGTTGATCAACAAGAACAGCAGCAGCTTCGAGGAGCTGCAATATGGCAACACGATCACCGAGAACGAGTTTGTGCGCTCTCTCAAGGTACAGACATCTCATTTCCAGGTCTCAGCCTCCCGTGCAGATCGGAGGCAGACAGTGACCGTGTAAATCTTTCTTAGTCTGACCACGTTGTGTTGTCTGACAATGTTATGCTTCCCAAACCTAGGCAGCAGAAAAAGAGTCGGTTGAGATGCAGGAGAAGCACAGTCAGCTGACTGAGGAGAAGGAAAGACTCCTAAACAGCCTGGTGGAAGCAGAGTAGGTACCAGAGAGGTTCTTGCTTTGTGCCACCCTCTTTGAATGTAGGTGTCCATGTCACCTTTCCTCTCTGCTCGTCGAACTGAACCAGCAACAGCAAATGTGCTTCTGTCCTTCTCGGAGAAGATGAAAGGAGTTTCATGGATTTTGGGGCGCAGAAGCTGAAAGGTGCTTTAGCTGTCTCTGCAAGCAGCGAGAGCCGTGAGGATGTCGGCTTTAACAGTTCCAGCAGGCTCGTGCTGGACGTTGCTGAGATCTGTATGGGGTGACTCTGCCTGCGCTCTCCTCCGCCAGTAACTCGGAGCGAGCGTGCTGCGCTGGGCAGCTCACTGGGGTCCACCAGCCCCCGGCAGCCTGGGCACGCTTGTTGTTAGTCACCGTGCCACCACCGTGCCACGTTGTGGATGGCGGAGCTCCCTGTCTGGTTCCACGCTGCTCCTGGCTGCCCTTTTACGTGTCCCACATGCAAACCCTCAGGTTCTGCTGAACCTTCAGCTCCATGTTCAGGACTGAGCTCGGGAGCGTGCTGCCACGCGTGCACAGGGAGCGAGCGTCCTCTCGGGCGCTGACAAAGGTGCCGCTTTCCCTTTCTGTCACTGAAGGCATCAAATCCTGCTGTGGGAGAAGAAGATCCAGCTGACGAGAGAAATGCGTGCGGCGGTGGAGTCTGAGTCAGGGCACGGCGAGCTCCACGCCATGAGAACAGAGATTCACAGGATGCAGGTGAGCCCCGGGGGAGGAGCACTGGGGAGGGGAAGCTGCACACGATGGATTCAGCTTCGGCGTTGCTGAAGGCAGGAGATGAGAAACGGGCTGGGGAAGCAGCATTGCCAGGCCACAGCAATGTTGGAAATCGTACACCCTCCAGCTGGGCCGAATGAAATACATCCAGCGTGCGTGCTCTTCGTGCCTTCCTTGCGCCTGCCGTGTAATGGGCTGCAGCAGAGTCTAGAGACACCTGAGCAATCTATTTAAAACATAATATGTTTGCCACCTTATGCCGTGACCCCAATTTATAAGCAAAGGAATGTTGATGACTAAATATTGCATCATCTTAATCACTGGTTAGGGAAGCCTTCTGTCTTCTGGCAAAGCAACTCTTCCCTTTTGTTCCCAGGTTACTTTACTCTTCTGCTTTTCCTATTGCTAAGGAGTTCCAGTGAAACCTTTTGAAGATTACTTTAGACGAGTTGATAATCCAGCCCTTTGCTTTCTAGATCCACACAGGGCAAACCGGGTTTGGGTTTAGAGCAAATTTGGCTTGCCAACGCTCACGTGTCACGTATGTCTGGTTTATGTGGAGGGGATGTGCCGCACAGAATCGGTTCGGTGCCGTTTGTGAACATTGGTTACTTTCAGCCTATTTCATATCTTGACACACGGCAGGTCCGCTATGGCCAGCTGATGAAGCAGCAGGAGAAGATGATTCGTGATATGGAGGCATCTGTTTCTCGCAGAGAGGTGATAGCGCTTCGTGGAGAGGGTCAGAACAAAAGAGACAAGAAGCTTGTCCCCAAGAGCGTCTTCCACTGCAAGAAACAGGAGCTGAGAAAGAAGATCAGCAAAGCCCAGAAGGTGAGCGAGCAGAGCAGGGCTGCAGGAGTTCACCGGGGCTGTAAGGAGCACCAGGGTGGGCTGAGCGCAGACACGCGGGGTGTCGGGACACAGACGGGACAGGCTTTGGAGGCTCCTTAAAAAACCCCACAGGAGAGTTCTGGGGAGATGGCTGGGAGTGCAGCTGGACGAAGAACCACACTCTGCCCTTTCCTTCTCTTCCGTTTGCCAGAACATTCAGGACTGCAACGCAACCCTCCTGGAGCTGGAGAGCGCCCAGGCGTCCCTCGGTGCCGCCTTCTTGGAAAAGCAGCGAGAACTGCGCAGGCTGGAGGCTGAGTGCGACGGCCTCGATGCAGACGCAGAAGCTCGTCGGAACAGGAAGCGACGGGTGAGCGGCTCCGCTCCCTGGAGCTCGCGAGCCCGACGGGACCGGCTGCTTTCTCCTGGTGCCAGCTCCCCATCTCCCTGTCTCGCCACCATCCTGAACTGAGTGTGCTTGGCATTTTAGTGGCACTTTAAGTTAACTGAGCACACCTTGAGGGCTCATGGGGGTCCTGAATTTGGGCTGCAGTTGTACTCTTAGCGAGGCAGCATTCACCTGGAGACATCAGCCTGAAGGACATGGTTTGTGTCTTGAAAATACCCGGTCACAGCTCTCCTCTGTGAGTGCTTTCTGGCTGCTCATATGTCACAGATTTGAGAGCCAGCTGAAGGTCTTGAATGCCCTCCTGCAAAGGTTGTAAGTTGGTCAAACTCTGTCCTGGCGAGGGTTGCCCTGTGCATGCAGGTATTTCTCTGGTTTATGGAATTCTGTGATGAACATTTAATTTTTTTTTTTTTTTTCTATTAGCTGACGTGTAGATGTGGTGCTTAGGGACACGGTTTAATGGTGGACTTGGCAGCGTTAGGTTCATGGTTGGACTCAATGATCTTAAAGGTCTCTTCCAACCTAACCACTTCTCTGGCTGTACCCGTTAGCAGCTGTTCTGCCGGTACAAGGGGGACTTGATAGCCCTGTCCCTCTTCAGAAGCCCTTCCCTTTCAGAATGTGATGGTTCCAGTACCGGTGACAAAAGTCACCTGCCTTTCTTAGTGCTTTTCTCTCTGCGGCCTGCTGTCAAAGCAATTTCTGTTGTTGCTTTCCTCAGAACCTTTTGGAGATCGTGTCCTACCAGACTCGCCGGAAGCACCTGCAGGCGCTGAAGGAAGGGACGTACACTCCCCTGTGCCGCACGGAGCAAGCCTGGAGAAATGAGCACCAGAAACTGCGCCACCGGCTCCAGACCATCGATGCCATCGTCCAGCAGATCCAGCAGGACCATCCCCAGCACTACCGGACTCTCCAGTGGCTCAGACAGTGCTTGGGCTCCAGGCTGGGCTCGCAGGAAGCCTGACTGCCACCAACCCCGTCCATGTAACCCTCAGCTCTTGTTCTGCTGGAGCCTGCAGGCTTTGTAAATAAACAAATATCTAAAAACTAAGTCTGTGTAGCAGGTAGTGGTCACCAAAGCTGTAGCAGTGCAACTGATTTTTGTTTCCTTGGCTGCACAAGGGTGGCTTCATCCCTCCCCCTGGCCTGGGGCGCTGGGGGCAGCCGCCCCCTTCCCCTCCGGGCCCCCCCTCTCTCACCGCCTTTCCCTGCAGCTCCGGGAGGCGGAAGGCCCCGGCCCCGGCGGGAGAAGGCGCCCGCCCGCTCCCGGGGCCGGTCCCGCCCCGCAGACGCCTCCGTGCCGTGGGGCCGGTCCCGCCGCGCCTGCTGGGAGGCCGGGCCGGGCCGGCGGGGCCATGGCGGGGCCGGGGCTCCCGGCCGCGCTGCTGCTGCTGGCGCTGCTGGGCTCCGCCGCGGCGGGCAGCCCCGGGGCCGCCGGCTGCCAGGTGCCCCCGGGCGAACGCTTCGACTGCGGCCCCGAGCGGCTGCTGTCGCGGGCGGACTGCGAGGAGCGGGGCTGCTGCTACGCACCCGCCGGCTCCGGCTCCAGCCCCGGCTCCAGCCCCGGCCCGCCCTGGTGCTTCTTCCCCAGCGGCTACCGGAGCTACCGGGCGGAGAACCTGACGGCCACCGCCACCGGCTCCGCCACCCGGCTCCGCCGCGTCGCCGCCAGCTTCCTGCCGGGGGCCGTGGGCAGCTTGCGGCTGGACGTGGCGCTGGAGACCCCCACCCGCCTCCGCTTCACGGTGCGAGCCGGCCCCGGGCCCGGTGCCCCGGTGCTCCGGACCCCCCCGCTGACACCCCCCCCCTCCCTTCTGTCCCCGCAGCTGCGGGACCCGGCCCGGCAGCGGTACGAGGTGCCCCTGGCCACGCCGCGGGCGAGCGGCCGAGCCGCCTCCCCGCTCTACGGGCTGCAGATCAACCAGGATCCCTTCGGCCTCGTCGTCTCCCGGCAGCGCGACGGGCAGGTCCTGTAAGTGCCCGTCCTGCCCCGAGCCTTCCCGAAGGGATTCGGTCTGGAAGCGGGTCCTGGCCCCAACCCCAGCGGTGCGTGGGACGGAGCAGGGATGCGGCAGGGGATGGCGGTGACAGCAGTGGGGTGGCGGTCAGCGGCTGCGGGGGCTTTGCTTTGAGCCCCTCTGCGGTTCGGTGCCTGGGAAGGGAAGCAGGAGTCCCAGAGATCAGTCGAAACCGGGCTGCTGGGCACCGCTGGGGCTGTTTGCCGGAGTCTCCCTTTCTCTCCAACAGGCCGAACACCACCGTCGCGCCCCTCTTCTTCGCAGACCAGTTCCTGCAGATCTCCACCTCTTTGCCCTCCCATTTCATTTCTGGGCTGGGGGAGCACCAGACGCCGCTGGTCCTCGACACGGCATGGACCAGGGTCACCCTCTGGAATCGGGATATGGCGCCTGTGGTACGGAGCGGGGCTGAGGGAGAGGGAGGTGGCTCATCTGCGCCTGTGGGGGTGGCCCTGCAACCTCTGACATCTTGTTTGGGGCTGGGGAAAGGCATCGGTGGCTGTGGAGCTCTGGGACCTGGCCTCAGCCCTGGGCAAGCCCGTGGGACCGTTGTCCCCAAGTCAGGCTTTGTCCCCCCTGGGGCTCTTGTTTGGCTCAGAAGCCGCTTTCCCTGACACGGTCCAGGGCTCTTGTTTGGGGCAGAGCTCTGCTGACTCAGGCAGTGTCTGGGGCTGCAAGCCCTGGCTTTGCACCCCGAGCCGTGACGGTGCTTCTGGCCAGTGGCAGGCAGGTGGTGGGGTGGGTGCTGTGCTGGGGCCTCCAACGGAGCCTCACCCGCACTGCGCTGTGCTCTACTCCAGCCCCAGGTCAACCTCTACGGCTCCCACCCTTTCTACCTGGTGATGGAGGACAGCGGTTCGGCTCACGGCGTCTTTCTGCTGAACAGCAACGCGATGGGTGAGTCCCATGGAGGTGCTGGGCATGGGCTTGGCCCACGTCCCCATCCTCAGCTTGTTCCTCCGGCGCTCGTGCTTCGCCAGATGTGCTCCTGCAGCCCAGCCCGGCCCTGACCTGGCGCACGACGGGCGGGATCCTGGACTTCTACGTCTTCCTGGGCCCTGACCCCAAGAGCGTGGTGCGGCAGTACCTGGACGTCATCGGTAGGGCCGAGCCACGGGCGGGGGGCACGGGTGCTCCTGGGATGGCTCTGCCGGGATGCTGCGTGGCCCGTCTGAGGTGAGGGCTGGGGCTGCCCCTGAGGTGAGTGAGGCCCTTGGGTGGGTGATGGGGTGTCTTCTGCCTGGTGGCTGCCCGGGGGTGGTGGGTGGGAGCTCCAAGCCGGAGCCGGGCCGGCTGGGGCATCCCCGGGGGTGACCTGAGGGCTGGGCAGGGGAAGGAGAAGGAGACAGACCCCCCATCACAGGCACTGGGCACCCCGACTTCCAGAGCCCCCCTGATCCCCCCCAGCCCCGCTCCCCCCCTGCAGCTGCCCCGTCCCCAGCCCCTCCCCTGAGGCCTGTCCCGCAGCCCCAGGCTGCCCCACGGCCTGTCCTGGCAGCGGCGAGCGGGGCCTCGGGCAGGCCCAGGGCTCTGTTAACCCAGGGGCCTTCAGCAGCAGTGCGGGGAAGGAGCGGGGTCTGCAGGAGCGGCTGCAGCAGGAGGGGCTCCGGCCTGGGGCTGGCTGTGACAGTCACGGTTCTTTCCCTCTGCCAGAGGCCGTGCCAGGGGCTCGGTGGTCTGTTCCTGCCCTGGGGATGTCGTCAGCTGCATCCAGCTCAGGCTGAAGCTGAGGAGATGGGCAAAAGGAAAAGTGGCTGGAGAAGGACACGAAGGGGATCCGGCTGCGAGCTGCCCCCAGCTGCAGACAAGAGACAGCCGGCCTCTCCGCGTGAGGAAGGGTCCCTGTGAGTAGTCCTCAGCAGAGCTGGTCACCAACATGCACCGCGGGGCCTGTGTGCGTAACCAAAGCACGGTACAGCCATGTAGTGTGTGTGTGTGTGTGCGCACGTGAGGCTGTGTATGTAGGAAGCCTCAGATTGTAAGAGCTGAGAGAGGCAGAGACAGAAGTGTCTCAACAATAAAATGCTCCCAGCAGCACCAAGAGCGGGAGCGGCAGTGAGTCCTGGGCCCTTGTGTTATAATCAGATCTGAATTTTGAATTTCATTGATAATTAATTGTTTTGAATAAACAACTAATTTCTTATAGTTAATTATTTCCTGATTCAAATAATTTACATTATGGTAAGGAGTAGACAAAACCTCACTTATGCTAAGAGACAGCAGATGCAGGCCTTAGGAAGATGGCCAAAGCTGAAGCTGCTGTGGATTGGGAAACTGTACAGAACACAGAACGAGGAGGGAGGGAGGCAGGTACAAGGGGTGAAATTGTACGTTCTCAGCTAGTTCTCTTATGTGATGAATCCATCGAAACAAAGGAATGTTGCTGTGAAGACTCTCCCGTCCTCCCCATCCTAATTTGTATATCAGAGATTTTGATCAGTAAAATAACCAATTATTAGATTAGGATAGGACTATTAAGAAAGTTATAGAATAGGGTGGACCAATCATTGTAACTGTCAAAATTAATAGCGGGCATAAGATGCATGCTTATGTTAAAATCTGTTAAAGATCCTGACTTTGCAGAAAAAGGGTATAAGATGTTGAATTTTTGATGTAACTTTGAAGCCCATCGGGTGGAGCTGTCCCTGTGCTTCCCAGCGCTGCAATAAAGACGTGCCGGCTTATCTGCAAGTGTGTAGATAAATTTGTCGTGATTGCGACCCTCCGTCCACACTTGGGGCCGTGTCACCCCTCTTGTGCTCCGGGTGCCTCCCTGTGCCTGTGCCCTCCCACCTTCCATCACTGGCGTCACTCTTTTGCTTCCCTGTCCCTTTCTTCTGTCTGTTCTCATACCCTGCTCCCTCTTCGTCCCTCTCTGGTTTCCAAGCCCCTCTCTTGTTCTGCTATTCTACCTGCCCCTTTGGTTTTCCTTGCTCTCCCTCTGTCCTGCTCCCTGCCCCTCTTTTTTCCTTCCTCTGTCTCTGTCCTGCAGCGCATGGCTGGTTTTTCATTCACTGCCTCTTTGTCCCAATCTGCATTCCTCCTTGATGTTCCCAATCTCTCTGGCTTCTTGCCTGAGATGCTTTTTCTCTCTTGTTTGTAACAGGAGACGCTGTTCTCTAAAAACATAACGGCATTCTTTTGGCAAGCCGCTGAAACATTGAGAAGATCCCCTCCTGGGAACACTGTGCAATATTCTTCCTGTCTGCAAGTGGCACCTGTTCATCAGAATGGATTCCAGAACCCAAGGGGCAGTTAACCTCCAGAAGTCTTAAACCTTCTGGGGAATCGCACGGACTATTTCTTGCTAAGAAGATGAAGGCTCTGTTGTTCCAGCTGTCCTTAGTGTTTCGAGACAACAAGCACTTGCACTGGTACTTGTTCTTTTCTGATCTGCGGCTCCTGTGAATGTTTCTCCAAGTTCTTGGTTTCCTGTCCGGGTGACTCTCCAGAGGACTGTAAAAATCAGTCTTTGTGGAGACTCTCTGTGCTGCGGAGCTGCCTGTATCGTTGTTGTCACCCAGCTGCCTACAAACGGCTCCCAACCCCAGACAGTGGGGCGGCATTTCTGATCTGCTGGAAGGGGGTGTCTCCATTTTTAATGTTGTTTCTTTCAGGGAGCACTGTGAGCGTGGCAGATCCTAAGCAGAAATACACTCGATTTGAACAAGTCGGGCAAGGGTAAGTCCAGTCACAGCTACTTACACAAAATCACGGGCCAGGTATTTTGCTGGTGTGATATCAAGCGTGAAGTCGGGCAAGCTCCAAACGTGTTCAGACCCTGGGCTTAGATTCTGCTGTCTCTCAGTACTGATCAGAATTGGTGCCTGTGGTCAGAAGGCATCGTCAAAGAGCACTTGATGCTGGCAACGTCTTGTCTGCAGCGAGGGGCAGGACCTGGAAGATCTACTGTCCCTCAAGTTTGTGGCACCCGTTTGCTTGTTTTCTTAGGGGAAATCATTTTTGTGTGTCTCAAAATAATACGGCCACGCTAAAGAAAGGAGAAAAATCTTTATTGCCTGAAAGAGCAACTTAGAACCTGATAGCTGTCAGATAAATAACACTTCTCAAGAACACTTCTTTCCACTCTTTTGCTTTAAAAAAGTATTTAGTGATCAGGATTATAATGGTATAGTTTAGAAACTGCAACCAGAGGTTAAATATTCAGCTCTCTTTTCTGGCAGAGGTAGTGAAAACCAACCATTCAGTAATACATGCAGTGTCAATGCACTGTCCTTTCCTCAGTTGTCTGGCACGTGTGTTCAGGGCTCTCAGAATGACTGCATGGTGTTGCCGGAGTTTTGCAGATAGATCCAAAGAAGAGGTCTAAGAAGGCACAGCTAGACTGTGCGTGTGTTACATTCTCTGGAAAAAAATCCACACACACCCCCTGCAAGGAAAAAAAAAAAAAAAAAAAAAAAAGGAAAAAACTAAACCCCAACAGAGCAAAACTGGAGAAAAGGGGAAAAGAATGAAATCTATTATTTTCCAGTCTCTGTAGGCACCCTGCCCTTCAGTTTTGGACTGAAAGAATTTAGTATGAACTCTGGAGATTTGCACCAGCCCTTTTTCTTCCTCTTGGACCTAAGTTTTCACTTGGATAGCCTGCATGGCAGGGGGCTTCTGGGCTGCTGCGCTGTGCGCTGCTGGCTGAAGGAGTGGAGGAACCAAGGTGTTTTAGAAACACTACAGGCAGCAGAGAGCTCCTGTCAGGGCTTTCACTTCCAGGGTCTAAACCACTTCTCATGTCTTTGCTGCTCTTTTGTTTCTAGGGCATCTGGAACTGTCTATACAGCACTCGACATCACCACAGGACAAGAGGTAGGTGTCAGCAGCCCCAGCAGATTTGGCAGGGGTTCAGCGCTTTCCCCCATGGTGCGAACAGCGGATGGGCTTTCGGATCGCCAGGAGATCTTTACTGCAAAGACTTCCACATGGCTGGGGGCTTGTGGCTGGGGGTGGGGGCAGTGTCCGAACACTGGGCTCCCCCCTGGGCTGCACATTCACTGACGGACACCCACCCCTCATCCTGCCCAGCCGCACGCCCGACGTGCAGCCCCCCAGCGATGTCTCCCCACCCACGCACCATTCCGTGCCCCCCCAGCCGTATGCCCCCCAAGACCCCAACTACGCACCCCTCCATTGCCATTTACCCCCTCAGCCGTGCCCCCCCCATGCCCCTCACCCACTTTGGGCCGAGCTCTCCTGTGCTCCCCAGCCATGTCCCCCCACCCAGCCATGCCCCCCCCCCATTTTGGGCGATGCCCCCTGAGCCCCTCCAGCCATGCCCCTGCACCCCTGCTGGCCCCTCCCCCCGTGCTTTGCCCGCACCCCCGGGCTCCGCTCCCCTGCCCGCGCGCCCCCGACCCGGCCGTGGCCCCGCCCCCCGCCCCTCCCCATTGGCTCCCGCCGCGCCGCTCCCCTGTTAGTTTTCGAATATAAATAGGGGCGGCCGCGGGCGCGCGCCCCCCCCCCCTCGCGCACCGGACGGCGGAGCATCGGCGCGGCCCCGCTCCGCTCCGCCGGGGCCGGGAACGGTCGCTCCAACGGGTGTAATTAACGCCTCCCTTCCTTTCCTGCACTCGCCATGGCGGCGCAGGGCGGCCCCGGTGGCCGTGGGCTAGCCGGAGTGGCCAGGAGGCGAGCGGGCATGTCGCCGGTCACCCCGCTGACGCTGGATATGGACAAGCTGGTGGGACTGGGAAGGTGAGTGGAGACGGGGGGGCTGCCCCGCACCGCACCCCCCTCCCCCCCACGCGTGAATGCTGCCGGCTCAGGGCAGTGCTGAGCGCGGAGGGGGGGACACCACCCACCGCCCCACCCGAGGGGGGCACCCCGAGGGGTACCGGTGGGTCCCCACGGGCTGATCGCCGCCCCTGCCCTGCCCGCAGCCACTGGGACACCCCGAAGCGGCGGGTGGTGGGGCTGTCCTTGCAGAGGCGCCGGGCCAGCCCGTGCCGGGGGTCGGCAGCCTTGGGCTCCCCCCGCAGCTCCGTCTCCTCCGAGTCCTCGGACGCGGGTGAGCGATGGGTGCTGTTGCCACACCCGCCCCTGCCCCGATTCCCCTCCTCCCCTGGGCTGGGGGTGTGCAGGGGGAGCTGTGCCGAGGGGGTGGGCGTTGGGCAGGGGGTTACTGCATGCGGGGGGGGGGGGGGTCTGGGAAGGCAGGGGAGGGGTTTGAGGGTGGGGAAGGGTCTTTCTGGGGGTGCACGTGGGAGCCGGGGCCCTCGCTCTGTCTCAGCTCCTGGTCATGCTCTGAGTCAGACTGGGATTTTAAACTGGGATTTCCTCCCCAGCGCTTCCTTCCCTGTGCTGGATGATGGGTGGGAGCCCCCCCACCCGCCCAGCCCTGCACCCCGGGGGGGGGGCTCGGCTGTGGACCACCCCAGTGGGGGTCCCTGTGCAGGGTGATGTGGGACATGTTGGCCAGGATGGGTGGTCCCAGGGTCGTCCCTTTACCATGCTGGAGGACAGGGGGAGCTTGGGGTGAGGGTCCCGCCTGAGCACACAGCAGATCCCACCCTGTGGCCCCCTCCCCAGCGCTAGAAGGGAACATAGCTGGGGGGGGGGCTCCCCTGCACCCTGCCAGCGCCCCACAGGAGCAGGGGGGGGACCTGTGCTGGAGCAGGGTCCCGGGGGCACGACGTGCCTCCCACCCGCCCCCCCCGGTGCTACCCCTGCCCCTTGTTCCCGCAGGAGTGGGGCTGGACTCCCCCACGCTGGAGGACCCCGCTGCACTGGAGGAAGTGTGAGTGTCCCTCGCCCCGCGTCCCCCCACTCCAGGAGGTCTCCACCCTTGCCCACTGTGTCCCCCCTGCTCACCCTCCCCAGGCTGCCTGCAGTGCCCACGCTCAGCCTGTCCCAGCCTTGCTGGGGGGCTGTGCTTCTAGCTGTGCCCTCCACCCCAAAATTGATTTTTGGTGGGGGGTGGTGTGAGAAACCACCTCTAGTGGGGGTGTCAGTGCTGGTGCTCGGCCCAGCCCTGCTGCAGGCAGGGGTCTGGCAGCGGGTGCAGGCAAGAAGCCTCTGCGGTGCTGCTGTGCCAAGTCCTCCTCTGGCAGGGACGGCCGGCAGACGGCTCGCTGCCTCACCACGCAGCGGGGTGAGGGTGCTGAGCACCTCCCTGGGCTCCCAGCACCCCCGCCTCAGCCTCCTTGGGGTGCTGCTGCCCAGGCCTGGCAGATTTGGGGTGTAGGGATCAACTGAGAGCCGAGCTCTGCAGGGCTGAGGGGCTCTGGGTGCCACGCCAGTGGCTTCGCCCACTCCCGGGGCCGTTGGCAGAGCCCCTCTCTGGCAGATGTCGGGTGACTGAGTAACTGGGGGCAGATGGTGATGCTGGGGCAGCCTTGGGGCTGGGTGGGCTGGGCTGCAGGGGACACGCCAGTGCCCCCTTCGTCCTGTCGCAGTGTGCAGCTGCATGGCCATATGGCCGACGGCCAGCATCCCCAGCATCCCCGCTGCCGGATTTACATACAGGTGGAGAGCGGGCGCCACTGCCACCAGCTACATCTGGGCCCCGAGCGGGGTCAGCGGGGTGCCCTGGACCACCTCAGCGTGCTGCTTAACCCCCCAGCCCAGATTGGGGTCCCCCGTCTGAAACCAGTGATTTCCAGATGGGGTTTTAACCCTTTGTGGGGCTGAAAGCCGCTCAGCTGCTCTCCCCTTGGGGGGGCTGATGACCCCTGCGTGGGGTGGGGTCCCTGTAAGGGCTGCGGCTGCCCATCCCCGGGGCTCCTGGGCTGCTCAGGCTGGGGCACGGGGTGCCATCCCCCCTAACCCTGGCTCCTCTCTTCCCGCAGCTTTGAGACAGCAATCCCAGAATCCAGGAGAGCTCTCAAAGAGTAAGTGAAGGGGCTCTGTCCCTGTGCCCAGACCCGAAAGCCAGGCTGTCCGTCTGCCCTTCCCTGGGGTTTGGATCAAGCTGTCGGTGTTGCTCAGTGGCTGGAGGAATTGCTGCCCTGGGGTCCTCTCCGGGGAGGTCTCACCCCACTGTGGGGACCCAGGGGACAAGGGGGTCCATGCCAGCTTCGGGGCGGGGGGGGTGGGACGCTGCTGGTCCAGGGCATCTTCTCTCCTCATTCAATCCTTTTCTTTTTGCAGCAATAAGCTCCTTATCCGGAGGATCCACTCACTGCCGGTAAGTCCCGGGGGCTCTGCAGGGCTGAGCTGAGCTGGATCCTGCTGTGCCCCTGGCTGAGCTGGGAGGAGGAGTAGGAGAAGGAGGAGGATGGAGCTGGGGAGCGCAGGGGCTGTGCAGCACCTCTCACCCCTCCCAACCCGCCCCGCAGCCACAGCTCCTGGGGGCCAGCCCGGTCCTGAAGAACATCTCCCACTGCCGGGAGTTCAACAGCCACGGGGCCAGGGAGCAGAGGGGCCCAAGGAAGCCTGAGGACAAGGTGAGGGGGGACAGCAAGGCTGGGGAGAGGGAGGCAGGACCGGGGAAGGGGCAGGGGGATGCCGTGCCCACCCCCCCCTCCCCCACTGCTGCAGGAGGGGTTTGTCTTCAAGAAGCTGCAGAGGCCAAGTCAGCGCAGCCGGCTGCCCGCCGACGATGGGGCTGCGGGGAGGGACCCCCTCAGCCAGAGACTCGGCTCTGCACCCGGCCTGCTGGTGAGAGGGGCTGGGGGCGCTGAGAGGGGGGCACCGGGGGTGGGTGGTCCTGCTGCAGGGGCTGCTGAGCCGGGACCTGCTGCTCCAGCCTCCCTGTTTGCACTGGAGACCTGTGGGTGTGGGAGCTGGGGGGATTGGGGTCACTGCGTCTGCAAACAGGGCTGGTGTGGGGCTGGCCCCACTCCTGAGCCATGGGCTGTGTCATGTCCCCTCCCCAGTTTGATGCCCCCGAGAAGGAAAACGTCGCCCAGGGCGAGAGCTCCATCATCCTGCGCCGGTGCTCCTTGACCTCCTCCATGTCTGAAGAGGAAGATGATGGCTTCGTGGAGATCCTGGATGAGGAGGAGATGAAGGTAGGGAGGGCTTCTCCATCTGCGCAGCTGGATGGACCCTGGGCAGGGGCTCTGTCCCTGCCCAGGGGGGTGCGAAGCAGCAGTGGGTCTCGTTCCCTTCATGCTCTCCTCTGTCTCTCCCCTGTGGCCCCCCCAGGTGCCCCCCCAGAAGAGCGATACCGACGGGCCACAGGGGATGGAGAACCTACTGACTGCGCCCCTGGTGAGGAAGGAGGAGGCTGAGCCGGTACGTTGGGTGTCTCGGGGGGTGGATGGGGCCCCAGGCTCCCCCTTCCTTGGGTCTCCAAGGTGGGGTCTGGGGGTGAGGGTCACTGGTTGGCCAGCAGCACTCACCCCCCAGGGCTTTGGGCTTGTCCTGGGTGGTGTGCAGCCACTAGAGAGGGACCCTTTTGCCTTTGTTCTCGTGGTGCTGGGGGGAGGGGGGTATGTGGGGGGAATGCTGGACCCTTGGGCAGCGACACAGGCTCTCTCCCCACACAGTGTCCGGTGAAGCGCGGCAGGTGCCGGCAGCTCTTCCGCTCGCCCTCGATGCCCAGCAGCGTCACCAGGCCCATCCTGAAGCGGATAGACCGACCCCAGGACCGGGACAACCCCGTCAAGACCAAGCGACGGAGGAGCGTGGCCGGTAGCCCTGGCGAGGAGGCGGCAGCGGCGGAGCCGGTGGGTGATGGGGAATCCTTGGGGTGAGGCGTCCTTGCCCATCCCGGGTGGGACTGCCCGGTGCCACGGCTCTGCCGGCGCCCTCGCTAACGCCGAGGGGGGTGTCTCTGGTTCATGTCCCCGCAGAAAGCACGGCTGCTGTGCTCCAGGTCCTTCTGCCACGAGGAGATGGAGAACCTGCTGGCCAACGACCATCAGGAGCTCATCGGGGACTTCTCCAAGGTAGGGCTGCTGGGGGTGCTGCAGGCTTGGGGGTGCCGCCTGCCCCCCTCTCCTGAAACAAAGGGGGACCATCAGTGGAGCCCTGCGCTGGTGCCAGAGCCCCAATACAGCTGGTGGCCCTTGTTTGGGACCAAGGGGACTTGGGGCTGAGACTTTCCAGCCTGAAGAGCCTGACCCACTGCTCTTCCAGTGCCGCAGCCCTGTCCCTCTTGGGAGGGAGCAAACGTCGCAGGCGGGGGGTCTTCTGGACTGGGGGGAGCGGGTGGCAGCCAGGACGTCTCCCCAGGGACAGATCCTGACCCAGCACCCGCCTCTCCTCCAGCCTTACCTTCTGCAGGCGGTAGAGGGGAAGCACCCGGACCTGAAGTACATTTCTCCTGAAATGGTAAGGGAGCAGTGACCTCTTCCCCAAAAAAACACCCCCACAGGGCTGCCTCCCTGCCCCGCCCCCCCCTCGGTGACGGGCTCCCCCCACAGATGGTGGCAGTGCTGACGGGGCAGTTCAGCAGCCTCATCGAGAGCTGCGTGATCGTGGACTGCAGGTACCCCTACGAGTACGAGGGAGGCCACATCAAGGTCAGAACCGCTGCTGCGCCCCTTGGGGCTGGGGACAGGGTGGTCATGGGTGGGGGAGACACAAACCTGTCAAACCTCAGAGGGGCTGATGCCCCCCCCCCAAAGGTGCTGAGCCCCAGCTGGAAGGAGGAGGGGGGTGATGACATTCCCAACAGATGGGGCAGAAGGGGGGCAGGGTATGGAGGGCCCCCTCCCCGAGATGAAATGGGAGGAGGGGGGGGCTGAAAGGGGCCCCTCTCCCTCGCCAGGGCGCCGTCAACCTGCCGCTGGAGCAGGACGTGGAGGAGTTCCTGCTGAAGAAGCCCATCGTGCCCTTCGACGCCAGCAAGAGGGTGATCGTCATCTTCCACTGCGAGTTCTCCTCCGAGAGGGGGCCCAGGATGTGAGTTTGGGGGGGTTGGGGGAGGTGGGGTGGACGCTGGGTTCTGCCGGACCCCCTGGGCATGGCAGGATCCTATCTGGGTGCCAATCCTGTCCCCTGTTCCGCAGGTGCCGGTTCATCAGGGAGAAGGACCGAGCCTGTAACGAGTACCCCCACCTCCACTACCCCGAGCTCTATGTCCTGAAGGGGGGGTACCGGGAGTTCTTCCCCCAGTACCAGGTAAGCCCCCCTAACTTTCACCCCCTGTGTGGGAGGGGGGGAGGTCCCTGGCAGGAGGGTGAGAGTGCTGGGTGGGGGGAAATCCCCCTCTCCGCTCCCCAAAACCCTGCCCTGTGAGGGGAAAGGGTCTGGCTCTGAGCATCCTCCATGAGGGTGGTACCTCCAGGGGAAGGGGGTTGTGCTGGGGGTCCTGGGGGGTGCTGGGTTTGCCCCAGGGGGTGGGGAGGGGGGCCTGCAGGTGCTGACAGAGCTGTGGGTGCCCAGATGCACTGCGAGCCCCAGGACTACCGGCCGATGGACCACGAGGACTTCAAGGAGGACCTGCGCAAGTTCCACCAGAAGAGCCGCAGCGGGGCGGGCGAGCGCAGCAAGCGGGAGCTCTACAGCCGCCTCAAGAACTTCTGAGGGACCCCCGCAGCCCCCTGCCCACCCCCTACCCAGGGCTGCCGGTGCTCACGGTTGCCCAGCCCAAAACCTGGTTGCCCCCCTCCCCCCACCCCCCCCAGCCTTCCCAGCTCTGTGCTGGGTGCCCTGCCCAGCATCGCCCCCCTCAGCAGCGTGAGAACCGGGGGGTATGGTTGTGAGTTTTTACCCACTTTTTTAACCTAAACAGGGTTTAGGTTTTACCCCAAATGGTGGCTGGGGGCTGTAGCATGTGGGTGGGGAATGCCTAGGGGGGCTCAATCCCTGCCAGGTTCAAACTTCCTCTGGGAGTGGGGGTCAGGCTACCTCCCCTCCCCAGCATCAGGGATGGTGCTCGGGGGCTGTGGGGCAGCCCCTCAAGCCAGTGCCCCCCTTCCCCTTGCACCCTGGGCTGGGTGGGGGGTGGCTTTGCCAGCTTTGGGCAAGCCACGGGGCTGCAGCACATCACCCCCCCCCCCCCCCCCCCCCCCCCCCCCCCAGGGTGATCCCTGTGTCCCCAGGCCCTGTCACACACACCACCACCACCACCCCCAGTCCATGAGGGGCTGCGACCCCCGTCAGCCAAGCTTTATTGGCAGAACTCTTATAGAAAAGCACTTAAACCTCCTTTGCAGCCAGGGGGTGCTGCAGGGGGTGGGGCTGGGGGGTGCCCCTTGTACTGGTCACTGACTATTTGGGGAGTTCCTTGTTGTTGTGGTGTTTTGCCACCCTGTTGGTTAACTTTGGGGGGGCGGGAGGGGCTTCACCCCCACCCCAGAGTGGCTGCTGCCAGAGCAACCACATGCTGGGGAGGGGGGGAATGGCCCCTGTGCCCCCATGTCTTGTTTGTTTTTATTGGTTTTTTTTAACATTTCTGTTTAATAACTTTGTGAGGAGGGAAAGCCTTGGCTCTGGTCTGTGACTGCGCTGCGAATCTGAGGGGGCTCAGGGGTCCCCCCCTGCTTTGAGGGTGGGGTTGGGGCGCTTGGGGGAACGGGAGAGCTTTTTAAAGGGGTGATGGCTGCCCTGTGGGGCTGGGGTCACAGCTAGACCAAACCCCCTCAGGGCTGTGTGTGGGGCAGGAGGAGGGGTGGGGATGGTGGGGTGACCGTGGGGTCCCACAACTGGGACAGTGGTGTGTGGTGGGGGGGCACCCCCAGCTCGGTTGTTGTGCCCCTCATGCTCACCCTGCCACCTGCTGCCGCGCCCCCCCCCCCCCCCCCCCCAGGGTGATCCTGTGTCCCCAGGCCCTGTCACACACACCACCACCACCCCCCCCGCCCCCGGGGTGATCCTGTGTCCCCCAGGCCTGTGACACCCTGACGTGCGGAAAAGACTTTACAACCCGAAAGGTTACACAGTAGGTGTGTTTATTGCGCGCAGATGCACGGGGGATCGCTCCACCACAAACGTCCATCCCCACCGTGGCCACTTCTCCAGTATTTATCCAGTTAAAACATCACCTAT
The DNA here is from genome assembly GCF_034619465.1 of Leptosomus discolor. Classification (NCBI taxonomy): domain Eukaryota; kingdom Metazoa; phylum Chordata; class Aves; order Leptosomiformes; family Leptosomidae; genus Leptosomus; species Leptosomus discolor. The sequence continues at coordinate 26,112 of NW_028237973.1, read as the reverse complement.
TTCGAAACGCCTAGACATATTCATGACCTGTCCCCAAAAAGGCCATTCCTTCCTGTCACTTGTCATTTCCATAATCTCCGCCTCGGGCTCCTCCTCGGGGCGCTTGCGCAGTTCCTCCTGGTGGTCCTGGGCAGGGGTCTTCAGGGATGAAGGCCGTAGGTCTTCCTCGCTCTGGTCTCCTCCCCTCTCCCCTGGAATCTCTAATTTGGCTGAGCTTGCAGTACCAGACTGGTTTCAGCCTGGTCTGTCCCTGTGTGCACATCTGGCTGTCTCCTTTTTGTTCTTGGTTAGAGATGGATGTTAGCGAGCCCTCCTTAGCCCTTAGCTCCTCCTGCCTTTGACGCCTTTGAGCCATGAATTAGGTCCTTGTTTCTGTCTTTTCTGTTTCCCTTATCAGCTTCTTTCTCAAGCAATTTGCAGGGGGTAGTGACTAATTGCCTACTTGCATGCATGTTAGTTCTGGGAAGCAAGTTTTAATAGGTTTAGCTTTTTTCTATGTAGCTCCCTATTAATATTTTCGATATATCTTCGGTTATAAAATATATTTTCTATATGTCCCCCTACCAATTCCCCCCTTTTCTATTGAGTTAAGTGAATTCTTTTACTTGGCTATTCTGGTTGGTATAATGCTTCGTACATTGAAGTTATTCTTCTAACTATACGCCAAACCCACATATATAGGGTCCCTACTAGAAATAATAAAATAGCGGTAGCTATCAACAACGCTACTATTGGATGCATTAGGACGTTAAAAAAGTCCAGTGTCTGAAGGTGACCACCCAAAAAGTGTATCCCACCATTTGTGTTCTCCGTCCTTTTTGACCCTTTTCAAGACCCTACTTATCTCATTTGCCTCATGATGAACAGTTATTAGAGTTTCCTGTCCGTTATTCTTGGCTTCCTCTAATATCCGTATTAAGTCTGGGTGTTTCAACAACCTTTTTGTCACTGCTAAATCCATCCCTGTAGGTGTGGGTTCTAGTTCAGAAATCAGTGTATAGTTTGATCTCAGGATTTGATGAGAAACCACAGGAGCAAAGTAGCTAAAGTCACATCCTGTGATGGTGGTAAAATTACAAATACAGAAGTTCGAGTGATTCCTGGTGTCTGTTTCTACTCCTTCTACAGACACAAAGCGACATGTTGTTCTTAAACAAGCACAACCTTTTCCTGCATAGACAACAAGATTTCAATGGTAATCCTATTTCACCAGGTGCCCAGACCCAGGTTACAAAGACAGGTTGTGTTAGAGTAAAATTATGCCAACAATCCAAGATACTGCAAGGCTTTCTATTTGTTGTGTTTGTTATTATATTGGATACCCCTATCTGGTATGCCCTTTTGTAGGAAGTTCTGTTAATTCCTCGGCATCCTACGCTTATGTTTTGACCCAGCATTCCCTGCAGTTGAGGCATCATTCTCTGAAGGTCTGTGCTCCAATAATTTTTGGGGTACACTTCATTTTTATGCATAACCACGGTGGTAAGGCTTAAGCTTTTTCTATCAGAGAGCGATCCCATATCCCCAGTATATTCAATATGAGCTTGGGTCCATGGCCATTCTGGGGTGTTACTGTTCGACCCTTGGGTTACGATAACTACAAATACAACAATTTTCCTGACTAAATCTTGGCAGGCCGAGTTACTAAACACTTCTGGGTGCAATATACTCATTTCGCTCGGCAAAGCTTTAGTTTCAGTTCATCCTCACCCTGTGTTACTTTCCAAGGAGTTTTAGGAGCTTTCTTCACTCAGGAGTGGTGAATCCAGGCGCTTTGTTCCCTGATCTTGATTGCCGTGAAAGAGGTAAGAAGCACTTGGTATGGTCCTTCCCACTGTGGCTCCACAGTTTTCTCTGTAAGAGACTTAACATACACCTAGTCTCCAGGTTGTATGTTATGCACTGGCCCATCCAAACCCCTGCATCGGGTTCCAAACACCTGTTTTTCAATTTTACGAAGCTGTTTCCCTAATGCCACCATATAGGAAGTCATCAGTTCTTCACCAATTTGTGAAGAGGTTCCCTTTTGTACCCCATAGGGTCGCCCATATAGGATTTCAAATGGGCTTAGCCCTTCCTTAGCTCGGGGTCTAGTTCGGTATCCATAGCATTGCTAGGGGTAGAGATTGTGGCCAGGCCCAATTGGTTTCTTGTCCTAATGTAACAATCTGTTGTTTAATCAGGTGATTCATTTTCTCCACCTGGCCACTGGATTGTGGCCGGTATGGAGTGTGTAGTTGCCAATCTGTCCCTAGATGGTGGTTTATTTTTGGCACAACTTTGGAGATGAAGTGCGGCCCTCTATCTGAGGACATCACCGCTGGGACTCCAAACCTGGGTATGATTTCTTGTAGCAACACCTTGGTCACCTCTCGAGCTTTAGCTGTTCTGCATGGGAAGGCTTCTGGCCAGCCTGAAAAGGTATCAGTTGGTACAAGCAAGTATTTATACCCCCCTTTTCTAGGAAGTTCTGAGAAATCAATTTGCCAGTGTTGTCCCGGACAATTCCCTTTCCCAATTTGGCCCATTTCTGGTTTGGGGACAATTTTTGGATTAGTCTGGAGGCAAAGGTCACCTTGCTGAGTCACTTGTCTGAGAGTGATGTATAAATATCGAGCTGTCCCGTGTCTGATAAGGTATTTGTGTAATGCCTCCGCCCCCCAGTGTCCCTTCTTGTGTTCCTCCCGGACCAATGGCCAAACCGTATAAGAGGGGACTATGAGTTTCCCATGTGATGTTACAGCCCACCCATCCTCATTGTCTGTTCCTTCCAAATCTGTGATTAACTTTTGATCCTCCTTACTGTATTCTGGCTTACCTTCTAGGGTTATCTGTCCGTCTGGGACTAGTGCTCCCTCTACCTTTACTGTTTCTTTAGCTGCCTGTTCTGCCGCTCTGTCCGCCAGTTCGTTTCCTCTTTCCAATTCAGTGCTCGCTTTCTGGTGTGCCCTGATGTGCATAATTGCCACTTTTTCAGGAAGTTGGATTGCATTCAAAAGTCTTAAAATTTCCTTCACGTGCTTGATAGTCTTTCCTTGGGAGTTCAACAGTCCTTGCTCCTTCCAAATTGCTCCGTGGGCATGTACCACTCCAAAGGCGTATTTAGAATCAGTCCAAATATTCACAGGCTTTCCTTCGGCCCTCTCCAGGGCCCGAGTGAGGGCTATGATCTCAGTCTTTTGTGCTGAAGTGTCAGCCGGTAGTGGTCCAGATTCTATTACCTTTTCAGCAGTGGTGATGGCGTACCCAGAATGTCGTTTTCCGCCCAGGATATAGCTGCTCCCATCTGTGAACCAGTGCTCTGCCCCATCCATGGGGGTATCCTTTAGGTCCATGCGGCTAGAGTACGTGGCCTCAATCGTCTCGAGGCAGTCGTGGTCCACTGGTTCTCCAGTCTTCCCACTAAGAAATGAAGCTGGGTTGACAATGTTAGTGGTCACAATCTCAACATCATCCTGCTCGACCATGATAGCTTGATATTTCAGGAATCTCTGTGGGGAGAGCCAATGTCCCCCTTTCACTTCAAGGACTGTAGACACTGTGTGAGATAGGAAACCAGTCATTTTCTGACCCAGGGTAGACTTCTGAGGTTCCTGGACATTCAGGATGACTGCTGCTACCGCCCTTAGGCAGCCAGGCCACCCTTTGGCAGCAGCGTCCACTTGTTTGGAGAAGTACGCCACAGCTCGTCTGTATGGTCTCAGGTCTTGTGCCAGTACTCCTAACGCTATTCCCTGCTTTTCATGGGAAAACAGGAGAAATGGTCTACTCACATCAGGGAGTCCCAGTGCAGGTGCTGACATCAGGGCCTTCTTCAGCTGATGGAATGCCCGATCTGACTCAGCATCCCATTGGAGGTGACTTTGACTGGATTTTATCAGGGAATACAGTGGTTTGGCCAGCAGGCCATAGTCATGTATCCAGAGCCGGCGCCACGCCGTCATTCCCAGGAAGGTCCGCAGTTCTTTTACAGTCTGTGGCCGAGGGGTCTGGCATAGGGCTTCTTTCCGGGCTTGCCCCAAGGACCGTTGCCCTGCACTGATCTTATACCCTAAGTATGTAACCTGCTGCAAAGTCACTTGTGCCTTGTTTCGGGACACTCAGTACGCCTGAAGCCCAAGAAAAGTTAATAAACTTACAGTCCAGGTGACACAGGCTTCTCTGGTTTTAGTTGCAATGAGGATGTCATCCACGTATTGTAGTATTTTTCCTTCTTCCGATGGTGGTTCCCATAATCCCAAATCTTTTGCTAGTTGGTTCCCAAAGATGGTAGGGCTGTTCTTGAAACCTTGTGGCAACACCGTCCTTGTGAGCTGGGTCTTCTGACCGCTCTTAGGGTTTTCCCACTTGAATGCAAAACTTTTCTGACTGGCTTCATGGAGAGGGAGGCAAAAGAAGGCATCTTTTACTTCTAAAACTGTACACCAAATTAAATCAGGAGTTAAGGTGATTAGCAAGGTATATGGATTGGCAACCCCGGGGTATAGAACCTCTGTTATTTTGTTAATGGCCCTCAGATCTTGGACTATTCGATAGGACCCATCTGGTTTTTGGACCGGGAGAATGGGGGTATTGAACTCCAATTCACATTCCCTCAATAAGCCCAATTCTAGGAATCGCTCTATTTTTGGTTGAATCCTTTCCCTGTCTTCTTTCTTTAGTGGGTATTGTTTGATTCTTACCGCTCTCTGTCCATCCTTCAAATTTCTTATTATTGGTTGGGCATTCTTGGCACGTTCTGGGGCATCAGTCACCCAAACCCCGGGGCAGACCTGATTAATGATCTCCTCGTCGATTTGTCCTTCTATGGGAATATTCACCAAAGACAAGCTCATTATTTGTACATATTGATCATCATTTACCTCCAGAGTAATCTCACCCTTTTTGAATTTTATCGTGGCCTCCAGCTGTTCCAATAGGTCTTTTCCCAACAGGGAATTCGGTGAATTTGGCATAGACAAAAATTTATGGATGCCTACCTGCTTGACCAGTTTATATTTTAATGGTTCCAAAAAACAAGCTTTTTCACTCTGGCCAGTTGCTCCCTTTACCATGACATAGTCATTTCCTAAAGGCATTAAAGCTTGATTCAAAACTGAGTATGTTGCCCCCGTATCAACTAGAAACTCCATTTTTTTGTTTTGTTTTGTTTTTCTCCTCATTTCGTTGTAATCAATGGATCTTCTAATCAGTCCATTACATGTGCGATCGTTTTTCTTGGGTTATCCCGCCACCTATTGTTCCCCTGACGCTGTCGCTCCAGACATTCCCTTTTCCAGAGACCCGTTTTTTTACATATAGCACATTGATCCCTGCTCAGGGGCGCCGGTCCACGTCTCATCCTGGATTTAGGTTTCCATTCTCTCTCTTCTCTAACTACTGCCACCAATTTGCCTAGACTCTGCTTATAATTGTCCTCTCTGTTGCTAAACACCCTCCAAGCCTCTTCCAATAACACTTCCAAGTTTCGACTATTTGGTGGATGTAATTTTTGTCATTTACGTCTGATATCATTCTGAGATTGTCCTAGAAATAGGGATACCAGATGTTGTATTCCCACTGCTGACCCGGGGTCCAGTGGTGTATGACAACACATCGTGTCCCTTAGTCTATCCAGAAATTTGGAAGGCGACTCGGAGGGACCTTGTTTCACTGCATATAGCACTGCTCGATTTATAGGTTTTGGAATTGCCTTCTCTATTCCTTTCACTACCCATCCTTGGTCTGCTCGTAATGTATCCACATCAGCTGATCGATTAGGGTCCCAGTTTGGGTCCTGCAAGGGGAAGTATTCTTTAACATCACCCCTTTTTATCTCATAATATTCTTTTGCCAAATCCCCGGCAGTTTTTATAACCAACTGTGTTTCTGTTTCGGTTAAGCAGTCCAATAACAGTTACATGTCATTGCAATCGGGGCTGTACTGTTTTATTATAAACTGGGGATTTTGAGTAACGCCTACTGGGTCACTGCGATATTTTTGGGCAGCATCTTTCCATTCCTTCAGCTCGTTACCAGAGAATGGTATTTTGACTTTTCCTGTTTCTCCATCCGGTCCACCTGCGTCCTGGAGAGGAGCTTGGAGAACTGTTTCTGTTATCTGCCTTCCCCGGGTTCGGGAAGATATCGGGCCATCTGGTGGGGAGGAGGGAGGATGTGGAGGGGTACGGACCCTTTCTAAGTCCTCATCTCGCCCTTGTGGCTGCTGAGGGGGCCTAAATAGATCACTTAGATCTTGTTCTGATCCACGGTTAGTTTGACTTCTCTCTGTACACCTTTGGCCAATGCTACAAGCCGAACAGCACCTTTTAATTTATTTTTGTTGTTGTTTTTGTTTTCTTTTTCTAATGCAAGGACAATGGGTTCTCGTGGGGGTACTAATCCGCAGTCCCTTTGCCACTCAGGATTGTCCCGGAGAACAAAGAACATATCAGCGTATGTTACTTCATCCCATTTCCCTTCTCTCCTCAGAAACAACATTAACTGTAAGAGCGTGTTATAGTCTAACGTGCCGCCTTCCTTAGGCCATTTTGCCCCATCTTCCAGCTTATAAAGCGGCCACCATTGATTGCAATACTTAATTAACTCTTTCTTCTTTTCTGTGCCCCCTTGTCCTGCTCTGTCTTTCCAATGTGTCAGAACACATCCTAAAGGGGATTTTTCATGAGGTTTACTCTTTCCTCCCCCCATCTTTTGTTTTTCAAACCCGAACCCTTCGCTTATCTTTTCCTTCCTTCTCCGCACAACTCTACTTTCCACGGACCAACATTACTACTTATCAATATCCACGTGTTACACAGACGTATCAAGGATGGGCACGGCACTCCTTATTCATACTTCAAATTATTACACTCGCTTCACTCTTCTCCGGCCGCCTCAGTCGCCCCAGCTCGGAACCGCGGATAGAGCTCCTCACTCACTTCGTATGTCTCACTCACGCATACACTCAGAATGTCCGGACAGTTTTGATAGTAACGACAGGAATTGTAATTGCAGGAAGCTTCAACTAACATATAAAGCCATTCACAAACGACTCATGTTGATCCCCAGGCAAATCATACAATTACCTCCCCTTTTGTTGCCAGGTGATGGAGTCCACCTACTCATCCAGGGCACGGGCAAACCGACTTCCCTGGACAAGAGTCATAACCAACATCCCCTGGCAAGATTGTGGGGTTTAAGTTTAGTTATTTAGCCTTCCCAGTGAACACCCTTCTAAGCAGCTGCAAATATTGGAAAGATGACATGATCGTGAGAGGCCCGCTTACCCTTCTCCTGCTTCTTATGTACCAGTCATTAGCAGGTCCGTCCTGGCTCCCGATGTTGGGATGCAGCGGCAACCTCGGATTTGCTCGATCTACTGCCAAGATCGCTAGCGGCCGCCCTATCAGTCAGCAAATCCCCCTGTTACCATGCAGGGTACCCTCCTCCCATACGGGGACTATGCTGCACGCCAGATGTCTCTGCTCGATTTACCAGCTGCCCCGGCCACGCGTACGACTTACAGGCCCCTCTCACAAAACATACCGTTTGATCCGCGGCTTCAGGAGGCTGTTGTCTGCTCCCGCGGTGAGCGGCTGGCAGCGGAGGCTCCTCCGAGGAAAGTGCTTGGGGTGCGCCCAGGGGCGTCCGCTCCCCAGGCGATCCCACAGCCGAGCAGAGAGCCTTCTGGCTGGCTCGCCAAAACTGACGTAGGGAAAAGACTTTACAACCCGAAAGGTTACACAGTAGGTGTGTTTATTGCGCGCAGATGCACGGGGGATCGCTCCACCACAAACGTGCATCCCCACTGTGGCCGCTTCTCCAGTATTTACCCAGGTAAAACATCACCTATTTCGAAACGCCTAGACATATTCATGACCTGTCCCCAAAAAGGCCATTCCTTCCTGTCACTCCATTTCCATAATCTCCGCCTCGGGCTCCTCCTCGGGGCGCTTGCGCAGTTCCTCCTGGTGGTCCTGGGCAGGGGTCTTCAGGGATGAAGGCCGTAGGTCTTCCTCCCTCTGTACTCCTCCCCTCTCCCCTGGAATCTCTAATTTGGCTGAGCTTGCAGTACCAGACTGGTTTCAGCCTGGTCTGTCCTTGTGTGCACACCTGGCTATCTCCTTTTTGTTCTTGTTTAGAGATGGATGTTAGCGAGCCCTCCTTAGCTCTTATCTCCTCCTGCCTTTGACGCCTTTGAGCCATGAATTAGGTCCTTGTTTCTGTCTTTTCTGTTTCCTTTATCAGCTTCTTTCTTGAGCAGTTTGCAGGGGTTAGTGACTAATTGCCTACTTGCATGCGTGTTAGTTCTGGGATGCAAGTTTTAATAGTTTTAGCTTTGTTTTTCTATGTAGCTCCCTATTAATATTTTCGATGTATCTTTGGTTATACAATATATTTTCTATGTGGCCCCCTATCACCAGCTGTCTTTTCCATGAGGTAATTTAGCTGTGCCTGTTCATCTCAGTGCCCTTGTTTTCTTCTTTCAGCCACCTGGTCGGTGATGAGCTCCGGGCGGTGACGGAATACATGGCCGGAGGCGCTTTAACCGAAGATGTTACCCAGTTTTGTATGGAGGAAGGGCAGATGGCAGCTGTCTGTAGGGAGGTGAGGGATCCCGCGTGTGCTTCCTCTCCCTTGGACGGGATGGTACTGGTGAACAGGTGGCAAGAACAGGAGGGATTTCATCTTGAGAGCTTTGTTTCTGCCTTGCTTTATGATATGGAGAAGAAAGGGCATCTTAAGTGAACTGCCTGACAGTGTCACTGCACTTTCTGTACTCTGTGATTATACTCTTAAACACCGTTATTGCATTACGTTTTTTTACTTTTTTTTTTTTTAGTTTGACTCTTCTCAACTTTTCCTCTTTAAACACGTGCCTGGAGCATGTCTGTACTGCATTCCTTGCCTGTAAAAGCAAACATGCTGGTGGCAGAATTTTAAAAGAACAGCAAGGCAAAGGAGAGACTCATTTGTCAGAGTCTCAGCTTAAAAGGATAGCATTCCACCCAAAATGGTGTTTGCTCCTGAAAAATGACTAAGGTGCTATTTCCAAATCTGCTGTAGAGCCTGACAATAAAGTCTTTGTCCTGCAACCTCCCACCCAACAGTGATCTACTTCACACGGAAGGAAGGGACTTTCTCATTTCTGGCAAACAATACTTTGTCATATGGATGGACATAGCACACTGATTGCGGCAGCAGCCGTCCTGCCTGTGCTTTCAGGGGCTAGTCTGTGACAGTAATGGACATTTCTCTTCCCAAACCTGATATGCCTTCCTTTGGAAAGTTGTTACTTTAATAGTGTTGAAGCAGCAAGCTATTCCTCTTGACAGTGCAATATTCAGGCATTGCTCGCAATTCATCTGGAAATTAAATGTTTTAGAGGCGTTTCATTCTTGAGTGATGAAATCTGGTCATTAATTTTTACCCTCATGTTTCCTTTTTACCTATCAGTGCCTGCAAGCCCTGGATTTCCTTCATTCAAAGCAAGAGATTCACAGGTTTGGGTTCAGCCTGATGCTGAGTCAGCTGAGTGCACCGCAGCTGGCAGGGTGGCAGTAGGCCTGTGTCCCTGGTTTGCGGGCTGAAAATTCCCAGCTTCCTTAACCTCAAAGGTTGCTTAGGGCTCCTGGAGAAGCCTCGGGTCAACTGTGAGGCAGGGAACTGGATTTTTTCTCTCTGATCAAATTCACATTCAGCCATTCCTGCCCTTGCCCAGATTATTTGAGATGCTCTTTTTCTCCCTACATGCCTCGTCTGCTGCAGGAGTTGAGATCAGCTTGAGCACTCAGAGCTTCACGGTGTCTTCAGGTGCCTGAGTAAAACTGCAGGAGGTTAAAATCAGGCACCTGGAGTTGGTCCCGTCTGTGTTCACTTCCTGGGCTCTTGGGCAGGGGCTGTTGCCCCTGAGCTGGGAACAGTGAACAGCTTGTGATGGACCTCCTGAAGTTCCCCAGTTCCCAGCTGGTTTTATGAAAGTGAATCAGCCCCAACAGGGACAGGATCCTTCTGCTCTTGTGTGTGGAATCACAGAGTGCAGCGAGAGCTCTCAGCTGCATCCAAACAGGAGAGCTGATAAGCAAGACCCGTCTTTACAGGTCAGGTTTTTAGCTGATGGCACACAGTAGCTGTTGGGTTTAATAGTCACATTTAGACCCCATCCAGGGAGTTCTGCGAAGCCTGGAAACCAAAGGATGTTCTTTCACATTTTCGTGAATGCTTGTTTTAACAGTGCAAGGCACGCAGCAGCTTCCGTTCCTGACAGGAGTTGAAATATCTAAATGTACTCTAAGGGCATTAAAGGATCATTGATCAAAGAGTTAACACCAGTCTGAATGTAGATATGATTGTTGTTTTCCACGTGTAGAGCAAATGCATCCCCTGTTGCTCACGTTCTTTCCAGCCGATGCAGAACTCACAGGAATGAACCATTTTCCAGCCAAGAGTGGCCTGGATATTTCTGTGACAGTGTTTGTTTTCTCTCACTGGGATTTCCTTCCACCAGGCGTAGGCCTGGGGCCTGAGGGACAAATATTGGTGCGATAAACGTCCTTTGAAACGCTGGTTGGACCTCCCCAGTTTCAGTTTTAAAAATACCCAATAAACCAAATCCTAGGCATTCCTGTTTCACAGCCAGGCGAATGTAGCCGGAATAAAATTCCCAAGGCTGGCATGGGTGCTGTGTTCCTTTATCGCAGGAGAAGGGACGTCCCTGGGGCAGCACCATTTAACCGCGGTGAGGACAGGCCCTCCGGCTCACCGCTGTGCCCGGTGCCTGAGGGCAGCTGCAGAGGGGTGGGACAAGGCTGATTTTGTGACACTTCTCTTGTGGGAAAAGTAGAGAAACTTCCTTTTATTGTTTTTCCTCTAGGATAGTTCATTTGCCTTTTTAGGCCTGGAAATTTTCCTCTACCTTTAAGAGGATAAGAGCAAAGTCCCTTTGGCCACCGTCTCTGTAAATGCCAGTAGCACAGAGCTGTTCTTGTCATGGCGGACATTTGTATGGAAGACTCCTAGGCCTATTTCTATTATTATTGCTGTATATTTGGGACATATTCTGCAAGTTTAGGTTCAAACAGTTCAAAACATTTGTCTTGCCGTTCTGAAGAACGTCTTACAAAAGCAGAATGAACTCATCTGTCCAGCTTCGCAGCGTGTTAGACCTTGGTTCCAAGTGAACTGTCCCGGATAATGCTCGCCCGATGTTTTGCAAAATTACGTTCTAATTCCTTGGCCTGAGGTCTGTCAGGAAGACTTGCTGATCTGCAATTTGGAGACTGCTGAAAGACAGAGTTGCGGGTGGCTCCTGTCTGCCCAGTTATGTGTTTTCTTCATAATATATTTGTGCACACAGCTAACGTGTCTGTGTTGAAAATGAGGTTCCAAATGTTTCTGTTTAGCCTAGGAATAATCTGATGGATCTACTTTTTTATCCTCTAGTTACCATTTTTATCTAGAACAGAGGGAAAATCTGGACTACCTTTGTTTTAAGGAAGCTGTACTTTAGGGAGCAGTGAGCACTGCAGGGATGCATTTTATGTCCGAATCCTTTGAAATAATACAGCTGGACCAAGTTCACTCTTTAAAATAGCCAGTACAGCTGGTGTCGATGCACAGAGAAGCCAAATGTGCTTTTGCTGATGGAGTTCCTCCTAACTAGGTCAGCCACTGCAATCAGCTGTCGAGGCAAGATCACGTTGATGTTGGAGTAGCTGTGGCTGCATCAGAGGTTTTTTGTAGGTAGAGAAAAATCATCTCTAACCCTCTGCCAGGGAGGAAACTGGCACTGGAGGCTGGACCTTAAAAAATGGGCTCTCTGTGAGCAGTTCTGGGTAAGAATGAAACAGGTGGAGTCTTGTGTTTCTTGTCACTCTAGGCGATGGATCTGATAGCGACCAACGGGACACCAGAGCTGCAGAACCCCGAGCAACTGTCCGCTGAGTTTCGGGCCTTTTGGAGCTGCTGCCTGGAGGTGGACGTGGGCAGGCGAGGGTCTGCCCAGGACCTTCTGCAGGTAAAACGCGAAGCGTCTGCAGGTGAAACAGCTGCGCTGTGTCATGGTTTTCTCATCAGCTGAACTCGAAAGCATCAGATGGAGCCCCCTTGTGTTAGTCTCCACTCTCGGTGCTTTTCAGCTGAAAAATCAGTGGAATCCTACAGTGGTTTGGGCTGGAAGGGACCATTAGAGGCCATCCAGTCCAGCCCCCCTGCAGTAAGCAGGGACATCTTTAGCTGCATCAGGTTGCTCAGAGCCGCATCCAGCCTGACCTTGGATGTCTCCAGGGATGGGGCTTCTGCCACCTCTCTGGGCAGCCTGTGCCTGTGTTTCACCACCCTCAGCGTAAAAAATTTCTTCCTTATATCTAGTCCGAATCTGGCCTCTTTAGTTTAAAACCGTTACCCCTTGTCCTATTGCAACAGGCCCTGCTAAAAAGTCTGTCCCCATCTTTCTTCTAGGCCCCCTTTAAGCACTGGAAGGGTGCTAGAAGGTCTTCCCGGAGCCTTCTCTTCTCCAGGCTGAACAACCCCAACTCGCTCAGCTTGTGCTCACAGGAGAGGTGTTCCATCCCTCTGGTCATTTTCGTGGCCCTCTTTTGTGTTTTGGTAGGAAGTTCAGGTTTACAGGGTGGCAAAATAACTGCAGTGGAACGATAGCAGGCGCAGAGGCCTGAAATGGGGTTGGGGACTGGTGTATGCCGAGAGATGAGCAGGGAGGAACGCGGTGAAGTCAGTCCCAGCCAAGCGGACAGAGGTTTGGCGGTGGGAAGGAAGGGGCTGCGGGTGCTCCCTGTGAGCATCAGAGGGGCCCCGGCTTGTCCCTCCTGCCCCACTTGTGGAGGTTTCTGCCAGCGAAACGGGGATGGCTGAGCAGGACTTGTCACAGCTCCTTCTGTTGCCTGGCATAGTCGAGTAGATGAAAACTGCTGCAGGTTTGGTGCTAGGTTTTGTGGCAGATAGGGGGTGGCACCGTGTGCCCCTTGGCTGTCCCTGCTGTGAAGGTGCCAGCCAACGCAGGAGGGGCAGGACATGGGGTGGTAGACACTGCTGTCCCTGCAACCCAGATCTGAGTGCATCAGCGCTCTGTCTCTTGTCTCCCTGCTCTTCTCTCGACCTCAGTGGCCTTCAGAAGAACACGTGGGCCTAAATATTGCTGGGATAAACATTTCCTAGAGGTACTGGAGTTCCTTGAGGTGTGGCTTGTGCCCCTCATCTTTTCTGAGCACTAAAAGAGCCCGTGTCTGTAGCAAACAGGAACCTAAGTGAGCATTTTGAGGTTCCTGAGAGGAACAAGGCCCTGGGACAGCAAGCAGCATTCCCAGAGCACTGGCAGGGCAAAATTGCCAGCAAGCTGAAGACACCTTGATAAATGGATTAATCGAATGACGGGCCATGTTGGCCTGGGATAGCAAGGGACTGGAATTGCAGACGCAGGTGCAGGTGGTCCCCTATGTCCCATTTCTGCATATTGCTGGTAACCAGCAGAACACTGCTTGAGCCCGTCAGTAACTGAGTTTGGAAAGTAATGGTTCGTTTGTTTTTTTTTTTTCCTTTGGGCAGCATCCATTTTTAAAGAAAGCCCAGCCTCTGCCGCTGCCAGCCACGGGGCCTGCACGCCCTCATCCCACAGGCAGAGTGTTCAGCAGGGGTTTGTCAGGGCTGTCCGATCCCAGCTTCCGCCTCCCCTCCTGCTTGGAAACCCCCCGTATTGCTGACACCCCCACCTCCACCCCCCCTTGAGAGGCCACCGTGCCCCACGCCCAGAAACGGCGGCTCTGTGACATCAGCCCCAGGGCCAAGACCATCAGAGGCAGCGAGACTGCTGCGGGCAGTACGTCGGCGGCTGCGCTGGAGGCAACAAGACCTCGTTCTTGCAGCTGACGCGTGCCGCTGGCAGCGATGAAAGTGCTCGCCCTCCTCGTCCTGCTGGCCGTGTGCCGGCCTGCGCACGGCATGTGGGACAGCTGTGGGTAAGTGGGCCGAGGTTCTGGGAGGGAGCTCGGGCAGCCCTTGACGGGCTTCACTGGAGGGGGCCCGCGCGGCCCCTGTGGCCACTCCACAGCTTCCCAAACTCCCTGTGGGAGCCTCAGCTCCTTGCCAGCACCCAGGCTGCTGGCACAACCCGTCTACGGGGCTACAGCGGACAGAGGGCTGGAGGCACAGCCACGGGGTTCCCTGGCCCTGCCGTCCGTGCAGCCCCTCGGGGGGAGGGAAGACGGCTGACCTTCAGCCTCAACAGCAGCACAGCCGTCCAGCAGCACACTCATGAGTTTCTTCTTACACCAGGACCTGCGGGCTCCGGCCCATGGCGGCTCGCTACGGCATGTCGCGCGTCGTGGGTGGCACGGGTGCCCAGCCAGGGGCCTGGCCCTGGATCGTCAGCATCCAGAGCCCCTGGGGCCACGTGTGCGGAGGGTCCCTCATCAGCCCGCAGTGGGTCCTCACAGCAGCCCACTGCTTCAACGCGGCCAGGTAAGGAGGAGCAGGGAAGGGGGCTATCCCCACAGCACCAGCAGGCGCCCCGTCCGCAGCCCCACGAGCTCCTGCCATCCCGCTGCCTTGCAGTATGCCCGGTGCCAGGGCACTGGCGAGCCCAGCTGAGAGACTGCTCCGCAGAAGGCTGGGCTCGTGCCACCGCTTCCTAGCAGCCTCCAGCTCCACGTTCCTGGTGCCCAAGGCGTGCTAGGGCAGTGGCACCCTCCGCAGCGCTGCTTTCCTCCCTGCCTTGGGAAGCAGAAGGCAGGGAACCGCGGGGCTGCTGCAGCACGTGGCTCCGCTCCCTCTGAGGCCTCTCTGCATCTGCCTTCCAGTTACCTCACCATGTGGCGTGTGGTGATCGGGGCCACCCACTTGGCTCAGCCGGGCCCTGAGACCCAAGTGCGCGGTATTTATCGGCTGATACTTCATGAACACTACGATAACGTCACGGAGAGGAACGACATCGCCTTGCTGGAACTGGACCAGCCTGTCCAGTGCGGCTACTACGTACAGCTGGCCTGCGTGCCCGACGCCTCGCTGAGAGTGTCAGAGCTGACGAGCTGCTACGTCAGCGGTTGGGGTGCCACCATGGCAAGATGTGAGTTCCCAAAGAGTATTCGTGTGCCGAGGGTAAGCTCGGCACGCTGGGGAGGCGGGCTGGGCTTCTGGGCAGCGGTGGCGGCGAAAACCAGAGTCGGGCTGCGGGGACGTACGGCCACAGAGAGATGGGCCCGAGCCATTAGCCAAAGCGAGAGGGAAGGGCAAGCCCGGCACAAGGCCTCTGCAGGGGCAAAGGCGGGCCCTAGGGAAGGGCTTCGCCCACACAGGGGAGGAGAAGTGGGAACAGAAGGGCTGCTGGCTGCTAACTCCTTCCTGTGCTCACAGCTGGAGGATCGACCGCTGTCCTGCAGGAGGCCCAGGTCCACCTCATCGATGTCAAGGTCTGCAACAGCAGCCGCTGGTACAGAGGGGCCGTCCACCCCCACAACCTGTGTGCCGGCTATCCGCAGGGCGGTATCGACACCTGCCAGGTAGGAGCGTGCTCCGCGCCAGCCCCCAGCAGCACAGGCAGCCCTGTCGCCAGCGCCCAAACATCCTCCGGCGCGTGTTGCGCCTGCCGAGTCACCCTCCTGCCGCTGGGTCCCCACCGCTGTCGGGGCTTGCCTTCCCTTCCCTGTCTGCAGGCCCTTGTCCAGCACCCCTCTTGTCCCACAGCCCCGGCACTCTGCCCAGAAAGGCCACGCAGTGCTCTTGCCCCAGCGCAGAGGTCTGCATCCCAGTCCTGGAACGTCCCCCTTCCACACCTCCAGGATCAGCGGGCAGAGAGGAGAGAGTGCCCTACCTTGCAGGCCCACCACCCCCTCCCAGACAAGGTCCTGCAGGCTCCAGCACCTGAGCAGAGCCTTTCTGGGCACTGGGTACAGCTCTGGCAGGTGCCAGGAGAGAGAAGGAGCCAGCCACAGTGCTGACAGGGGCCACCCAACACCACCAGAACCCTCTGACTCTCCTCCGCTCCGCTGCAGGGTGACAGCGGTGGTCCTCTCGTCTGCCAAGACAAGCACGCCAACTACTTCTGGCTCGTGGGGGTGACCAGCTGGGGGATAGGCTGCGCGAGAGCCAGGCGGCCCGGAGTCTACACCTCCACGCAGCACTTTTACGACTGGATCCTGGTACAGATGGGACTGCACCCAGCAGTTCGGGCTGCTCCAACGGCGCGGGCATGGAGTCATTTTCTCACCGCCTCCACCCCCGTGCAGAGGCCAAGGCCGATCCCAACACAGTCGGGCACGTTTAGCTCCTGCCCATTCCCACTCCAGAAGCTGGTGGAGTTCTTTACTCGGGTGCAGGAGCTCCTGCAGGAGCTAAGGGGGAAAAAGGCTTGAGCAGCAAGAAGAAGAGGATCAGTGCAGGCTGTAGGGTAGCACCACCCTTTCCTCCTGGGGCTATGCCTGCTGAGATCCAAAGGCAGCCTCAGTGCCAGTGGCCTGCTCGGTCCTGCCCACGCTCCTCTCAGGGCACACACAACTGCTGCTCTTGACTTAGTTCTTGAAATAAAGTTGACGATTTTCACAGCTAACCATGCTTCAGTCCAGTCTCCTGTGCAAGGCAAGGACTTCCATGCCCAGCACCTGCAGAACGAGGCTGCAGGCAGACAAGTCGGTCACACGGGCAAAGAGTCACTCCAAAAGCTGAAACCGTGCCCGGTCTGAGACGAGGGTGCTCAGAGCCACCGTGGAGTGGAGAAGACTGGCTAGAGGGAGGCTAGCAAGAGGAGAGGAGGAAATGATGTGACACGCAGCCAGCGTTGGGGGTATGCCTTAAGGCACGCAAGCTGAAGATTAGGGCCTGCCGGGAGCCTTCGCTTACTGAACACACCGTGGGAAACGCCTGAGCATGCCAAGAGCTATTGCTGCCTGTAGCAAAGCGAGTGCGAAGCTGACGGGAGTCAGAGTGCCATGAGGAAGAGCCGGATTTCACAGGTAGTTAAGGGGGATTGGTGTGGGAGGTGGCCACACTTGACAGATAACTGAAGGAAGAGCTGGGGTGGTTTTGGGGAGAGAAGTCTGGCAGGGACAGCAGTACCCAGGAAAAAACTGCATCGGTAATGCCGTGGAAGTCCGAGGTGACCCAGCTAACAGCGCCTGAAACACCAAACCTGTGGACGGCTGTGGCAAACCTGGGAGCAAGGGGGAAAAAATACCCGCGGGGAGGTCCCTTGCTTGGGAGGAGACAGGGGCGGAGAAAGAGGGGAGTCAAGGCATTTGAGGGGCATGTATAGGCATGGAAAAAGGAGGGGAGGGGGGGATCAAGGAGCCAACCCCACAGAGGCAAACTGCTGGTTGGTGTGCTTGTTTGACTGAGCCCTGCAGGTGATCACCGCAGTGCGTCCTACCTCCTCTTGGAGAGCGATTCCCACTCCTTCGTGTGCGGCCCCACTCTGCACACAGGGCACGGGTGGGTCCAGAGGGCTGGCGGCCAGCAAGGGCAGAAGGGAACACAGGCCATGGCGACCCAGCGGTGGGCAAGAGCGAGTGTCTCGGGCCAGCTACTGTTCAGAGCGCTGTGTGTTTGTGCAATTCACTAGGGAAACCAGAAGCTGGACTAGCTCACGAGCAAAGGAGAGAGACCCTTGCAGTCGTGCAGATGGCCTGTGGTTGCAGCCCACCCGGTTTGTTGAGCTGCCCGGTGGTGCTGATCCTGGGGAAGGCTCAAGAAACAGCGGCTGCCTGTACCTGCAGGCGGGCAGTGGAGTGTGCACAGCGGGAGCCAGCGGTGGTTTGTGCGGCTGTTGAGCGGGTTTGGGCTTTCAATGTGCCCAGCCCGGTATGCCTGGTTCCTTTCTCCTTGCAGGTTGTATTCAGAGCTGTAATGCTATTTTTTAAAAAAAGCAAAAGCAACCAGCAAACAAAAAAAAAGCTGGGCAATTCCACCCTGCAACTGGTTGTCTCCCCCAGGCCCTGGCCACCCTGCCAGGCGACATTCACCACCACCAGCAGGGTGCAGGAGCGGGCCCGGGGCAGGGCTTTCACAGGCCACCCCTATTTTGAGGCTCCTGGCCGTGCAGTTCCTGGACAGTGCTCAAGCAATGGCAGCAGTGCCCACAGCCGGTATTTTTGATCTTTCTCCCCTTCTCCCAGGCTCTGGCTCCCTGGTTTCCAGCTGTTCTCTTTCTGCCTTAAAGCCTGTTGTGCTGCTTCTCTTCCCCTTCCTCACTCTGGCTCCTTGTCCCCATCTTTTTTAGCCTCCTCCCTGCCTGCCCCGGCCCCTCGTGCTCCCCCTGCTCCCCCACCCCGGCGGCCACCGTTGCTCGGTCCCTCTCTGCCGCCCTGCCCCACACTCCCCCTCCCGCTGGCCCTCAGGCTCTGGGGGATGTTTCCCGCCCTGCTCTTGGCTTGGGGGAGGGGCCATGGGGCCCGCGGGGGCGGGGCAGGGCCGGGGGAAGTGTCCCTGCAGGGGCAGGCAGCAGGAAGAGGCCCCGGGGCATGCTGGGAGCTGTAGTCCTGGGACACGGGCTGGTGCCGGGAGGTGCAGGCTCTGCTCCAGCCATGGCCCGTCTGAGGTGAGGGCTGGGCTGCCCCTGAGGTGAGCGAGGGCCTTGCACGGGGGAGGGGGTGTCTCCTGCCTGCTGGCTGCCCGGGGGTGGTGGGTGGGAGCTCCAAGCCGGAGCCGGGTCAGTTGGGGCATCCCCGGGGGTGACCTGAGAGCTGGGGAGGGGAAGGAGAAGGGAGACAGATCCCCCATCACAGGCACTGGACACGCCGACTCTCAGAGCCCCCCTGAGCCCCCCCAGCCCCGCTCCCCCCTGCAGCTGCCCCGTCCCCAGCCCCTCCCCTGAGGCCTGTCCCGCAGCCCCAGGCTGCCCCACGGCCTGTCCTGGCAGCGGCGAGCGGGGCCTCGGGCAGGCCCAGGGCTCTGTTAACCCAGGGGCCTTCAGCAGCAGTGCGGGGAAGGAGCGGAGTCTGCAGGAGCGGCTGCAGCAGGAGAGGCTCCGGCCTGGGGCCGGCTGTGACAGTCAGGGTTCTTTCCCTCTGCCAGAGGCCGTGCCAGGGGCTCGGTGGTCTGTTCCTGCCCTGGGGATGTCGTCAGCTGCATCCAGCTCAGGCTGAAGCTGAGGAGATGGGCAAAAGGAAAAGCAGCCGGAGAAGGACACGAAGGGGATCCGGCTGCGAGCTGCCCCCAGCTGCAGACAAGAGACAGCCGGCCTCTCGGCGTGAGGAAGGGTCCCTGTGAGTAGTCCTCAGCAGAGCTGGTCACCAACATGCACCGCGGGGTCTGTGTGCGTAACCAAAGCACGGTATAGCCGTGGGGGCGGGGGGTGTGTGTGTGTGCGCAGTGAGGCTGTGTATGTAGGAAGCCTCATATTGTAAGAGCTGAGAGAGGCAGAGACAGAAGTGTCTCAACAGTAAAATCCTCCCAGCAGCACCAAGAGCGGGAGCGGCAGTGAGTCCTGGGCCCTTGTGTTATAATCAGATCTGAATTTTGAATTTCATTGATAATTAATTGTTTTGAATAAACAACTAATTTCTTATAGTTAATTATTTCCTGATTCAAATAATTTACATTATGGTAAGGAGTAGACAAAACCTCACTTATGCTAAGAGACAGCAGATGCAGGCCTTAGGAAGATGGCCAAAGCTGAAGGTGCTGTGGATTGGGAAACTGTACAGAACACAGAACGAGAAGGGAGGGAGGCAGGTACAAGGGGTGAAATTGTACGTTCTCAGCTAGTTCTCTTATGTGATGAAACCATTGAAACAAAGGAATGTTGCTGTGAAGACTCTCCCATCCTCCCCATCCTAATTTGTATATCAGAGATTTTGATCAGTAAAATAACCAATGATTAGATTAGGATAGGACTATTAAGAAAGTTATAGAATAGGGCGGACCAATCATTGTAACTGTCAAAATTAATAGTGGGCATAACATGCATGCTTATGTTAAAATCTGTTAAAGATCCTGACTTTGCAGAAAAAGGGTATAAGATGTTGAATTTTTGATGTAACTTTGAAGCCCGTCGGGTGGAGCTGTCCCTGTGCTTCCCAGCGCTGCAATAAAGACGTGCCGGCTTATCTGCAAGTGTGTAGATAAATTTGTTGTGATTGCGACCCTCCGTCCACACTTGGGGCCGTGTCACCCCTCTTGTGCTCCGGGTGCCTCCCTGTGCCTGTGCCCTCCCACCTTCCATCACTGGCGTCACTCTTTTGCTTCCCTGTACCTTTCTTCTTCTGTCTGTTCTTGTCCCCTGCTCCCTCTTCGTCCCTCTCTGGTTTCCAAGCCCCTCTCTTGTTCTGCTATTCTACCTGCCCCTTTGGTTTTCCTTGCTCTCCCTCTGTCCTGCTCCCTGCCCCTCTTTTTTCCTTCCTCTGTCTCTGTCCTGCAGCGCATGGCTGGTTTTTCGTTCACTGCCTCTTTGTCCCAATCTGCATTCCTCCTTGTTGTTCCCAATCTCTCTGGCTTCTTGCCTGAGATGCTTTTTCTCTCTTGTTTGTAACAGGAGACGCTGTTCTGTAAAAACATGACGGCATTCTTTTGGCAAGCCGCTGAAACATTGAGAAGATCCCCTCCTGGGAACACTCTGCAATATTCTTCCTGTCTGCAAGTGGCACCTGTTCATCAGAATGGATTCCAGAACCCAAGGGGCAGTTAACCTCCAGAAGTCTTAAACCTTCTGGGGAATCGCACAGACTATTTCTTGCTAAGAAGATGAAGGCTCTGTTGTTCCAGCTGTCCTTAGTGTTTCGAGACAACAAGCACTTGCACTGGTACTTGTTCTTTTCTGATCTGCGGCTCCTGTGAATGTTTCTCCAAGTTCTTGGTTTCCTGTCCGGGTGACTCTCCAGAGGACTGTAAAAATCAGTCTTCGTGGAGACTCTCTGTGCTGCGGAGCTGCCTGTATCATTGTTGTCACCCAGCTGCCTACAAACGGCTCCCAACCCCAGACAGTGGGGCAGCATTTCTGATCTGCTGGAAGGGGGTGTCTCCATTTTTAATGTTGTTTCTTTCAGGGAGCACTGTGAGCGTGGCAGATCCTAAGCAGAAATACACTCGATTTGAACAAGTCGGGCAAGGGTAAGTCCAGTCACAGCTACTTACACAAAAGCACGCGCCAGGTATTTTGCTGGTGTGATATCAAGCGTGAAGTCAGGCAAGCTCCAAACGTGTTCAGACCCTGGGCTTAGATTCTGCTGTCTCTCAGTACTGATCAGAATTGGTGCCTGTGGTCAGAAGGCGTC
The DNA here is from genome assembly GCF_034619465.1 of Leptosomus discolor. Lineage (NCBI taxonomy): Eukaryota > Metazoa > Chordata > Aves > Leptosomiformes > Leptosomidae > Leptosomus > Leptosomus discolor. Next base: position 4,918 of record NW_028237973.1, on the reverse strand, counting down.
GTCAAAGAGCACTTGATGCTGGCAACGTCTTGTCTGCAGCGAGGGGCAGGACCTGGAAGATCTACTGTCCCTCAAGTTTCTGGCACCCGTTTGCTTGTTTTCTTAGGGGAAATCATTTTTGTGTGTCTCAAAATAATACGGCCACGCTAAAGAAAGGAGAAAAATCTTTATTGCCTGAAAGAGCAGCTTAGAACCTGATAGCTGTCAGATAAATAACACTTCTCAAGAACATTTCTTTCCAATATTTTGCTTTCAAAAAATACTCAGTCATCAGGATTATAACGGCATAGTTTAGAAACTGCAACCAGAGATTAGATATTCAGCTCTCTTTTCTGGCAGAGGTAGTGAAAACCAACAATTCAGTAATAAACACAGTGTCGATGCACTGTCCTTTCCTCAGATGGCTGGCACGTGTGTTCAGGGCTCTCAGAATGACTGCGTGGTGTTGCCTGAGTTTTGCAGATAGATCCAAAGAAGAGATCTGAGAAGGCACAGCTAGACTGTGTGCGTGTTACATTCTCCGGAAAAAACCCACACAAACACACCGCAGGAAAAAAAAAAGGGAAAAAATAAAACCCAACAGCGCAAAACTGGAGAAAAAGGGAAAAGAATGAAATCTATTATTTTCCAGTCTGTATATGCACCCCGCCTTTCAGTTGTGGACTAAAAGAATTTAGTATGAACTCTGGAGATTTGCATCAGCCCTTTTTCTTCCTCTTGGACCTAAGTTTTCACTTGGATAGCCTGCATGGCAGGGGGCTGGTGGGCTGCTGCGCTGTGCACTGCTGGCTGAAGGAGTGGAGGAACCAAGGTGTTTTAGAAACACTACAGGCAGCAGAGAGCTCCTGTCAGGGCTTTCACTTCCAGGGTCTAAACCACTTCTCATGTCTCTGCTGCTCTTTTGTTTCTGGGGTGTCTGGAACTGTCTATACCGCACTCGACATCAGCACGGGACAAGAGGTAGGTGTCAACAGCCCCAGCAGATTTGGCAGGGGTTCAGCGCTTTCCCCCCTGGTGCGAACAGCGGATGGGCTTTCGGATCGCCAGGAGATCTTTACTGCAAAGGCTGTTCCTCTGAAGCGCAGGCTGGCGTCAGCCTGCAACGTACCTTGTCTGCTGTCTTCAGCTTTTCAGGGACAGCTCTTTAAGGGCACCGTGGTTCTGTGCCTCAGGAACTGAACGCTTCCTGTGGCTATCCGCTTTCCAGCAGCCATTGCACCGAGGGGTTGATTAATGCCTGAAAAGGTGCCTGCGAATTCCTGGGGGGAGGTCCTGGTCCCCCTGGCATCAGGAAGAGCCTTGGTGCTTTCTGTGCTTGGGCTGATGCTTCACCCATCGCTTCCAAGGCCCATCGTAAGAGAACTGGTTTTTTACTTACTGTGTCTTGAGGACAGGTTGGTGCTCTCCACAGTGCTGTTGGTCCCCGGCTGCTACCATGTTACATCATCCCTGACTGGGCATTTGAATGGAGAGAAATCTGTAAAGAAATCGCAGCAAGCCTTTGGGCCTGCTAAAAACTATAGTTTTTACTGCCAATGTGAATGTGTTGGTTTAGAAATTGTTACATCTCTGTTCCCCACTGTGCATGAAGTTGTGCTCTTACAGAGAATGTTGGTCTCGATATACAATTTAACTCTGTACATTTACAGCATGTAAAACTGCCTGTGGACCTGGCCATAGATTGGTTAGTAATACAGATCGTAAAATCTGAAGATCTGTCACAGTGAGAGGCCTCGGGAGAACCCCAGGGGTGGTCACAGATTCCCCTGTTGCTGTGAGGAATAAATAGCTTTGTTACGTCACTTAATTTTGGACACACTTTGTCCTTATTAACAACCAGCAAGAACGCAAGGAGGGCACTTTCTCCTTTCAGAGAAGGCCACACTAGCTCTGTCTTAGTTACTGAATATATTGATGCATCCACTCGCTGCTGAAGGCTGCCGTCATTCAGTCCCAATTTACCTTAACCACAGCTTCAGGCAGTAATACTGTTTAGCATTTTTTCCATCAGGTGTTTCATCTCCAAAGTGTGATGCAAGACCTAATGAAGGAGAGATCGTGTTTAGGACTCAGTTTTGTGCTTTAGTCATCCTGAAGCTGGTTGACACACACCTGACAGATGAGAAGACGTATCTCAAGACCAAAGCTCTCTCCAAAAGAATACAGCCGTGTTTAGGTCCAGTGTCGGTGACAGCCTGTTACAGCCCATGGAGTGGTTGCAGTGAAGTGGGGGCCGGGGGGTTGAGAAGCAGCTCTTGAAGGAGAGTTAACACTGACAGTCCCTGTAGTGGCCCCTTTAAAGTGGCATCTTAACGTTTTTGAATATGGGCAAACACTGCCTGAAAATCTGGCTGGAAAACCAGGCCCGAGAGCGGAGGGGTGCTCTCTTTTGGGCCATGTCAAGAGCAGGACTGGGCAGAGGGGGAGGCTGGCCAGACTACGGGGGAGCAAGAGGCAGACTTGAAATAGCCCCGGGGCGTCGTCTCCCCAGCGGGCGCGTGTCGGGTAGGGGGGCTCTTCTGGGGTGGGTTTGTAGGAGCCCTTGGCCGGAGCTGAGCTGGAAGGCAGGGAGGGAAGCAGGGCTGAGCCCAGAGGGACGGGGCTGGCAGAAGCGGGCTCACGAGGAGGCCAGGACGAAAAGCTCGAGCAGGGCCCATGGCTGCCTGGGGGAAGGTGGCACTGGGTGCAGGAGCCAGGCTGAGGCAGAGGCAGGCTGGCTACAGCGGTTCAGAGCAAAAGTGGTCATATTAGTGATAATTAGACAAGGTGGTGTCTTAGAGAATCCCTTTGCTCTTTGGGGCTACAGCTTCAGCTTTCTGATTTATCATTCCTGGCTGTCAACAGATACATCTGAATCTCACGGGTAGTGTCTCATCCACCTGCAGTGCTGCACTTTACAGCTGCTCTGAGACAGAGGTCTGCAAGGGATCTAAAAGCCCTAAGCTCTGCTTATGACCCTGGGTGTATCCATAAAATACTGATGAATGGATTATTGTTTTTTAACCCAGAAAATAATTGCAAATCTAAACTGTGCTAAAGAATGGCATTCAGAGTTGCAAAATAAAAATTCAAGGCATTAGGAAGTGCTAGGGTCGTACTTTTTGTGTAACCTTAGTAATCTTTTTAGTACAGCATTTGCCACGTAACGTGCATTTGTGTTTTGTTTCAGTTATGCAGTCAAGAACACCAGCAATTGCTGAAATAATGATCAAAAATCACGATTGCTAAAGCATTACCAGCTGGTTTTATGTTTTCACAGCAATAAAATCACTTCCTGCTTGAAAGCGTGCATGAATAATAATACCGTGATACACTAAGGCCATTTGAAAAGAACGTAGATAGACCTAAAAATGGTAGACCATTTTGACAGATTTACAAGGCAAAATGTATTTGGCCATGTGTCCTGCAAGCAGCACCCAAGCTAGCAAAGAAATAGGGCGTTGTAGTGTGAGTTACTGACCTCTTACGTCTAATAACAAGACAGCTTGGCAGAGCTCTGCTATGTCATTCCAAACCCACTCCCTTCGTGTTCATTCTGATCTCGTACCACAGACTGCTCAAATGAATGGTTTTTAATGTCATTTCAGGTGGCCATAAAACAAATGAATCTCCAACAACAGCACAAAAAGGAACGAGCTCTTAACGAAAGCCTGGTGATGAGGGAAAATAGGAATCCAAATATTGTTAACTGTTTAGACAGGTAAGTAGTTCTGGTACTATCACATGAATGTTCATTTACGTACTGCAAGCCAAAGATTAAAAAACTTCTGGTCTCTGGCAGAAGATTGACCTCTTCATTATTTATCTACTCATATACAATTTCTGGGAGAAGATTGTGTTTTGTCTGCGTTAATCTTTTCTGGCATATATAGTTTGAAGACTGTTTTTAAAAATGTGCATCAGCCATGTCTTACTAAAACAACAGCCCATGAGTTCACTACCTCTGTGTTGTTTTGTTGTTGTTTTTGTTGTTGGGGTTTTTTTGTTCCTTTTTTTTTTAAATTGATCATATTTTCTCTGTCTTATGATAAGTGCTGATAAGTCCTCATAGAAATTATTTCCGTTGGGCTGTTCCCACTATTTTCCATTACTGTGGATGCCAGGAAGACTAGGTTCTTGTTTCCAGAAACACATCATTTGCCAGTTTTAAATTTTTTTTTCCTCTCTCTGTGTGTTTTTTATGTAAGGTTTTCCAAACTGTGGACCAATTTCTGTCCTCAGTGGTACACACCCTCCTACCATGGATGTCTATGAAAGTTGTGTTGCCTTGTTTCTGGAGTTAATCCTGGAATCTTTGCGTTAAGATGATGAACCAGATGATGTGCTATGTCCTGGTTCCAGATTTATCTTTGCTGTTGGTAAACTGCATTTTTCACTTGCTTGCCATCTAAGACATGTAATTTTTCACTCGCATGCCTTTCTCATTTAGGCTGCACAGATTCTAAGTCCTGTATAGCCTAGAAGGAACGTCTAGTCATTTTATTCTGTCTTCGTTTGAAAATGACCTGGAAACAAAAGCCACCAGCAGTCTTTTCCATGAGGTAATTTAGCTGTGCCTGTTCATCTCAGTGCCCTTGTTTTCTTCTTTCAGCCACCTGGTCGGTGATGAGCTCCGGGTGGTGATGGAATACATGGCTGGTGGCTGTTTAAGAGATGTTGTTACCCAGTTTTGTATGGATGAAGAGCAGATGGCAGCTGTCTGCAGGGAGGTGAGGGATCCCGCGTGTGCTTCCTCTTCCTTGGACAGGATGGTACTGGTGAACAGGTGGTAAGAACATGAGGGATTTCATCTTGAGAGCTTTGTTTCTGCGTTGCTTTATGATATGGAGAAGAAAGGGCACCTTAAGTGAACTGCCTGCCAGTATCGCTGCACTTACTGTCCTCTGTCATTACACTCTGAAACACTGTTACTGTGTTA